>NC_059425.1:106187775-106861942 GCF_021028975.2 Sphaerodactylus townsendi
ATTGTTAATGCAGCTTTAAATTTGCGAGATAGGACATTACGGGATGTCCCAAAGTTGCTTAGAAGGAAGCAGTTAAAGTGGCTGGAGCTCGTGGAAAGCAGCTTCGCCGTGCCAGTTGGCTTCCATAGAACTGTTGGCACCTAAAACTAGTTTTTCCACCTGAAATTCTTGCTTTCTATGGGATCCAAACTACAGGAATATAGACAAGGTTATCTGAAATGGTGGTGTTTATCAATACAAAGATCAAATCCTTAATCAAATTTTTCAAGCAAAAGAGTAAGTAAATATGGCTCTTATTTCAATTTTTAATTTGTTCTTGGAATGCATTTAGATTTGTGTGTGTGTGTGGAAAAGCCGAATCAACCTTGCAGAAATGTTAAGTAACTTGCTCTCTTTCTCTCAAGGTATAACTTGTTCAGTTTGTCACTTCGTAATGCAAATAGGTAGCTTGTTAAAGGCAGTATGTTTGGGTAACTGCTCTTTTTTATTGTTCAATGAAATTGTTCATTTGGATTAGAGCCTCCTGATTTTCTTTGTCTGCAGGGGCACCACTGGAAAGCGCGAAAATGGCTCTTTGCTTTGTTTCCTTTGCAATGCAGCATAGCATTGTTTGAAACAAATTACTTGTGTGTGCAAAGCGTTGCTTCACTCCTAAAATCCCGGTGAGTCCAGGCTGCACCAATTGCTGCGCAGGCTCAGTCATATACTGAAATTGTAGGGTCCGGTCTGATCGCAGTGTACTGGATCTTTCAACTTTATAATCGAAGTACCAAATCTAAAGTTGATGTTTTAGTGGTTCCAAATATGGGATTCCTTACCAGGCTCTTTACTTCCATAAATGGGAAAAAAATTCAACCCAGGCTAATCATGGGCAAGCGCCATGGAAATTCACCTTTAAAACAAATGCTAAGTTCTGGCTATAATTGGAGGTGCCAAAACTGAATTTTGTATGGTAAGGCTCAAGTTGTAGGCAGTAAGGGTGGTGGTGGTGATAAAATACTGCCAAGCCCGTTTGTCAACAACCCTATAAAAAGGTGTTTCCCCTCCTTTCTGTTACCATTTAATAATCTTCTAATGGCTGTAAGACAAGAAATGACTGATGCGGGATCAGGGCTGTGGATATAGCTTCTGCCCATCACCTTTTGGCTCTTTGACTCTTCAGCCTCGAAGGGCAGAGAAGCCAAATGATCAGTATCAACATTATCTGCCTTGCTGCATGATGTGTTTCTGGTCGTATCCAATATAATGAATTTAGCTGGTAAAGAGGTCAGCAGCGTAATGCATGAGGGAATCTAAGGACAAACAGATTCCGAAAGTTCTGGAATTATGGTTAAATAGGGAAATGTGAACCTTTGTACCTCTAAGAATTAAGAGTCACTGAGAATGCCTTAGCAAAAATAACTGATAAGCCATGCAGTTTGTTAATTTGCTGTATTAAGAAGCAAATCACTTTTTTATGCTGCTGAACATTTTCCCATCACCTTTATACCTTTTGGCATACAGTGTTTCTAAAGTGATATAGTGCTACAAAGGTGTATGTTATTACTATAATGCATGGCATTACTAAGAAAATAAAAGGCTTCAATTTGATAATCGCAAGTATATACCGCGCTTGGAGTGCTGAAGAGACAAAGGGTGACTCTTGATATACCACTGGTGAAGAGATAAATGCAAATCCAAACAAGCCAGTCGCGTAAGTTCCCTTCTAATTGTATTTTGGTTCCTTGGGATAGCAGTCTGCTTATATGGCAAGGCATAGGAATGAGTCTGGGCTTTCCCTAACTTCCCAATCGTTCGTGCCACAATTCCTATAGAAGCAGAGGTAGATTGGGAAGTTGTGACTCAGAAGAGTTTGGATTTATAACCTGCTTTTCTCAACTGTAAGGAGTTTCAAAAGCAGCTTACAAATTCATTTCCTTCCTCTTCCCACTACAGACACCTTGTGAGGTAGATGAGGCTGAGAGAGTTCTGAACAAACTGTGGGTAGCACAAGGTCACCCAGCAGCCTTCATGTTTAGGAGTGGTGAAACAAATTCGTTTGAGCAGATTAGAGTTTACTGCTCATGTGGAGGAGTAGGGAATCAAGCCTGGTTCTCCAGATTAGAGCTCACTGCTCTTAACCACTACACCACACAGGCTCTCAACTTCAAGCTCAATATATGCCTCCGTGAACCAACACTGCAGGAGCTACTCAGCTCAGACTCAACAGCAGCAACAATGGATAGAAGGTTACCTATTACCTGCTCCTCAACTACTGCCAACTAGCAGTTGTGCCAAGAGAGGCAACTGAAGGTCCAAGCTCAACAGCCCCTGCAGTGCTCGTAAAGTTACTGGGGCTTGGCTGTATTTCCTCCTGGCTGACAGTGGCCATTCAGGACAAGGACCCACTGAGAACATTCCCTGGAAGTTAAATTGTCAGTCAACCCTTCTGTTGGCCATCCAGTGTGGTTGTGAATATATCTGCTATGATAGTTTGAAGATCTAGCAGTATGTTGTGAAACTTGTATGAGAAAGCTGCCAGACTGAATGTCACAAGGAGTTAAAAATATATTATACTTCCATTATGCTATTTGAGAAAAGTCAAAATAACCTGGGAACAGGAGTCTGCAACCTTCTGTTCAGGAACCACGTGTGGCTCTTTTGCCCTACAGTGGCTCTCTGGCCCACCTCACTGCCCCTTAGGTGAGAGGCCCATTAGCACTTGCAGCCTCAGGACCCAGGAGGGAGCCATCCCTGTCTCAGGGAACAATGCCAGGTGGCTGAGGAGCCAGTACAGAGTGGGAAGTGCAGCGTGGCCTGATGGAAGGCAACTGCTAGGCCTAATAGAAGGGCAGGAAACAGAGGGAACTGGCCAGTAACAGCCAGGGGAGAGCCAAAATGAAGGAGAGGAAACCACTTGGACCGAGGGGATGAGAGGTTGAAAGGCATCAAGGGGTGGGACTGGGATTGGCCATTTCTGTGTTGGTGCAGCAAAGTTCTGGCAAGAAAAAGAGATGCCAAGGGGAAGAAAGAGAGAGGAAGTGGGAGAGAGGGCGAGAGAACGACAGAACAGACCTGAATGGAAGGAAGGGAGGGAAAGGGAAAGGGAGGGGGGAGTGAGAGACAAAGAGAGCGCGAACACACATTTGCTGTTTGTTCTCTATCCTGCCCACTGCTGATAGTTGCTGGAAGGCTCCGATGTTGTTTTGTAAAAAGTGTGGTGCCTCAGGGTATTTAAAGGTCTCTGGCTGATGTCCTTGCAGCAACTCTGGTAATGTATAGTAGCAGTAGCAGTAGTTTATGGTTGGAGAATTGGAGATGGTGAGCTGATGTGGTTCGCATTTTTTTCTTACATCTCCAAAAGCTGATTAGTTATTTTGACAGTTTTTAAGTGCTTAGTTTAATTACAGAATTACAGTCTCCCTGCCTTTGTATTTTACAGCTGTCTCCAATCTAGATGAAGAGAGTAGATGGACTGTCCATTACACTGCCCCCTGGCATCAGCAGGAGAATGTGTTTCTACCTTCCACAAGGCCACCATGCGTGGAAGATCTGCACCGTCAAGCCAAATTGAATCTGAAATCAGTACTAAGAGGTAGGATGTTGCCAGCAACATTGTGGCTAAAACACTGAGGAACATGTGAGCAGCAAAATACTAAGGGAATTTTTTGTGGGTTGCATTTTTTTAGTTGGGTTATTGATTTAGAAACTATTATATGCCATTTCTCCTGAGACCTATTCAAGGAAGCACACAGAGTAAACCATATATTTAAATCACAAAACCAAAAACATAAAAACAAGTCATGAAACTAGGACTTAAAAGCATCACAATAGCATTCTGCAGCTGAAACTGAATATTCAAAAAACAGTTGAAGAAAAGTAAGCTTTGCTCTAGGTGAGCCTCAAGTGGGAGGGCGTTCCAAAGACCAGCTGCCACTGCTGGACAAACCCTGTCTCTTGTAGTCACCCACCTCATCACTGAAGGGAGGGACACAGCAAGTAGGGCTGGGAGAAAGGATCTTAACCAGCGGAGTGAAAAGTACAAGAAGAGGTGGTCCTTCATGTACCCTGGCCTCCAGTCATTTAGAGCATAAAGGTAAGAACCAGCACATGGAATTGTGCCCTGAAACAGATGACTAGCCAGTGCAGATCTTTCAACACAGGGGTGATACAGCTCCTAAATCCAGCCCCATCAGTAGCCTGAGTGCCACGTTTTGGACCAATAAAGCTTCCAGACACAGTTAAAGAGCTCTGCTTGTTTTTTTTTGTCCCCTCAACTAACTATCCATCAACCAGAGCACTTTGTTATATTAGGAACAAATTATGATACATATACAAAGTATGTATACATAAATCAATAAAACATGTAAGAGAATTCTTTTTGATTTCTGAGCTCTTTTCGAAACATTGTGAGTTGGAACAAAGTTAGCAGAGATACTTCTTACTGCTGCCCACAGAACCCCCTAAAGTTCTGTTTCTGAAGATCAGAGAACCCTCATAAATTCATCAGGAGCAGTCTGCAGTATGAGGAAGGAAAAGGTAAAAACCACTTTCTCCTTTGGGGTGCTGTGTAGTTTCCGGGCTGTATGGCCGTGCTTCAGCAGCATTCTCTCCTGACGTTTTGCCTGCATCTGTGGCTGGCATCTTCAGAATGCTGTTGGAACACGACCATACAGCCTGGAAACTACACAGCACCCTAGTGATTCCGGCCGTAAAAGCCTTCGACAATACTTTCTCCTTTGAGCAAAACTGCAGGTAAAATAATACAATGTACTATGAAATCCAGTTACCCACAGAAATAATTTATTAGAGCAACTGTTTCCCTTTTATGTCTGTCAAATAGTTATTTAGACATATCAAAGATATATCACAGAAATAAATTTTTAAACCTGGTAAGGCAAAGAAATCCTGTACAAGCTGCAGGGTCACTGAAAGTGAGGGCTTTAAACTTGAGTGGGAAAAATTAAGATTTTTCCTGCTGTTTACACTGCAAGTATGAAATGTCTTCAACCTGTCTTGCGGAGAAAGATTGCTAGTTTAGCATCTTCTAAAAGACCAGGGTTGAGCAGAAATAAAACGTC
This sequence comes from Sphaerodactylus townsendi, assembly GCF_021028975.2. Taxonomy (NCBI): domain Eukaryota; kingdom Metazoa; phylum Chordata; class Lepidosauria; order Squamata; family Sphaerodactylidae; genus Sphaerodactylus; species Sphaerodactylus townsendi. The sequence goes on from NC_059425.1 coordinate 106,192,836, forward strand.
CTGAGGACATCTTGGGGAAAAAGCTTCCTCCCTAAAACACTTCTTTTCATGTCCTCAAGACATTTTGTGTTGTGCAGAAAGCACCATTGTTAGGTTGGTTTTCCTTCAGCAGGACTCTGAAGAGGAGGCATCAAAATAAATAAATACATAAAATTATCACAGAATTGGATACTAGAATGTCATACATTTTTTAATCCTTGCTTTGTTTTATTGAAGAATGGCTTAGGACTATTTTATTTATTTAGGAGCTTTATCTGCTGCTCTTTGGAGTTCTGCTCTATGCAACTTTATAATTGTAATGATAAATTATCAAAATAAAAACCATAATCCACAAAGGCCAGGGACGTTAAAACAGCAGAGAACTGCTCACTGACCAACAAAACTACAGTTTTGTCTGGATTAAGCTTCAGTTTGTTGGCTCTCATCTGACCCAGACCTTGTTTCTTGCTACTGTTCAACACTCATGAAAGCCAGTATGGTATAGTGCAGGGGTAGGGAACCTGCGGCTCTCCAGATGTTCAGGAACTACAATTCCCATCAGCCCCTACCAGCATGGCCAATTGGAGAGCCGCAGGTTCCCTACCCCTGGTATAGTGGTTAGAATTTTGATCTAGCATCTGGGAGACCCACATTCAAATCTTCCCTTTGCTTTGGAAGTTTATGCAGTGACTTTGGGCCAGTCACACATTCTCAGCCTAACCTACCTTGTAGGGTTATTGTGAGGATAAAACACAGGAGAGGAGAATGATGTGCAGAAGGGCAAGGCATAAATGAAGTAAATAAATATCAATCTAACCAAAGACGAATGGGCAGATGAAAGGTAAGTTAATTGGTGGGTTGAGAAAAAGACAAAAAATCAAGAAAAGTTTGATGATGTGAGAGCTGCTAGGAGGAAGGAGAGAAGAAATAATGCGGTTACAGAGGAGGAATATAGAGGAGAGTGAGTCCCGCCCCCCCCCCCCCCGGTCTTTGTGGGTTTGCCACTACAGCTGGGTCTGGTGGCTGCCGCTATTCAACTGGGCCATAGATTTCCCTGCTAGATGTTCCAAGGGGAAGGGAAGGAGGAAAAGCTAAAGGGGAAGGAAAATAATGCAACTTCCTATATAATAGTCCTCTGCCACAGTAGGTTGGGGAAATGTATCTTTAAATTTACTTCCTGTGGAAATGCATGATATAAGAAAATCATAGCTCTCTGGAATAAGCTTCTAATTCTGTCTATGTGTATCTGTAATGATGGAAAAAAGTCATAACCAACCCAGGGGAGATAAGTAAATGCTGGAAAATACACGTACTTATAAATTTGTTCAGCTCTGAGATGCAGAAATCTTACTGTGAATATAAACTCACATGAGCTTTTCAGTAATACATACTTATTGCTTTCTCTTTTGCCATCATTTTAAGTGTAAGCTTTCTTCTTTTGTTCTCCCTTCGAGGCAGAGGAAATTTTGGCCGTGGGATTCCCACTATTCAATTGGGGAGTTTTTCTTTTTCCTGTCACCTTGTGGGAGCCATCCTTTCCCTCCGTTCTTTCTTGCCTTGAAAGGGAGAGCAGCTCAGAGTAGTGTGTGCCAGACTAATCTTTTTGGGAACCTTTTCTCATACCTTCTTATCACTTCAACTTCATCTACTTCTAATCTAATACTCAATAGCTAACTTCTGATTCTAATCTTATTGATTTCTCTTTTGCTGTCATTTTAACTGTTCTACTAGCATTGCTTGTTTTGTTCTTGTTTATTTCCTTTTCTTTCTGGGTGCAAAATCTTAAAACATTGAGTGAGCACTGAACATCAGGAAAATGAAGAGGTGTAAGCTGTTTAGGAAACATTCAAGAAATTTGCTTTGAAAACTTAGGTTGATCCATTTTCGGCATGTAGTTCTATTCCTCTTTAGAGTCTCAGCTAGAGGTCTTTCATATCACTAGATATCTCATCCTGGAGATGCCAGGTGCTGAATCTAGGACAACCCCATGTGAAATAGATGTGAAACTTTGAACATAGTCTGAAGGCTGCTTTTACAAGTTATTGAATACAAGTTTAGTTGGGAATAGTTTTACTTAATTCACTGTAGCTACATCATTAAATAGGTATGATTAGTAGAACTGAAACCAGGTTCCTTGTCTGAGTACATATTTCTGAGTACATATTTCTAACTCTTTCCTTTCCCGCACACTGATGCTGGTTTAAATTCAAACTTGTTGTATACTCTTAAGCAACGCCAAAGCAAGTCAGATGTGGACCCTGGCTATGATTGTCATCTGTTGACCATTTCCAGTTCTGACAAAATGAAGGAACTACAGGAAGATCTGCCAATAAGCAACAAAATAGTCCCAATAGGATAGGTAATGCAAGATTCTAGGCCACACACAGTAGTGTGTGTATGTTCTCAACCATTTCAGCAATTGAAGAGGCACCAGGAGTGAGGGACAAGAGCACCTCAGCCTTCCACATTGCTTTTGACACTTTAAAATCATTTAAAATTTGTGGCATTGTCTACAGGTCAGACTTGTGAACTCAGTCATGTCTCATTCAGCCCTAGTTCATGATGTCTAGTTCAGTCTTATGCCTTTGGGGCCTTTCCCTCCCTTTTTTAATTCCATCTCTGACTAAACTTTGTGGATCAAAATGAGCAACTTGTGGAGCCTGATGGGGTGGAAAGGTGGCACGAAAATGTTTTTAGTAAATGAATATTACAAGATATATTTCCTTTAAAATATGTCACCGATTTGCTGGGTTGTTAATTTTTGTGCAGACAAACTTGTATACATTGTTATGTTTAAATGTGACAAAGAAGCCATGAACAAAGATACCAATATCTATCCTACTTGTTCAAAGATTGGAAGGAGAAAAAAGGTAGAGGATTCACTGTAATTATATATTTCAGTAATACCAGCTCTGCTCTATCAGTTTACATACACATAATTGAGTTTGTTACATTGAGTTGTGATGATTACTGGAGATTTCCCTATATCCAACTAATTCAGAAGTGACTTAAATAAACAATATAAATGCTTGAATTAATTGTGAAAGGCAACTGGTAGAATAAAAGTGATAGCCAAAATAATTTGGACCTTCCCTATATGTTTTCCCTCTCATTTATTCAGAGAGGAATGTGTTGTTCAGACTTTTTAAAAATATGTGTTTCCATTGATCAATATGTAGATAAACAAAGTGAGTCTTTCCCACTGGTGGTTATTTCAACTGAGACGATTATTGTATTTATCGTAATTCTGCTTTAGAATAAAACACTATCTGATTCCCAGATGTACTTATTTTAAAGTATTTTATACTGGATTGCATCTAAACACTCACAGATATAAAACTAAATGTCATGTGATTCATGATACCCCCCACCCCCCTTTGATTCTGTTTATGTTATCCTTGGCTTTTTGCCGAGTCCCCTCCCGAGCCTGGGGTTGGGTGCCGCCAATAAATTTTATGTTCCGCTGCTACTGTATTTTAAACTATTTTAGTACTTATATAATTATTTTTCCTATTATTGTATTTTATATGTGCCTATTGGCCTTTGTTCACTGCTCAGAGTCCTTTGTGGATTGGGCGGTATAAGAAAATTAATAAATAAAATAAATAAAATAAAATAACTAATATGTTCCGTTAAGGGTCTGCTGAGCAAAGGGGCACTAGGGAATGTGAACAACTGTTTTAGTTTCAGGTTTACAATGCTGAGATACAAGTTCTCTGGGAAATTAAATTACTGGAATTTAACAAAAAGTCAAGAAGTATCTGTCTGCTTTATTCTTCAGCTAGGCCAGCTTATTTGCATGTAAAAAAATCGATTCTTCTTTTTTTTAATTTTAGCAGACCAACTGGTAGCTACATGCTTTTATTCTGTTTTTAGTTTCTTGAATCCATTTATAGCACATTCGTTGTTGGGCTTGGCAACTTTCCATCTTTCAAGTTTTTCTCTGAAGACTGAATGGAGAACCAGGGAGAATCTCATTCATGCATAACAATTGTACATTCCATTTTGATCGATGGGCTCTACTGAAGCATATAGAGAATCCAAGCTTGAGGATTTAGAATAACTCCACACTAGTGAACATGAAACTATAGAAAAGATCAACATTTATGTTTGCTATGAGTTAATCAGCACAGAAGGTGTAGCAAATTGGTGTACTTATAATTCCAAGTTTGAACCATAGTGAGTTTCAAATGCTAGGCTAGGCTAAGAGCAATAACAGCTGGTGTGGTGCCCTGGAGCTAAGAGGCTAGAACAGGGGTAGGGAACCTGCGGCTCTCCAGATGTTCAGGAACTACAATTCCCATCAGCCCCTACCAGCATGGCCAATTGGCCATGCTGGTAGGGGCTGATGGGAATTGTAGTTCCTGAACATCTGGAGAGCCGCAGGTTCCCTACCCCTGGGCTAGAATCAGCTGCTGCCACTAAGCAGTGCCCATAGGGATGTTCAAGACAAGATATATTCCTTGGAGTTCTCCTGTCCAAAGACTAACCAGGGCCAGGGCTGAGAGTGTGTGTCTGGCCCAAGGTCACACAGGAAACTTTCATGGCACAAGTGGGAATTTGAACCTGGGTTTCCCAGGTCCTGGTCCAATACTTTAACCACTGCACCATGCTAGCTCTCCTTATCATTCTTACTGACAGGAAAATCATTTCAGAATCCTTGTGACCTCCAGTGCCAAGAGGATTAATATTAGTGTTTGCCCAAACAAGTTTCATCTGATTCAAGAGCAGCCCCTTTGCAGACCTTTTCCTGGATTAGATAAGTACTTTGCCACCTGCCTCAAATGTCCAGCCTAACCTTCACCTGATCTTAGGGAAAATATTTTGGCTTTGATAAACTGCAAACCCCTCTCCCAATCCCTTCTTGAAATTCATCAAAATATCAGTAAGACAACAGGAATTTGTCAATTAATGCTAGCTTACTTTTCTTTTGACCATGTCATTGGGTAGCAGACATAAACATGGATTAGGATTTGTTGGGCTACATTGTTTTCTTGTACCTCTCCTGTGCTTATTTAACTTCAGAATCATACTGCACATTTTATGCCAGGTACTTGCCAGTATCCCCCTCTCTCCTCATGTAGGGGTACTAGTCTTGTCCTACTGAAATACAAAGGCATGAAAAGTAGCAATTTTCATGACAAATGAAAGCATGCAGGATATTTGTGTGTGTGTGGAATGCATGCCATATATTTCTGCTCATCTCTAGTAAAGAGGGAGAAGACGTAGTAAATACTATTCTAGAGGTAATGGCAGATCTTGTTGAAGTTTACAGTTCAATTGGCTGGATTCAATCTTTCTTCCCAGTCCACTTTTTCTTCCCTTTGAGTACATTCCCTTTGAAAAGATTTACTGTCTTTAGAAATCTTGTAGGGTTGTTTCAGAGGATTTTTTTCCTCACCTAGTTGAGCCTTCTCAGACATCCCCAAGTATTTCCTCTAGCAGTATGTGAGCAATCATATAATGTGGACTTGAGTGCTTATGGATCTTGGCTGGAGTAACCTGCATTATCACTGTGTGAAAAATATGTTTCATGTTCTGTGATTTCCTGTGTTCATTACAATGGTTGTTCACACAAGTACATGCTTGAGGGCAGGGGCTAGAAGAGTTTGAATGAGCAGAAACATGACTGTGAACCATGTCCAAAACATCCTAAACAATAAACACAAAGGAATCAAATGTCACAACAGTGAACCCAATGTGGGAGCAGGACTCACAAAGGACTCCCACCAATGTGGGAGCAGGACTCCCACCAATGTGGGAGCAGGACTCACAAAGGATTCACAATGCTCCCCCCCTGGTGGGCAACATTCGATTCCCCCTGCCTGCTGAGCAGGCCTCCAGAATCCCTCCCACTTCCCATCCCACCACCAAAAGTCAGCCTGGTCATAGAACAGCTGATCCACAGTGAGCAGCTGGGCTGCAGAGCAGCTGCTCTGTGGGCCCTCCCAACCCCAAGACCCAGTCTTGGCCCACAGAGGGCCTGGCCAAGTGTCCTTGCCTCGCCCTCCCACCCCCAAGACCCAGGCCGGGCCTCCGGAGCTGCTGCTCCACAGGCCCAGCAATGCCTTCCCTCCATCTCTACTACCCGAACCATCCAAATTCTACCCATCCCAAGCCTCACCTTCCCACCCTCCCCACCCCAAAACTAACCTTGCCATCCTCCCCCATCCCTAGCCACACCTTTCAACCCTTCCACCACCACAATACTCACCTTCAAACCCTCCCCCACCCCAAGCCTCACCTTGCCACCCTGTCCCACCAGAACCCTCACCTTTTCAACCTCCCCCACCCAAAGCCTCTCTGTTTCACCCTCTCCCAGTCTGCCATCCCAAGCCTTGACTTTCAACCCCCCCTCCACCCCAAGCCACTACGTTCCATTCTTTTCCACCTGACCCTCACCTTGCCGCCCTCCCTGCACCCAACCCACTCCTCTCCATCCTCCCCCTATCCTCACCTTCCCACCTATCCCAGGTCACACCTCTCCAACCTCTCCTGCCCCCGAGCCAAGACCCAGAACCAGGTAAGCATCACACCCGAAGCATGGGGGAACCCTACAGCCCCACTAAAGCCCATTGCAAGAGGAGATGCTTCCTCTTCCACTCTTTGGTAGGGGCCACTGCATTCTCGCAATGGACTTTGCTGCTAGTAACAGAATATTTGATCAATATACTTTTTAAATATGGGCTAATTTTAAAACTTGATTTACTATGTAATATATGCATCATCCTTAAAAGGCAACATCAAGGCCATTTGGGTCCATACTGATAGTCTTAGAACAATTCATGGTATTGTATATCTATGTGCACTATGTACATATATAGATGTACATATATAGATGGAGATTTTACAATCATTAATCAGAGGAGTTTCCTGAATCAAACTCCTTTTAAGGACTGCAACCTGATATATTTTATTCAACTAGTGTGTATAAAATTGTGGCCTTTATATATGTCAAGTTTTTACATACACAACATTCAGAAGATCCCATTAATGCAAGAGTTATTCTATCTATATTTAGAGAAGTGATACCAGCTTTGTATGTATATTACTTTCAGTGAATCTTTCAACTTTTGGTTGTCTTTCATTTCTACACTAAATATCTTACAACAGTTATGTAAATGCATGTATCTTTGTTTCAGAAATAGCCGTTATGTGACACTATGTCTTTGCAACATTAGTCAGCCTGCTTCAATTCTTCAAATAAATGGTCCAGAAATTATAGAAGATAACAAACACCTGAATATGGAAATCCCAGCTGAAAGTGCAATATATTACCATCTTTAAACACTTCCTTTAGCACATTCTCTGTCTTCATTGTTGCAATCAGAGAATTCCAACAAAGTAGCTGAAAAGCCACCATGATTCAAGAACTGAACAGCTAAAACAGCCATTGCAAATGATATTTGTTAACAACATGTCACTTGGGAGTGTTCAGCATGATTATCTCCATTTGTCTGGGGCTAATTTGGATTTCTACGGGGATGTAATCTTAGTACACTTAAGGGTGATAAAGCATGATTGCTTCAGTCATGCTTACTTATCTCTGCATTTTGCAAGCTGAAAGAAAAGAGCTTTCTATCCAATGTCTGGCTTTGAATTTTTCTTTCTGAAACAGACCCCCTAAGGTCAAAATTTGTCTGCATTTTCTGTCTGTCTTGATGGATATCTTGCACATGCCTGATATAAATGTTCACATTTCAGCTTCAGTTAAAATAACTATATGATTTAGTGATTTTCTTAGAAATTAACTTATCTGTGAAGTAAGGTTACCATTTCCAAGGTGATAAAGATACTAGAAGGCTCCATATGACTCTCCTAAGAAACTTGCTAAAGCCTATAATTATTTCTCCAGGCTTTAGGAAATGTAGATGTTTCTGGGATATGAACTGAGCTATCTTTCTCTTTCACCCCTCTGTTGCTTGTTTGACTTTCTTTTAGTGTCTTACATTTTAATTATTGTATTGTGTTAATGGGGTTTTAAATATTATTGCAAGCTGCCTTTAGGGCCCTTTGGGTTGAGAACAAGCTTTAAAAACAATAAATTCACTTTCCCACCTATGGTGATATAATCCAGGAAAATTTATGTAGTGTGATTGAGCTACATTCTGCTCTAACATTGTCTCTGAGTTGGAAATGAAGAAATTTGGTCAATATTTAAGCTCTGAAGGAAATGTAACCTTGTTAAAAAAAACCCTATGCGACAATTCATAAGAAAACTTTGTACCATCCGTCACTTTCCAAAACACACTCCACAGTATACGTGCTTCATTCTATTTACTTGCAAATCTACACAGAAAAATCTGTCTCTTTCCATACAACACAATTTTTAAAAAGAATAATTGACTAACAAGAAATGAACAACATTCTCTTCACATGAATCCCAGTAAAGTCTGGTAAAAAAAAAAGCATCAGTGTTCACTAGCACCTGTAAAGCCTACCTTTATCTTTTTCCTTCTATTTGGCAGTTAAAATGGCTACTCATATCTCTCTTTGTAAATCTAGAGTTGCTGAATCTCTAGAATTGTGATGGTGATTAAGAGAACTATTAAATTGCATTCTCTGAGTTTCTCTGAATTCTCAGCAGAATCTCTGACTGCCAGCAAACGCAGACTACTTCAGAAGATAAACAATAGCTTAACAGTTTAGCTCTGAGCTCCCCACTGGAAAAACACACACACACCCCTAACTGCATGCTTGGTTCCTGAATGGATGCATAGCTCCTTTGAATCATGGCTAGTCTGCTGAACTAGTCTATATTGTTGTGTTATTCCTATTAAATGTGACCATAAAATACAGTTGTGTTGGATAATCGGCTTTCTGTTGTTTAGGGGATTTAATGATAGAAGGAGAGTAGACCAGTATTAGTCAAATCAGCTAGATTCTGTTAAACCAAACAAATTTAAGTTAATCTACTTTGGCAGATACATACATATGTTAGAATTCCTGACTCAGTTAAAAAAAAGTAAGGTGGGGTTTTCTTTTCAAAACTAAACTAAATTCCTCTTCTATCATTGGGGGAGGGGACTAGCCTAGTTTTGAAAAGACTGTGCCCAATTTCCCATCTCTTCTTATGCTGATTTCTGAAACTAGTCAGCATCACCTAAAGTTCCCAGAGAGTGAGACGCTTCTATGATTTTGTAGGCCTGAAACCTATACCAGTGTTTCTGAAAAGCCAGCAGTCTGGTAGGTAGAAGAAGAGGAAGAGTTTGGATTTATATCCCCCTTTCTCTCCTGTAGGAGACTCAAAGGGGCTTACAATTTCCTTGTCTTCTCCCCTCACAACAAACATCCTGTGAGGTGGGTGGGGCTGACAGAGCTCCAAAGAACTGTGACTTGCCCAAGGTCACCCAGCTGGTGTGTATGGGAGTGCACAGGCTAATCTGAATTCCCCAGATAAGCCTCCACAGCTCAAGCGGCAGAGCGGGAAATCAAATGCGGTTCCCCCAGATTAGAACGCACCTTCTCTTAACCACAACGCCACTGTAGGCACTTTCCTGCTTTCCATGCCAGTGGGGTGCGAGTGGAGAGGAGGACTCTGTAAAATACCGAAATTATGTAGAAAAGCTAATGGGTGGAATATATCTTACTTTTCCTAATTGTGCATTTTTATTCATTAGAAACCAAGTGGAATAAGGATACCAAGCTGTCAGTCTCCTGATGCATTTGTCTGACAGTGCAATCCTAGGCAGAGATACTCCAGTCTAAACCCATTAAAATGAGTGAGTAACTCTCCTCATGTGGAGTAACTCTCCTCAAGATGAGTGGAGTAATTCTCCTCAAGATGCACTCTGAATACAGTTGTTTTGAGAAACAAAATATGGAAGGGACGTTAAAGAGGATGTACAAAGTAAGGAGTAAGAACTTCGATTCTGCAGCAAAAAATGAAGCCGCTTCTAGTAGAAATATATCCTGCCACATCCACTCAGTGGAATCCTGAGATTGCTTTCCTGAAAATAAGCCCTGTTGAATATACCTTAGTAGAATTCTGAGTACATCTGCTTAGGCTTGCTCTCTAAATTCCCAGTAGAATTTGGCCAGGAATGAGCGGGCTATAAATAGAATAAAATAAAATAAAAATAGATAATTTCCCAGTAGAAACAGTTCTGAATTAGTGACCTATTTCCCAGTTCTGTAATTACAAGTATTTAATGCAGTCTGGCCAGATGCCTATGATTGTACTCCTGCTGTAATAAATCCTTTGATTCCTAGTCATTTTGCCCCATTGCTCAAATGAACAGCAAGAGCATCAGTTTCCTTACTCAATGCTCAGACTAAGGATGTAATCATAAGAACACTTTTCTGGGAGTAAGCCTCTAAGCAGACTTGGTTACGATTGCTCTAAATCAGGCGTAGGGAACCTTTAACACTCAAAGAGCCATTTGGACCCGTTTTCCACGGGAAAAGAAAACACTTGGAGCAGCAAATAATTTTTGACATTTAAAATAAAGATTACACTATATATATATAGGGTTTTTTTTTACCTTTTACTCCACTCATTCTGAGAAGTGCATGGATGCACCTGCCCTGCTGCCTGCAGGGCAGGCAAGGATGAAGCCGGTGGCTTCGCCTCGCCGGCCACCGGGAAAGCACCCGCCCCGCTCCAACGGGGCGGGTGAGAGGGGAAGCCCGCGGTGCTGCCCAGCCGATGGATGGGGCTGGCGGCTCGGCTCATGGAGCCGCAGTGCAAGGGCAGAAGAGCCGCATGGTTCCCTACCCCTGCTCTAAATAAGTGTTTTTCAATCTTTTCAACGTCACGGTACCCTTGACCTCACTCTTCATATCTCACGGTACCCCTGCCATCCTCACCCCACCTTCCCCTCCCAGTTCCCCTGCTTGCCACCCCTCACCTTCTCCCAGGGTTAAGGGAAGCGTGGGGGGTGGGGGGGAAGTGGCTGCTGACCTTGCGGCAGGCCTTGCCCCCTGGGCCATCTCCATATCCTTGCTGCTGCCGGCGGGAGACACCACAAAAGTGAGCGGGCCCAGTAGCATTGTCGCAGTACCCCTGGGACATGCTCACGGAACCCTGGTTGGGAATCGCTGCTCTAAATAGCCAAATAGGGTATTTTATAAGTGAAGGCTGCTTTGCACTATCCCTACCAACTCCTAACGTGATTTACTGGGTAGTTGTACCAATCTGGATAATAAAGATGCCTACTCATTTTGAAGTACGATTTCACAATTTGGTAAATGTATGTGGAAGGAATTTTGAAATTCTAAATGAAATTTTAGATTCAAAGATGCAGTACAGAAAAGGGAAAATGGCTTTCTGGGTTATTTTTATTTTATACATTTTTTACTCTGCTAACTGATTTGTATAAGGGCTTTTGAAAAGAATGCTGTGCAATCATACATTACCAATGCTCTCCCGCAGCTTTCTAATATGCCATTCGTACAAAGAAGCATTTCACAACATAGAAGGGAAATGGCTTCAAATATCAAAATGTGACCAAGCAGGCAATCATCTGGAGGGAATGAAGATGAATCTAGCAAAGCTTTAAGATTCCCGTACAATTGTTAGAGTCAGGGGATTGTTGGGGAAATTCCCACACCTCTGCTGGAAAGAGCAGAGAAAAAATTAAAGTAACTTTTACAAATACTTATCTTCCCCCAAAGTGTTTATACATGAGTTCAGCTTATTAAACCATACCATAATATGGGTTGAAAAATAATGGAGCTTTAAAAATATTTTTAAATAGTTACAGAAGGCAGGAGAAACAAATTAGCAAAAATTTTCTGGCCTAAATGTCTGTCTCTCTAGACAGTTTATGATTTCACATGTTTTGTAGCTACAATCTGTTGTTAGAAACTGTACATGTTTGCCAATTAGAAGTTTCCTTCTAAAAATAACCACAGTATTTAGTTAATGTAACATGTGACTTTCACTGACTGGTAGGTCTGTTACCATAAGGGCAAAGGAGATATGTAATAGAAGTGACTTTGAAAAGAAAGCTGTGCAAGCCTGCATTACCAATGATCTTCCCCCAGGTTGCTAATATAACATCATCACAACATAGAAGTGAAATGGCTTCAAATATCAAAATGACACAAAGCTGGTAGTAATCTGGGCAGGAGGAAGAGGGGGCTGTCATTCATTCTGTTTTCCTTGGCTGCCACACTCCATTTATAAAGCCCCAGGCTGTTTTTACTTGCATATCTTTCTCCTTCTGACAAGACAAACTTTAGGCATTCTTACACAGAGGAAGCAAGAGCCAGTGTGGCATGGTTGTCAGAGTACAAGGCTAGGATCTGGAAGTCCCAGGTGCAAATCCTGCTCTGGAAGCTGGGTGACCTTGAGCCAGTCATACATTCTCAACCTAACCTACTAATGAAGTAAATCTGACCGTCTGTTTGTGGGAGGCATAACTCATCAAAACATTTGAAAAGTAGCCACAAACTTCAGAATTCTTATGTTCCAAAGACAAAGGGGATCATAACATCCTGACCTAGATTATCTCCAGAACATCCCTCTGTTATTTGCAATTGAAGTGATGGTTTAATCCGTAGAAGCCAGTGTAGGGGAGACAGCACAGACTGAAAGGATAATGTATATCCCTTCTTTACACAAAGATCCTCCAGACAGTGTGCAAATTAAGAGGTCTTCTTGATACTACTGCTCATTGGAGTAATACCAGGGAGGAAACCTCACAGGAAGATGTGGAGGAAGAAACCATATTGAAAATACTTGTCATTATAGGAGAAAAATATGGTCAAACACCACTTAGGGGATTTGTCTATGAAGCATGCAGGGGAAAGCCCCTATAAAACAACATTTTGAGTGCAGTGAGCTACTGGAGGGGGTATGCTAGTGTTGTATAGCTTCAGGAAACATAGGCTACAGTTCAAATACACTTTCAGCCACATGGGTACTGTGATGCAATCTGGCGTTGCTGAAGTACATGAATGACTTGTTCTACCATGTGCATATCACCTGACCAGCCCTTGCTTAAGGATAGCACTACAGATGTACGTGAAGGGAATCTCAGAATATTTGGGATTTTGCAGCAGCATAACATATTCTGTCAGATAAGGAAAATATGTGTATGTAAAGCTATAGCATAATGTCTTTTCTTTGAGGTTTCTCAAAACATATCATTTCTTAGCACAACCCAAAACCATGCAGTTAAACAAAAAGGTCAAAGTGACTTTTAAAGTTACCTCTTCCCCCTTGTAGGTAACCATACATTTCAGCCTTTTGAGTCCTTAGCCTTCGGTATGAACACTGTAATCTTCTGAAAGATTCTTTCTGCCAATATATTCTAGTATACAGCATACACTGTGCTGTCTTTTTTTTTTTTTTTAACAAAGGCTGGCTTTGAAGCCTAGAAATCTGCTGAGGTTTTGCAAGCACTTCTCAGTTTCGTATAATGTTTTAAAAAAGATAAGTAACCATGTAACATAATGAGCTCAGGAGATGTGAGATAATGATGGGAAAACAATGAAAATTGTTATCTGCCATAATCCTGCACCTCTGTATTTAATGCATAAATTTGACATTGTACTCTATTCAGAGCGCTGCAATTAAAATCTACCTTTGTCTAGGGAATTAAATTACCAGTCTCTGCAAAAAGGACTTTTTGTTTTAGAAGTTGTCAGAGAGCACATTTTTATTTGATTTCATAGCCACTGCTTACCAGCTTTGTGGAAGTCCTGTATCAGGTTGATGAATAAATGTAGGTTACAGAAAGATTGGTTCTGACTTCACATGGATTTGACTCCCTGGAAAGCAAAAGGAAACATTTGATTCTAGGTTGTTCTTCTGTACAGTCATTCTGTACATAAGATTCCTGAAAATGGTAGGACAGGAACCTTTTTTCTACAGAAGTAGAGTTGAACATGCAAACACTGTTGCACAGTAGAAATTAGAAAGTTAATTCTTTTTGACAAAGTAGGGAACAGTGTCTACTGTGCTTGAATTAGACTGTGCATCTTTAAAGTGCACATCTTTCCGTGCTTGTTAAAAAATCAGGTCAAATATGAGGACTTGCTTCCTAGTGCAAGTCCATTGTGGGTATGTACGGGAGGGACAGTCTTACGGATAGTGTTGTGAACCTGTGCCTATTTTTTCTTCTTCTAACAAATCCTGAACCTCACAGTCATTCCACAAATAACATGGGAGGAAACACGTTTGTACATTGATAGAGATGCTGCAAATCCTGGCCTTCTGTATATCTAACTTCATGATGCATTTATTTCCTAATGATAATCCCAAGTGGATAGCCATGTTAGTCTGTAGCAGCAACATGAGACAAGAGTCCAATGGCACCTTAGAAAATGTATTCCAGCACATTTTTCAGGAGTTAGTGAGCTTTTAATCTCAATGGTGCCACTGAACTTCCTTTTTGTTTTATTTCCAAATATGTTGCCTCATTTGTAAGAGTACACCTAAAACATAACATAGGAAGTAGTATATTTTATAAAGTGATGCTACATTTGTTTTTGTTGTGCCTCTGGAATGGTTTCCTCTTTTCCCAAACTCTCCCAGTTTTAACAAAGTTTAGAAATAACCATGTGCTCTGTTTTCTTGTGGTAGAGAAATAAGTCTCAGAAATAAAGGCAGGATACTACTGTGTTTTTCCTGCTATTGGTAGTGAGCATACTTAAGATATTGTTCAAGCAGTTATTTAAATAGCCATGGTTCTGGCAACTATTATTCAGGGTGTTTTTTTAAATTACTGGTTTCCAGGATACTATGGCATTCATATTCACAAGTGTTAAAATAAAAAATTATTTTTATCAACAATTGTAGAAGCACAAAGAAAGACTACCTAAAGTGATCTAGATTTCTAAACCTTTTAGTATCATGGTAATCTATACTATAAAACCAAAATTAAACTTATTGGAAATATAATCCCCAAACACCCCTCCCCCCTTTCAAAACTGATTTTCTGGAAAGGTAAAAGTAGCAGTTGGAGTCGATGGATTAATCTGTTCACCCACATGAAGATTTCATTTTTCCCTTATGCTCCATCATCTGTTTATGCTTTAGCCATATTTCACTGAATATCAATTAAGGAAGAAGAGAGAATCAGGAAACTTCTACAGAAGTGACAGGATTCTGGCCAGTTTCAATGCAGGGAGAGTTGGCTGGAAGGCACACAGAAATATCATTTCAGCTTTACTCAGTTTCATCATTGCCATGCTTCCCGTTTCATTGGAAGATGCTTTCTTTTTAATTTAGATATCTTTGTTCAAAGTATCACCAGGAAAATGTTGTAATAGCTTTTGTCTCCTCCATGCTGAGAGGCTAGTTGACTAGTCTGTGCCAAAGCTGCTTAGCAGATGGTGCTTGAGTAGTGAGCAACATCCATACTCTGGTTTAAAACCATATTATGGAGGTCTAACAGACTGAAGGCTAAAACTGTAGCCCTCCCTTATCAATCCTCCATCTAAAGGGTATGGTAGACAGCCATCTGTCGAACCAGTCTGTACTTTCAAGAAGGTCTCTGTCCATTTATTTTGAGTTTTTGTCTCTTGAAAACAAAAAAAATATATTGTGCATGTGTTTTATATTACATTTCTGTTGCCATATGCATAGTAAATGCTTTTATGTTGTTTAAAGTAAAACATAATTTGTATTTTATAATGGTTTCTTTATAGTTTTTTTAAATTTATAATAGTTTCAAATGGAAGCCCTTATTTTAGGAATTACAAAAAGTTAGAATTTAAATGCAGCATTGGGATGGGTCAAGTGTAAAATTCAAGCCTGGAGCCTGAAGTTTCTTTTGCTTCACTTGGAAGCCATAGCTAGAAAGAATATTTGAAACGGGTTTGTGATCCCGGTTTGGAGAGTGTCACCCAGGACCTACTAGTGTGTGTGCTCTCCTTCTGAACCAAACACTTCATGCAAACAAGGTAAAAAATATTTTTAAATGTATTAAGAAAGAAACAGTTCAGAGGCATTGATATTAGCAGGTGCAAAATGTACCAAAAAACCAGTGGCTAATATAACAATTCAAAGTCCCAATAGAATCCAGTTAGAAAAGTCCATTCTTTGCGTAGCCTTGGTTCCAGGCAGCAAGCTGTGTTTCAGTTCTTTCAGGTCAGAAATTAAGTCCAACAAGCAAGGTCAAAGTGATGAGTCACAATAACAGCATAACAGAATAGCCAGCCAGAAAAATAAAAAATAATAAAACCCCTCTCAATTGCATCATAAAACTATATAGAAAAAGACTCTACCCCTTGTGATACTCAGTTACAGAAACCAAAAGGAATGCTTTTCCAATTATCTTGTTTAACCGTTTTTGTGATCTTGGAAGATGAAAGCCAATCTCTTTACAGTTGCGTTTACTAAAATAAATGAAACAGACAAGATATTTTAGAGTCTAAAAATAATACAAAATGGCTACCACTATGTCAACAATAAAAATGATAAATTAAAATACACTTTCTTTACAAAGGGGATGTACATGAACATTGGGATTGTATGTGTAGCTCCGAACCATTGCTTGTCATTATTCATGAACCATCCCTGGATGTGTTATGTTTTGCTCAATGAGAAGCTGTTACAATTAACTGAAGTATGTAAAAACTTAGGAAAAGCTGGGGGAAGCGGGGAGTTGCCACAACACAGTTCAGTTAATTTTTTATAGCTCACCAACCTCAAGTGATATTTCCATACTCTTTTAATGGAAATCACTAATTGTACTAGGGTAGAATGTAAGAGTAAAACAAACATGTACTGCGCTATAGTATGTATGGGATGTTCCTTTCAGTTGTAGGGGTATAAAATTATCTTTAACTGGAAGGGTATATGTTATGAAATTCAAAGCTGACATCTGTCTTGGAACTTGATATTGAAAACTCAATTCAGTATTCTGAGGATGGCAGCATTCATGTTTAAAGCACATTTCTAGTTAATATGATTGCATGTATGGATTTTTAATATATTGCTCGTGGAATTTCAATTGCCACCACTGGTAGGCCTGAGCATATTTCTTTATTTTATTTGCAAGGTTATCGGCCCATCCAAAGGGTTTGGGCAGCTGGGGATGGTGTGCTGTGTGCCTCCCGTAGAGTTCCAGGTGAGGTAGCGACAACCTGCAAAACTCTTTCAGGTGGCATAAGTCTGAAACCCTTAGATTGGTTCAAAAGGGGAGGTGGAATCTGACTGAGGTTGGCTCCACCCCTGGGAACACCCCCTGCCGCAGTGGCATTCTCCTGGATTCCAATGGAGCTCTGGGGGCCAATTTTTCTTCTGGGTCAGGCATCTCCAAGGACAGTGTCATCCACCCACCTCACAATTTTCCCACCCTGCAGGCACATTTGGCTGCTCCATAGACCTATCTGTGCCCCTCCCTCCTTTGGACTGGGCTGTTAAATCACACTTTTCAGCCAGTAGGCAGTCTTAAAGTATGTTGACCTTGATCTTGGATTGAGGTCAGAAATAACTTGGGAACCATTGAAGATGAACTGAGACTGGAGTAATATGGAGTTTCTACTTGCCCACCTCATGACTGGCAACTTAAAAAGCAAATGTAGTCAAATATGCTTGATCTGTGGAATGTGTTCAGGTCACACATTTTTGTTTTTCTTACTACAAAATTTAGGTCACTTAGCACAGCATAGAATGTAGATTCTTAGCAGTAGTAGCTAAGAATATTTTTTATTTCGAATCTTTAATGTGCTATGCCAGAATGTAAAGGAGGTATCTGTTTCTAAATGGGTTTTCTCTGCAAACTCAAAGGTCTTGTAGCTTTTCTGAAGTACTTATTTCACTGAGGAGGTATGAGAAAGGCAGGGCCAGCTATTTGCTTTGTTTGGTTTCAATTTCCAAAGAAAGGGAAAAGTTCACTTCTTGTATGGCAACAGGGAGAGAATGTCAAGGCCAGGGTCATAAGAAAGTTTGTGCCTATGGCCAAACCAAAGGTTCTTGGCTACAATGTGCCTGTCTGGGATAATCTCAGCATTTTAATTTTTCTGTGTTATTAAAAATGTTTTTTAGATTTTATCACTAAGACTCAAGAAGAAAGATGGCATCAGAAACCTTATCCATCGGTGCCATAGCATCCCTGTGTGTCACTATGGGGATTGCTGGTCCAGACATAGTAATGAGAGTTGATAACTTTTTGTCCTCTGTTTTCCATCATCCACAGAATGTGACAAGCTCCGGAGAGATGGCTGTCGAAGTTCCCAGTACTATTCTCAGGGTCCAACCTTTTCCTCCTCTTCCAGTGCAATATGTGTAAATTACCAAGATGATTATGAAGAAGTTGAACCAAAGGTAAGGAAGAGACACTATGGGAATTAGTGTTATATATTAGATTAGTGGTTCTCAACCTTCCTAATGCCACGACCCTTTAATATAGTCCTCATGTTGTAGTGACACCCAACCCTAACATTTATGCATTTTACGGATAGAGAACACTGATTCAGAGAGTCTTAGGCGACCCCTGTGAAAGGTTAGGTCAGCTTTTACTATAACAAGTAGAAAACACAGCCATTATCTTTTTGTTAATTACTGTAGTTCTGTAGAAAATTTGAATGTTCAGAATTCATCTTTTATTATATGCATTTCTCCCAAGTTGATGTCAAAGATAAATGGCACAATCAGTTTTTCATAGCCTGCTTCCATATGTACAAGAGAACATACAATAAATGCTGAACAGACCTCTTAACATTTTTAAGTCCATTCAAATACATAGTCTTAGAAAGATGCAAATGGGAACCCGCAAAGACTTGTGGGAGACATCTTATTTCCCCCTCCCCCATTGTTTCTTTTTTCCTCTTACCTGAAAATTTCCATAGCCTCTCCCCTTTCCTGCTTCCTACATTTATAGTGCAGACCAAAGCAGCTTACATTGTTCTCTCTTTTATCTGTACAACAGCCCTGTGAAGTAGGTTAGGCTGAAAGTATGTGACTGGTCCAAAATCACCCAGTAAGCTTCCACAGCAACATGGGAATTTGAACCTGGGTCTCCAAGATCCTATTGCATAGGATGGCTGCTGTTGAACAGTAGCAAGCAGCCAGACTTAACTGAGTCATTCAAGTTGGATGGTATCAAATCACCCAGTATTTATTACCAGGCACACCTGGCCCCTTTGGGGGACTTTCAAAGACAAAAACAACTCTGAAAAGGACCCTTTCCCCTTCCTCTTCCTTAGAAAGAACAAGAGGCACTGACTGAATTTTGTGTCTTAAAGCTACAAGTGCTCCTTTTATCATTTTGGGGGTTTTAACATTCCCCCAGTGATTTTTTAAAAGATTTCCAATTTTTCTACAAAGTTGGACCATTCTTCAAGTTTGTAGAAAGAGATCTCTCTTGCACATTCATAGCTCCAGTCTCTGGATTTAAGTATGCTCAGATTTAACCAACTTTGCTATTAGAATATACTGGTGGGAACCTGCAAGGACTTATGAGAGGCTTCTAATTTGCCTACCTCCACTATTTTCTCTTTTCCTTTCCCCTTCCTGAAGCCCCCAGGGCATCAACCTCTTTCCTGCTTCATTTCCTCATTTTAATGTTGCTAACCTTCAATTAGGGCCTGTAGATCTCTCAGAATCACAACAGATCCCCCAGCTGCAGGGATCAGTTTCCTTTAGAGTTGCAAGCTCCCGGTTGGAAAATTCCTGGAGATTTGGAAGTGCAACCTTAGAAGGATGAGATTTGGGGAGGGGAATGACCTCAGCAGGATATAATTCCATAGACTCCACCCTCCAAAGTGGCCATCTTCTACAGGGGGAACTGGTCTCTGTTATCTGGAGATCATTGGTAATCTCCAGTCCCCACCTGGAGGAAATGGCTGTTTGGAGGGTGGAGTCTATGGCCTTATACTGTTCCCGTGGGCCCCTCTTCCTTAAATCCCTTCCCCAGGCGCCACCTTGGAAATTTCCAGGAACTTCCTAATCTGGAGTTGGCAGCCCTATATCCTTTTAACCCAACAACCAACCTTTATCTGCCACCCTGTCTTCAGCTTTCCCTCTCACCTCCCACAAGCAGCCTTTATCTAGGAAAACCATGGCCCAGTTATATGATGCCAACCATTGGACCAGGTCTACTTTTATGGGTAAGAAACTTTCAAGGATTTGTGGAGTACTACTGCACCTCATTTTCCTATGTATCCTTGTCCTCACAGTATTTCTTCTTTTTCTCCCCCAGCAACCCCCATATCCTCTCCCCTTTCCCTTCCTCATTCCTTCTCAGTCATTCACCATTCTACCTTTTATCTGCATCCCATTTTCTGCTCTATTTATTATTTGTTTACTTCATTCATAATCCAGTTTTCTCCACAAAGGGGACTGAAGCAATTCCATT
This sequence comes from Sphaerodactylus townsendi, assembly GCF_021028975.2. Lineage (NCBI taxonomy): Eukaryota > Metazoa > Chordata > Lepidosauria > Squamata > Sphaerodactylidae > Sphaerodactylus > Sphaerodactylus townsendi. Next base: position 106,213,070 of record NC_059425.1, read on the forward strand.
ATTCTCCTCTGAAAACCAAAACCAACCAGTGAGTTTTCACAGTTATTCAAACCTGGGTCTCCCAGACCCTAGCATGAATCTCTAACTGTTCTATCACACTGGCTCCCGTAGGGTGACTTCTGTTGTACAGTAGTAAGAAGCCAGGCCTAGGTGAATCATGTAAGTCAAGAAGTTCCAGGTAACCTGATGGTTGCTGCTAGGCCTGTCCAATAAATCTTCCCTCAAAAGCCAAAACAGATCTCAAAAGGGCCCTGTCTCGCTACCTTCTGCTTTTTATTGACAAAAAATAAGCATAGAAAGCACTGGTTTCCTAGCAACAGCCTTTAAGTATTTGAAAATTCAGCTGACTTTGCTGTTATAATATAAGATGATAATGATGACGATGATAAATCTGTTTAGAATTGCACTGTGAGTGTATGTTGTCTGTTGCTTGTTCGTTTTGTTTCAAACTGTTGAAATTTCCTGTGAATGAAACCATCTCTTACTAATACTGGTCTCTTATGGAAATATTATGTTCTATTTTCTATTCCTAGAATGTCATTTCTAGGGTTTTTGTTCGTTTGTTTTTTATACTAGAGGTCACATCATGGAAACCTATGGCAGAGATTTAACCGCAGCTGCAAACTGTCTACTGGTCTATATGAGCCACTAATAAGTCTTATTACTTTCTCCCTCTGAGGGGTGTGGAAAATTATTGATGATTGAACTCATATATGTGGAGGACTTTGAATATTTGAGAAAAGCACTGTATTAAAGGCTATTATTTTTAAATTCTAGCTCATTTCATTATAGGTTGAAGGCTGAGTAGCAGCACATGGAACACTCTAGCAGGGGCGCCTGTTTGAACTGTTTTAAGCTGTTTGAATTCCTTGGATTGTTTAAATTATATGTATTTGCTGCCGGAGTTTTAATGTTTAATATTATTATTATTATGTCATTGAGTTGCTGTTGATAACAGCCATGTTGTTGAGCCGCCTCGAGCCCTTCGGGGAAGAGGCGGCCTAGAAATCTAAAATATAAATAAATAAATAAAATAAATAACACAGAGGGTTCAACAAAGCCAGTACCCCATTCTTCTTCAACTGTCTGTGTGCAAGCATAGTGTAATTTACTTTCAAGTAAATGTATTTAAAATTGAATGCGTTAAAAATCCAAACATTTTTGGATCAGCTGTCTTATGGATTGAGATGCTTATCACAATAACAGGAACAATTTATGAGTCGACAAATGAACTCTTGGGGGAAATTGCAGACTATGGAGCAATTTCAACTCTGATAGAGTTTAATAACTAAGCACAATAATCATTGTCTTGGTTTTTAGCTTTCTATGAAATATATCTTGCAGAACTGTATAAATGTCATTGTTCTAGAAATAGTTTACTGAAAAAGAAAAAGATGAATGAACAATACCTAAGAGCAATTCATCATTTCACTGGTTTGCAGACTTAAAACCCTGCGCTTTCAGGAGTCCAGCTGACAGGTTTTAATGGTCTTGTCAATGTTTGGCTATCGTTATTCTTTCTGTTGAAATTAGTTATCTTTAATGTACTTTTGGTTAAAGTCCAATTTACACTATCTTAAAGTAGAGCAATCCTTGCTTCATTTACTTGAAAAATGATACTATTTTTAATTGTAACTTCTATTAAATATAAAATACTTCATTTGTGTGTGTTTTTAGCTCTAGTATTTTCAAAATTTCAATATCTTAGAACGTAAGGACGTTATTTCTGGGGGGTAGAATTAAAATATTTGGCATTCTGTAAAATTTCACTCATCTGTATATTCTCACTTAGTTCAAATTGGAGTGGGGGAATTCTCTTCATAGTTGCAGGATAGAATATAAATCACTTCCTGGCATCCCACCTAATCTTTGTTCAGTGGGCTCAAGGGTGCGACTGTCTTCTGGACAATGGGGATTCTATTGAGATTTCCTCTAATCTAATGTGCAGGTTATGTCATGTCGCACCCTGCCTCTATATTGGCAGAGAAAAAGAAAATGAATGCTATACATTCCTGCTATTTCTAGGGAACATAAATTGATGGCTTATAGTTTCAAGGCAAGCTTCAGCTTCTGTTGTGGCACATTAATCATAAGAGTTTGGCGCTCAGTGATCTAGCCACAACCATGAATTCTTCTCTGTGTGCTTCAGTATTTCATTGTCCAGACCCTGCTTGAAGCTTTGCTTTATTACTCATTTAATAGCAGTTAAGCATCCAGCAGGGAGAAATACCGAGCACCTACAAGAAACAGGGCATGTTTCATGTTATAAAAATATCTAATGCTGAAATAAGATGAAAAAAAATGGAAACAGCAATGAGGCAATATATAGGTCATAGTAGCTCTAACCAGTCAATCTCCTTCTACCACAGATATTTTTAGTCTCTCACATTTTTTAAAAAATTATTTAGAAGAAGAAGAAGAGTTTGGATTTATATCCCCCCTTTCTCTCCTGCAGGAGACTCAAAGGGGCTTACAATCTCCTTGCCCTTCCCCCCTCACAACAAACACCCTGTGAGGTAGGTGGGGCTGAGAGAGCTCTGAGAAGCTGTGACTAGCCCAAGGTCACCCAGCTGGCGTGTGTGGGAGTGTACAGGCTAATCTGAATTCCCCAGATAAGCCTCCACAGCTCAGGCGGCAGAGCGGGGAATCAAACCCGGTTCCTCCAGATTAGAACGCACCTGCTCTTAACCACTACGCCACTGCTGCTCCTTAACCTTAACCACTATGCCACTGTAGGCACTTTCCTGATTTCCATGCCAGTGGGGTGCCAGTGGAGGGGAGACCCCTGCCACTGCAGCCTGTGGATGGGCCAGAGCAGGGGATGGAAGTCGGCAGTGACTTGAAGCGTGTCATCTCGCGGCGTCGAACTCGCGGCCCTCCAGATGTTATGGACTACAGTTCCCATCATCCCATCATCAGATATTATGAACTGTTGTCTGTAACATCTGGAGGGCTGCGAGTTTGTCACCTATGATTTAAATGATATATCAATATGTCATTTAAAGGGCTACACAAAATGCTGGCAATTTTGTGATTGTGGGGGGGAAGTGTGCCCCGGAAGTCAGGGCGGGCAAGCCCTGCAGCAGGCAGCAGAGCACCTCCTTGAGTTTCTACACCTCAACATCTATTATACCGCAGCAGGCAGTAGAGCACCTCCTTGAGGAGACCCCACTTCAAAGGCACCTCAAGGCGAGCAGCATCACAGGAATCTCTCCATATGTACTAGGCCTAAAGCTAACTTGTAGGATCTAGATCACTGAGCAGGATAACTTGTAGCTGAATGAGTTTCCAGGGAACAGTTTTTGTATGGTGTCAAGGAAACATTTTCATGTACAGCACATAAGAGACAGAGCCGTCATCCCTTGGGATCTTCCTCTTCATTCAAGGATAACTTGATGACTGCTTCTTGAGATGGTTCAGGAAGAGGGTCTATAATTAGCAAGTATCCTTGAAGTCCCAGGATCTTTCTTCTGATGCATAGATTCTCAGCTGTAACATCCGATTGTCACTTGTTTCTGGCAATGAAGTAACTAATGAAAAAGATCCATATCATATGAAAAATGTTTCATAATAAAACTGTCACTTGTGTGTGAAGGATTGTAGTTCACACATTCTTTTCCTCCAAAACTCGATGGAAAACTAAGCCTTAGCCACAGGAGAGGTCCATCACATGTAACCCTTTAGCAATGTGTGAAATGACCCTAATAAAAGGTAATACTCTATAATAGTGTTATTGCAGTAATCCACTTGTTTAAGTATGTGTCCCCATTTTCAGACTGTTTCATTTTTGACTGGTGTTCTTCCAAAACATCTCACCCCAAATCCCAAGAAATGTGACATTCCAGATGTACTCCTTTCTCTCATATAACACTTTTGCACTATTTGGAAATCCTTTCCAGCTTTCCAAAACTTCTTGTACCATGTAAATGTTTGGCTGCTCTGTTGTGGTATATGGGTGTTTTTCATTCTCTTTTTCTTTGTCACTCATTCTCTTTCTTTTTTCTCTCACTCAACAGTCTAGTCTGTTAGACTGCCTTCCTCAGTCTTGCCTTAGCATCTGCTGTTGTTTGATTCCATGGAAGATCAAGGTACCTAGCCAAAAAGTAGGAGCATCCAGCTGTAATAACTGTAGCTTGATGTTCTTATCACATTAGAATATCTTCAAGTCTAATATGCTTACTCTTAATTTGTCATCTGCCATTAATTTCTTCCTTTTTCCAAAAAACCTTGCAATAATATTTACTTTCCCCCTCCTGTTTTATTTCAACTTTTTTCCAGCAACCCCTCAGTGTATGTATGTGATGGACTAACTAGTTTTTGTAACTCTCCCAATTTGTTAACATTAACTGTTTCTCCATGCTGACTTTAGGAATAGTTACTAACTTTATTATAATTGTTACATGATTGTACTTATCACTATAATTAATGTATATTTCGAACTGAATGGTAATACTTCACTTGAGATTGGAAATAACTTTTGAATCTAGGAAGGGAGAGAAAGACTTCAGTCATAATTCAATGCAATTAAGTTCATTAAAAAGATATCAATTCTGTCACTGTCATTGAGATTTAAGTCAACTCTTCAAACAGGACTAATGAACTGGAGACCAGAATTACTGGAATTTGAAAGCCCTATTTTAAATGTAAAATTTATTAGAACTTGGTTAAGAAAGGACTAAGTGTTGTAATGCTACTGTGTGTTTTTGAGTGTGTGTTGCTTTGTAATTTCTTAGAATGAGTAAAAGAGACCATTAGGTTCCTCTAGTTTCATATGCCTTAAAGGAACAGTATACACAGTCAGCCTTCTGCAGTTAAGTATGGAGCTCTTCTATGGGAAAGGATGTCTACTTTCCTCTGAGATCAATCATGCATTCTCCACCATGTAAGTAATAGTGAAGGAACTGCTAGGTTGGATCTGTCAAATAGGTAATTCCCTCCCCCTTCATTCCATTCTTGGGGGTCCATTATGTTCCAGGGGCAGTATTTCTGGGGACATTTGGGATTGCATGAGGAAGAGGGAGGCAAGAAAACTGTACTCGGTGAAAATGCAGTAAATTTTGATGGGATCCTAGCCACTATTTGGACTTGCTTTCAAAAGACCATATCAAGGATGTTTCTATATTGAACCCAAATCTGATCAGATTGACCAACTGAGTTCATTGCTGACATGAATACTCTCCCTGTGTTTCTACAAAAACCATGTAGTATTTTGACTACATCAGGGTACACTTTTCTAATCTGGAGAACTGGGTTTGATTCTCCACTCCTCCACCTGAGTGGCAGAGACTTATCTGGCGAACCAGATGTGTTTCCGCACTCCTACATTCCTGCTGGGTGACGTTGGGCTAGTCACAGTTCTTCAGAACCTTCTCAGCCCCACCTAAGGTGTGTGTTGTGGGGAGAGGAGGGGAAAGGAGTTTGTAGGCCACCTTGAGTCTCCTTACAGGAAAGAAATGTGGGGTATAAATCCAAACTCCTCCTCCTCCTCCTCCTCCTCCTCCTCCTCCTCCTCCTCCTCCTCCTCCTCCTCCTTCTTCTTCTTCTTCTTCTTCTTCTTCTTCTTCTTCTTCTTCTTCTTCTTCTTCTATGTTTTGACTTGTAAGTGGATTCTAAATCTGAAAAGATGGTATTAGAAGATAATGTTAAATAGAAAGTGAAATTAATTTGATTCTTATATCTTTCTTACAAAGATGTATTTAAAGCTTGGTTTCTATGCTTAGTTATACGTGTAGTAATGATGATTTACCCGAGGTTGTAATGAATGAGATAGATGCGAAGTATAATAGATGTTGATTTGCTGTAAGGGGAGTTTTTAGAGACTGAGTTTGTCATGAGATGCCTTGATTTCTAAGAGACGTCTTTCTAGAACATACTGAGACTTTTTTATGTTAGAGAGAAGTATACAGAAGGACCCATACTTGGAAAATAAACTTAAGAAAAGAAATTACTAATATTTCTGTCATTAAAGCAATCAAATTAATCAGGCGAAGGTTAGAGCTATGTAATTTGGCTTTGAGGTAAAACAAGTCCTGTGCTTAAAAATGCATTCTGCAAGTTGTAGACAATGAAACGAATTATATCTTTCTTCAGTTGCTTATTTTCATTTTGGTAAACAATGGAAGACAAACAACAACAAAAATAATGTAGAGCTTCATTAGCAGTCTTGTTTCACTCCCTTTAGGTTATGAGATTTCCCCTGATGAAATGAGAAAAATTAGTTCACCACTCATTGACTACAGGGTTGGTTTCCCTAATTACTGGGCAGTGATAAGAAAGCTTCATTTTTAGCTTGACCATTGTGTTCTAATCAAAGGCGTAGCAAGGGGGGAAAGTGCCCGGTACACTGGTGTGTCCTCTGCCCCGCCCTGGAATGCTACTGCCCCACCCTGGAACGCCCCCACCACGCCCTCCCCACACCCCCACAGGGATGCGCGCCCAGTGCATCACACACACACCGCCCCCTTGGAACTACACCTCTGGTTCTAATGGTTGTCAGCAAACAGAAGATTGACTTTAGTCTCTAATAACTGGGAAAGGAAAAGATGGCTAAAGAAGGGGAATTGATTTTACAGAGGGTTGTAGGAGTGACTGACTTCTAATGCCACTCAGCTCCAATGATGTCAGATTTAGAGCAATGAAACCCACCACTCTTACAAGTTTTAAAGTTTCAGGGCTGGGTACTGCCAGCTTTTCTGTTGGTGAAAAGGGGAAGTATTTCCTTTGACCAGTGAAAAGATTGTGCTTGATAACATGATGTCCATGTGAACTAAAGCCATAGGAAATGGGGGCTGCTGTGAGCAGGGGAATCGGACAGGGCTGAATAGAAAAGCTGGTGGATGCATTAATTGAAAATCAGCTACCCTAACTACAAACATTCATGTTATGTGCACAGATGAAATAGCACTGAAAATGTGTTTCTCGTATCTCCTGAGATTGTAGAGAGGAGAGTTGAGTCGAGCATTTATCTTTCCAACTAATCATATAACTTTGGATTATTTTAAACTATCTGATGCCCTGCTGATAAAGGGAACAGTGGCAGGGTTGGTTGAATCAAACTATTTAAATGCAACACCAAAGTGTGATAGTTTGGGACAGTGTTTAGTCAGGAATGTTCCTACTTTAATTGTCAATTTATGGATGAAATGGTCACCTCATTAATTTTCTCTATTATGTAGAAATTGTATTTATAGCATTCCCTTTTTTTGAGCTACATGATTTTATTGGGTGGAGGGGTCCGTGGTACATATTTATACCTTTGTCTGTTGTCACATTCAAGTCCCTGGTGATGGCCTTATAGCAGCTGGGTTCGTGAATACAATACAGGGTCAACATGATGTGATAGTTATTCATTTTGACAGTGTCAGCCACCCAGATGAAAAGAAGTTTACTGAGTGAGGCTTCTCACACAGTAACGCCATTCTTTACAAATAGTCTAGGGGGAAAAGAAACCTCTTTGGAAGTAGAAGATAAACAATTTGCAGTGATGTATTTTATTGTATATTTCTGCGTTTAAATGACTCAACCTTTTTACAAAATCTGATGTGGCTGAGGCATATTTTCCATGATGTACTTGTTCTTTAGAACTATGTTTCACACATGTGTACAGAGTTTTATTAACATAGCTATCAAAATCCAAAACTTTTCATTATTTGATCTTTCTATTGCAGGGGTAGGGAACCTGCGGCTCTCCAGATGTTCAGGAACTACAATTCCCTTCAGCCCCTGTCAGCATGGCCATGCTGGCAGAGACTGATAAACATAGTTCAGGTATCTGAAAGCCAGGAATCTTATCTTTCCCGATATTTCTGCTATAAATGTTGCAGCATCTTTTTTAAAAAAAACCTCTTGGAATCTTAATGTGATTTTTCAAGCTTGTATAACTAGAGCTAATAATTTTTTGTGGGTCCCTTCATATGGTTGCTTAAAACATAGGAGATTTTCATGCATTTTAAATAGGGGTTGGGAATAACAACCAGATCCTGCATTTCACCAAATGAAATTCATCCATAGTTACATCCTTTAATGCCAATGTTTTTAGGGAATAGAAGAGAGTTATCTGCATGTTCGGTTTCAATCTTCAATGATATTTAGTTTTGCTTTGATTTCATATTTAGTGATGGTTAAATAACATGTCCTAAAACAAAATCAGGAGAGTACAGTTAACAACCAGAAACAAGATTAATCACTGCACTCCTGACTGCTAAGCTACTCACTAATGCGTTTGAACCATGCACTATAGGATTGATAGTGCAATTTAATAAATATAAAGTGCAAAAATTGTACAAAAGTGCAAAGTGATGCATGTATATACAAAATTCCTATATCGCAGTAATAGCAGCACAAATAACATATAATAGCATATAAATTAGTCAGTGATGAAGGGAGGAGAAACTGTGCCCGGGACATGAACTGCTTGCACGTCCCCTCCCTCCCCGCCCCTGAAATGCCCTGACATGCCCCCTGCCCCGACATGTGACTGCAATGGCGGTGCCCAGGATACACACAGGAAAAACCTGTCAGACACAATCCCATTTAGGCTAAGTCCCACACAGTCAGTGTGGTGTGCTAGCAATGCAACATGCAATGGTGCTCTAAATGAGGATAATTGGTTGCAGCTATGCTGCTTAAAGGTATTTCTCAATGTAGCCCCTGAAAGTTGTTACTTTCTACTGGAAGTAATCTGCTGGTGGTCCTTGGCCCTAGTACCATCTAGCTATCCGCAACCAAAGCAAGAGCTTTTTCGTTTCTGGCCCTAGCCTGTTAGAACTGAGCTGAGACCCAAGCCCTGCAGGATTTAGTTAAGTTCTGCAGGGCTTGTAAGATGGAGATGTTCCACCTGACCTGTGATTGACACAGCAATGGTTACATCATTGCTAGCCCCCCTACCCTTTCCAACCCTTCCCCACTTTTTGCTATGTTTGTCTTTAGCTACTTTATATGAAATTTAGTTGGCTGGGTTGTGCTTGATATTGTATTAGTTCCCTCCTCTTGGGTCAATCAATTGGTAAGTTGGAGCATGTTGTAACAATAGGAACTGGGGGGGTATTTAAATAGAGTTTTATTGGTATATATAGATTAGTTATAATTAATTATTTGTTCAATTTTGTGTTCTATTTTTGTATTTGTAAGCCACCTTGATCCTGTCTTCAAATGGAAAAGGGTGGGGTATAACTCCAGTAAAATAAATAAGAGTGTCTCTCCCCCCACATAAGGAAATGAATTAGTATTGTGTTCTTCCAGTAAATAGAAAAAGTGAAGGAACAAGACTCTTCCAGTAATTATCTTTGTGCCACTATGGGAAACCTTAGAATATAGATTGTAAACTGTGGAGGTGTTTGGTTAGGTACATGGTATATAACAAGTTAATTCTGGTAATGAACTGAAGCATGGCTTGCTAAAAAAATACCTTGTTTTGGCTAAAATGCAGCAGGTTTCAGAGTACCTTTATAAGCACATTTAAGCCAAGTTTCAAATAACACTTTTTACAATTAAGTACATTTATCCAGTTGGTAATCTTTTCTATTGAATAGTTTATACATAAATGTAATAGTAGCCAAGGTGAATGCATCAAGACTATTCATGGTATTGGGTACTTTTTTGTCAAAACAAGATTAGCAGCTTTATCATTTGTGTTTTCTGCAAGGAATTTATAGTGTCAATTTCTTTTTCTAGTGTTCAATACCTACTCCTGAAGAAGAAAAACTTATTAGCATCAAGAGTCCCAAAACACCTGTTTCAAATGAGTTACCTGACATTAACACTCAAACAAATTGGACCAAATCACTTCCACTGCCAACACCGGAAGAGAAAATGCGACAGCAGGCACAAGCAGTCCAAACCGATATTATACCTATTAATGTTACAGGTAGGCTTAATTTTGTTGCCACATGGTAAGGAAGACCAAAATCTCTCAAATTGATATTTTTATTTTGTGAGAAAATAAAAACTTTAATTCATTTTGAAAAACAGATGAAATAATTAATGACAGTTCGTAGAAAATGGTTATTTTTTTAAAGGGTTGAAAATGAAGATTGGCAAGGGAACACTTTCAATAACAGGACTTTGAAACTAAAAAATAATGGGTGCCCAAGCAAGGATTCATGTTGAATGCTCAATATATGCTGGTGTGTTTTTCATTATGTAGGATGGCTTCTAGAATTTTTTTTCTTCCATTTTTAGGATCAGTTAATATTTAAAACTGCAAAGAATATTCACGTCAACTAAGCTAGCTGTTTTATATTCTGTATAATCACAACAGAAATATATTTGGGATATAAAGTAGTAAGGGGATAGTTAAGAGGAAACCTACCTGTCTCTCTTAATGTTGCTATTCTGTAGATCTTAATGGGGAACAATTTAGAGATTGGGCTGTTAAAACAATGCTGTATTTTAGTTTCAGAGATCATATTTTAATAATAGAAAAGTATGCAGCCCCAAACAGCTTGATCTTGGAAAATTGTAAGGATCACTGATAACATGCAAATGTGGAACCTTCTTCAATCTCAGTGCAATGGAGGAGGAAGTAGATTGCAAAACCATGTTCACTTCAGTTTTTGAGAAAGATTTGTGACTCCGGGACAGCCTATCAGCTATTTTTTTGCTGAAATGAAGCTTCAGAAAGGAAGCCTAAACTTTTCTGTCATTCTTGGGTTGTTCAGGTGGCTGACTCCATTTTAAGTATCATAGACTTTTCATTATGAAATGGTTTTTCAATTAGGTATCATAGGTAAGCATCTTAAGGCAGTTGATTTTATTTAATTAATAATCAATCTGGGCATTGATTTATCCAGTGTAATTACTAATTACTATTTAAACCTAAATGTGGTCTCTTTTTATTAGCAAAAAATTCAATATAATATTTTCCAATCATCCTTACTTATATTTCAGTATTTTTTTTTGTGTAACAAAAAACTAATGAAATGCCACAACTTATGGGAAAAATAAAATGCACTTACACTAATCAGTTACAAGCTAACAGATCAACTTATTTTCCACCAGTTTCTGCTTTGTTGGAAAAATACATTTCACAGGTGTTGAAGAAGGTGTTATGGAAACAATATTATGCTAGCAGTAAGAGAGTAGAAGTTCAGAGAAGATGACTACCGTTTAATTCCATGATCCATAGTTTAATGGATGTTTTGGAGTGGTCATTTGGATTTGGATTCTGATTCCCCTATCCAAGTTATCCCCCCTCCCCATAAATAGCAAAAGGTCCAGATCCCCTAGTGACATATGATTTCCTAAAACTGGGTTCTTTTCCCAGTGCAGTGCAAACATGAACCAGATAAAAATACCCACTTCTCAGTGTTTTTACTGCTTAAATACTATAAAGTGGTAGAAGTTCTTTTCCTCCTTTTTTCTATGATGGCTGATAACAGCTCAATTGGTGGGGTGTTAGTCTTTCCTCTCCATCTGCAGTGCTAAAGGAAAATTTATGGCATCCTGGGCTAGAATGAACGATTAGGCAGATGGTTTTTTAATTGGGGGTGGGGGTGGCTGCCATTTTTCTTTCTCATCTTTTCTCCACAAGTCTGTAAAGAAGGGTTCATCAGGCCCTAACTCTCCAGTAAAGCACAGATAGCAAAGCAAATCACAACATTTTGTGGCAAGCACTCCCTTGTTTTAATGAAGTCCCACCAAAAAACAACAGATTTCGTCTAATGTATCGATCAAAATCTGATTTTTACATAAACCACTGCTGTTAACATTTGCTTACATGAGAGAGGGTGCAGAGTTTTAGTGGTGAACATTACAATATTTTACTTCCAGACTACCCTTGAGTAAATTTAAATGTTGCATTTGTTTCCTTGCCTCAGAAAGACAGAATTGTATCGTCATGGGTCTAGATTATTCACCACTACAAAATATTAACATTTCTGAAATTTTCAATGAAGTTGGGAGTTTTAAAAAAAATAGAACATGACTTTTGACTAAGAGCCCTCCAGTTTCCGTAAGTGCTCTTCAGTACATATTGTTGGGCGTGGAAGCTTAAAAACAGTGGGGAGCTGCATTAAGCTGACAGACTGCTGACTGACTATCCGCATCTTGGAATGGTCAGACCCTCTGGACTTAAAGAATATTTGGGGAATATAAAGAATGAAGGGTGGGGTAAGTCTGGCATTTTTACATGAGTCTTTGGTCAGTTGAAGCAGAGCAGAGATTCTCAGAAGTGTTCATGTTCAAGAGACTGTGGCATATGCTTTTTAAAATACCATGACCTCGTCGTTAGTTCCCAGGACAGGTGGTAGCTTTGGGTCAGGTCTTGCCCAGATGTAAATAAGAGCAGGTGGTGATGACTATGCTGAATAGAGACACAGAAGAGAAAGGAATTTCTTTTGCATATTATTGAAGTATGTGCTTATAGCACTGCTGACTTCATTCGACTGCTCCTTGATGAACAAGATGAATTTAAGCAAGTGTACAAACATTCTACTAAGCCGGGATGAAAGAAGGTAGATTAAAAGATGTGTTTCTGTTTAAATGGTTCTGTATAAAGTGTTTTTATCACAGTTTAAACTTGCTGATTGTACAAATTCATGTGTCTTTAACAGCATTCATTTATGTAATTTTGGACAACTGTTTTATTAAAAACGATCATTTACAAAATGTTAACTTACCCAAATGTCACATTACCACTCAGTCGGCACTCACCTATAACATCTTTCTAAGTGAAGATTATTTTTGTCACAAAAGAACTGAGACAAGAAATCTAGTAAAACAGGAATAGGATAGTACTCACCCTGGTAGATTATTACAGACAAGTCATTGATTGGTAAAATAATAATAATAATGAACATCTGTATTCACTTTCTAACTTACAAATCTTTTGCCATAAGTTGTCATCATTTCATTAACTGATACACATTTTTGTGAAATATACACAACGTTGTAACTAATTCTGACTGTGCAATATGGCTCCCAAAGCCTGTACCACATAGTTAGATACTCTGGAAAATCAGAGGCATTTAAAAAATGTTTGTGATTCTAGATGGGGGGGAATTCTATTTAAAGAAAAGAACAATCAGCCTCCCAGAAAATGTCTAATGGAACATGCTGTATGGTCTGAATCCTTATAATAGGAATTCTCAGCACTCCCCGCTGATCTCAGCTGCCATAGAGTTATGGAAATCTCACTTACTGAGGGAAATTAATTTTGGACTCTAATATTTTGAGAAAAAAAAACAAGTCTTTGCACATCCAAGCTGGTCTTTGTTCTTTTATTCTGGAGGAACCAACATACTACATTTATTGTGTAGTATGTATTGTGCTTTTTGAATTCAGCGGTGTTTCTCTCATCTTCCTTATGTCATGTACCCCGATGAAGTCTCTTGCTCCAAGAAGGTATATGACGTGGACAACAGTTTTTCCAATATGCTCAAGTCACTTTTCAGTGAGAAATAACTTGGCTATTCAGATTTTAAAATAAATTTAGAAGATTGAAGTCCTTGCAAATAAAACTGTTTTCTGTTCCAAAACCTGAAATTCCTTTTTCGTTACAATAATTTTATGCTGCCTTTAATACAGCTACAATTCTGGCTACGGAAATGTCTATATTAACCACCGTGCGGATTTGAGAAGCATCTGAGGAATGTAAAGTGTGGGGGAGTCACATTTGGCATTATTTCACATTTTAACTTATTTGTAAGTTACTTCCAAAGGCAAATTACAAATATTTGAAAATATTTGTAAAAATACCCAAGTTATTAATTAATTGAAAAAGTGAATTTGTTAAAAGGTATTCAACTTATACTCATTCTGCTGGGTTCAGTTGTGATACAGCACATAGTCAGCTATGAGGCTTTCTTGATTGTAATGCATACACTTTACTTTTTGTGAACTTCACTTGACTTAGGGTTGCCAGGCCCCCACTGAGGGCAGAGGATCTAACAGTTTGGGTTGCCTCATCCCCCAGTGATTTTCAGCCAGACAGTGGGGTTCTTACCAGCTGCTAATCAAGGCCAGGTCTATCCGCACAATGACATCACTGCTGAAAATGATACAATTGTGCCGACAGGCCTAGGCCTAGACCTCAATTTGCAATTGGTAAGAGCTGTCTCCCCCACCAGTTGTCAGGGTGTACCTGGAAACCCTAACTTGAGTTTAGTTCATTTAGACAATGCAGCATCTACTCATGACAGCTTGCCATCATGTTAGGCAAAGCTGAGATCAGATGTCAGACTAATTTGGTCTCACCATCGTTTACACAGGGACCCATCTTACTGATGATAGCCATCTTACTGATAATACTATTTGGAAATGATCATAACAAGCAATCTAGAGTAAGCCTTTTTGGTCAGAGTAACTCCAAAGATAGAGCTACTCAAAACAACAACAAAAATCGTGTTAGAGTAACAAAAATATCTATTTTCAACCTCAAAATGTTGTGCAGTCCTGAAATCCTTCACACTCTGCTGCTTTTACATGTACTTAAGCTCTATATTCACCTCCTGCCTCCTCCCAAATGGTACATCTTAGGCCTGAATTTGCAGCCATCTGTCGTTCTTCCATTACAAAAATATCCCTGAAATGGCTGACTGAAGACTTTTCATGATAGCTTCAGTTATTAAGACCATAGCCTTTAACTTTAATTTTCTGGTTCAGAAAATGATTTGCATTGTAGCTGAAGAACATGAAATCATGCAATGAGGATATTAACATATTTGGCTCTCCATTCAGTACATATTACCTAGGTTGATATATCTACAAATAAAAGCTTCCCTGTGCTATTTGCACGAACAAATGCTGTCCCTCTCTTGATCCCTCATTCAACATGAACCCGACATGGAGGCACAAAACCTGATACTGTGCTTAAATCAGTGAAAATCTGACATGCTGAAACAGAAGTTACCATAGGACAGTTGGTCTTTACTATTCCTGAGCCTTAAAGGGGACAATGTGCTGTATCAACTCTGTAAGACTTAGCTAACATCATATTAATGTCTTTTCTTCATTTCTACAATAAGCAAGTGGAAGAAAGTGCATGATGTCAGTCTGCTTGAAAGTAATGGTGCTTTGCTTGTTCTACTGTACATCAGGGGAGAATTTTGACCGCCAAGCCAGCATACGGAGGTCTCAAATTTACACAGACACTGTGGTAAGGCGGCCGAAGAAAGCGAAAAGGAGAAAGACTATTACAGGAGTCCCTGACAACATCCAAAGAGAGCTAGGTATGGCTCATCAGGACTGTATTCCATCATGATGAAAATTATAGCCTACCATGACTTGAAACATTTACCCATATATACTCGTGTATAAGTCGACCCGCATATTAGTCGAGGCACCTAATTTTACCACAAAAAACTGGGAAAATGTATTGACTCGCGTATAAGTTGAGGGTGGGAAATGCAGCAGCTACTGGTAAATTTCAAAAATAAAAAGTAGATACCAGTAAAATTACATTAATTGAGGCATCAGTAGGTTAAATGTTTTTGAATATTTATTTCAAAGGAAAACAGTAAACTAGTTCTGTAAGTGGAAAAGAGGGTCAACAAGAACAATAAGGTATCAACAATAACTTTAAAAGTACAAAAACCGTAGCTTTTTTGTAAGGAAGGGTTTTAAACAATGGATCTTACAATAAAAACTGGAATGAACATGTCTGTTCACTGTTACTCAAAACTACCCTGCTTTTTAAAAGAATAGTTCATTATTTTTAGTGTACATATTTTTAAAATTGCACATGGCAGGTGTCATTTTAGAAGGAACATTCACACAACCTGTCAGGGGAGGAATGTTTATGTTAGCAGTACCAACATTTCAGAGTATCTTTAGGAGATCCTCCTGCTGATACCACCCAGGTTTGGTGAAGTTTGGTTCAGGGGGTCCAAAGTTTTGGGGGTGGCCCCATCCCCCATTGTTTCCAATGGGAGCTAATAGTAGACGGGGCTATATTTTGAGGGTCCATAACTTTGGACCCCCTGAACCAAACATCACCAAACCTGACTGGTATCAGCAAGAGATTATCCATCTCTGTTCTGTTCATTGTTCAGTCACTTCACATAAGATGCTTTTCTTATATAGATTTTTTCCATTGCAAGTACATATAGTATTTGTCATAGGGGATGGTGTATATTCTGTTTTTTTATATGAAGTGATATCAGTGCAGAAGTACTAATGTGTACACTGACTTTCTAGAATTAATGATATCCATCAATGCAAAGTAAATAATTGCATCCCTACCACCAATCAACCTCCCACAAGTTAATGTAAATCTTTGTTCTCCCAAGAATTATAGTCTATAATGCTTAGAACACCCCAAAATACACTATTGTGGTCAGTGTAAACTATACTGTGTGCTTGGAAGTTGTTACTCAGTACTGGTTCCCAATAATTTTCTAGTCAGTGAAACCAGAAGCTTTTGGCTATGGTGTTGCCTGGATTGTTGGTAGAGCTGTTGGTAGGATTTGTAGATTGATCACACTGTTTTTCTGTCTTAAGCAAGTTTATGTAAATATTAAAAACCATGTGTGATGCTTGTCATAGAGCAGTCTGATATAGAGTTCCACTCTGTTTTCTTCAGTATATTTTGTTAGTCTGTCATTCCCTTCATTGTTCCATATAATTGATTGCTGATGGCAGGGAAACATGACATGAAAAAACCAGCTGAAATATTATGAAGCTGGAGAGGAGGGGTCTCTCCCCAGAGCTGCCATTTTTGGCAGTAGTTCTGTGTTGATGATCACATACACTTCTGGTTTTGGTATGAAAACAGCATTTTCTCCAATTCAAGCCTGTTAAGTGAGCCAAATTGGTATAGTGGTCGAGACCAGTGGACTCTAAATCTGGAAAGCCAGGTTCAGTCCCCCACTCTCCACAAGAAGCCTACTAGATGACCTTGGGCCAGTCACAGCTCTCTCAGAACTCTCTCAGCCCATGCAGAGGCAGGCAATGGCAAATTTGGAAGGTCTCTTCCTGCCAGGGCCGTAGGTATAGATTTCTTTGTGGGGGTGGGGCCACCCCTCACCCACCCCTAGGACGTAGCCCCCACCTCCCCAAGCCCCGCCCCCAGCCTAGCACTTATAAAAGCAGCTCTCCAAAGCCGAGGATGGCAGACTCCCCCGCCCTTCCCTCCCTTGTACCCCACCAGCTGGGCTCCCAGTCCGTAGCTGGCTGCCCTCCCCTC
This sequence comes from Sphaerodactylus townsendi, assembly GCF_021028975.2. Lineage (NCBI taxonomy): Eukaryota > Metazoa > Chordata > Lepidosauria > Squamata > Sphaerodactylidae > Sphaerodactylus > Sphaerodactylus townsendi. The sequence goes on from NC_059425.1 coordinate 106,230,192, forward strand.
TGGGCAAAGGTATAGAGGAAAAATGGAGCCTGGTGCAAAATCTGAGTTTTGCGTCCCGTCCCTTCCCCCCGTCCCCCCTGCCTCGGGCAGCCACTGTGATGCTGGAATCCACCCCCAAATAGCATAACTTTCAATGGTGTTTAAACTAGAGAGCCCAAATTCTCCTTTTAAATCCACCTTAAAGGGAGAATCTGGGGTCCCCAGTTAAACAACATTGAAAGTGATGCTGTTTTGGGGTGGATTATTGCCCAACGTGAAACAGCATCACTTTCAATGTGGCATAGTGGTTAAGAGCAGGTGCATTCTAATCTGGAGGAACCGGGTTTTATTCCCTTCTCTGCTGCTTGAGCTGTGGAGGCTTATCTGGGGAATTCAGATTAGCCTGTGCACTCCCACACACGCCAGCTGGGTGACCTTGGGCTAGTCACAGCTTTTCGGAGCTCTCAGCCCCACCCACCTCACAGGGTGTTTGTTGTGAGCGGGCAAGGTCAAGGAGATTGTAAGCTCCTTTGAGTCTCCTGTAGGAGAGAAGGGGAGGATATAAATCCAAACTCTTCTTCTTCTAAACTGAGGACCTCAGATTCTCCCTTTAAATCCATGCCGAAGGGGATGGATTTAAAAGGAGAATCTGGGGAAATTTGGGGGATGCCTGCTGTCAGGGGTGCAATTGCTAAGCACCAAACTTTTAGGGTATCTTTAGGAGACCCTTCTGATGATACCACCCAGGTTTGGTGAAGTTTGGTTCAGGGGGTCCAAAGTTATGGACCCTCAAAGGTGTAGCCCCATCTCCTATTACAGTGGTGGCGAACCTATGGCACGGGTGCCAGAGGTGGCACTCAGAGGCCTCTCTGTGGGCACTCACGCACAGAGTTCATCATGTGGGAGGGGGTGGTGGAAAATCACACACACACACACACACACATATATATATCTAGGCTGGCCTGGGCATGATCCTTTACCTGGGAGTAAGCTCGGTTGCTGACAAGGGAGCTTGCTTCTGAGTAAACCCTCCTAGGATCGTGATTCACCCATTTGAAGCGTTGCACGGTTGCTTCACCAAGCTTACTCCTGAGTATTGCGTGCCTCGGAGCCAACCGTTTTTTCTAAACTAAAACCTCAGTATTCAGGTAAAATTGCCGTGTTGGCACCCTGTGATAAATAAGTGGGTTTTGGGTTGCAATTTGGGCACTCGGTCTCGAAGAGGTTCGCCATCACTGTCCTATTACCTCCCATTGGAAACAATGGGGGATGGGGGGACCCCTTTTGGGAGACCATAGCTTTGGACCTCCTGGACCAAACCTCACCAAACCTGGGTAGTATCATCAGGAGAGTCCCGCAAACAATCCCTGAAAGTTTGGTGCTGCTAGCCTAAACAATGTGCCCCCTGCAGGCCAAAAACCGAAAAACACTAAAAATGTTTTAAAAACCCACAAATGGGTGAGCGGAGCTTTGGACATGAATGGGGGGGTTGAACCCGAGAACCCTCCCCCCCCTTACCTACATCCTTGCTTCCTGCAAAAACCTTATGGAGTCACCATAAGTCAACTATGACTTGGCGGCACTTTTTACCACTACCAAGTTATAGTAATTATTAAAGCAAATTAATGGCATCATGATAGGGTAAGTTCCAAGAGGGATTTCTTTTCATAGTCTGTTTTTGATCAATAATGTGAGCTGTGTTTTAAATTAGTTAAACCAAATCCTGGTTTGTAGGTCTAACTTTCAATAAGGCCAGCCTAGGTGTTCTCAGAAGTGGCTCTGTGATGTGCAATTTCTGCCAGATTACACATCGTACGGGAATGCAGTTGTATGTTGGTATATGGATGTGGTCTATCCTTTCTGATTTCCTGGGTGAGTTTTTCACACTTTGCTGCATTTCTGCATTATTATGGATTATAGCTAACCAACTGCCAGTGTGATGTGTGTGGATTTCCCCCACATTTCCCTTTCCCTCGCAGACCCTTTTGGTCCCTGAACACTAACTCCTGGAGCCACAGGACCTATGTGGACCCAAAAGCATATGTATTGGTGAACTGCAAGGAGGGTGGAAAATGAGGCGAAGTCACTGTCTCCATCTCATGGAGCTTAGTAGTTTCTTCTGGCAGTTCGTTGTATTACAATCCTGTTTATTCAAAGGTGATTGCTTTCATACATCATGCTGTGTGGACAGTTTCTTGCTGAGCTGCTTAATCTGGACTAGTTTGGAACATATCAAAATATTCTGGGGATATTTGAGATTCATTATATTTTCAGAGTGAACTGATCTGAAAAGATGATGAATCTGATCCAGATCCAGTTGGCAACTTCTGTGGATCCCCCCCCCATGACATCTGTCATTTGAAAGTGTGGTCTGGATCCAATCCATCATTATGATGTTTGTAGTGACTTTGGGGTCAGAAAAAATTATTCATTCATTCATTCATTCATTCATTCATTCATTCATTCATTCATTCATTCATTCATTCATTCATTCATTCATTCATTCATTCATTCATTCATTCATTGGACTTTTATACCGCCCCATCCCCAAAGGGCTCTGGGCGGTGTACAGTATAATGGCATTGGAGGGAAAGGCTGGAGCCCCCCCCCCCCCAATGTGGTGCCGTTTAAAATCTTTAAAATGGCTCTGCATCTCCATGGTGAACTCAAGAACACCCATTTTGTCTTGTTTGGTCCTTAGTAAACCATTTCTGAGTGCCTGGATTAGTTTTCATACTCCAACATGCTTAGGCTGTTCATCAGCTCTCCCTTGGGATGGGATTCAAGCCAGTGTGCAGCCAGATGTTGAAACACTCATTTCAGCTGCAGAAGCTGGTCTAAACAGATTTTGGTTATGACATCTGATATGACTGGATTATGCAGTCATCTCTAATTGGTAGCATGACAGTTTCCAGGGTCTTCTGACTTTAAAGGGCTACAGAAGTATGGAGCTAAAGTGTAGTCTCCACAGTGCTAGACTGTTTCTGAGTAGTCTAGGACAGCATTAGGGTGAGTACCAGTCCAAGAGCACCATCCAAAGAGCGGGATGAATCTGCTCATTGGAGTGGCACACAGTCGCTCTGGTGGATTTGTCCTCCTCAGAGCATCTGCCCCGGCAGAGAGGAGATTTTGCCAGCATGCAACTGCTGCTCACCCTTCCCTCGCAGGCATTGGGATTCCACTTCAGAATCTTCTGCTGCACTGCTGCTGCTCTGGCATAGCAGGGGCACGCTGGAGGAGGGACCAGGAAGGAGCCGACATTATGTGGCTCCCTCCCAGCCTTTGCCGGCAATGCTGGTGGCCTGTACTTCAAACTTAAGCAACTGAAAAGGTGGCATAAGTCTGTTGAGATCCATAAAGGCTTCTTGGGAACTGAGAGGCTTTTTTGCTTTGTAAGTCTCCTCACGCTGCTGGGAAGCCTTTCTGGGAGCAGCAGGGCAGTGCCCGTGTGCCAGTTTGGATGAGACTGCTGGTTAAAAAGAGCCTTGTTAAGGTCTGATGTAGCAACAATGGCAAAGAGTACTTTTGCCATTTGACTTCTGTCTGAGGAGCCATGCAGCTGTATAAACAAGATGCCAAGGAAATCATATGCTTTAACTTTTCTAACATAACTTGGCATCTACTTTTTTCAGTTGAGGAATCCAGGGTCACAACATCATCCATCAGTGTCAAAAATATTCTTGACATAAGGTCATAATTTTAAATCAGTTAACAGGCTAATATTAATAGTTAAATATATTTTAAAGCATCTGGGAGTGCTTTGATTGTGTGTTCTTGCATGGCAGGGGGTTGGACTTGATGGCCCTTGTGGTCTCTTCCAACTCTATGATTCTATGAATTTTTGCTTTGTGTTATGCTACATTATTTAAATGTCCACTGTTCCATGTCTCTCTGAGGAAAGCAAGGTAAAAATCTTTGAAATTAGCAAATATATTTAAATACATTTCTGAACATTCAAGTATTTGTGATAAATAAATTCGAAAACTACGAGTTATGGATTATGAACTGATCAATGTTACCTGTTGGAAAATAATTCTGAATTCCTACTGGTCTATTTAGGAAACTATATTAGTATGTCACTCCTAGGTACCAGCTACTGTAACATTGAGTCACTTGCGATTGCAGATACAGACTGTAATTAGTTATGCAAGTTTCTCTCCTGAATACTGCTTTTGTGTAATTAAAGGGCTTTGATAGTTGACATAGGTGATCCATAACATCCTGTGATATTTAGAGTTGGCAAGTGAATATTGTGAGTGTGTGGATTCATCTTTGAAGGCCAGGGATATGCTGGTAGCAGATTTTCAAACAGATTTATGTTGTCCCTTTCTTGGATTCAAGCCAAAAAGACTGTGCCAGTTGGCCAAATTATTTCTCCAAAAGATGTAATTTCAAGAATTTCCATACTGGTGTATGATTCGATTGGAGTCTTTCTATCATCATTAATCAAGCTATTAATCATCTACCCCTTTGATTGATCAGGCTGCTTTGAGCAGGAATGGGGGGATAATGTAAATTTTTTTGCTTGAATCTGTTGTAGTGGAAAAATGCCAAAGATTTCTGGCTGCTTTGAGGTTCTTGATAAAGTCTCGTTGACGTCTGCATGATTGGGATATAAGCTTATGTTCTACAGAGAACAATAGAATCTCCACTGAAGGAGACAAAATACATTAAGGTTTTTTTTTTACTTGCTGTACTGAAAGCAAGTTAACCTTTCATAGATTGCTTCCTTGTTAACCTTTCCCTAAATCAACATTTTCTACTATGGTACTGAGCTGTTATGCCACAGAAAACATCAAATGGGCTGTGGCTTAAGCTGCTGTTCAAATTTATGGAACAAATTCCCTTAGTTTCACAGTCCAGTTGCACTGAACAATTAAGAGAATTGAAAGCCTCTGGGCAAGGGCTCCTTATCTGACATGCCATAAAAACCCTTCAAGTGCAACTTTGGAACAGGCACTTCAAATGGGCTGCATTTTGCTTGACAGTGACTCACAACACTTCAGATGACAAACTCTTCCCCACTCCTTCCCTTTGCCATCAGGATAGAATTTGGATACAAAAAGAAAAGGCTCTTTGTAGCCTTATTTTTAATGCAACAACCCATAATTAGCCAATTCTCAATGGACTGTAGGCAAAGTATTTTTCAGAGTATGTTCCACACAACCCTGGTATTCCTTGCAGACTTCTCAGGGGATCCTCGGTGAAGTTAGTAATAACAAGCAAGCTTTCCTAAAAGGACAAGTTGTCCCATCACTACTGTTTTCCTGCAGCAACATGCATCAGCAAGAAAATATTGTGTGAATGCCAGTGCAAACGTAGCTTACATATGCTCACAGTGAGGCCCAAACAGATAAATCTAGCACTTCATGGACCCCAAAATGTGCTTCACAGTTGTCTATAGTGCACAGGAATTCCCACAGCCCAAATGCACATGTTCAGTAGGCAATTAAATGTGGAAAAAGTTGTCTGAAAGCAGAACATTTTTAATGAAAGTTGTTTCATTAGTCTAATGACACAGCTTAGATTATTAATATCATTCTTTTTCAATTTGAGATTGTATGGCCTTGGCTAAGCTAGACAGTTTGAAAGAAAGAGTGGGTGATTTCCAAAAAGTACTTAATGGCTTCTGAATCAGGTAAAACGGAAGGTTCTCAACTGATCTGCTCCACAGCATACTTGACTGTGCTTCCCACGCTTCATTCTGTGCTGATCTGTTTCCACTGGCACTTCAGAGAGAAGGCATTGAGTCTGTTCCAAGAGGAGAGCAATCTCCCTTGCTATTTTTGTTCAACCTCAGAGAAGAACTGTGTCCTCAGCTCCCATTTCATATGAAGTTGTGTGCAAAAGAGATTGGAGCTCTGCTGTTCTAAGCATGTAAGGTCACAACCTTTCTCTCCTGGTGCTGATTTTTATAGGGCTCCCATGAGAATGGTATTCCGTGCAAGAAAATGTACCTAGAGAAAAATGTAATTGACAGTAAATAGTGAAAATGGCTTTAAGGTTCCTGTTCAGAGTTGAAGACTTTGTTAACAAACTGTGGCAAGGCCATGAACTCAGCTTTCTGCTTTGCTCCTGTTGGCCCTCTACTCTTCCTGCAAAAATAATTTACATCTTCCACTCTGAGTTTTGGTTAAACAGTTTTAATGGCAATTATGTGGGCCAGCTTTGGCATGTGGTCCCAAATCAATATCATATGATTCAAGCAGAAATAGTTGTAGATGTATAAAAAGAGTTTTCATGGAATCCTATGTTGCTTGTGAACAAAAAGTATTTTCTTAGCAATGAAATCATGATCAGGGTTTGGAAAGAAGATTGATTGATATACAGTTTTGAAAATTCTTTTTATGTTGGATTTTCTTCTTTTGTCAGCTAGGAATGAGAGAGACAATATTCACATATGTGTATAGAATAGTGACACATGTTTTGATACACTGGATATAACAATAGCCATAGTTTATAGGATCCCATTCCCTTCAATTTAAATACATTTTAACCCTATGTAGGAAAGTAACATATATTGATTGTGCCCTATAGCTCCTTACTGTGATATTCTGAAAAGCTACATTGACTATTCTCCTATCTCTGAGAGAAAGGTAAAATGTAAAGACAGCTGAAGGAACAAAGACTTTCCTTTGAATAGTGAAGTATCTAGCAATTAAAAAAACCACCCAACACTATTTTATGATATGAATGTTGTCCTAGAGTTTCTCCAGGTGGAAGCCATTGTTTTCCTTGACGTAACTACATTGTTAGTTTCTTATTTACATTTAGACTAACTTTGTAGGGTAGCAAATTAAGTATGGCCATTTATATATACTACTCCTTAGAGCCAATTGTAAAGGTGGTAAAATATAATCATTTATGTAATAATTGTTCTGTTTTAATTTCAACAGTTGGCACTGTTCAGAATGACTTTCGTAGCCACTCCTTATGTGTCCCAGATCACTATTCCACCTTAGGAAGACTTGATAGCTGTCGTTCTGCTATGTTGAGATCTGAGACCAAGGACTCTAGTTGTCAGACAGAGGAAGTAAAAGTGGTGCCACCTTCAGTGAGACGAATACGTGCACAGAAAGGACAAGGCATTGCAGCCCAGATGTCACAGTTGTCCAGCTCTTCTGGAAACATGTCTGTGTTGAGTGATTCTGCAGGGGTTGTGTTTGCTTCTCGGCTTAACAGTGACCTAGGTTTTCACAGTCTACCTCGTTCAGGAGCAAGGGTGTCCTTGCAAGTACTGGAACGGAGGCATAGCATCTCTAAGTCAGCAGATGATGGAGCTATGTCACACCAGATAAGCAATTTCCACGTGGATAGTAGTGTTCACATGAGGAGCAGCAGTAGGACAGGAATGCTTCAGGGGTCAAAATCTGAAGAGGTAAGGAGTTTTGAAAGTGAACTGGAAGAAAACACAGCAGACATGGTCTCTGCACATGCTGCGTACTCAAACTGTGTCATACCAAATGCAACCCTACCAGCCTCTTCAGAGGTGATTGTTATTCATACTACACCGAATGTTCGATCGCAGGATAATAAAATCATAAACTCATCTTCCTATACAAAGCCTAGAGACAATCTTATTGCCAACAGCATGGTAAGCACAAAAGATCAAGACCATTCGTCAAGTAGCTGGAACAAGACTGCTTCTACACAGAACTCACAGTCCCTAGACACTATCTCATCAAATCCTATTGCGGTGCTTGCTCTAGGAGATTCAGGAGTGTCACTTAGTGGTGCAGAAGGTATGGAGAATGGGCCCCAAAATATTACCTACAGCTTTAGGAATAATCTCAGACCAAGTCATTCTCAGGACAAACATATTCAGAGTGAACCCAGTTACTCTATGGATAAAACACAGGGCATAGATCAGGACAGTATAAAGCACTGTGGCTTCAAACCTTCAAGAAACAAAGAGGTAGCCTTACACAAGCCAAATTGTGCCACTCCGGGATGCACCACACCTGTGACCAATTTGAGTACCAGCAGCCTTGAACAAGCCACAGCCAAAGAGGACTCAGCCTCTTTGTATTCAGTGGACCATGATGGCTATTACACGTCTATGCATATGGACTCAGGTCTCAAGTCTGGTAAAACCTGTATGAATAATACTGGCTTTGGGAACCCCAGGCATAGTGTGATTAATGTGTTTGATGGAATTGAAAAGAGATCACTGGGAGACTTGTCAAACTGTAGTGACAGATCCCTCTCACGGAGCATATCCTTAAAAAAAGCAAAGAAACCACCTCTACCACCATCCAGAACGGACTCCCTCAGAAGGATCCCCAAGAAGAAAGCTCAGTCCAGTGGGCAAGTTCTGGATGACACACTAATTGCTAGCCTCCAGCACTCCCTGCAATTGAACCTTAAGTGTAAAAATGGTGGCTCCCCATCTCAAAGCCCTTGCAGTGATTACGATGACCCGTGGGTGCTGCGCTCTCGTAGCCAGAGCTCTGTGAGTGCCAGCAGCAGTGTGATGTCTTCCACAGGCCTGAATATGTACTCCATCTGTGCTGTGACACCTTCCCAGAGTGAGACAAGCAGCATCAAGTCAGAGTATGCTGACCAGTGGGGTTACTGTAGTGACTGCCCTGGGATCCCGGATGATCGGTTAAAATCTCCAGTGGTTCATTCTGCACCCAAGCTGAATGATTATAGCATCAGCCACCTGAATAATGGATCACGCACTTCTGTACCTCAGGTGCCCAGTGGGGTGGCCAAACCGAAAAGCACTTCTCCTGATAAGTCTCATAGAGTTACATCCCCATCTAGTGGTTATTCCAGCCAATCCAATACACCCACAGCACTTACACCTGTGCCTGTTATTTTAAAATCTCTGACAACAGGAAATGGGAAGCCCAAGGTGAAACCTAAAGTGCCTGAAAGGAAGTCTTCCCTGTTGTCTTCTGTTTCAGTGTCTTCCTCCTCCACATCTCTTTCTTCCAATACATCTACTGAAGGGAATATGAAGAAATTGGACCATGCATTTTGCTTCCCTCTGATGACTCCTTCCCTATTAATGTCTCCAGATTCTGCTGATCATCTTCTTCCTCCCCCTCCTCCCCCTTTAACAGATGGCATGGATCAATCTCACCGATCAGCATCTCCCAGTTTCCCGCCACCTCCACCAGAAACAGTTATGTATACATCTTTTTCTCAGAGTGATGCGTGGTTTCATTTTTCACCTCAAAATGAATTAGTCCGTGATTTCTCTCCCTTGTCACCCACAATTCCATCTCCTCCTCCCCTTCCTTCCTCAGTTCCTCCGCCAGCACCACCTCTGGACCCAAAGCTTGCAAAAGGTGCACATAAGCAAGCTCCTTTCATGAAATATCACCCAGAAGGTACTCCTTGTAGCATAAGGGCACAGCCATTCAGTAAAGAAGATTCTGTGAAGCCTACAATGCCTCTAGTAACCACCCAAGTGCTTCAAATGGTGCAGTTGAGGTCTGTGAAGAAAGCTGTGATGTCAGAGGTTGACCAACTAGTTGAAACTACTTCTGAAACCCACCCTCAGGAAATAATTACTGAAGTTTTTTCAGCACATTCACCTTTAAAATTGTGTGTGTCAGCAAGACACAACACCAGTCAGGATAAAGGTGAGATGAAAATCCATGGTGCTTCTGACAAGAGATCTGTTTACATTCCTAGCCAGAGATCATGTAGCAATACCCCTGAACTTGCCAATGACAGAATATCTGGAAATGAAGCCAGTGGAGCTCAGCTTTTTGCTAGTGATTTACTACCAGCGAGTATTGAAGGAGCGCTGTTACAAAAGGAAAGTTCTCGCTTTGATCTTGAAAGTTTGCCACTTCAGGGGCAGTTGGAATCACCCAGCAAACCTCAGGGTATATTGCCAAACAAGAAACCACCACCTGTTTCAAAGAAGCCCGCACTGTTCCTGATTGTGCCACCCCCACAGCCCGATGTTGCTGCAGAAAAAATAGCTGAAGTGAGAGAAACAGGCAGAAGCACTCTAAGTCTGCCTACAAGGGATGCTGCCGTTGCACAGTTCAGCGAGGCTGAGGATTATCCTGCCGATAGACTCTGCTCCTATGAAATGGACTCTGGCAACCTGGGTCCAGAAGGAGAAGCGGCAGGTTCCGCCTTGTGTGAAACAGAGGAAACCAGCTTCTTGCCACTGCTGCCAAAGCAGGAGGAACAGTCTGGCTTGTGGAAAGGAAGCAGTTCTGACAGAAATGGAGATAGCATCTCTAGAGCAGATGGACAGCCATCTCCAGGGGCTGAAATTGGTAAGCCTGTTTTCCTTTTGTTCTTTGACTTCTCCAAGTGTATCTGGGACTGGAAAGGGGGGTGGGGTGGGGGAATGGTAATTTTATTGACTTGATTTCAAAACCCTCAATGCAAATACTCTTCCCCAAGGGAAATCACAGAACTATGGTTAATTATGCCAAAAGAATCCCTACTGCTGTCTTTAATGTAAAGTGAAGATCAACTGTCAAGAAGATCTGATCTACTGTATGCCTGTTCTAAAAATACCAATGAATTTGTCACTTTTACACTGACACAGTTATCATGTCAGTTTTTGTAAAGACTTTAAAGGGAGTTTCCTATTTCTGATAAAAAACTGAAGCCTTTTTCAGGCTGCAAGTATCAGAAACAATTGACTTCAAGCTGCTTCTTTTTTTATACTGGGGGGCATGCACAGCCTCCTAAGATTTTGGGAATCTAGGTTTGTTTTTAACTATAAACCTTCCCCCTCAGTTCTACATGTAGTATAGGTTTTGGGTTCACTGCTGTGAGGTAAGTTTTGTAACGTACAAGAATATTATTGAGAACATTGAGGATAGATTAATATATAAACAACTGAGATTTATTTATTTACAAGTGGATTTAAAGGAGCAAACCAGCAGCACAGGTCTCCAGGTAGACAAGGTAGAAACCTGGCAGAGGCACAAAAATTCAAACTGATTATGATATTAGAGGGTAGTTAGACATTTCTGCAATGCTTTCAGGCACAAATAGACTTTTTATTGGTTGTGGTGGGTTTTCCAGGCTGTGTGGCCGTGGTCTGGTGGATCTTGTTCCTAATGTTCCGCCTGCATCTGTGGCTGGCATCTTCAGAGGTGTATCACAGAGGGAAGTCTGTTACACACTGTGTCCAGTGGACACACAGTGTTACACAGTAGACACTGTGTGTAACAGACTTCCCTCTGTGATACACCTCTGAAGATGCCAGTCACAGACGCAGGCGAAACATTAGGAACAAGATCCACCAGACCCTTTGCGCCAACAATAGCCCAGAAAAACTCCTGCGCACTCACAACTCAAGCGTTGAATTTCAATTAGCCATGAAAGCCTTTGACAAGACTTTTTATTGACTAGCCACTAGGTTGGCTTGACAACTTTAAAACTGCATGTGTCAGCGCTGAATGTCATACACAGGATTCCATCCACAGCAGCCTGCCCTTTCCCCGGTGTCAGACTAAGTTGTACAACTTTCCTCAACACCAGAGAGAACCCTAACAATCAAGTGCTGTCTTCTCTCCCAGAGATAGAGCTAAACCACTCTGCCACACTACCAGTCAGAGCTACCTTTCGCTCTGTCTGCTCTTTTTCCTGAGCTGTCCCTGCAGTCTGCCTGAGACAGAAGTCAGCTCACTCTGTTCCGTTCACCATCCCCTTCCCCTTCTCGAGGGTGATTGGATGCTGGAGCAGCACTCCTATGGGCTCATCTGAGTGGCTGATTTTCCCTTCAGGGGCAGGACCACTTCCTGTCCATCACATTAGTCATCTCTGCATTTACTTAAGAGCAAGCCACATTCAACCCAGAAGAATGGACTTTTGAGTAACTGTGCATAGTACTGCACTGTTTAGTTACTTTGGTTAGTGAAAAGATTACTTTTAATTAACGAATTTACCTATATTTTGCTCTGTCAGCCACAGAACTGGGTTTACTCTGTTTTTGTGATGCTATGCAGTTTATCATTGTACATAATTTTCATACTTCCTTTTCAGCTGAGGTGTTTAACTCAGATGCAGCCAACAGTTTTTTCCTGCAAAGCCTCAGCTATGGGGAAGGCAGCGATGCTGCGCCCATGCCAGCAAGACCAAGAACGACTGAGGATCTTTTTGCAGCCATTCACAGGTAATGAATGCGTAAGCATTGCCTTTCGTGTTGCTTCACAGGTTCTGTTCCATGGTTTAATCAATAAAGCCCTTCTGAGATATACAATAATTATGACTGTTAATTTTAAAATGTAGATGCTGGTGATGTGTATTTATAGTTAGAGCACACCATAGAACACCTTTTAGTAATTTTGCCAGCAGCAAAATCAAGCTTGGTAAGACTGTCCGTTTTTCTCCCATTGACAAAGCTAAGTGAGCCCCCCCTGTGTCTATTGTGGTGATGCACTCAGTCTTCTTGATTTAATATATGCTGTTGCTTTCTCTGTGTATCTTTTTTTGTTTTCCTTCCCTCTCCGTGCCTTTTTACTCTTCTCCGCTGATTATATGGTGCAGTTTGGGACAGAGGCTCAACGCTAATGCTTCATGGCAAGCGTGGCTTAAACTGGCAAGTAAACATGATCTGTCAGTCATATGGTAAAACATATGACAGTAGCTGGATTATAATTTGCCATAATCCAGAGGAGGATGAGCTATTTTGTGGCACGCTAGTTTGTCAATTTAAAAGTGCAATACAGACTCATGCATCCATATTGTTTGGTTTTTAAAATAAAAAGTCAATAGATTAGTGGTTCTTGCAAACTTCACTGGCACTATACCAGTGTCAATGATCCTCATGTAGTTTCATTGATTTCCACACTGAGGAAACAGCCAGTGGGAAACCGTGGTGGCCTTTCCAGGGTTGGGATCCATACTTAACCCTCCAGGCCACAACCTTAAAAGGAAATGAGCCAGAAGGACATGACATCATAATCCTATGACAGGATACAGTTATGACCTCACCACTGACCACTGTCAGGATTAGGACCTTGAACTGCAGACTGATAAAGAAATATAAGAGGTGGTATAGCATAGTGAGGAACAAGACAATGGTAAAAGCCATGATCGAATTCTCTCCGTTGTTGAGTGGTCTCACCTCTCCCTTCTTCCACGGCTCCTTTTGTGGCACACAAAGAGAAGCAGGTGGCTGCAGGACATCCTTGTTCTCTACACATGTGAACAGCAGCTCCTTGCAAAAGTCAGCTAAAAAGAAAAGGCAGCTCTATGGAAGTTATGACCCAGCAAGCATGTATTGGGGGGGGGGGGGGGGGGTCTGAACTACCTGAATGTCCCAACCTGTGCTGTAAGGGAGCTTTTACTGAAAACAAGAAAACTTAATATTTAAGAACCTGAGTGATTTTTTATTTCGAAGAGCTATGTGCAGCACTGGCTCCATCTTGTGGTCACTTCCTGGCATGTACTGAACAGATTTCTTAAGAGTAACAGAAGTTGACTATGGCATGTATCATACAGATAGACAGACACTCAACTGCGTTAATTTGTGTGGGGAGGAGTTGCATCCTAGTTATTATTGGGTATGCATGGACCTATGTGTAAACAAAGATTTTCTCATTCTCTCCTATGATTTGTTTACTTTCATAAAGCGAACACAAAGTGTTCAGTCATGCCCTGTTTACATTATGTAGTTTTCAACAGGAAATCTTTGTCTTGCTGCTGCCGAGGAAGTATCCTTCTCTGGCAGATATCTATGCATTTCAGAATATCTATGCATTTCAGAAAAAATATATCCTGTGCTTCTTGCAAGTTTTTCAAATACATGTAGGTCTTCAAGCAGTAGCTGGAGAAACACTTATCAGGGATTCTTCAGGGTGATCCTGCATTGAGGGTCTGTATGGCACCTTCCAACTCTATTATAATTTATTATGTAAATAGATTTTATATCTATATCAGGATCCAAATAATTGCTTAGCCGGTCCTGTGTATGAGAAAGTTACCCATAATTTGCTTCTTTTGAAACTGAGGGGGGTTTCCAAAGCACACTGAGGCCCCTTCCGCACACGCCAAATAATGCGTTTTCAAACCACTTTCACAACTGTTTTCAAGTGGATTTTGCTATTCTGCACAGCTTCAAAGAGCACTGAAAGCAGTTTGAAAGTGCATTATTCTGCCTGTGCGGAATGAGCTTGAGTCTGCCATTTAAAGAGGAAAAAGTCAGCATCACTCTGGACATAACCACAGCCTTGGCAAGACTGAAGTCACTGATTAGTATTAATAGTATTCACAGTAGCATCTCTTTTGATGCTTTCTCATTCTTTTCGTTTGTTTACTGAAAGGGCAAGTTCCAGTACTGAACAGCCACAAGCAGTTTGCATGAAAACTGAAAAAAACATTCTCTGGAATGAGGATACATCCTGTAGTCTTCCACTTATTAGCTGATTTTTTACAGTTTGATATTTGCTTTTTCTGGTGCCATGGTACACTGCAAATTAACTGTGTTCATCATGGGAAAATTCCTATTACGGCCAGGAGAAGGCGTAGAGTGGACTGGTATGATCCATAATAAAAATAAATGTCTTAAGTACAGCTAAGCCCTACAGCATCCGTGGCTTTTTAAAGGCCCAATTAGTTGTCTGTAATTGATATCCTTCATGTTTTTTTCCCAAAGGTAATGGTCTGTATTGCACATTTTAAAAAAGTAATGTGTGAATTTTATGTTTTATATAATAGTTCTTGAGAATATTTTACTTTTGCTGCAATATCCATATTGTTAGTACATACAGTAGTGGCTTATTAAGACTGGTATCATTTAGCCTCTTTTGCACATTTTTATATGGCTCTGGTTTTTTCCCCTAAATTTCTAGCCTGTTTTAACTTTTAAATACTGTCTTGTATATCAGCAAAGATTCATTCTCTCTCTCTCTCTCTCTCTCTCTCTCTCTCTCTCTCTCTCTCTCTCTCTCTCTCTCTCTCTCTCTCTCTCTCTCTCTCTCTCTCTCTTTCTTTCTCTGCTGAAGTGGAGAAATACAATACAAATACAATTATTTTGAAAACTTATTTTTCTATGGGCAAACATGCCAACAGTAAAACTTCATCTTGAAGTACAGTATTTATTTTAACACAACTTATCACTACAGAATGTTTTTTCAAAGGCATGTCAAGATGGCTGATGTCAGACAGCCAAATAAGCCATGGTTTGTATAGTCCAATAACAGGTCTCAGAAATCATCAGGCTCTCACACTCCCTCTTCTCTTCACAAGCATCTCATAGGCTGAGGACTTCCCTGTTTTTAACAAACTGTAATTTGTTGTGATGCCCATGCCAGATCAAACACCTAAGTGTGATTTGTTCCTTGTTTATGAAGTGGGATTCCACAGTTGAATTCTGCCTAGTCAGCAAGAAAGACATCACAATTTGATAAAGTAAATATTTTCAATTGGTTGTAAATAAGGAAGTCTTCTCTGCAAGGGGAGAAAGGAAAACGTCAGACTCCTGGATTTCTGAAACTTATTGTTGGCCAGCGACTCATAGTTTAAATAAATACAGTATAGGCCTGTTAACTCATTACTTCCTCCCTTGGCGAGAGAGTGGTAGACATGCTAGACCCCCAAGACTACACAGGACTAAATTTTCTCCTTGAAAAGTGCTGCTTTAATAGTCTATTCCACCACAGTCTATTCTGCCACAGGCAGAAAAACAAAGTAAACCATTCTTTCTTTGCTTGAGTGGTCGCAGCACTTAGTTGGTGTTAACTAGAAAGGTACAGTGCATGCATTTTACCCAGCTTAGCTAATCATTTTTTTTCTGAGTTTAATCTGTAAACTGTGTGTTTTCCCTTCAGTGCAGATTGATTAGTTGTTTTAAGTGATATATTTTCCCCTTCTTGTAAGTTAATTAGCTGTTTCTAAATAAATCTATAGGCAAATTACTATGTGATGCAGTAAGATGCTTGTTACATTGTTTGCTTTCCACAGAGCCTATTTTATTCTGTTCAATTTGGCATTTTGGACCCTTGCAGGTTGTTCTCATTTATAGGAGGCTACTGTTCTGCAAACATGTTTCATTAAGAAAATATCATTTAGCAAGATTCAAATATTTTCCTCATGAGAAAATGTCCTCAGTCAACTTGGATTAATTTACAAGGGCTTTAGTCTTCCCTTCTCATAGTTTTTTTTTTTCCTAGAAATATCTTAAGTTTTGTGTAACTGCTATTATTTGTTCCTTGGCTTCTTAGCAGCATTGTCTTGTATACTTGTTAAGTGGAACAGCAATACCTTTTTTGTGAAATGCTAATAGCTGCTGTTTAAGTTTTCTCTTTTATCCTTCTTCTCATGCATGAAAATCACAGATCCAAAAGGAAAGTCCTTGGCCGCAAAGACTCTGATGATGACCGTGCTCGAAATCATTCTCCATCACCCCCAGTTACACCCACTGGTACTTCCCCAACTCTGCCTTCCCTCAAGCAGGCAGGATCAATTCAGAGAAATATCCGCAAGAGTAGCACCAGCAATGACAACTTCAAAGCACTGTTGCTTAAAAAAGGGAGTCGATCAGATAGCAGCTCTCGCATGTCAGCTGCAGAAATGCTGAAGAATACAGACCCACGATTTCAAAGAGCCAAGGTAGACAGTTCCGGGGATCTTCCAGAAAGTACCATGAACTGTTCTCCTACCAAGAGCAGGCGGGCTCAGGAGGAGTGGGCAAAGAGTGAGGGCCTCATGCCAAGAAGCCTGTCTTTTTCCATCAGCAGGCATAGCCGATCTCGAACCCCACCGTCTGCCGCTAGCAGCAAGTACAATGTTCGAAACCGGATCCAGAGTAGCCCCATGACCGTTATCAGTGAAGGAGATGTGGAAGTGGTTGAACCTTCAGAAAGCAGGACTTGTTGGACTTCAGAGGGGTCGCTTGATGTATTTAATGTTGATGAAATGGACATTAATGAAGAGGTGTGCTCCAGTGAAAAAAACACAACGTACCCAGAGTTAATAACTTAACTGAGAACCCTGGAACCTTTAAGGATGTGTACAGGCCCACCAGCTGGAAAAAAATTCAGTGAAGGTTCTGAAGTAAGGTGCTGTGATCTTAGATTTTCAAAAGGTATATGAAATAAGCCAGGACTAGGAGAGAGCCTAAGTCATTACCACTTACTTTGCCAAGCATTTAACACATGCTTATCTGTGACTGTTCTCTGTGTGGCTTGGTTGGGTGGGACTTGTGATTAAGAAAAAATTACATTAACCAGCAGACATCTGCATTAAAGCCTTAAAAGTCCAGTTGTAAAACAAAAATATTGCTCTCAGATCCTGGTTTGTATGTGATTTCTTTTACTTTTCTTTTTGGAGAATGTAAAAAAATTAGTGCGAGTCTGCAAATAAAATGGGAAGCTTCTGTGGTACAGGGTGGCAGTAGCTCTTAAGTATCCTGTTTA
This sequence comes from Sphaerodactylus townsendi, assembly GCF_021028975.2. Taxonomy (NCBI): domain Eukaryota; kingdom Metazoa; phylum Chordata; class Lepidosauria; order Squamata; family Sphaerodactylidae; genus Sphaerodactylus; species Sphaerodactylus townsendi. The sequence goes on from NC_059425.1 coordinate 106,247,522, forward strand.
TGAAACTTAGTAATCTCTTTTGAGCAGGGACATAGAATGAAATATGTGGCCTATTAGATTAGCAGGGCTGACATGGCCCCACAGCTGCTTCTGGTGTGGGCTCCTCTGGGGCTCTTTTGGCTATGTGATCGCAGCATCACTGGTCAGGCCATCCCCATTCTGAATAGATTCAATATTATAACTGCTCAACAGGAAAGAAGTGCTGTTGAAATACTGAACTGACTGCCATGCAGCCACATTTACAATCTTGGCCTACAGAAAAACCCCATGTTTCTAAGTGAATCTCTTTGATTGGACATTAGAAGAATTAAAATAAATGACTGTTGATTTGTAAGAAAGGTGTAGTTACATTCAGGAGTGGAGAGGGATAAGCAACACAGTCATGCATTTCTAAATCTGAAAAGCAAGTTAACATTGGAAAACTTACACTGTGGAGGCTCTCCTTTCCATTGTTGCCAGTTTTTCATCGGTTTGTCTAAATGGAGAGATTTTTCTCAATAACCTGTAACTTGAAATATTGAATGCTTGCTAACTTTTGGTTACCAAAGAGTGCAGTACAATTATTTTTCTTTTTTGGATCTACATTCAGCATTTTCATGATTTGGGAAGAAACTCCTAAACAATTTAGCAGGGGCTTGGTTAATATTGTTGTGTATTTTACAATGACAGTTTTAAAAATCTTTAAATTTTTTATTGTAATAGAAAACTTATAACTAAAATATCAGCTGGCAATTTTGATCACCATTTTGTAAAGGACTTTAGTTTTGGAAAAGGAACTTTACATAATTTAATGGTTTGTGCAGTTTTGATAATGTTTGTACATAATGGAAGTTTTTAAGATAACTTTTGTCTCCCACCACCAGTGTTGGGATTTTTATGTTTTTAGACATCAAGAAGAAGAAAAAAGATCTATGTAGATAATTTATTTTAATGAAAACCACTTGTTTCTCCTTTGCTCTGTTTCCATATTTGTTAGTAGTGTAAATTTCAGGGGCCTTCATTCAACTCAAGAAGGGGATACGTACAATGCTGTGACTCTGCATCAATAAACAAGGTCGCCATTTACCATCTTGTCTTTCCAGTCAATAATGCAATATTTGGAAACCACTAAAGTCATTCTACTGAAAACCACAAGTCATGGGTGATCAAAGTATCCCTGCTGGCAGCAAGGGTATGTGGCACACATTGGGGAACTATGGGCCAGATTCAGAGGTGGGATCCAGCAGGTTCTCACAGGTTCCCGAGAGTAGGTTACTAATTGTTTGTGTGTGCCGAGAGGGGATTACTAATTGGTGATTTTGCCATGTGATTTTTGCCTTAGTTACGCCCCTCCTCTCAGCAGTAGCGCGCAGAACTTGAAGCAGTCTAGCAGGAGGTGCACCAGCGTGCGTGGCAGCCTGCGCCTGCATGCACTCGTTTCCCGCCCAAGGACCTGCGTCCTTGCCACAGCCCTGCGTGGCAGCCTGCGCCTGTGTGCACTCGTTTCCCGCCCAAGGACCTGCGTGCGTGCACTCGTTTCCCGTCCAAGGACCTGCATCCTTGCCACAGCCCTGCCCAGGAATGCCCCACCCCCTGAATGCCTGGCCACGCCCCATCGTACCCCACCACTGGCCAGATTGAAGTACACAATCAATAAATGATCAGGCCAGGACCTCTTTTCTTCTCCTGTGCTACGGCATTTCTGGCTGTCCTGTGTGCAGTGCACCAGAGGTCAAACCACCCCAAGGCACCAATGTTTTCGGGTGCTTGCTTATGTACTGTAGTGAGCATGGGTGGCACAAAGTACTTTTAATATACTTACCAGAAAGATTGGCCACCATTGTCACAAGCCACTTAATATTAAGGAAACCATCTGAACATTGACTTCAGCATTCATTTCTGAGTTAAAAGATATTGTATCCAAACACTGTAGGAAAACTCATAACTCAGCTTTATTCCCTTACAACCAATATTGAACTGGTAAATCTCATCATTTTCCCTTCCTTCCTACAATCCCTGTTGGGGGTACTTTGGATGCATTGTGGCTTTTCCAGTTGCATTTTTTCCATCTTCTGCACGAGTGCTGATCCAACCATTCATACATGCTCCCTTCTCATTTCCAAACTTTGTAAATTCAATTTTTCTGCCGAAATGCAAAATGTTCCTGTTTGCACATGGGTTATCATTGAGCTCCATGATTATCTGTGGCAAATCATATGGAAAACTACCCTAAAATCTGTGAAATAGCAAATGAGTCAAAAGAAATTAAGTGTAGTTATACTCATTCATAAGGAGCAAACACATCTATTCTCCTTGGTAGGATCCTTGCTTAGCATAAGAAGTGAAGAGAAAAAGAGGCCTTTCGAGAAGTCTCAGCTTGCAGCTGGAGAGATTTATCATGTTGCATTGAGTGTTACATTGGGCAGAATCAACATGTAAGATTCACACCTTTCCGGCCTGCTCCAAAGCCCTGTACTATATGAGAGGATTCAGCACCATTATCTAATATGAAGAAGATTTGGTGGAGGGGAGAGATCACTGGAGACTGAGATATGCCTCACTTTGGATCACTGCTTACATCAATCCGTGATGACAAGACTCAGACAGAACGGCTTTGTACATAGCTGGATGATATTTCTTTATCTAGATTTATAGTTCACCATTTCCCTAAAGTTCCAGATCAATAACATGTTCATAACCTGGTTCCCTAAAATGCATTTAATACTTGGAGCTGGGGGCAAACTGCAGTCTGCACAATTCACATAAATTAGAAAACTGACTTCAATTGTTGAAGACACAACAACTTATAGACACAAATAGTTTTGTGTGTAAGGTACTCTATAATATTACATTGCTCTGCTGCTGGGTCTCCATTATCTGCCAGAGATAGAAAATTAAATACAGATAAGCATTTAGTACTAGCATTGAAAACTGGTTATTAAGCTAAAATTTTAAAATGCATATATAATGTTTAATTGAGCGTCCATCCTCTTCTATAATTCCAGTGGATTATGTCGACAGAAATTGACCTGCCCAATCCTTAATTTTTTGAAGAATCCCTTAAATCTTGTCAAGTTGATAGGTAAAAGTGTGCAAATATTAAAGTCTAATAGTTTTTTACAATACCATAAAGGATGCAGGCATGAAATAGATTCTTTGATAGTAAATTTCTACCAGAAATGGGATTCTCCACCGTTTTGCTATCCTTGATAAAATTACACACACACACACACACACACACAGATCCTGAGTAATCAAAATGTTTAGGTAATCAAAAGGATATTAATTACAAAATGGCATGAGCATTATCAGGTTTCAAACAGAGGCACTTTAATATAGGTGTTAAAACGTGGTGATATAACATTCAGTGGAAGAAATGCCAGGCTTCAGTTACATAATAATATCAGTTATTCATTTTACAAAAATAAAAGGAAAACAAGATTTGTTATTGGCATAATACAGTCTTTGAAATACCTTGAAGTCTTGCTACAGGTATGGGTACTGAAAATAATTTCTCAAAAGATATAATTAAGTTTAACCATAGGCTTACTAGATTTATGAGAAGGGTTTCAAGTATATTAAGGGACCTGAGAACCCTCAGATCTTAGATTTTTAGTTTAAAAGATGTGTTTTGTTACCCTAATATTCATATGAAAAGGGATAGGGGCTCTAGCAGTGCATATAGCTCTGTGACGGTGTTTTTTGTGTGTGTGTGATTACAAATTATCTTCAATGGAAGTGTTCTCTTTGAGGTTGGAATAGAGGAGGCTTCCCCCTCACCCAGTGCACACATTGGCTTGTGATCTAAAGAGATTTCTTCAGCTGCTGCAGCATCTGATATCTAGGTGGTGCTAGAATATCACCTACTCCTGTTATCGTCAGAAAGAAGAATTCTTTTAAAGGAATATGCTAAATATATCACATGTATATGGAAAGTACATGTACTGTCAATTCACTGCTGACTTCGGGTGATCCTGTAAGGTTTTCAAGGCAAGAGACATTCAGAGGTGGTTTTAGCATTGCCTGCCTCTGTGTAGTGACCCTAGACTTCCTTGGTGGCCCCCATCCAAGTACTAACCAGTGCTGACCCTGCTTAGCTTCTGAGAGATGAGATCAGGCTAGTCTAGGCTATCCAGGTCATGGCAGTAAATATTTAGACATGAAAATAAATCCACAGGCTAGAGAAAACTGGTTCTACTATATACCAAGAACAGGAGAGCATGAGTTCTGCTGTTAACCACAGAGTTTTGGTTGCTAGATAAAGTACCTTTAACAAAGGGAAGTTTCAGGTCAGGAGTTGTTTCTGTACATTACTAATGGTGTGCTTGGGAGGAGAAAGGAAGAAAGAAAGATAGAATTAGCAGCTCAAATTCCTAAAATGGAGATTGCAGATTTAATTATTTCAAATTGAAAGCAACCACAGTCCCCAAGATGAAAATTCCCACTGGGTTTCCCCTCTCACTACACCAATTTCATCCAGTCATCAGGTGAAATCAGATCATGCAAACAGACTAATAATTATCTTTCTCTGAACTGGATTTCAGAATATTGGTCAGCTGGTTGTGCTCAAGTTCATGTTTAAGTCCTACTGAAATCAAAAGGAATAAACACAGGAAAGTAGGCATAGATAGACTAAAGCTACTGGCTATGATCCAGAGCCCTCAACACAGTTCTCTATTTAAGTGAAACACTCTGCAAATGCAAGCATTTCCTATTGCATGTGCCAAGTATTTTTGCCTCTCAGAAAAGAATGTCCCTGCGTGTGTGTAGATCAGCATGTACAGCAGAGCCTTCAAGCCACAGCTATTATGTCTTTCAGGACGTGTTACAGGTTTGTGATACTGACCTTAAAGATTCCTAAATTTCACAATTCAGTATACATTTTTCTCACTGTGTAGCACGGGAAAGAAAAACCTCTGGTGTGAGCCCAAAGTCTGTCTGCTACATCTACAGATCCATGGGGGTCTGTCTGCTACATCTCTGCAAGATTTAGTCTTCCCGCTTATTGTGCAGCCTCTGGGGAACGTATACCCTTCCTTTGCATTAGGTGTAACTGGAGCAATTCCACAGCAGCAGCCCTCAGAGATGTCTCTCCACTGGATCCCTCTGTAAGTTCATTGCTGGAGATAGGCCTCGTGATTGAAAGGAAGTAATCCCCAGGCACTGACACATACAGAAACTGGGATGGTGTTTTCTGAAAGCAGGTAGTTTAAAACTCTGTTTTAAGAATTGTAATGCATGAAAAAAGAATGCCTCAGCTAGTAGAACATTGATAAATAACGTTCCACCTTTACTAAGTGAATGTGCTTTGGATTACAAGAAATATGCAGAAGATGCTGGTAATAGGGGAAAAAACCATGAAAAATAATGGGGTTGAGAAAAAAACCTCCATATCAGGGTATATTTTAAACATTTTATATCTTACTGGTATGCCAAAAGGAACATAAAAGCTCTTCAGAAAATAAGAGGTTGATTTTTTTAAAAAAAATTAGCATGCTTCTCATATTTCTGTGTATAATTCAAAGACTGTGATCCAATTAATACTCAGTGGCCACCACACAAGCACTACAGAAGGGTGTGGGAGACAATGCCAAGTTTTGTTCGCACTATTTAGAAGACATTGTAGAAGTGCCATTCTCCTCCTACTTCAATTTATTAATAGTTGGAAAAGGGCTAAACAAGTGAATTCTGTATGTAAGGTATTCTGTAATATTACATTGCTCTGCTGTTGGGTCTTCATTATCTGTCAGGGGTAGAATATTAGATGAAATAGCTAAGCACAGTACTAGCTAATAAAACTGGTTATAAAAGCTATAATTTTAAAATGCATTCAAATACATTTTAACTGAGTGTCCTTTTCCACATTTCCATGGACTGTATCAATAGAAATTGACAAGTCCTTCTGATTTGTTAAAAATATATGCATTTTCTGACCAATCCTTAATTATTTTTAAAGAATTCCTGAAACTGTGTCAAGTGAATGTTACCATTCCAGCACTACATATAAAAGAAACCATGAGCTAATAAGTTTGTATGAAGGGTTTTTTAAAAATCCTATACAAGGTTTTATCTAACAGAATGTTGACACCCCATGGCACATCAAATGCCTCCGTCACTATCCTGAAACTTTTTTTCTGTCTCGCAGATTATCTCTAGAGATTTTCTTTAAACTTGTATGGAATTATTTTGTTTTCAGTTAACTACATATGTTCTTCCATTCTATCCTTCCCTGTCAGCCTGATGTTTGTTTTAACATATAAATCAAACACCACAGCAAAGAAATGCAGGATTTTTGCCCCCTGCAGACAGATATTTAGTGAACATATACTTTGTGATCTTTAATAAATACTCTAATCTTCTCCAAAAAAGCAGAACATAGTAATCTTTACTAGCAAAAATACAGATATGTAACATCATTGTTTTCAGCTGAACAAACTTGATGTTTTCTGTTCAGATGATTCAGTATGTTTTCTATCAGTCTAAAAGTTCATGGTAAATATTTCAGATGCTAACAAAAGTAGTCATTAATTTTGCAAGTTAGAGGCATTTCAGTCACTAATATTGTTTTTGCAGCAAGGTGTGTACTTAAAAGGAATAAAAGCATTTAGTATCCCCTGTTGTCAGCCCATAAATACTATTTGTCTTTATAAACACAGGCAGTCTGCCAGTGGTTGCATGTCTATTTTCAAACTCAAGTGTGGTGTCTGGTACAAAAGGCACACTTATTTACTGTGGGCAAGACTTTGTGTAAGCCAATTTACACAAGTAAATGGGACAGGTTAAGATGATGTCTGTCTGACTTGCCTCACTTTTTGGACCTTAATCTTGTAAGAGACAGTCCTGTCATACTTTAAATACTGGATTCATTCCTCTTTGTCATTCTCTGCAATACAGGCACAAGGAGAGGTGACAGAAGTTTACTAGAAATAACAATGCGATCAGCAGCATCAGCACCAGTAGTTTTCAGCATCAATCACAAACTTTTATTTAACTCGTCTTTTAACTCATCAACCAAAAGACAAGTTTCAAATTTTCCAACAGAAGTGCAAGGTCTGATCATGTCAAATTACATATGCAGCATTATCAGTGTGCCTGATCCTTTAGAGCAGTGATTCTCAACCTGGGGGTCAAATGACCCTTTCACAGGGGTCGCCTGAGACTCTCTGCATCAGTGTTCTCCATCTGTAAAATGGATAAATGTTAGGGTTGGGGGTCACCACAACATGAGGAACTGTATTAAAGAGTCACAGCATTAGGAAAGTTGAGAACCACTGCTTTAGAGCGTCACTGGGCGTGGCCTCTTTCCAAAGGAATATAAAAGCTGGATGGTAAAAGTCTAAAAATTGTGGAGCTTTCCATGTAATATAGGTGAGACATCAATGACCAAATATTCTTTTTTCTTTTAAAAAAAACAGTCTGTCAATCTGCTCCTTTACAACACAGCCCTTTGGCTGGTTGAATTGCCCCATTGTGATGTCTTGTTGATCAGCCATGATCTTAAGGTTTCAATTAAAGACCACCAGACAGAGTTATAATAAAGTGGTCCTTAATGCAAGTAGGTTGGAGAGTCATGCCCACAAATAAATTCAAACCCAATTTTTCCCTAAGAGCTGGCGCTCCTTTGGTAAATTACCTATAATTACAATTCATAAGCTTAAAAGATATAAATCACACAATGCATATTAGCGGACATACATGACTTAAGTCCCAATTGCCCATGATGGGCTGATGCTTCCTGTCCTTGAAGATTATTCAGTAATTTGGTAAAGTGTACAAGAGTGATACAGGCCATAATAGGGACCATGGTACTTTATAGCAGATATAAGGGGGTTGGATACTCCTGCCTTCAAGGTGTTTGGGAAAAGAGAAAATTCAGTTACACAAAGCATAATTTGCACATCCATTCTGTATGCCACTTGGATTGAAAGATTATACAACTTTCCATCAATGATGGAAAGGTGTACATTTTCTTTATCCATTCCATATTACCTCTTAGAGATTTCATAACACAGAATGTATATACTTGGAGAAGTGGAAAATTTGATTAGGGAAAAAACAAAACAAATGAGGACCTTGATCTATTATTTTAAAAGTTACACTTTGTTAAAAAGTAATTAAAAATGCTAAAATGTTAAGACTTCAGTGCTGGGGTTATCTCCTGATAAGCCAGACTTCATTGTGTCGATTCAGCAATTTAAATGGACTGTCATAGCCAGCAGAATAGTAAACTCTTTCTTGAAAAGTTTTGCCATCTCGCTTCAAACTTTCAACAAGTGCCAGTATTTCATCTTGGTTCTTTTTGGTATTGGCAAATCCTCCAAAGGATCTGTTGGAAACAGCAACAAATTCAAGTTCTACTTGGTTCTGCTAAGCAAAGTGTTCTGCCTACCTAGCCTAAGGCTGTCTCTGTCAAAAGCAAAATATCGGCAAATCATTAGAGAACTGGTGCTTAAAACTACTGTTAGCTGAAAAGTCTATTAAATACTAATTTTACATCATTTTAATTAATTGCCTACAGGGTTCTGAAGCTTACATTTATTCAGGTTTTAATTAATCTGTGTTATTCAACAGGAGATATTCTATACTACATAAGAATTATTTAATTTCACAGAGATTGCTGTTTTCAAACCAGTATGTCATGTTGCAGCCTCAACATAAGACTGTTTCAATAATCTTGTGTATTGGATGCCACAATGAGACTGATTTTCGGGAAGGTGAAAAGTGACAAGCAGCAGAAAATGGTGGGTGTACAGTTCTGTGTGAGAAAGGCTTTCAGTGCAGAGCAGTTGAGGTTACACAATCGAACTGCACAGTAGGATCTGAAGAAAATGCCTTGGATCAATGAAAAATGTGGCACATGGGATGGAGAAAATGTCATTTCTCCAGTACTAAAACTTGTTTTAGCTATTTGTGGAGGACTTCTTGATTCTTATTGAAAATACTTTAATGGCCTCAAGGATAAGTGATGATCACTTAAAATATCTTTAGAGACAGACACCACATTACCTAGCTGTTTGGTTTTATTTTTCCATGCAATTTCATTAATTTTAACACAAAGCAGCTGACAGTAACATTCAAAACACACTTTGGGCTGCTATGTATTAAACTAAAACCAGAGGAAAGTATTTCACAACTACAGTAAAATCTACTTGGACCCTTCCCACTACTATTAAAGATGCTATTGTATTGAATTAAAGATGCAACTCAGATTTATAATCTGCATTTTGCAGACACACATGGACTAGTGCTTACCTGACAAACACAGTAATTGCTGGCCTGGTTTCAATGAAGACATCACCCTCTAAAGGCTTAGGTGGATTTGCCTGCTGTTTAGATGGCAAGTAGAAAGCAACAGTTGTGAGGGATTCACAGAATGGGCCAGCACCAGGCTCAATATAGCATGTAACTGGAGCTGTCATGTCTATCTTCATCCCTGGAAGAGGCAAGGTGTAGCCATATTGGCACAAAACGTCACACATTAGTACAAAACAGAAAACTCTGCAGTTTGAAAGCAGAAGTGGACAACAAATGGCTGACTAGGGGAATCTGACCCACCAAGACTAAAAGACACACAACACTTTTAGAAGTTCTAAAGAAGCCCACACCATGTTGAGTTAAAACATTCCTGTTTCTGGTGCTGGCAAACTAGCTTCTTATGTTACCAATGTTTCCTATTTGTCCCAGGCATAGTCTTGCATTTTTTTAAAAAAGGAGTGGGTGATGGGCAAGATTGTCACAACTGAACCAGAGTGTGCTAATGTGTGCATATGTCAGTTCTGCAGTCAAGTTTGTATCACAGCTTGAAAATCTACTGAGCTCAATAATCGGATTACAGTTGTTTTCACCTTGAAACTTCTTCCTTAGAAAAACTCATCTTCTATAAGTTGTCGAATAACATAGTAGGAAAATGAATGGGCTAGGGGAGAACATTTAGCTGACTGAATGCAACCATAGACTTAACATTACTATGGTAAGAATTGCCACAAAAGCAATTCCTTTCCATTTATGTAACAACACGGAGTGCAAGTATTTAAAAGTATTTATTTTTGTTGCAAATAGAATATAAAGTAGCCATTCATGCACAAATTCTCTTTGAAGTCCAGGCTTCTGAGAGAGTCCTTGCTTCCCACCAGCAAGACTAATACTCCACAAAACAGTTCTGGAGGACATTGACTGGGTTTCCCCTTTTTGAGGAATAACTCAGTTCAAGATTGTGAGGATAAAGGACACTGGGAAACGAACTGCAGTTTCTTGCAAATTAACTAGGAATCTATTATATATCCTACATGTACCCCTGCCACATGAACCCACTGGCCTCAGGAATTCTGTTTCTGCACATTGACAGTTAATTATTGTTTTATAAAGAAAATTTCTGTCAATGTAGGAGACAATCTCTCTCTCTCTCTCTCTCTCTCTCTCTCTCTCTCTCTCTCTCTCACGCACATACACAAGACATGGATATATTTGGTATTCCTTCATTACACCATGTTTTCTTTTTATGCAAGTTCATTCATACTGGAATACCAATAGGAATTGGATCACACACTACAGAAGTGGAAAGGTAATTACAAAATTAATTTCAGTTGCAAAGTACATGAAGTTGCCTAGTAACTAATTGGAGCCTAGAAATTTGTTCTTCTAGCTTCTGTTTTGCTTATTCTTTCCTTTGGTTCTTGCTGGATCTGTTGCAGGCCTGGAAACAGGTCTGCACTGTACCTATTTAGTTATTTGTTCTGTGGGCTTCAATGTTAAGTAAAGGTTTCACTTCTTGAACGAATCTTCAGTCTGGACTCATTTTTATTTGCAAAATTGCAATGTCTATCAATACAGACAGACAGTAGTTAATAATTTACAATTAAAATGATAAGCCAGCGCTTAAACTGTTTAATAAACCATCTTTTTTTTCATAGAATTAGCAACAGAATTCTGTCAGGGCAATCAGAGATTAAATTTGTGCCAGGCAGAATTAAGGCTGTTAAATTCCCCAGAAAACTATCCAGTTGCTGTGAACTGTGGCACTTATATTAGAACCTGAAATGGCTTCACTTGAGTTGCTCAACCCAATATGCATTATACAAGGCTAATTCATAGGTCTCACTTCCCAGAATCTCTTCTCTTTACACAATAGCCCATCTGAAGTGACGGAGTGAGAGAGAATTGTGCCCAGGGCATGACCTGCCTGTGTGCCCCCGTTCCCAGCCCACCCCTGCCCCGATCCGCCCATCCACCCCCACCCCGATCCGCCCCTGGAAGAGGGGTTTGGAGGGGATTTTTCGCCCCCATGTGATGCCAATGTTGTGTGCCCAGGCGCAGGGCCCACCTCCCCGGCCTGTTGCAGCTTCACCACTGCCCATCTCTTCTTTTAAAAATCAGCATCATCCTAGGCCATCTGGCAAAGTGCTTCTAAAAGTCCCCCATTTCCAGAGTAACTTGCAATACATACAGGAATCTGAAAGCATTTCTAGGTACAAAGGTCAATACTGCAGTTTTATGTGCTGTGAAGTATTACAAGAGATGGTAATTTAAGCAAATAGTTTTCTCCTACCCAGTCGAGTACATCACAAATCCAACAGTAGAATGACCATGGATCCCTGAACAAGGAAAGGAGGACTAATGGGTCGATTCTTACAGTTTCCAGCACAGACCCTGCATAGGTTGTCTAGTCCCTTCAGAGATATTATCTAGACCAGAACTTCACTGACAAGTTCTTCTCAGTGTTTCTTCATTGGCACTTCTCTCCAATGGATATTTGAATAACTGAATTTTTCAATTCTTTATGTTGGTTCTGCAATGTCTTTATGCTGAAGTTTTACTGTGCCCGGATCATGGTTTATAGTAAACATAGATTTTCAAGCTGTCTTGGAGACATTCTGCCATTTCCCTCCCTTACAAACGCAAGTGAAAATCTAAAAATGTCCAAGGCCAAATTCAGCAGAAAAGAGGGTCTGAGAACAATACTCCCATTGTCATCCCTTCTGGGTTTCCAACAGTGACAGATCCCCGTGCTCAGCTGTCCTTCTTTGGTACATAGCATGGAAAAACAATGATGGATTCTCAGCTATCACACCACTGAGGCTGGGAATTGCTCAAAACAGCAACGGGTCCCCTCTGGCATGAAGCACTATACATTCCCACTCAGGTACTCACTGGAGAACTATGTCTGTCCAATCAGGTGACTGTGAAATTTGTTATTCACAAGGCTACATGTTACCTTTATTATACAGTGAACTAGATGTGAGGATTGAATATTGAAAAGCAGAAAAGCAAAGTAAAACAACCTGACATTGCTCATAAGTGCATACAACGACATTTGGGCCTTAACATAATATGAAGCACAAGTGTATGTGGTTTGCTTCCTGAAGCAAGGAAACAAAAAACAGTAAAATATATACCTTTTTCATTCCTGCCCTTTATATAGTTAAAGAGCTTTGTGAAACCAGTATTGATAGCTGCATTCCAGTCCACTGTTTTAACAGACGTGCAAACCCATTTGGCTGCTTCGTACTGTCGAATTTCATAATCAGAAGCCTTCAACACATAATAGAACACCAAGAAAGAATACTGTTAACTCAAAATTTGGTGTTAACCTGTAAAGCCCTAAATGGTCTGGAACCCACATATCTACAGGACCGCCTCAAAATGTCCCTCAAAATGTCCCTCAAGGGTCACAACAATCAGCAAACGAAAAATCTCTTGGTGATCCCTTGTTTGAGAAAATCTGGCTAGCCTCAACCAGGGTGAGGACCTATTTGGCACTAGTGGCTCCTACTTGGTGGAACACTCTGTATGGGAAAACCAGGGCCCTGCAGCATCTAGTACAGTTCTGCAGGGCCTGTAAGAGGGAGCTGTCCCACTAGACATATGGCTGAGGTAGCTATGGTTATACCATCATCAGATTCCCCCTTCCCTATCCTCCTTCATTTTTCCCTTCCCTTTCTCCTTCCCTTTCTCCTTTCCATTTTTCTTTGTGCCCTCCAGTGTCCCTTTCTCTTTTTATGCATACTCCTATTGTCCCTTATCGATCCCTTCTGCTATAGCCCCATCCAAATTAAATGCTAGATATAACTCGAGAAGATGAGCTTTGAGTGTAAAGTAAATCCCCAACCTAGCAGCTTTTCTCAATATTAGCTCACCCCAATCATCTTCTGTTGCTGCACTTGATCCTGTACACTCAGAAATAAAGGCTTAGGGCTGAATAGGAAATAACAGTTATGTTACAAGAGTCTCTTTTCTTGTCTACTACAGGAAGTAGTTTGTGAGGAAGATGGTGATGGGAATTGCTAATAGTTTCCCTGTTCAAAATGTTTTGTCAAGCTTCTTTTCACCTGTGGATGTACCAAATGAACACTTTCTCTTCTACATGGATGCAAACCAGTTGGGAGATGATTTTCTAGTGGGAAATACTGAGCACAGAGGGTCAAACAAACACCCATATACAATGTCTGGCTCCTAATTTTAGCAGTCCGTGGCTGTTTTTTTATTTTACAGAGTCTGTTGTGTAATAATTAGTATAACCTTTTATTCTTAGTGCTGCCATCTTTTGAACTGGTCCTTCCAGCTGTCCCTTTAATGTAATTTGACTGGCAGGAATTACCATTACTTCAGCTGTCCATTTCTGCATATTAAACCTCTATTTAAAAGACCAGACATTTTTCCTGGCCACCAGAACCTTAATTTATTCCCAAGCAAGTATTGATAAGACTGAAGCTCAAATGTAGTGATGCTCTACTAGAAGTCTCTCTGCTACTGGACAGAATTCAAAAATTTGGCTGGTTATGTCATTCTGAATGCAAGATCCAGACTTTCCCTGTGTATATTTTAATTTTTTTATCAGCTCCCAAATCCACCATCCTTTAAAGCTGAAGAGCTTTTGGCACATAGCTTTTTAAAATCTCTCTCTAAATGAGATTGGAAGCAAAGTTCATTTTATTTTTGTGGCGATGGATACATCTCATTTCTTACAGCTGTCTGTGATCCCTTCCAGGAACAGAAAAAATCAGAAACAACGACTTTTACCTTAACTATCTAAAACTTTAAAATTATTTAGAAGATTTATTGTTAAGTGCATAATCCATGGATGTATGCAAACAGGAAGATGCATTTCATATGTTTGAGGAAAGAAATTTTTAAACATGCTATGTTTTCTAGAAATATTCACAGTACAGAGCTAAATAATGAAGTGTTCAAGTTTCAGGTTCTTAAATTTTAGAATAAAAGTCTTCAAATGCATATTTAGACTGGTTGAAACAAACATCTGAAGATAATTTTTCCAAAATAATATAAAGGAACACCTACATTTGGTTTGATAAAAAAAATCATACTGTTGTACTATTCAATAAAATATTTCTTAATATCACCATTGAAATCATACTTTAAATCCATTAGATTTGCATCTCAATCCTAAATATATTTACTCAGAATAGCTCCACTGAAAATAATGGAATTTACTACTAGCTCCTACAAAAGAGGGAATCCAGAGGTGTGCAGTCTCCAGTGATATTCTCATCACTTTGAAAAGGATATTTTTTTGAATCTGTTGGAAATAATTTGCACTATTCCTCTAACAACATCTTGCCTGGGATACTTGCAACTATTTCAGAAGCAGCTAGTCTACCCCTGCTCTAGCACTTGTGGAGCAAACTGGTCTTATCCTTCCCCTTAAAATGCTGTGTTGTAAAGGTGAATTTTGTACAATTTTAATGTATTTATTATGTTTTTGTTGTGCGATGCCCTGAGCCCACTTTGGGAAGGGCATCTTATAAATTCAATAAATAAATAAAACTAATAAATAACACACTGTCTTCTAACTTATTGGCATTGAGAATGTGTTCATGTGGTCCAAGATTCTAACCATTGCTCCCATAAACCGGTTCCAGAAGAATCTTTGGAGTTAATATGAGAGGAGTTCTTTTAATCCTATTCAGTGCTCTTCCAACTACTGAAGGAATTAATCCCTACATATATAGGTTTACAGCAACAATGCCTTTGAAAAATGTAATCACCGCTCACCTGATTTGGTAACGCTGTCCATTTGGGCATCTCCAGCCCAGTGGAAAAGAAAACCTGTTTTATAGCCTTCAGCATCCTGGACAAAGAAAAGGAACAACGTTAGAACAGCTCCTCTACACACTGGAATGCAGCTGCAGATTGCCTTATCTTCTCCTGAAAGGTTGGCACCATTTTATTCAAGGCAGATGAAATGTTGGGGATAGGTACACCTGTGGTGGTGGTTGTTGTTGTTTTGCATGGTACTTGACAGTTAAAGGCATATCTTCCCCTTATCGGAACTGTGAACCTTTTCCCACCCCCTTCCTCGACTAAAGCCGGTCAGTCGCGCACGGACATTCACCTTCTGCTTGCCTTTTGGTTTAGCCTTCTGGTTTAGCCGTCTAACGTTGCAAGGCTCTCCTTTTCCGTCTGGCCCAAGAACTAGTTTTGAGACCAGCGCCTGGTTTCACAACTCTGCGCGCTACGCCCTCCGTGGAGCAGGGGGACACCCGGGGCGGGGCGGGGCGGGGCGGGGTGGAATAATGTTTTGGGACTCCGACGGCATTTGGGACAATTTGGCCTGTTCTGGGAGCCAGCCTACACAGGCAGCCTCGCGATTGGCTGCAACGAAGTTATAAAAGCTGTAAGCGGCCACGCACATGGGGTGATTGGAGGGGCGGCCGGAGCCCCGCTGTTTTGCATGGCTATGTGTCGGGCATGGATGTGTGGCTGCGCGCGCGCGTCAGGCCACTCTTTCGCCCTGCGGTGGTGCTTGGTATCAGATGCCGCTTGTTGTGCTGGCACAGCATCTCTAGGGAATGAAAGAGTGAGCTAATGGCACATTGTCATATGCCAAGAGAGGGCGGGGGAGAGATGAAAAGGGCTCTTTGAATCAGAAGAAATTAGCATGTCTCTGTCCTCTGCACTCCCACACCACTGCTCTGCTTTGTGAGGAAATAGAATACCCTTAACTGGAGCGGCTGTAATCTCTAGTACTATAGAATGCGTGGGGGCGTGATTTACCTCACACTGCAAATTTTCTGTGTTGTAAGGCGACTCTAAGTAGAGGTCGGATAGTTCAAGTAGCTCTCAAAGCAAGTAAGAATGTGGCAAAGACATCACCACTGAAGCAGCAACTAGTGAGATCTGTACATGGTAATGTTTTCACTTGAGTGTGGCCATGCTGAGATCCAAACTGATGTGTAGGCATCTTGTGGAATACTGTTCTGCACATGTGACAACCCAGTCAACACATTAAATGCTAAGGAATGCAAGAAGGGCAATTTGGCCAAGGGCTCAATCAGGCCTCTTATTTAGACGTGTTTTGGGAACACTTGACCAGCTTAAATTTGTTTTTATGTGCACCACATGTCATTGTTTTTGTTTTCATTATGACGACTCGGGGCCTGAAACACTGGAAGATGCCCAGGCATATTTGCGCCTCAGAGAGAGCTTGAAGGGAAGTTATGCAAAACATTTTCCAACATTCAACTCACCTGGATATGCAAGTCTTGGGCAAGCAGTTTCTCTGTGGTTGTCTGCTGACATTTAGGGTCGTCACATCACATGTTGCAATGCTCATTGTGGCAAAACAGGAGGTGTGGTGGCACTGGCACTGGGTTTGCCAGCTTTGAGTACTGTTCTGCTTAAAGTAGTCACCTTGACTTGGGGCTTGAAACTCTGTGTAAATTCTAAATGTTTAATGTGGCTCTGAGAGTGTGCTGGTTGCACTGTGTTTGTGGTATTAAGGAATTACCAACTGGTAATCCTTTTCTGCTCAGGCCCCTTAAGAGTAAGGGGAGAGAAAATGTAATCTTTTTTTAACCTATAAATGGGTACAGAAATGAAATAGGCTGTGGATGGATCTGGTAGAACAGTGGACATTGTTCACCTATTACTCACACAGGCTCACAGTGCCATTTTCTCAGCCAGGGCTGATTTAATATCCCAGCCCGCAGTAGTTAAAATTTGGCTCTCATATACAACAGATAAGATGGACTATATGTGGACTAAATCACTTCAAACCACAGGTGAGTGTTGATATGATATTTTAGCTTTTTATTTCTTATGTATGTGACATAAAATTGAATTAAATAACAGGAGATAACAGGAGATTGGTATACCAAGGAGGGAGAAAAAGGCAAGTTCATAAGAGGCTTATTTCTGGCTTGGCTTGTTCTCTATTATTACTTTTCATTTCTGATTTTATTCTTCTGTTTAGCCCTCTTCAAGTTAGGAAGCTCTGGTATAATGGATAATGAGAGTGTCCCAGTATGGGGTTTTTCACATCTTTCCCTTCTGTCCTCCAAAACAGAATCTGACTATTAGAATTATCTTTAATAACTACACCATATTGTAGCTGCGGGGTCCTCTGCAAATAAAAAGACTGAGAAGTCTGTTCCTTATGTATTATTTCCTTCTAGTCACATTTCAAAAGAGACATCAATAATTTCCCTGAATGAGAAGCATTACTGCTGTTGTATGTGCAATTAAAGGGATAAAGTAGGGAACTATAAAATAGGAAGCAGTTGCAGGTGGTATGATGGATGCATTGTTGCTAATAGGCTATCTTCTTGTTTTACTCTGTTCCCTGTTCATGGCAAAAAATGTCCTTAGCAGAGACAACAGAGGAACAAAGCAATGAGTGTGTGCACCAAGGCCAATGATACCTCTATCATACTACTGTCAGTGCTCTTAAAAACGACTATCAGTGTTCAGCCCAAAGTCTACATCCGTCTTCCTGCCAGTTATAAACTTACTGAGAGGCTCAAAGACAGCTTGCCACAATTACAGCTCCATTTCTGCAAATGCAGTATTACTGATCAATTGATTTCATGTCGTTTTTGTGAATGAGATTGACATTGGCATGAAAGAACAAACTAGGTCCTGTGAAGAATTGGAAGTGGGAGAACAAAATATCACCCCTCAAAATCTCTTTTCTCTGTGATTGAAATCTCAGAAGCTTAATCAGTTTCATTACTCATCCTCTTCTTTCATCCTCCCCCTTCAGCTGATGATCAGTGGCATTTCATCTCTTTTGGACCATATTTAGTAAATCAGTCTGGGTCTTTCATTCATTTGTTCTGCATAAAAACATGCCTGTATACTGAAACCAATGTTTGATGGCAGGGCCTTCTCCGTTGTGGTACCCTGCATATACAATTTTTTCCTTGATGGTAATTTTATGTATTTGTGGCTCTTTTTAACTTGCATTTAAATTTTATTTTTTTATTTTATAGTATTCTTTTTAATTTCTGTCAGCTGCCTTGTACTTAGTTTGACTAAAGTAAATCTGATCGTGTATGTGTGCATATCTGTTCATAATTTATGAAAGCAAAAGATCTCATTTGAAAATCATTCTCATTTTGTTCAACAAACTGAAAAAGTGGCAGGTGCTTCTTTGGTTTAGGTGTCATATGGTTGAGTGAAGTGCTTTTCTTCTTGCATAATTTCCTGGATTAACTTTTTTGGAGAATGAACAAATATTCATTTCTGTACTTGCATTTGTGACTACTTCTGCTGTTGAGGTTAGACTGGTTCATGCAAACATTTTGTTATATAGACTCCTTACATATCAATGGGCAATGCACATAATTAGTGCATTCTTTTCATACATATGTACACTTATGCACACTTATGCACATTTTCCATCCCATCCATTTGCTCTTTATAAAAAAAAGCTTGTAGATATTTAATCACACATGACTGGTTATTTCATACTGTTGCTTGTTGAGTCTACATATTGGCAGAAATGGGAAGTAGCCCTAAATTCTGTCAAACTGTATGAAATTTCAAAAACTCATTATTTCAATGATGACATGGTATTTTAGGACTGCCCCATTAATTTCAGTTCACATGAGGCAAACGATCAACTGTGATTGTTCCTTCTAATTTTTAAAAAAACAAAACACAATTATGAGTGGTTGTAGTTTGAAAAGAGAAACTAGTTTAGGAGGAAAGTCATTTAAATCTTTCTTCTCCATGCTTTTTTCCTACTAAAGCCACCATTCCTTTAGCTGTTTTTTCAGGTATTGTATGGATACCCCTATTTTCCTCAGGGCTGGTAAAGTATCTTGGCCACTATCCAGCATGAAATGGCACAAGGAAATAGAACTAAATAATCTCTCAGTGTCTTTCTTCCCCTTCAAGTTGCAGCTCTCACAGCTGTGTATGTATTTTTAAGCAAAAAAAGGAAAAAAATATTGGAACTGTGCAGGTTGTGTAATTTTGCTTTTAATAGATTGCATGTGTACTGATCTCATGTGAATCAGCAGCTTTTACTGAAATGAAGGAGATAATCAATGAAAACCGGGGAGCTTTATGTGTGCAGTAGACTTCATTTAGTTATAGTCAATATTGTATACATATTAGTTTCCCTACTCCATGTTTGTGGGATACATTAAAAAAATCTTAGTATGATACATACAAGAAGTGAATCTGATTAAGAAGACGGCTAAAAATATTGACTTAACTCAATATTTAGTACATCATCATGTTGCAAAATAATCCAGCGAGATTGTGTCTGTTGACCTGCATTTAAATGAGATTGTCCTATTGACCTCTTAGTTGCTCTGTAACTATTGCCATTAATAGCAAATAAAAGACAAAATGAACAAATGGGTCAGAGAAGTCTGTCGATACCATTTTAGCACAACAGTCCGTTGCTGGTACAATGTTTGTGATAATCCTAAACAGTAGAATTTATTAAATGGAATGGAGAAGTCTAAGGGTTTTTTTCCAAGATATTTTTCAGAACGTGGAAATGCTCTCATAAATCTTCTGAAAACTGGGCAGCCTAATGTCCATGTAATGCAAAGTATATGCTAATAGTAAACATCAAACATTAGTTTTAACAGTGGTTGTATACCTCCCTTTGGCAACTATCATGAAGGTCTGGGAAAAGATAAAAAGAAGTGTCTTCTTATCTTGTTTTCTCATGTCTTAGCAATGTACGTTTAGAAATTTACAAGTTAAACCTCACTGTCAAGTTTCATTCTTTAATAAGCTTAATGCAAATTGATAATGGTAATTTTTTAAAAAGCACACCAGATCTGTGGCACCTGACTTTCTGATTTAGAGATTTCCACACTGTTGGGTCACAACTGGAACAAGGGTTTTGATTCTATAGAAGTAGCATTTCATGTTTGCTGAAGCTGCAGTGTCTTCTAGTGCTACCCGTGCTAGGCATAGGGGGAAATGTTTCCCGTATACATTCTAGCATGCAGACAGTGTAACAGACTGAGAGAGCTAGAAGCAACAGAGAGCTAGAAGCAACTATCCTGAATGTCAGGCAATGTGTATATAACTGCAATCTGTAATACACATGTGCACTCATTAGTAATGTTTTTAAGGACACCTGTAAGAAAGTTTTTTACCAGGAGAATAAAAGCAGTTTGATTTTTAAAAAATGGGAAATGGTATAGAAATAGATGCTTTAGAATTACTCCTCCCTCCTCCCTATGTTTCTTTCCCCCAGGTTTGTGGATTATTAACAACATATAAAAAATACCCCTGCCGCCAGAGAGTGCTCTGGAGGCAACAGCGCAGCACGGCCCCAGTGCAGTCCCCGGTCGCTTCGGCCTGTGGATTGGGCTGCCCGTCTCAGTATGAACTCACAGATATCTATCACTTTTTCTTTCTTCTGATAGAATCTTCCTAATCAAGAACATCTTTGCTGTGCCAGACAATAAATAATTCTTGGTAGCTGTATGGGATGGATTAGCAGCGTTCTTTCAGTGACATTCAGAACACCTGAGTAATATGAAAAAAGCAAACCACTTTTTTACAATTTATTTTTTTAATTGCTCCATCTTATGCACAGAACCAAAAGTCAGGAGGACTTCTCTTTATTAAAAAATATAAAACCATGACAAATCATTCATTTGCAGACTTCGCCATATTGGGTCATGAGTATCTTGTGCTGTTATTTACCACAAGTGCTATGATTTATCCTCCATAAATGGTTGAATCTTTTCGAGAATTTGTAGTGAGATTTAGACCATTCTTGCTTGTGCCCCAGTGGTCATCTGCCACTTAAAATAGCATAGATGGATAAAGAGGCATTTTGAAGTCTCACTTTTCAGGTTTGTGCTTGTTATCGTTGCACAGTCTGTGTTTTCGCTTTGTAAAGAATCTTCATTTATAATTCAAAAGTGTTAATGTTCAAGAAATTAGTGCATTAAAAATGGTACAAGCCCTTTTAATGATTGGTATATGTGTGTGAAATGTTTCCAGTATGGTTGCTTTTCATCAGACCTCATAATGATCCAAATAACTCAGATCCAGCCATCTTCTAAAATCATGCTTAAGAAAATTCCGAAGTGCAGCATTATTTTTTATATTTCTCTCCATCCTGCACATAATATGGTGGAGTTGTTTTATTTTCAGTGCCACTAAAATGCCATGGTTAAGCATACTTATCAGCTGAAGCTCATTTGTGCTTGTGGCTGTTCACTCGTTTGGGTTTTGCCTTGTTTTAAATCCACAACAGGATGGAAACCTCAACCAAAAGATTCCCCCCCCCCTGGGTTTACTGTGGTTTGCTCTCTTCATAAGGAGGCACTGGATCCTGAAAGAGTTGAATGTGATCCCCTTCCACAGAGGTCTTCATGGTGGCCTCCTCATAGGATGGAGGTAAGCACACACTGAGAAAGCTGGTTTCAGGCAAGAGAGTGGAATAGTGAAAGTTCTGCTCGCTGCTCCAGGGCAGCACTGACAGGAAATCAGTCACTTCGTGCTCAGGAAGGGACTCTGGGAGGTCAATGCTGAAGATCTGAGCCTGGGGGCTGCGATGCTGACAACGTCTGTAGAGGAAGAGCAATAGGAATGCCAAAAAAAGCATCATGGTAGCAGGCAGTATGATGCATAAGAATGGTTCTATGTCTTCTTTGGCTGAGCTTACTTTATGCTGACCCTGTAATTGCAACCAACAGAAAAAGAGTCAAATATTTGGTAAGGCTTTTTCAATTCCAACCCACCCTCTTTGTCATAACATAATACTTGTAACCATCTATTCCTCTATCTGCTGTACCACTGTATGTAAAGTTGCCAGCCATGGGTGTAACGAGGCAGCCCTGGGAAAACTGTAGCCCTGGGCAAAACCTGAGTTGGATGCCCCCCCCCCCCCCCATGGGCGGCCGCTCCACCACGACCAATTTTTTTGCACCAGGACATTGGTGCCTGCAGGGGGTGCATTTTTAGACATATCAGCACCGAAATTTCAGCATATCATCAGGAGACTGTCCTTATGCTACTCCCCAAGATTGGTGAGGTTTGGTTTAAGGAGCCCAAAGTTATGGACTCCCAAAGGGGGTGCCCCATCCCCCATTGTTTCCAAAGGTGGAGCTAATAGGAGATGGGGGCTACAGTTTTGAGGGTCCATAACTTTGGGCCCCCTGAACCAAACTGCACCAAACCTGGGGGGTATCATCAGGGCAGTCTCCTGATGAGACCCTGAAAGTTTTGAGACTGTGCCTTCAGAAATGTCCCCAGCCTACAGCCCCCATGGACAGCGATACAGAAAACTCAATGCAGAACAAAGCTTCTTGGGCAAATTTCTGGGATGTCCCTGCAGAGTGCATTTTTTGGATTTATCGCCACCAAAAGAGTTTCAGGGGTATCATCTGGGAAACTGTGTCCTAATAGGTACCCCAAAGAGTTCGGAATGCAGTTTGGTTTAGAAATTCCAAAGTTATGGACCCACTCAAAGGGAGTTGCCCCCATCCCCATTCTTTGCTAAGGAGATGGGGGCTACCCTTTGCAGGGTCCATAACTTTGGACCTAGTAAACTGCACCAAATACCTGAGGGTGCCATCATCTCCAGATGATACCCTGAAATTTAACCGATGCCGATTCATCCAAAAATGCACCTGCAGAGCTATCTAGAAATTTGCCCAAGAATCTTTGTTCTGCATTGATTTTACCCATTACTTTGTCAATGGGGGTTGCCCAGGCACAATGTGTGAAAGGTGTGTGTGCAAATTTCTGAAGGCACAGTCTCAAAACTTTCAGGGTCTCATCAGGAGACTGCCCCAATGATACCCCCCAATTCTGGTGCAGTTTGGTTCAGGGGGGCCAAAGTTATGGACCCTCAAAGGCTGTAGCCCCCATCTCCTAACCAACTCCCATTAGCAAACATGAGAGATAGGGACACCCAACACAAAGAGTCCATAACTGAACCTGAACAAAACCTCACTGGAAACCCTGGAGGGTAGCATAAGGAACAGCCTCCTGATGATACTGCTGAAATTACAGTGCCATAGCCTAAAAAAAATGCGCCCCCCCCCCCCCCCCCTGCAGGCCAAAAATGGAAAACCACTAAAATACCCAAAAACGAACCCAGCATTTTGATGCCCCCCACAAGGTGATGCCCTGGGCAGCTGCCCACCTTGCCCAATGGGCATTACGCCAGTGTTGCCAGCTCTAGGTTGGGAAATATTGGGAGATTTGGGGGAGGAACCTGGGGAGGACTTCAGCGGGATATAGTTCTATAGAGTCCACCTCCCAAAGAAGCCATCTTTTCCAGGGAAAATGATCTCTGTCATCTGGAAACTAATGGTAATTCTGGGAGATCTCCAGCCATCACCAGGAGGTTGGCAACTCTAAGTCTCTCTCTCTCTCTCTCTCTCTCTCTCTCTCTCTCTCTCTCTCTGTGTGTGTGTGTGTGTGTGTGTGTGTGTGTGTGTGTGTGTGTGTGTGTGTGTGTGTGTGTGTTTGGAGTCATTACATGGTATCTGTAGGAGCAGGAAATTATTTTGCATTCTAAATTGATTTATTTTTGTTTTTGAGGCAGTTGAAGGTGTCATTTTTTTAAAAAATCCCATGATCTATCAATTAATTTATTTTAAACCAGTATACTAACAGGTAAATTCAGAACTGTAACTTACATGTTAATTACAAATAATGGATTGTACATATGACAGGTAAGCTAGCAGAAAATTATTCCTATGAAGAATGAAAAATGATAAATAATATGAGGCATGATCTATCCCCTGAAACACACAGTTCACTATGCACAACACAGAGCACAGAGGAGATCTTCACAGGGGTTAAAATTCTCAATAGCCTTCAATTCTTTCTTTCTGTTGAAGGTACCGGTAGTTCGTTTTTGAGCTAGCTGTCGCTGACTATTGGTAATGACTTGATATTGCTATATTGTTGGGCTAAGTTTTTTTTAGTAGATTACATTTGTTTTTAATTTTGATGTTTTCAATTTTTAATTTTGTTGTTAGCTGCTCCCAAGCTTTTAGAGAGAACAGGATAAAAATGTTTTAATTAAAAACAAAACAGATTGCTGATAGAAGTTACTGAGGAAAATAAGAGACCACCAGAACCTTGAAACTACTATTCAGGAGGAGAGGAAATATGAATGACTTTAGTTACTTAATGGAGAGGTGAAATTTGTGAAGCTAATGTGATATTGAGAGGAACTATGTGTAGAGATACCTCCTGGTCGTGATGGCAATTAATTCCAGTATGCTTTGTATTGGCTAAGATGTTGGTTTTTTTGGTGGCACTAGATTTTATGGTAGCTGAGGTGCTGTCCTCACAAACATTTTTAGTTGTTCCTGTCTTCCCAGTAGTGCACATTTCTCTGAGAAGGATTGTTATCAAGACAGCTGCTGCAAATGATGTGGAGTGAGATGGGGAAACTCAGAGCATAATAATGGTATATGTCATGAGGGATTACACTTACATGACAGGGGAAAAGGAATGGAGCTGCCATTTTTAACAGAGCTGTATGTCTGGAGATGTTCAGTTCCCTCCAAACTGACAGTATAAATACAGCCACCAATCTTTTTTGTGGACCATCAGCGACAAAGTAAATAATGTTAGATTAGTAAGAGCTAATTGACTGAAGCAAATAGATTTTGTGCAGTCCCTCACCAATCTTATGTGTTAGTTAATGTGAAGTGTGGGTATCAATCAGTATACAAAATGATGGTCCAAAAATGTTCCCTAACAATCAAGGAAGTAAAAGACTATGAATCTGTATCCAAAGAAGCTTACATAATGTACTTATGTACATAAGAGTGTTCATTGCATATGATCATATAGTCAAAGTGTGGACACTTTTCTTCGTGGAAATGACTTTAGACTTCTCTGTGCTAAATATTGTATGTAATTTCTATTCATTTTATGCACACTATTGTATCTAATGTACAAAGAGCACCATTAAGGAAAGTCTTATGCTTGCTAAGTGCTTTCTTTCCTATGGGATAATATCGTAAGCTAAATCATATCAGTATCATCATATAGTGCTAGGAACTGATAGGACAATAAGTAGTATTGCATGTAGCATAGATTAATGAACAAAATAAAAAGAAGTTCTAAAGTAAAAACATATTCACCGTAAATCATCTTTGTTGCCAAATAATAACCAAGGAGGAATATAATAATTATATCGGTATATTTGAGTCTGTTCATAAAATCTATTATGGAACAAGAAGATAACATTATAGCATAGTTATGATAAAGCATGGTTTAACTACTGGCTAAAATTGGACTATGTGTGAAGAAGAAGGTTAAAAGCTCTTTAAAAACATTTTATTTATTTTTGGAGCTTATAGCCCACCCTTTCCGGAGGTCTCAGGGTGCCTTGCAAAATTAAAAACAATAATAAGACATGATATAAAATAATCATTAAAACACCATAAAACAAACTTACAAAATATTACCCACCCACATACCCTCCACACCCCAGACCAGCAGCTTCAGGCATCAGGGAGGTCAAAGGCCAAAGGCTTGGGTGAAGAGGAAAGTCTTTGCCATATGCCAAAACCCATACAGGGTTGGTGCCTGTTGAATTTCCATGAGGAAGCTATTCCACAGTTTGGGGCTGGCCATGGAGAAAGTCCTCCCATGTACTCACTCCCCTGCACCTTGCCAGGGGAAGGGATGACCAGGAGAGCCCCCCACTTGACCTCAGTGTTTGGGCAGGTTCGTGTGGGTGCAGGCACTCCTTCAGATAGGTGGAACCCAAGCCAGTGCAGACCTTTCAAGACAGGCATTATATGTGCTTAGTCTGGTTGTCCCATCAGAAGTCTGGCTGCTGCATTCTGCACTAGCTCCAGCTTCCCAACCGTCCTCAAGGGAAGCTCCATGAAGAGCACATTGCAGTAGTCAAGATGGGAGGTTACTAGAATGTGAAGCACTGTGGTCAGGTCCCTTCTGTCCAAATGTTGTTGAAGGTAGGTGCTCCTATCAGCTGCTGCCACATGTGATTCCAGGGACAGGGGTGAGTACAAAAGCATCCCCAGATCTCACACCCAGTCCTTCAGGGGCAACACTTCCCCATCCACCACTGGGTGCCCTGTGATCTCCTGTTTACTAGTCCTCACCAAGTCTGTCACAGCTTTCAGACAAGTGTCCAGCACTGAAAGGGCCTCACCTGACTCAAATGGAAGAGAGAGATAGAGCTGGATATCTTCAGCATACTGATGGCACCCAACTCCAAACCCCCTGTTGACCTCCCCCAGTGATTTCATATTGATATTAAATAGTAGGGGGCAGTGGTGGGATTCAGCAGGTTCGCACCACTTTGGCAGAACCAGTTGTTAAAATAGTGCTTGTAAACAACCAGTTGTTACATTTTTTGAATGCCATCAGCGGAACCAGTTGTTAAATTATTTGAATCCCACCACTGGTAGGGGGGATAGTACCATGCTCTGGCAAACCTCACAATGAAGCTCCCAGAGCTGAGAGCATGAACCCCCCCCCCCCACACACACACACACTGCCCCGGAGAAAGGACAAGAACCATTCTTTTAAAAAAATTGAAGAACACTTCCTCCTAGACCCAGTCCCCATAGCCACTACAGAAGGATACCATGCTTAATGGTATCGAAAGCTGTTGAGAGATCCAGGAGAATGAACAGAGAGGTGTTCCCCCATCCCTCACCCATCAGGGTGACCAAGGCCATTTCTGTGCCAAATCGTCATCTGAAACCGGACTGAAATAGATCTAGAAATGTTGTATAAAAATCCTTTAACTACATCTGCACTTGACGTTAATGTTCAAAACAGCAGTCGAGCATCAGTCTGTGACTTAACAAATTAAGCAGACAGAAGCTATTTACATCAGAAAATGTATGTTGTGATGAAGGAAAAAATTGAAAGTTGTGACTTTTCTCTTTTATCCCATTTTGGTACCATTTGCAGCCTAATGGTTCAATCATAAATAGGATGCATTCCAAATAAGTCTTAAGTGTGCCCTGTATCCTTTGGGTTTTTTAAATCTCTCATCAGGGAAAGGAGAAATGAATCAATATTTCCAAATGCAGGAGCAGTGGAAGCATTAGCAGCATAGATGATCAATATGAGTTGTCAGACATCTGAAGATCCTGTACTTTGTACATAAAGAAACTTGTAGTCACGATAAGTTTGAAGATTACTTAAAACATTACATTTGGTGAGTTGGAACATTTGGTGAACTGGAGACAGATTATGTCTGTTTCCCCTCCAGATGCTGAAGGCAGTTTTGAAAGACAATCTCTAGTTGGGTGTGTGTACATTCATACAGAGGTTTTTCCAAAATGATCAGATTTCCATACTCTCTTAATCACAAACCTGACTAGTGAGGGCAGTAGGACAAAATAAATATTTGTATTCAGTATAATAAGTAACACTTTTTTTGAGCTACTTGCAACTTTCCTGTAAAATAATTCCCTGGTGACTTTCAAACAGTAACATTGTAGCGTGCTTTTCATTTTTGCCTGGTTGACCTAATTCTCTGGTTAGGCATTTTGATTGTCAAAAGAAGAGTGAAGACACATCAGGTAAGACAAAAGTCATTTTGCAGGAAGCCTTTGAAATGTGACACTTGGAAGAGAGTTTTATGGACTGCCCAAAAGACAAAAAAGTAGATGGTAGATAGAATCAAGCCCAAGCTCTTCTTACAAGCTAAAAAGATCAAACGGAGACTGTTGTACTTTTGCCACATTTTGAGAAGACAAGACTCACTTGAAAAGACAATAATGCGAGGAAAAGTTGATGGCAGCAGGAAAAGGGGGAAACCCAACATGAGGTGGATTGACTCAATCAAGGAAGCCATGGCTCTGAGCTTGCAAGGACCCCAGCAAGGCTGTTAACAATAAGATGCTTTGGAGGACATTGACTCATGAGTCAGAAGCAACTTGAAAACGCTTAACACTTGTTGATTCACATGTAGTGCTACATAATTTATCTCTTAACTAGAGGAGCTAAGCTAACACATAGGTAAGCTGTACTTTAGATGCAACATAAATATAGACAGTTGTAACAATAAGGCTGATATAATATTGCCTGGTATGTTTTTACCCAAATTTGTATTGTTTTCTTTTGATATTCTTTTATGTAAATTACTTTTAGGATTAAGTTGACCATGGGAAACTATTTGGGTTTCCACTATATATGTAGGTTAATTAATTTGAATTTGTTCACGAATTATGTGCAAAAGCAAAAGGTAAGCTGTTTCTATCGAGTGTAATCTCTATGTACAGTAAGGGTGTAAACTGACAACATGCATGAGTACATTCGAAGAAAAAGAAGGAGGAGGAGGTAGGAATAGGAGTAGTAGTAGTTTGGATTTATATCCCACCTTTCTCTCTGTAAGGAGACTCAAGGTGACTTACAAGCTCCTTACCCTTCCTCTCCCCACAACAGACACCTTGTGAGGTAGGTGGGGCTGAGAGAGTTCTGAAGAACTGTGACTAGCCCAAGGTCACCCAGCAGGAATGTAGGAGTGCAGAAACACATCTGGTTCACCAGATAAGCCTCTGGAGGAGTGGGGAAATCAAACCTTGTTCTCCAGAATAGAATCCACCTGCTCTTAATCACTACACCATGCTGGCTCCTACTTGTTCCAGCTCATCAAATGCAATTAGGCATTATAAATTAACTTTGCACAGACAGAAGTTTCATATCAATCAGTATCATCTCAAACATTGTACTTTTGGGGAGTAATAAGTGCTATCCGGTTTAAAGATTATTTGTTAATCTATTTTATCCCACCTCTCCAGACCATTTGAACAATCAAGTGATCCAGCTTGACATGTCAAGTGTCAGGTGTGAATAAATTTAGAAAATCTTATCCATCTGTATACTTATTTTATTTGAGGACATTTCTCCAAATGAACAAAATAATTTATCAGCTTCTGAGCTGTAGTCTACTAGATGCTGGGCTGGCTATATAGTAAATGTACAGTACT
Source organism: Sphaerodactylus townsendi (assembly GCF_021028975.2). Lineage (NCBI taxonomy): Eukaryota > Metazoa > Chordata > Lepidosauria > Squamata > Sphaerodactylidae > Sphaerodactylus > Sphaerodactylus townsendi. The sequence goes on from NC_059425.1 coordinate 106,276,675, forward strand.
CTCCCCAAGCAGAATTACTCCCTTCTAAGTCCATTGACTGCTAGTGAACTTAGAACAATATAATTCTGTTTAGAGTTGTGCACTGTAAATTAAATAACTATTCACATGCTGCTCTAAAACACATAATTTCATTGTGACTATTTCACTGTACAACCCCACCTTGCTTGGCCCAGTTGCTTAATGCTTTATTTAAGACGTTGTGGACTTAACTGTATTCTGGAGCAAATGTTACCAAGAGATAGTAATTTACATCAGGAACAGATATAAACCATTAAGTCTCTTTCTCTGTGAATTCTCTCTCTTTTGTTATACCAGCAAAAGCAAAACTGTGTTAATTTCTGACAGAGGTTTCCCTCCCAGTCCTTCTGCATTCCTAAATTTTGCAAAGTACAGTTTAAAGAAGAAGAGTTCAGTTGTTGGATGTCACTTGCTTTTATAGCTGTTGGGAGGGTCTGTGAAGGCTACAGAATAGAATGAGAGAGACGGTGTTTTGAACAACCCTTGTACAAGAAAATATATTTTTACTATGAATTTAAATTATGGAAATATTTATTTTCCTTATTTTCAAATATATCTTCCTTTTGATTTCTAAAAAAGAAGGAAAAGACAGCAACCAAACATAGAAAATACTTAGTCTTTCCTGCTATGATGTTCCATAATCACACTCTCATCAAAGCCTTATCAAGTCTGTTAAGATTGTCTCCTTAAAAAAAAGATGTTCCATAGGGATAGAACACACTAAATAGAGCACAAAGAGAAATGAAGATACAGACCTGTAGTTGTGTTTCTAGCAATGGTGCGCCTGGGTCACTTGTTAACCAGTCATAGCTTCCCCGGTCGGCATGTCCAAATTTCTTCCAACTGCTGCCTAAGAGCCACCTCATGCTTTCAACATGAACGTGCTTCTATTCTTCGTTCCTCCCCCTCAGTTCAGATCTTTGGTTTTTTGTTTTCTTTTAAACAGTGTACAACACCGCCTTGTTGTGCTTGGCCCAATGGAAAATATTTCAGCGAAAAATCATGTCAAAATTCTTTCCCATTGAATAGCAATAAAGAAGAATAAGTAGCACACAGACCAGCTGAATCTCAGATGCTACTCTGTCTTCCAACTCAATCTCTCTGGATTTGCTTCAGTGGCCTACATTACCAGAAAGCTGGCATCAGGTATCAGGGATGGGATAGCATTCTGATTGGAGGGTTGCCTGCATTAGGATTATTGAAGGGGAATTTGCATGAGAATCTGAGACCACATGGTTCTAACTTCGCATGGAAAATAATTTTCTAAATTTAGAGATCTAATAAATTCTTTGGGAGGTTCCGGGTAGAAAAGAAGGGAGCATCCAGGCTTAAAGAAGGAGAGGTGCTTGCACCTTTACAAAGAAGGGAAAATCATCCACGTTTAGCATTTTCACTTGGACATAATGTAAACAGCAAAAGCGGTTTCTGGGTAGGTAGGCAAGGGCATAAGGCTGAAAGCTGTGCTGAATTATTTAGGAGTATTAGAATGTAGATGTTAATGATAAATCCGTAGAGAGGTTGCTGCCAGAAAAGGATTTGGCCACTGAGAATATGTGATTGCTTTCAATAATAGCAACAACACATCTGATGTGTTTAATTCTGCCCTTGGTTATTGCTTTTCAAGGAAAATAATTATTAGTCTTTGAAAGTTAGTGTAAATAAATATTTACACTGCTGATTTATAAATATTTACACTGCTGATTTAAGACTAATAATGCTTTTATATACATAAGATTTTAAAAAGTCTTCTACCTCTGTTTATAGAGGTTCAGAAGGGGTTTCTTGAGGGGGAGAGAAGTGCTGTCACTATAGTTATTACCATAGCTTTTTTTTAAAGACAGGAGAGACTTTTTTTTTACTAGAATGCTTTTCATGTACTAGCATCATAGCTCAAAAACAAAATCTCACCACCAGTGACAAGAATTTCTGTTTTTATGCCTTCTTCTGAGGCTTCTCCATATTATAATTATCACCATTAATTATGAATAAATTAATATGACATTATAGATTAATTGATGTGAAAATTAAACAAATTTTCCATGAGTAGCCCAATCCATGGTAGCCCAATCCAAAATTGGGTAGCCCAATCCATGCCACCCTGCTGCCTCCAGGGGGCTTTCAGGCAGTATGAGGAAGCAACTAAAACAAAAAAACCCTCCCCACCTGCCTGAAAGCCCTCTGTAGGGCTAAATAGAGTTACATCACCCTTTGGGAACGCAGCAGCTGGGGCTTTGGACTTTGGGTGGTGTAAGTCCAGAGCCCCAGCTGCTGCATTCCTGGCCCTAAAGCCGGGGGGCAGGGGAGCTGACTAATATCAGTTCCACCTCTGGGAATGCACCAGCTTGCCCCTCCCCCACATCAGTATCCAGTTGGACACCAGTGTTCCTCTGCAGCAGGAACCATTTCTGGATTTCACCACTGTGGATCTGAGGAGTGCCTGGCCACCAGTGCCTTTGCCCTCTCCAGTATTGGGGGTTCCCCTTATGTGGTGGAGGGAGCAAATGTGCCAGCAGGGCTGTGTGTTGCCTCCATCAGCCCATTTGCCCCCCCCCCCCATACGATTGGACCATAAATACTCTATAGTAAAGAAACTACATGGGTTTGTTTTGTTCTGGGTTTTTTTAATTGTTGCATTCTTTGCTCTCTTTAAGGCAGCAAACATTATTCTCATAAGGGCATAAAAAGAGGGCAGTGTTTCTTAGAGGAAGTGGGGAGTCTCTGGGCCTGTCTTGTTCTAGCAATGAGTATTACATCCATGTGTAAGGTGTTCCATTCCTGAAGGATATAAGGAGTGATTGATCCTTCATCCCTCCTCCCAGTGCCTGCCCTGGTCTGCCAAATTTTTCTCAGCAGTCTGCACCACCCTGTTTGTCTGCTGCCTTATCCCCCGCCCAAGCAAATCTATACCATTGCCCTCCTGCCTGCCCAGATGCCTGATCCTTCTTGTGCCTCCAAATGCCTCTGCCTTGTCACTCTGCACTACCTCATGCTATTGTTCTTCAGGTTAAGCAGTTACAGTATTATCTAGTTTACTGTCTGAAATTTTTCCTATTAATTTCTCCATAAACCTTTGCATTATATATGGATGCCTTTCATTGGTGATTTCCACACAACAGAAATAAAATGTCTTGAGAATGTTTAACAAACCATTTTGAGAAAGAAGTTTTCACAGCTCTCTCCCCCAAAACTCCTTCAAAATGTTTTATTTCTCACAACATGGGTTTTTCAAAAATCAATAAGCTAGTGATGATTCTTTTTGCACAGCAGAAATAAAACGTTCTGTTTTGTATTTTTAAAAGATCTGTTTTAGTGTTCCCACAGCACGGAGAACACAAGTGTTGCCAGCCAAAACAGTTCTTTTTCCTCACCTGCTGGCCGACAGAACTCTGATTTTTTGAGTTGTGCATGCCATTTTGTGTGCTGCTGCAGAGATTTTCCTGCCTCTGCTATGTGGTGAAGGTTTTTCATGGAGGTTTCTTCTGCTTGCAGCTCATCTGCATGTGATTTCTTTGTAAAAAGTAGATGAATAAAGTTTGTTTTGCCTAGCGATCCTGCCAGTGGCACAGATACAAGGGGACAGGGTGCACATTGCACTGGACGCGCACCTTGGGGGCACGAAAATCGCCCTCAACCCCAACCCTGCCCCCTTCCCCTTCCCCCTCGCCCCGCTCCACCTTGCTAGGCCTAATCCCGCCCCACCAGCCTGGCCCGTTTTCAGCTGACAGAAAGCTGTTTTCTGCCAGCTGGAAAAGGTAAGGGGGGGCAGGGTGGAGCAGGGCCGGGGGGGGGGGCGTGGAAAGCACAGAGCACACTCCTGCCCAGCTACACCTCTGGATCATGCACAGTTTTGCTTTTTTTTTAAGGTGTCCTGGCCTGCCAGGCTCCCAGAGAGAGTTCCAGCTAAGAGAATGCATAGAAGCAAGAGAGGGAGAGAGGAGTCTTACTCTGAGTCCAGAGAAACAGAGTCCAAGGAGGCCTGGTAAGAGGCAGTCAAGGGTCCAGGCGAGGTCAGGTCAGGCAATCCGGTCTGAGTCCGAGTTCCAAGGAATCAGTCTGCAAGCAGACATGGCAGAAAGCTGTCAGACTTTCAACAAGGTTGCTCCTGCAACTTCCACTTCCTGAGGCAGTCTCTGATAAGCCTGTGCTGAGGCTCAATCTTGATCCTGAACCGACTCACAGCATTCTCTGAGTTGTCTTAGGGTTTCCAAGCATGCACTGCGTCTTTTAGAGTGCAGTTTCTGCCGGATGCAAATCCTCAGCTGCATTAAAGACTCAGGTGAGCTGGGTGAACTGCTAGGTTGGCCCTCAATGGCTGGAAGTGCTTTTGCAACACTCTGGCTCCCAGCTCTTGGCTTGGGCCAGCTCTGCATGCATCCTGTGCAGAGGTGGGATGCAGCCTATTTGCACCTATTCGGTAGAACCAGTTACTAAAATTTTCTCAGTTCGGAGAACCGGTTATTAATGATTAACTTCACTAGGGACAAGGGGGTAATCTCCGTCCCTGGGTACAACAAATCTCATCAAGTGGGGGATGCAAAATCGCCCCCCAGGGTCCCCTGCAGCCCCCTACCCCCTGGCACCCCCCACGTATGTATGAGCTGTATGAAATAATACAATATATAGTAATTCTTTTTTTGTTGTTGTTAATTGGTATAAAGGTTGGGAAAGTATTATAGGTAAAGATGTTTCATTTTATTTTTTCCCCTTGAAATTTATATTGGAAAGAGAAGAGTTTAAACTACTCTTTTAGATTAAGGATTTTGGATCTCTCCCTCTGTTAGTTTTCTTTCAAGTGGAATAGATAAAGTAGTTATAGGAATCTGAAAGGGAAGTAGAAAGTAGGGAGGGAGGGAAATATGGGAAGGAGGGAGGCAATATAGGATGTTTTAGTTGGGGGGGTTGAGAGAGATAGACAATTAGATATATTTGTAATATGTTAACAATTGTAAACAGTTTTTGGTTTCTCTCCTTATATTATTATTTAAAATCAATCAATATAATTATATAAAAAAGAAATAATACACTACCATACGGTATATTGCTTTTTAAATACTTTAAACAGTCATTATTTGAATCTAGAGGCAGGGCGAAGAGGAACTGCACCTGGGGCACGCGCACCCTGCGTCCTTGCCACAGCCCCGCCCAGGAATGCCCCACCCCAGAATGCCTGGCCACGCCCCTGTCATGCCCTGCCCAGCCCCATTGGCGCTACACCACTGTTTGAATCCCACCACCATCGGAACCTGTTACTAAATTTTTTTAATCCCCCACTGATTCCTGTGAGCTTGAAGTTCAGTTGACTGGGGCTCCAGGACAGTGGGGTCATCCTGCCAGTGCTCCTCATCAGAGGACTCCTGGCTGGCTGATTCTGAGCCCATGTCACGAGAGGAAAGTCTGCGAATATATGATGTCATGATTAGAGAAGCTGCAATATGCACATATTTGTGTCATTGTGAGCTCCGACTCACAAAAAATTATATACTAGAAATTTTTGTCGGTACCGATTTAGGTGCTGCTGGATTTAAATTTTGTTCTGGTACTACAGACTAACCTGGCCTCCCACCTGAAATACTGTTTCACAACTTTACCATCTACTTCTTCTTTATGTATATTCTAGGTTTCATATTCATAACATTGATTCTGCCTGTATTAGAACATGACCTGTAGAATACAAAGCAAAATTACATCCTTCTAAATGCATTGGCTGCTATGGATTCAAAAGGACATAACTGTGCTTAGGTTTGCTCTGTAAATGTATCATGTCCATTTCCTAGCCATTTATATTTCCTTGCAATGGCCTGCTAATGCTCATTACATACAGCTTATGGTTTGGATTACTTTTGTGTAATTAAATTATGGGAAAATAATATGTTGTTGTGCTAGAAGAAAATGGAAATAAAATCAAGCTCATCCATCTTGGTAGACTCCAGATTACTCCAAAATATGATCAAGGAAATTATCTTTGTGCATGATATTGATAATTTTAGAAACCAGAAAGCTATATTTCAAATATTAGTGAATTAATATTCCATGAGGGAAGATGGCACTTCACTGACCTACAGAGTTCTTGTTTGTGGAGCATAAAACAGGAGATATTTGTAGATGACAAACTGGAAAGATGGATTTTAAAATGAAACATTGCTGTAGAAATCTAGTGTATTTACAGTACAATCCATAGTAGAGTTATACCATTCTAAGCCAATTTACCTCAATGAAGTTAGAACGGTGTAACTTGCTACAGATTGTATCATCACTCTCTTAAGACAAAATTATACCCTATAGTTTGCTTTGCTATATTTGAAGGTGGTTAAATTGACGACAAAGAAGATATAAGTGACTTTTTTTAAAAAGCAGAATGTCTCTCCCCTTCCTGACCTTGTGCTCTGTCAAAGCAGACTAAGATGGGAAAATGGCCTGGGAAAAAGGCCCCACCTTCCCAGTCTGCCCTGGCCCTGCGTGGTGTATTGGTAAAGAGCAGGTGGATTCTAATCTGGAGAACCGGGTTTGATTCCCCCTCCCTCCACTCTGGAGTGCGGGAGGCGGAGGTTTCTATCTGGTAGAATCCAGGATGTGTTTCCGCGACTCCTACATTCCTGCTGTCAAGGTGACTCCATTAGCTCACAGTTCTTTGGAACGCTCTCAGCCCCACCTACTCACAAGGTGTCTGTTGTGTGGAGAGGAAGGGAAAGGAGCTTGTAAGCTACCTTGAGTCCTTTTACGGGAGAGAAAGGTGGAGTATAAATCCAAACTTCTATTATTATTCTTCCTCTTCCTCTTCTTCTTCAGGCTGCTAAGGTCTTTTAAGATACTAAGTGCAAGAAGCAGAAGCTGAGCACAGATCCTCATGCTGGACAATGTCTCTGAGAATTGGTTTGCTGGTGGTGGCATATCCTGAGTGAAGTGGAGAGTAAATGCCTGGTTGGGGATCAACAGCTGGAGATCTAAAGAAGATGAGTGATTTCCTTATTTCTTAATAGTGGAAAATATGGATGCCAGTCTGCAAGTGGGACCCGGACATCCCCTAGAATTACAGCACATCTCCAGACTACAGAAATCAGTTCCTCTGGAGAAAATAGATGCTATGGAGGATGGACTCTATGGCATTGCACCCCACCAAGGTCCCTGTCTCTCCCAGGATCCATCTCCAAATATCCAGGAGTTTCCCAACCTGGATCTGGCAACTCTAACCCCCTCATCTCCTGTTGGTGGCTAGGGGGAACCTGGCAACCCTAGTGCAGAAACAGGCACCAATGAGGCCTGTCTCACTACCAATACAGTCAGTGGAGTATCTTGGTGAGACAGGAGGAGTCTCACAACCTAGGTGCCATTTGGAGTCGTCATGTTGGGGGGGGGTACCTCTAGAGGCAAGCAATCTCTGGGCCTGTCTTCCTAGTTCAGCTTCTCCACTCATCTGCCATGGCCTTCGGCCAAGCTGTTGCACTGCCCACCTGACACTTGCTTCCCCCCCACCCCCACCAGCCAGCCCGCCTCTTCCCAGCAGCCTACAGAGCACTCAAGAGCCTTCCGCCCACTGCTCATATTTCTCTCCCTCCCATCCACCCTACATATGTAACACTAGGATAACGGGTGGTTCTCTCTTTTTTGGTAATTTCTGCAGTACCTTTTAAAATACACTTTGCCTAATTATAGCTTCTACATATTGAACTGCTTTTCCTAGTATAATGTGTTCGTTTCAAACAGCCAGTGGAACACTGGGCTGGCAGGCGAGCTTTGCACCACACTGGGGAGAATGGCTTGCACCCAGCAGCAGCAGCAGCAGCAGCAAGATAGGGGGTGGGGCACACTTCTGGTGGAGGAGCACATATTCAGTTCTTGTCCTGGGCACTATTTTTTTCAGGTAAGCCACTGCATACCATCCTTCCATTTTAACACTAATTCAAGAACAGGCTTTTGCTGTGCTGTTCTCTGTGATCCCAACATCTGCCTGACTCTAGCCTTTTCTCCCTCACATGAACAATTTCCCATTGGCATGCCCCCTAAACATCTGTATTGAATACTTCACTCAGACATTTCTTTGTAAATCAGGGAACATTCTAACTATATTTTTCTCGCTGGGAATGCTAACAGTGTTTTACAGGGTTGTGTAATGAAACCAGAGTATAAACGGCAGATTATTTGACTGTTGTGTGTTCTTGGTCCTGAGGAACACAAATATTTCTCTGGTCAGCTTTAAGCCTTTCCTCCAGGGGCCATTTTTTCTCAAACCATCAGCCACAAAGGTGAGACCTCTGCCTTTTCCCAATGACCTCCAATACATAATTTCAAATTTAATATAAAAGCCATAAGTAAATATACCATAATAAATAATTAATTTGCTGCTGAGATGTGCACTCTGCACTTCCCAGCATTATGTCAAAATGCAAAGGTAATGTCTTTTTTTCCTTTTCCACTGTTAGGAGTCCTCTATTTGCTGTTCTTGCTACCAGATAGCTAGCTAAGTTGACTTTCTGACATGGTATCATCTCTTCTCTGCCCCTTCTTAGTCTCAGCATTGCATGAAAACCATATTGGGAAGGGAAATCCCCAGCAAGAAGACTGAAAACAATATTGTACTATTTAAGATGCAATTACCAATGGTCATCTAGAATCTCCACCTCTAATTTATATCATAAAGGTGTGAGGCTTTGGAAACCAAGTGTCAAAATGAGCAAATCTATGTTTTGTCATATTGAATTTCTGGTGTATTCATAACATACTGATTGTGTGCATAACAGAATAATCACTACCAATGGTGATAGGCACCACCGCTCTCTCTCTTACTGTTTTATTTTCTCATGGACGTGGCTTCTCCTTTCAAGGATGGTCCATGTCAAGGATCAAGCCCCATTGCTGCTCATCTTCCGCCAAATGGTGTTACAGAAGGGTTTTGTTAAGCCAGGTGCAGTAGGACCAATCCGAGCCTGTTGTTGGTTCCCTTTGGGCAACCTGACTTGCCAAGAATCTTTCTTGGACAAACAAGCTTTCTTGAAAAGCTACCATCAGCTATGCAGTGAGGAAAAGTGGTGGGATACATATATTCCCAGTGATGCCAATAAAGACTATGGAATGGAAAGGAAAGGAAATTATTCTCAGTTCTTATGGGAATGACTCAATCAGCCTACATGCCAATTTCTTATACCGCTTTTGGCTTGCACAGGAACTTCCCATGTACCAACGGAGAATGTGTTGAAGATGGGATGTGTTCCTTTATCCAAGGCATCATCCTGATCATTGTTGGATTGAGGTGTGAAGGAGTGGTGGGATTCAGCAGGTTTGCACCACTTTGGCAGAACCGGTTGTTAAAATGGTGCTTGTAAATAACCAGTTGTTAAATTATTTGAATTCCACCACTGAGCTTCTCCCTTACCAAGCTTGTTATGAATATAAAGTTCCCATCACATTCACGTAAGTGGTGTGTGTGTGTGTGTGTGTGTGTGTGTAAAATGCCATCAATTTGCATCCCGGAGTGGTATAGTGGATTAGAGTGGTGGACTCTAATTTGGAGAACTGGTTTTGATTCCTAACTCCTCTACATGTTTAGTGGACTCTAATCTCATGAATCAGGTTTGTTTCCCTGCTCTTACACATGAAGTCTGCTGGGTGACTTCAGTTATCTCAGAACTGTCTTAGCCCCACCTACCTCACAAGGGGTCTGATATGAGAAGAGGAAGGGAAGGAGGTTGCAAGCCACTTTGAGACTCTTTACAGTTGAGAAAAGCAGGTTATAAATCCAAACTCTTCTTTTCTTTTTCTTCTTCTGGAGACCCGTAGCAAGGGGCTTTCAAGGCAAGTGAGAAGCTGAGGTGATTCACCATTGCCTTTCTTTGCAGAGACTTCCTTGATGGTTTTCCTTCACTTCTGAGATCTGACAAGATCAGCCTATACTTTGCCACCTTACCTCCCAATGTATGTTAGGCCAGCCTTATTGCCCAACCAGACAAATAGAACCTCATACAGATGAAGGCAGAGCTAATTGCATGAAACTATGGAAGAAATTTGTAGCACATCGTGCATGTACCCAGACACTATGTGACACCAACTGTCTGCTATATGCTTTTTAGCATTCAGCATTGCAGAACTCTGCAGTTTAGCCTTTTCTGCCTGGTCAAAAATTGCTACTTTGTGATTCACCTAACCTGTGATCCACATCCCCCCGCCCAGTGGTGGGATTCAAATAATTTAACAACTGGTTGTTTACAATCACTATTTTAACAACTGGTTCTGCCAAAGTGGTGTGAACCTGCTGAATCCCATCACTGCCCCCGCCTCCTGCCCCAATTGCTAACAACTATGGCCTGCCCTATTGAGCACTAATGATGTCACAACTTCCAGAGCAGTGTTGTGTGCTAACAATATGATTTGACATTGGTAGGGAATGCTTCTCCAGAGGGCTTCGGGAACTGAGCACCCTTACAGCTTTCGTCAGCATGGCCAATTGGCCATGCTGGTAGGGGCTGATGGGAATTGTAGTTCCTGAACATCTGGAGAGCCGCAGGTTCCCTACCCCTGATCTACTGCTACCATTGCATCACTCTGCAGATGTCGGTTACACTCAGACCACAGGAAGCTGAGAGACAAAACAAAATGTAAGGAACTCACTACATGGAGGACTTTTGTGGCAAAATCCCTCTAGAACAGGACAAACTCAGGGTGATTGGATGCCAACTAGTAGGTGTAGGTGCATGCTTGCAGGAGCTGTGCTCAGTGAAAGTCCCAGAAGGGGATGGGCTGTCAGCCACCTATTTGTTCTGTTGCTTTTCATTCTAATTTAAGGTGCCGCAGCTCATCTTAACTCACAGTGGATCTAGGCTCTTATAAAACTCCATCCTGCCGTAGCAACTTACCTCTTACACCATTAAAATACTGATAACATTACTGAAGAACTTCCATGTATCTGCCAAGCTTTTTGTAGCATTTCAAGTTGCCATTATGAATCATATGTCAGTTAGGATGCAATTTGCAAGATGCAGCAGGTCGTAACTAATCATTCATACTGGTAGTTTACTGTTCAGTTAGGTAGCATTAGTAAATCTGTATCTTACAGGGCATGGCTAAAAGTGGTGGGAGAAAACTGAATCACATTCTGAATTCTATGAACAGTTTGTACAGTATGTGCATAGGTGCATGTGTTTATTATCTTATATTAAAACATATTTTCTGCTTCTCATATAGCTTCTGTTCAAACTAGTTGTTATGAAACACAAAGCATTTTGTTATTTATTTATTCATAAGTGCTGTCAGTTGCACTGGATACAAATATAATATCAGTAAATTTATATGAGGTGCAGTAAGTTTTAATGGAGACCAAAGAGCAGAAATAACAGGAATTTGCAATGAATAGATGGATAAAAGCTTGAATGAAAAGCTCAGCTGACGGAGAAGGGGAAAATATCAATGTAAGCTTGTATCTTTCTAATAATATATAAATACCGTCTGAAGCTACCAGGGTTGGTTCAGGGCAATTGGTTGCCCTAAAAGAGGTTCATCTGTTGCTTCCTTTCACACCATCACCAGCCAGGTCTGAGTCAAAGGCCTGTGGTGGTGCTTCAGAGCCTGACTTGGACCCAAGAGGTGACAGTGCAGGTTCCAGAAATGGGATGATCACAAGTGACCAGGGGTGAGCCAAGCGTCTGCAGAACGTTGGTGCCCTGTTCAGTGTAGCACCCTGTGTAGTCATGTGGGTGGAGGAAGCTGGAATCCAAACATGTGGGTGGGAAACACAAACACAAATATTTTGAACATTTCCATTAGTAGGAAGTACAGATTGTAACTTGTTTAAATTCAGTCCTTTTGTCAGCTGAAATGCTGCTTTCTAAGAATCTTTCCTCAGTTGCCTGAGTCCTGGATTATTGACTCTCTTAGATGCACATAAGAAAGAGCCTGCTAGATCAGACCAGAGTCCATCTAGTCCAGCACATATTTTCCCATTGGGTATTTCACTGTGTAAATTAATGCCATTTTTGTAATCTCCTTAATTATGACAACTACTAATGTAGTTAACTACTAATGTAGTTACATTTGCCTTCAGAAAGGGAAATTTCTCAAAGATGAGGGGGATAGTGCGCAGGAAGCTGAAAGGGAAAATCAAGAGAGTCAAAAATGTCCAAGATGCTTGGAGGTTATTTAAAAACACAGTCACAAAAGCTCAGCTGGAATGTGTTCCGCAGGTTAGGAAAGGCAGCGCACAGTCCAAAAGAAAGCCACCATGGTTAACAAGGGGACGCTTGAGGAAATTATTAGGAAAAAAGATGTCTTTAGAAAATGGAAGTCCAACTTAACTGATAAAGAATACCAGAGAGAAATACAAATGGTGGCAAAAGAGAAGCAAGTTATTGTAAGGGAGGCAAAAAAAAAGGATTATGAGGAACACATGGCTGTGAACATCAAAACCAGCAACAAACAGTTTCGCTACATCAAAAGCAGGAAGCCAGCAAGGGAAGCGGTAGGCCCAAGTAGATGACAGCGGAACAAAGGGTGTGCTAAAAGATGACAGGGAGATTGCGAAAGTTGAATGAATTTGCATCTGTCTTTCACCTAAGAGGAGGTGAGGAAATTCCTGCACCTGAACCAAGTTTAGGAGGCTTAATCCGAGGAACTAACAAAGATAGTGGTGAGATTAAGAAAGAAGTTCTGGCAGCCATTGATAAACTGTAATGTGCTACCAAATCCTGGCCCAGATTGCATTCACCCAAGAAGTTCTTAAAGAGCTCAAGCATGAAATTGCTGATCTTCACCTTTAATATGCAACTTATCCTTGAAATCAGCTCCATCCCTGAAGACTGGAAGATGGCCAATGTCACACCACCTTTAAGAAAGGATCTTTAGGGGACTCGAAATTACAGGCCGTCAGTTTGACATCTGTTCCTGGTGTAAATTAGTAGAATCTGTCATTAAAGATAAAATTATAAAACATGTAGAAGCAAGACCTGCTGAGAAAGAGTCAGCATGGCTTTTGCAGAGGCAAATCCTGTCTTTACAAACTTACTAGAGTTCGAGGATGTACCAGGCATGTGGGATAAGGGGAACCAGTGGACATTGTCTACTTGATTTCCAAAAGGTTTTGACAAAAGTCTTCACCAGAGACTATTGGAGAAACCAGCAATGAAGGAATAAGAGGGAAGTCCTCCCATGGATTAAAAAAACTGGTTGAGAAAACAGGAAGCAAAGAGTGGGTGTAAATGGAAAAATCACAATGGAGATGAGGAAGTCCCCTGCTGATCCGGTGATTAGACCAGTGCTCTTTAACCTATTCATAAATGACCTGAAGTAGGGGTGGGTAGCTGCGGTGGCTAAGTTTGCAGATGATACCAATTATGTAGGGTGGGGTGAGAACCACGTAAAAAGGATTGGCAGGCGAGGAGCCCGCCGACCATAAATTAGGTGAGTGGGCTAAGAAATGGCAAATGCAGTTCAATGTAGCAAAACGCAAAGTGATGCACATAGGGGCAAAAAATCCAAACCTCACATTAAGACGCTACAGGGGTCAGTGCTATCAGTCACAGACCAGAAAGGATTTAGCTGCCTGCATTGATAGTTCCATGGGAATGTCAATCCTCAATGTATGTATAAATGGAAAAGGCAAACTCTATGCTGGGGATAATTAGGAAAGGAATTGAGAATAAACTGCAAAGATTGTCATGCCCTATATAAAGCCGGTGCTAATCGCTAATTCTTGAGTACTGTGGTTCAGTTCTTGGTCGGCCACATCTCAAAAAAGGATATTGAAGAAGAGATAGAAAAAGTGCAGAGTAAAGGGCTTAATGAGGATGATTAGGACTGCAGCACCTCCTTATGAGGAAAGGCTGCAGCCGCTTGGGACTCTCTTTAGTTTGGAGAGGAGACGCCTGAGGGGGATGATTGAAGTCTATAAAATTATGCATGGGGAGAAATGCTGGACAGAGAGAAATTTTTCTCTTTTCTCACAATACAGAAATCAGGGGCATTCATTGAAAAAAATGTTGGGAAGAATTAGAACTAATGTGCGGAAACACTTCTTCACGCCAACGGTGATTGGTGTTTGGAATATGCTGCCACAGGAGGTGGTGGATGGCCACTAACTCCGGATAGCTTTAAAGGCTTGACAGATTTATGGAGGAGAAGTCGATTTATGGCTACCAATCTTGATCCTCTTTGATCTGAGATTGCAAATGCCTTAACAGTCCAGGTGCTCGGGAGCAACAGCCACAGAAGGCCATTGCTTTCACATCCTACATGTGAACCCCAAAGGCACCTGGTGGGCCACTGCGAGTAGCAGAGAGCTGGACTAGATGGACTCTGGTCTGATCCAGCTGGCTTGTTCTTATGTTCTTATGTTCTTATGTTTCCTATGTGTTCTTTGTACTCTCCATATATCTCTGCTTTGTACTGGATGTGAAATTTAGCTATAATCCCTTTAATTCTGTTTCCTATATGCCCTCTGTATTCTCTTTCCCTGTATATATCTCTGGTTTGTACTAGATGTAAGATTTATTATTATTATTATTATTATTATTATTATTATTATTTATTTATTTATTTAATTTGTATACCGCCCGATCCCCGAAGGATAAATTAAAGCAATATTTAGTTAATATTTCTTTAATTTATTGGCTTCAATTCATGAAATAGGATGTAACTTGACCTTCCCATGACCATGCCATAAAAATACCTACTTTAGTCAGATTATTATTGCTGTTTATAATCAGAATATTCAGTTCAGTTAGTGGCATTTTCCCCTTAACAGAATTTTGTGAGGTGCTCTGTTCAAACACTCTATTCACATTTGATTTTTAAAAAATCTTTCTTTGGTTGATTCCCCACAGGGAAATTCTATCTAGATCAAACCAAGTTTGTAAAGAAACTGCAGCTTTTCATCAGGGTTTCAACCTCCCCACCACTGCACGTACTCAGTGAAGACATGTAGGCCTATCTCAGATTCCAGAAATGTAGCGAACCCCACTACCATGCAATCTCCTTTGCAGGTCTCTCCTGATTGGCTGGCATGCCGTGTTGGGGCGGGACCTTTTTTCCCCACGAAATTTTCCCCTGCTACTTGCAACCTGAGGGTTGTTTGTTTGCAAGGATGAACTTTGCTGATAGCACAGTTTAGGTTCTCTCCTTTAAACGTTTAGGTGCTTAGGCGGGTTTTCGCTTGTTTGGAAGGGTGAACGGTTAATCATTTAAGCGTTTTCTTGTTATCCTATGCTAACAGTTGACAGATTCACGTCTCCTCGTGCACACGCTTGCCAAGACCCAGAAGAGGCTGAGCGCGCATTGCTCAGCACCCGCCGAACGCTGATTGGTTGCTAGGCATTTGCATCATGCTCCACAGCGGGAATTTAAAACAAGGATTAGACCCCGTTCCTCCCCTCAAAACTGGAGCGAAAGCATGCCAACAGGAAAAGTTGTACTTTCAAGCAGCTTCTGCCAGGATATGGGATAAGGGGGAGAATGAGCACCAGAAACAGGATAAATCCCTCTTCGTCGCTCAAGCAGTGGGGAGGTCTTCCTGAAACCTGGATATTTCGCGTGAGTATCACGTGATTAATTGACCATGGGGATCTTTGAGGATCTTTATCCCAGCAGCATGATTGTATAGGGTCCTTGAGATGAAACCATATAAAAATAACTCTGTGAAGAGCTGGAAAGCATAAAATATGTAATAACAACATGTAAAATCAAATTAAAACAACACTTTTAAAAGTCACTAATTTTTTTCATATGTCTTAAAAATGAGTTAGTTCCAGAGGTGGTCTTCTAATGGTAGGACAAAGTTGACATTGCTGAATACCATTTCCATTGGTAGAAGAGGGGATGGGTTTTGCCATTTCTGCCTCACAACAGACTACCATTTATTCATGAAAGCTTGCTGATTTCAAGGAATAGAATTGTGAAAGTCCCAATGAGCTATATGGAGAAGTGGGAAAGTCCCATTGTGTGGGTTTCAGTCTGGTTATAGTTCCTCGTCTACAACCCAAGGTTATCTCTATCGTCTTAAAATTTATTAGGGAGGTGACCTGATAAGTTTTGAGTAAGTTCCTGAAAAAGCTTGCCAATTTTGTGTTAGGAAAAAGGCATGATGGTTTCCCATCTTAAAGTTTTGGGGAGATCCTGTGCTATCATTTTCATAAGACAATTTTTGCAACATTTAAAGCTTGATTGTATGAGTGTGTTTGCTGCTGAAGTTTACACTGTTAGGGACATTCATCTGGGATTTTACCAATCTTACTTTCAGTTGAACCTGGCCTCATTAAAAAATGCAGAAAATGTTTCTGCTCTGAATACAATCCTGACAGAGACAGAAGTTTTCCAGATTGACTTTTATTCTGGGTTCATATTATCTGGTTTAATTCTTCTGAGAAACTGGAAGCAGAATGTCAGCAGGGCGGGAAGAGTGGCTCAACAAATATGTCATCAACAAATATATTGTCCAATAATAACTGTTAGTTCATTTTCACATCAGCAAAATAATCTCAGTTGGTCTGAACCCAGCATTTGACAACACTTAACAACAATAATTGCCCCACCCCCATTGGGGCTGTGTACCTGCTAAGCTAGGCAACCAGGGAAAAGGGTTTGCTTGTCTCCTCTGGCAGCCAGGAAGGCAGCCAGGAAAGGGAGGTACATCAGGGACATGGAGGATATCGGAACGTGGACTCAGTGGCTTGCATCCATCACCCTCCCTGCAGTGGGCAAAACTAACCATTCCACATGTGTCATAGAGGACAGAGGGAAACACTTTGCTTCTGCTAGTTCACAAATAAGTCTACAAAAATGGGGATGAGTTGGAATAGAAACTGGAATCGAAGCAAAGAAGAGGGGACACACTCCTGGCTCCCCCTTCAAGGACCAGCTCCTGTCTCCCACTTCCACTTTTCTTCCTTATCCCTGTTCGAACACAGCCACCACTTTCTCCCTCACCTCAACATTCTTGTCATGGCTTTCTCCTTTCCTGCCAAGCCTCAATCCTGCTTATGACTTTCTCTCTCCCCCATTCTTTCACCTTTCCCCAAACCTCCTGTTGTCACTTGCTCACGTTACCCTCAGTCTTCCGTAGTCCTTTTTTTTGAAATGCTGGATGTTAGACAATCCTATAATGCCAACCATAATCTTGTGAGATCTTGGTTGGCATTTGTTTAAGCTGTCCACTGGGGTGGGTGAGCTCCTCACTTAATTAGATATATGATGTCTCTGCTTTGGCTCTTCAGTTGTAGGCTGCCATTTGCAGATTGGATAGTGAGACATGCATAGGCTGTTCCCCGCCATGCATTTCTTGCAGACAAAAAAAATTTCCTACCACATAAACTCTTTCCTCACCTGTTAATAATGGCTTATGTAGCACTGAATCTCTCTTGAAGTATTGCCATGTGTGAACATTTTTTTGTTTAAAAGTGTTAATGTGAGGCTAGTAAGTTGGTTTATTGAAGCAGCTAATTGTTTTCATTGTGGTTGCACATTGGTTTTAAAGTAATGTGTCTGTGTTGTCTTATGATTCACTGTTGTCATATTTTTTATACTTTTGTAAGCTTTTTTAACCATGTATATAAATAAATGTGCCTTTTTGATTGGAAGAAAGTATGAATCTGTGTGTGAGAGGGAAGGGAGTGTGTGTGTGTGGGGGGGGGGGGAGGCAAAGAACCTTGGAGACTAGCTCTCCCTTTGGGCTTAAGTAGGCTGGGCTCCAAAGCTTATGTTCAGACTACTGGAACATCATTTCCTTTCTCAGGTCAGCCAGTGACACTAAGCACATGGTATCTGCATCCAAGTGAAAGTTTTTGAATTGAAGTGTGCATTATTAAAGAGAACATTCTCTGGAGAACTCTTGGGGATTCTAGCTACTGATTTAATTTAGCAAAATCAGAGGTGGAAAAATCAGCATGATTCAAGAGCAGACTTGTGTGCATCTCTGCTTCAGGATAGTCTTCACAGCCTAACTCTTTGGCAGTCAGCTTCTCATGGCACTGTATCTGATTGGAACTCTGTTCACCAAATTCATAAGCTCATGTACATGACAAATGAGAGTAAATGAACATGTGGAAATGAAGCTGAGACTGCAGCCACTGCCTCACATTAACCTATACATGTCCTCTTCCCAATCTGTATGTGTAGGCAAGCTGTATACACATTGGCTGTCTTTGCTTACTCAGCATCTTGAAACCAATTCAGCATACAAATTGTGTGGGGAGAGTATATATGTACATACCTTTTAGTCAGGGATGCTGCAAAGTTTGCCATGGGGAGAAACATATTTTACCATGACCTGCCCCTGAATATGCCAGCCACAGATGTGGGCAAAATGTTAGAGGAGTTAAAACTACCAGACCACAAAATATGCAGCCTGGAAAACCCACACTGTGCCATGGAGAGAAACAAATCTTGCTGTGACATACCTCTGAAGACGCCAACCATAGATGCAGGCAAAATGTTAGGAGCAAAAACTACCAGATCATGGCCACACAGCCTGGAAAGCCCACAACAACCAAATCCCATTGAGTTCAATAGGGCTTAGACTCAAGTGCACATACAGAGATGACAGTCTTAACTGGTAACAGAGAGAACAGTCTCAAACTGTTATTCTTCCTCTAGGGAGTGAGATGAACCCTATCAACAGTAGGAAGCACAATGTCATTTAAAGCCTCAGTTTTTCCAACAAGCGTCACTTCTGTCTTGCCTGGGTTCAGTTTCAGCAATTTGATCACAGCAGTCATGCTCAAGACCTCTGCTGCATTGCCAGGATGGAGAGACTCAGAGCTGAGTGTTATCAGAGTATTGATGACATCCCATTTCAAAAACTATGAGTGATTTCTCCAAAAAGCTTTCTTTACACAGAGATTGAATAACACAGATTGAATAACTGCGCATTGTGGAATTCCACAGGATACCTTCAGCGTGGTAGATTTTATGTTGTTCAATCAATAAAAGAAGCTGAGGTCTGATAGAAAAGTAAGCATTACATATATTTCCCCTCAAATTTCATTTTTTACCCCAGGGGAAAAATCTAGACAAAACACACACTCACACCCATGACTCCAGCATTTCCAGAATTGCTTGATATCTTGTAACAAATATATTGGGTTATATGCTCTCTTAAGAATATAATTAATTAAAGAAGGGTGTTTTAATTAAGGAAGGGTAGTTTATTTATTATGTTGCCTTCACATGATTGAGTGAGCTTGTAATTCTATGAGTTTATCTCTCTGACCTTACTATAATAGACATCAAAGCTATAGTAATTCAGCATCCAGATAGTCTAGCATACTGCTCTAAACAGCTGGTGCCCCCAGGGTGTCTAAGGAATGTTGTGGCACTATTTATCGGAATTGTTAAGGAACAAGAGAATCTTTAGACTACACCGTGTCCTTAGACAGTACCATTTGGATGCTGTGTTCAGCTTTCTTACCTGCTGATCATTCCATTTGGTATGTGACTCAAAGAGCCATCTTGCTTTGATGTCACTCCCATGTCCCATCATTGCCAGTAGAAGCCCCAAGTAACCATAACAGACAGTTCAAGCAATGTCTTTTCTGAGCAAGCAGTATAGCGCTGCTTTGCAATTTACTCCAGTTCTTGTACCAGACAGATTATTTCTGTGAGTTATTCCTGTTTAAGAGCTCAGTGAGGTAGGCTAGCATATGAGGATCAGAACTTGGGAGAGCCCCCAGATAAAGGTGGCTGTAGCCAGTAACAGTGAGTGCTATCACCAGGGCCGGAGCAAGGGAGAATTGTGCCCGGGGCATGCATGCGTCCTGTGCCACTGCCATGCTCCTGCATCAGCGTGCGCCCGGGGCAAGACTCCCCCTCCCCCCCGTCTTCTGGGTGCTACGTATCTGGCTATCGCAAAGCACTGCTCCCCAGTTTTTTTGGAACTGCATCCTTGAACAATTAAGGTTACAGATGTCTAAGCACAGAAATTTCTGAACTGATTAAAGCAACTCAAACAGAACTTCCTCCACATGTTTTGGGAAATTCTTGGGTTGGTTAAAACTTCTATTTCAATCTTGTTGTTGAAATAATTAATTTTGGAGATTACAGTATTTCTGTTTTGATTTTTGTTGATGCTGGGCAGGTGCTTAATTCTTTTTACACACAGGTGGCAATAAATAGAAAGCTATACATTTTCAAATATACAGCTTGATGAAAAACATTTTGCAAAGTGATCTCATTAATTTTAGCAAATTGAAAGTTCCCCCTTTATCAATTAATGAAAGCTTCAGCAAGACATTGAGTTTCCTATTTTTTTTAAAAAAAACCTTTTCCTGTTTAATGAGCTCAGTGATCCTGCTGAAGGAGACATAAACCTTGAGATTTTTTTAAAAAGGAACTTGAGCTGCTAAATATTTAATCAGTGCTATTTCCATTACAAACTTTCTGACCTCAAGCCAACAAATGCAGGAAACGCAAATGTTCTTTGTGTAACTAAAAAGGAAAGCTGATACAATATCTTCCATTTTGTGGGAGTGATGCACTTCACAGACCATGGCTTGAACGCTCCACTGCAGTCACTGACACATCCCCAGGTTCTGAACACAGCCACCGCAAGAAGTGATGGACTTTTAGAGGGGACAACTGGGTAAAGCTGTATTGATTTTGTAACACAAGGCAGCAGAGTAGATTATCATAATTACTTCGGGCCTTGAAAAATAGATGAAGAAGTTGTAAAATGTTATGAAGGTCAATGGTCAAATGAGCCAGAAGAAAATCAAAGGTTTGCTGTGTTGCGCTGCTTTGCAATTTACTCCAGTTCTTGTACCAGACAGATTATTTCTCTGAGTTGTTCTGGTTTAAGAAGACAGGAGAAAGTTCAATTGTCTCAGCAAGGAATAGAGGTATAAAAAGAGCATACATTGTTTTGGCAGATGTTTTTCATTGTGTGCACTGTTTTTTTAAAATTCTGTACATTTAATTGTGTGTTGCGTTTAATTTGTTTGCTAGCAATTCTTTTTTTGTCCTTTTACTGCTATGTAAATCACATTGAGTGTCAAGAGATAAGGTGCAGGGAGGCAAATATTTCAAATAAATAAATAAATATCCCCAAACTCCACTAAATTTTATAAAATAAATGGTTAGAAAGAATGTCATAATAATGGAGGTATCTAATTTTTCTATCAGACTGAAGATCTGTATTGCTGAATGTGTTCATTGTCTACAGATGTGATGTCACTTAATTCTTGTCTTGGGGCTACAGGATTATGTTCATCCTCCTGAGATTAATAAATGGAATAAATTGCTCCACAGTCTCCACAACTGATCAGGCTGTCTGAGGTTGTGAGTCAGATGAGGAATGTGGGAAGCTGAAACTTTTGTCACACTTTGGTCACTCTGGTTCCCACAACAGTTTTCAGTTGCCACATGTAAAGGGGGAGAAGTTTGGCTTTTTGCACCCTCCTAACATTCCCTTCAAAACAGTTCAGAGCAGAGCTGAATGAATTCCTTCCTCAGCCTTTTCTTTCTTCTGCATTCCATCAGCTTCCCTTCAAATCATGCTAACTTCGAGGCTTCCTTTCTTTACTCATGCATAGGTTGCTTTTTGTGCTCATGACATGATTTCCCAGTTTCCTTCTCCTATAAAGGAAAGCATCTAGATATTCCATCACCTTTGTAACATCCATTTCCTGCCATCATTTCTGACACTAAGTCTCTTTCAAGTCTGCTGGCTTCTGCCCCTTTTTTCTATAAGGTCAAGAAACAGGCATTCTCAGTAACGCAATCCTCTTATCTTTTGAATAAACCAATGTTCTGTCTTCTTCTGATCTTTAATTTGGTTGGAATCAAGTAAAATACTTGGTTGATCGAAGTATACGTGAAAAGGTACATTTTCCTTCTTATTTGATCTTAATTCTCTCTTACACCAAGAACTCAAGGAGCAGGAGAAGGTATTGGCAGCCTTAGTTATGGGGAACCTGTGCAGACCCCCCCTGGACCCAGGGGGCAGCCCCCCCTGGACCCAAATTGGGGAAGAAGGACAGTTCACCTGCTGCTCATAATTAGTATTAGTATTGAAAATATTATAGGTTTTTATTAATAAAACTATTGGTTTACTAATTAGTTGTAGTAGTGTTATTATTTATGCTGGTGGAAGGTAATTCTTTCCACTCTCTTCAAGATACATCACACTCCAGTCAATCCAATGGTGCAGGATTTTTTCCCCGTGTGGGTGTGGCTTTGGCCTGTCCCATCACATGGGTGCTTCCTGGTTTGCTAACTGGTATGCCAAATGATGCTGCCAAATGATTGTGGTAAGTGTGGTTGTTAGTCAGTAGTCACCGGCTGGAGGGCACCACCACCAACCAAAACTGAGACAATGGAGGAGCCTGAAGAGGCAGCCACATGGGAGCCTGAGTACATGGCTGTTGGATCCCATTCTTTACTGGGGCTGCTGTAACTAATTTTACCATAGAGTTGCTGGTGATTCCTAGAGTGGCATGACATGCTTTTCTCAAAAGGGATGAGGCACTGTCATCTGTGGTGGTGACAGTGAATTGACTGGTGTCACATGATGCTGTAGGGATTACCAAAATGTCTGTTTCTGCTGCTTCCTAGAGGCCAGGCAATTGCCTGTCATAGTGGGCAACCTGGCAAGACTATTACTGTGCTACTTTATTTTGGTTGCATGACTATTTTTCCTGACTCCATAGAGCCACATTGTACACTGTGAAATGGGTGGGGCTGAGAGAAGAACTGTGACTAGCCCAAGGTCACCCAGCTGGAATGTGCTAGAGTTCACAAGATAATCTGGTTCACCAGATAAGCCTCCACAGCTCAAGTGGCAGGGTGGGGAATCAAACCTGGTTCCCCAGATTAGAGTGCGCCTGCTCTTAACCACTACACCACACTGGCTCTCTTAAGAAGATCCTCAGCATATTCCTGAGTGATTGTGGCATCTTGCAGAAGGCTTCAGTTAGCACAATCATCCTAGAGGGAACATAAATGTTCTTAACAGAATCCATGAAAAATATCATTTAAATTATTCTGCCCTTCAGAATAAAATTATTCTGCCCTCCTGCCCTCTAGTGCTGTTTGCTTTTATGTGAATACACCTTTAGATCAAAATCAGTCTTATAAGCCAATGCATACCTCATGCTTCTACCTCTTGACTTTCTATTGTAATATCAAAATGGACCCCAGGTGGCCATGAGACATGCAAACTTCCACTGCTCATACACAATCAGATGGTCATATCCTCTGTTCCTTCCACACACACATAAGTAGTCACTGATCCAAGAACTAAAGAATCCCACACAACACCAGCTCATTCTCAGCATTTTCTTATACCCAGTCCTTTAACCCACTAATTGCTCAAAAGGCACAGTCTTCAGTCAGCCCAGGTAACTTTAGCTCATCTCTTTGGCTGGATGGAAGCAAAAATCAAGGAAACACAAATGCACAGAAGCATACTTCATACTGAGAAAAAAGTAAATGCACACTTGTGGAAGTAAAGAAGCTACCAAACATAGCTGTTTTACATTGGGACTGAGTTTCGTGTTTAAGCATCATAGTTTCTGACAGAACTTTGGATGAAGAAAAGACAGTGATGATGTCCAGAATCCAATTCCAAGCGAACACTTCCTATACCATAAAATCAATAGATACAATACTGGCCATAATAAAAAGCAGATTCCTTGCTTCAATATTTATAGGTGTTATACTTACAGCTAATAGAATGCATACCCACAAGTTTAAATGTGCATAGGACCATAGCCTAATTTGCGGTAGCAAAAGCTACCATTTGTAGCTTCCCCACAATTCAATAGGATTGGATTCTATGAAACTTTGGCAACGTACAGTGCCTGTAAGGAGAAGTTCAGAGGGGATGCTCCAACAGGGTGTGCTAGATCAGTAGTTCATACGTTAGGGGCCTTGTTTTTTTTAAAAAAGGTTTTCCTTCCCAACCAGGGCCAGAAGTTGGCTTGAAGACAGAACTGATTGGTCATAGCTGGAACAATTTGGCAGAACTGAGAGAGCTTTATGTGGAGTCAGGCAGATGCAATTAACATCAACATCTCCCCAAACATTATTTGCTGGATGAATACAGTAATGCACCCCTAATGTCAGCATTTTGGGGAGAATTAAGATTGCAAAGCTTCTTACTATTTTCACAAATGCCATCTCAAAAGCTTAAGGTGGAAAATTCAATCATTTCAGTAGGTAAAACAATTGGATTATTTCAAAATTACTGATTAAATGTACTGCTAGGTTTTGCAAAGATTATTTGACCCAAGAGAACTCAAAAAGTAACTCAGCATTTTTGGTACATTTGCTCCCTACTTCTAATATTTTGCAAAAAAACAAACAAAAAACCCTCATACACATTTTAGTTTTGCATTTACTTTATTCTACAACACAAGCAACATAAATAGTTATACTTTGTTTTAAAATATCTTCTTTTAAGAATTCCATTTGAACAAAATATACACAAAATACATTTTGCAAACTGTTGACCATAGACACAGGAAAAATTAAATAAATATGATTCACAAAAATAAGGGAGCAGGGACAGTGAGATCATTTATTTCAATAGGGGCATAGGTAAGAGCCAAGGACAATTCAAAAACAGGAATTTACAGCTGCGTAGGCATAAAAGCTGACTTTGTATAGCCACTCTGTACGGAGCGCAAAGGTGACAAATTGGGGGGAGGGAATCCAGCCCCTGCCATACCCTCCTTGGAATTCCGAACCAACAACTCAGGCCCTCCTGTCAGCAGTCTGCCTAAGCACAGAGAACTGGACTTGAGGAGGGCTGTGAACCTCCAATATAGCATCCACTGTGGCTATAAGAGCTGTCGCTGCACTGGCCCTCATTTTCTTGGCCTCCTTCAAAAACCTTTGGAGCTCCTGAAGAAGTGTGCATGCGCATAAAAGCTTATACTCAAACCTTTTTATCTTGAACAGCTATCATTGCTACACAGGAAATACTACGGCAGTCATTACTGCTACAGAACTTATTTTGTTATGTCATTCTCATTTTTGAACAAGTCAAATCTTTGGCATAAGATTTTCAGGCTTTCATTTCATGGACAGATAGAAAAGTGACTGGTTTAGTACTTCATATGGAAAATGGTAGTTACTGCAAGACATGGTAACAGTCTTTTTGCTCTAGACAGCTGCTGCAAATATTGAATTGTTCCCTCTATTTTCCCTTCTATGTAAAACAAAGTGCTCCCTGTGAGCAGACCTTGTTCTAAATAAAAAGCGTCTGCCACCTGAAGTGGCAATCTTGTGTTCGATTTTCTCCTTTTGCTCTGTAATATGTAATTCAAGTATTCTGAATGTTGTTACACTGACCAATTTCCCAACGGTTTCAACTGTTTTGGGTTTATTTGGGGGAGGAGGGGTTGATCAAGAAAATGTTCAGAACAATTATGACAGGATACAAGATTAATTGAGTTTAGTGTTGTGTAAGGGAAGAGAACAAGAGTCAGAGCTGCCATTTTCTATATAGTTTTTATACCATGTAAGTTCACTCCAGGACTGTTTCATACAGTCTTCATACTCTGTGTTGGAGAAGGGGTTTAAACTCTACCAAACACCTATACCAAATACATGAAGTAATTACAGGGGCACCTTCTTGTCCAGGTGTCTGGTGTCTTTTCATTTTATAAACAAGGAAAAGGGCCAAAATCTCCTATGTCAGGGGTAGGGAACCTGCGGCTCTTCTGCCCTTGCACTGCGGCTCCACGAGCCGAGCTGCTGGCTTCATCCTTGCCTGCCCTGCAGGCAGCAGGGCGGGCGCACTAACTGCCCGCTATGGACGGCTAAGCCAGTCGCCAAGCAGGCTTCCTCCTCTCGCCAGCCCTCCCCCCGTTTGGAGTGGGCGGCACTTTCCTGGCGGATCGGGCGCAAAGCCAAGCCGCTGGCCCCATCCTTGCCTGCCCTGCAGGCAGCAGGGCGGACGCATCCATGCGCTTCTCAGAATGAGTGGAGTAAAAGGTAAAAAAACCCCAATATGTACAGTATTATCTTTATTTTAAATGTCAAAAATCATTTGCGGCTCCAAGTGTTTTCTTTTCCCATGGAAAACGGGGCCAAATGGCTCTTTGAGTGTTAAAGGTTCCCTACCCCTGTCCTATGTGATTAAATTCCCAATGATCACTGGAGAGATGACAACTTAGATGCAGGTACAGGCACTCTTGCATGCATATGTAGCTCCCTCTTTACACCAGTTTCCTAATTCTCCACAGTGAAAAAGGCAGCTCCGTAGGCATGAAGTGCTGGGATAGAGATGCTTTCTCTATTATAAAGGATGGGAAAAATCATATAGACAAGATTATTCTTTATGGCACAGAGCTGTTGTGAAATTTGCAGTCTAAGGCTATAAAATCCTTTCAGTAGCAGTTTCTGGCAATTCTTCTTGGTCAACCAAAACAACAGAACCCTTCTCCTTCCCCCAATATCACTGCACTCTGTAACCATCTCATAGAGTCCCCATTTTCCCCTGAACTTTATCTGCCTGGACCATAAACATTTGAGAAGTGCCCAGCATATGCTGTTCTTGAGGCCAGCTTTCATTTTCTGACACTAGGTTAACACATAAAAGTAAGATTTGCTACAATGGTAAAGCAAATATCTTGTTGAATTGCTGAACACAAGTTATTCACCTATGAGGTGACAATCACAAGGGAGAAGGATTCAAGTGGTCTCCAGCTGCTGGCTGTAAAGTCAACTATCCCTTAAGAATGGTCTTTTCATGTAATGAAGGTCAAAAGGTACCTTCTGGACATTTGGAATTCACAATATTGGTCCAAATACAGCATTCTTCATAAAAAAGAACTACTTTTGCAATCTAAAAATCTGTGGGGTTGTGGTTTTTTTTTTTGGTGTTTTGGGGGAATGGAAGAAAAAATCCTGAGTTTGTTTCTCTCTCCCTCCCCTTAAAGACTCTGCTAAAGAGCTGCATATGACAAGCAAGAATTGCATATAAAATCCCACTAACAAACAACGTAGGCGTGCACTACTTGAAAATGTTCCCCTAAAAAATCCAACTTCACAAAGAGCCATAGAAACACTGAGTACCAAAAATCAAATAAGAAACAAAACAGGTACATGTAATCAAGTCACCTGGGCATAGCAGTATCTTCTCTTGCAAAGAACATCATAATCTCTAGTTGATGGATACAAGGGTTGAGCAGCTGACAGAACTTGCACATTCACTCATTATCTTACACTGATTCAACTACACAGGAAAAAGAAGAGGTGCAAAGAAGATGTTGATGCTGCTCTTCAAGGCAAGGAACTATGCATCAGAAACCAGGCTGTTGAAAAAAGGCTCTTGGTTGCCTTTCTAATGAATCTTGAGAAAGATTATCAGGGTCAGCCAAAGAAGAAGTGCTCCATGATCCAAGGTTGTGCTCCAGCATTTTTTGGATTCCACTTCACTTGGATCACTGGCCTCTTCAGTGGTGCCTCTAAAACACATATCTCATTTGGCTAGGATTGGCAGGAATCAGTATGAACAACATATTTTGTCCTACATGTGGTAAAAGGATATATGCCCATGTGGATGGCAGACACATGTGAGGATGATAGTTTTAGTAGCAGGTCAGTGGCAGTGGTGGGATTCAAATAATTGAACAACTGGTTGTTTACAAGCATCATTTTACCAACCGGTTCTGTCGAAGTGACGCAAACCTGCTGAATCCCACCCCTGGTCAGTGGCCATACCCACATTTTTCATTAATAACCATCTATTCAGCAAAACAGGTTGGAAAGGTTGGCTTTCGAGAAAGGCTGTAAGAGAAACAGTGGGGTTAATGGATGATGTTAGCTTGAGTATGATCTTGGGTCAAATACCTTCTCTCAGCCTAGCCTACTTCATAGGGTAATTGTGAGAATAATATGAGATAATTCTAATTTTTGCTGTCCTAAAATATGAATACTAAGTTCTTTCCTCTTCATGAAAAGAGGTAATGAAAAGCAGGCTGGTCACTGAACTTCAAAACCAAGTCAATGTGTGATGCATATTCACACACAATGCACGGGTGAGAGACAGTGGTGGGATCCAAAAATTTTAATAACAGGTTCCGATGGTGGTGGGATTCAAACAGTGGCGCCGCTGCACACATGCACCTCCAATCCCTATTGGGCAGGGAGGTTGCTTTACTAACCCCTTCTCGGCACTCAGAAAAAATTAATAACCACTTCTAGAGAACTGGTGAGAACTGGTTGGATCCCACCTCTGGTGAGAGAAGGTTGGCACAGGAACGGCTGAATTGGTTTAGAGGATTATATTTTGCAGAGAATAAGGAAAAGTAGTATGTATGATCTCTTTTTCCTCTACTGAAAACTGTGTGAGATGCCAAAGGTGGGAAAAAAGCCACTTGAAGCCTACAGCAAGGGACACGTATTTTTCTACAAAGGATTACCCTTCCCCTCTCTGAATTTGTTAATTATAGGGCTAGGATAGTTTCATGCATAAACTATATCACAGCGCCATTAGGATTTAGCATATATGATGTGTCTCCAAAGCTCATAGGCAACTTGGTGAGGAAGGGGATCTAGTCATGAAAGCCATGCTGTGCCATTTGTGCTGATCATTTTTAAAATTAATTCATGTTTTGAATGGGAAGGCACATTATTCATTGCATGCTTTGCAAGAGGAAATATTAAGTTAAAATAAATGAACTGGATATAGACATCATGGAATATTGTGCTATTGTCATCTTTCATCTCTTCGATTTTCCTGTCCAGACAAGAAAATCCTGGGGAAAAAATTACAGTAGCCCAATATCCAATGATGCATGGATCCTACCTTAGTTTATTACTCCCACTGATTCTTGAATTTATTGGTATGAACACACATTATTTGAAATATCAGCCATCCTGATTTTAGGGCACAGTGAGATGCTGTGCTAAAATCACCCAAGTAGCCATGGTGTTTGAGAAAAAAAAGAGCATAAATGCTTTTTATTTGTGAGGACAAAACTGTCCTTGAGTACAGTGGTGTCAGTGTCACTAAAGGTTTGAAAATGCAGGTCCTTAATCTGTTTCCTCATAAATATATTTTATGAAGATGACCGTTTCATGCTAACTGTATTTCACTGCCATCTTCTCTTGAATGTTCCTGTCTAACCTTTTAATTCATGGAAAATATGCAGCATCATGAGGATCAAGTACCCATGTACCAGCTTGATTTAATAGCATTTTCAGATTTTAATTATCTTGTGGTACTCAGTGAACTGAGTAAACTGTATTTATCACATGCTGTTCTTGTTATAAGCAAGACTGAGTCATACTCTTAAGCAGTTGACAGCATGTGATAAACCTGATCATTTATTAACAACAAATAGGCAGCTATGTGTACAGCTGTCTACTGTGCTAAAAGGTATATTTTCAATAACTATAATTTATTTGTATGCCTTGAAGCGCCTCAGATGCAAATCTCTACTTGGTAATGCAAACAATACAACTACTATACAATTATATCATAAACTCTCCCCACTCTTCCTAGCCATTCTCTCACAGCCTGACGAACTCGGATGTCAGTCACATGACATGTCAGCTGGCTGATGCAGGGGAACACCGCTGGCTGGAGGGCTGTGAAGATCTGGTCTGGTAGTGATTGGATCTGGTTTAGAATGGTCAACACCATATTGGTCCATGCCTGAAGTAGCAAGAGAATTAAAAAACCCCAAGAAAATGGGTTGTGCTGTATAAAATAATGTCATAGATATAGCAAAGATAATAGGCTACCATTATATTTCATAATACATAATATGATATTCTCCCCACTTCTTGAAGTGGTTCCCTTCTGAGGACAGCACTGGACACTTGTGGCATTTTTGTAGTATAGAGGCATTTGCAGTGGTTTACCTCTACAACCCCCCCCCCCCCCACCCACACACACACTCAGGCCCCAGGAGAACTCCCCCCACCAAACTCCTCTGTACACCTGCCAAAAATTCAACAAACCTTTCTTCAACCTGAGCATGCCAAGGCCGGCAACACACTGGGGGCATGGACAAGGTCAAGGAGGGTATGCTCCTTACCTGGCTTTGTCTCTGCCTCCAGTGTGTGTATTGTCAGTATCAGCACCGCTCAGACAGTGGAAAGTAAGGTGAATTTTAAAGGCATAGTTTCTTTAAAGGAGGCTCTCCATGGTCTTGTCCCTGTCCCCAGTGCCTTGCCAGCCTTGGCATGCTTGAAGAAAAGTTCGCCTGGCCTGACTTGCAGGGGGCAGGGAGGAAGGGTGGCCAAAATGTGCCCTCATGACACGTGAAAGTGATACCTGGGACTTATGCCCCCTTTGTTCCCCCCTAGATACGCCATTGGGAATTTGAACAGGCAGCAGATCAACTGTTGCTCCCCGGTCATATGGAAGTATTCTGCACTCCAAGCTCCTTCAGCTAACTCCCAGCACTGTCTTTGTGCTTCTCTCTCTGGTTGCTTCCACATGCTTCCACACTCATCTGCCCCTTCCCTTTGGCTGGGGGAGGATCACCTCCTTCAATCTCTTATTAGAGCTTTGACAAACTCATTTCACAGCAATTGAGACCACTGAGGAGACAACTACAATCCTTCAGAAACATTACTATTTCTCTTGATCCAAGCTCCAGCTCACCCCAGACATGACACTTCAGAGCAGGCCAAGCCAGGAGGAAAAACCCATTCTCACTAACCTGATTTCACACTCAAAATAATAAGTATTTGTAAATGTATGCATATGTAAAACAGATATGTTAATTTTGAAAACAAAGTAACATCAACATTAAATGAAAATATGCTTGCTTTTACAACCATAGTACAAAGAATGATAGCAGTGCTAGCAAAAGTGCACAGGTAGGATGGCATTCATAGAGTAGGTTTTCCTAACCCCAAGCCCTCTTGTTGTCACCATCCAGAAGGAAATTGGCAAGCAGCTGAGATGGCTGCTCCTAGAAATCACTGCCACTTGCTGCTTACTCTTCCCCCCTGGGGCAGCCCCTGTCAACCTTTTCAGAGGACTTTCTCCTATCGTGGCTGCTGCACAGAGGGAGAGGGCCAGGTGGGCAAGTGGTGGCAGCTGCTCCTCATTGGATGCCCACTTGGGCAACTGGCAGCAGCCGGCAGAAATGGATAGTGGTGCTCATTTGGCAACGTCTTGCTGAGGAGCCTTTGAAATCTGCAGCTGGCTCCAGTAAAGAGTTTGTTCAGTGCTTTGACACTTTGAAGAGTGGGATAGAGCAGGTTTTAACTAGATGTATTTGAATTCATGTAATTAATTATGTTTTTATTAATATATGTTCTATAAGCCACCTTGGACAATGTGGAAAGGCGGGATATAAATATATTAAATAATAAAATAGGTAAGGGGTCAGGAAGTTGTACTGTTTAGTGCACATGTATGTGACACATTAATATGCTGCTAAAGGTGCAGTCCTGTGTTTGAAAACAACTAATGAAAGCTTCTAGTAGGCATATTTTCTGCAGGGCTGCAAACATGGAAATTATTTTAATCAGGCATACTTTTTTTCATTTTGGTTACACCACTGTACTGTTTGGCTTACCTGTATTTGTGCCTCGCCATCACGGACAGATATATTGAGTGAGCTGACTGTGGACCCAGAGCGTGGCCTCTTCTCTTGCCTCAAAATCTCTGGCCCTGCGCTGAAGGAGTGCCTCATTTGTCCTTGATCAACCAAATTCTGTGGCCGTTGTGGGAGGGGTGAATCTGCCCCCCGTGAGCTTAGTGGATCCCCTTTCTTGTCAGCCTTCATTTCTTTGGTGAAAGTGGCCAGATTATGCTGCTGTTTCCTTTTTTTATATTCTGTCATGAGTTTCGAGATGGTTTTGTCTGTGGCTATAGTGTAGATTTTGTTGCCAGCGCTCTCCCACCATTCCTTTTTCCTGCCTTGGTCCTTCTTCTCTGCTTTGGGACTCAAGGGTGGAAGGAGCAAAATCTCACCAATTCCTCCTTTAGGAGTGATGGTCTCTGAAAGAGAGTCCCTAATTTGACTCTTGTCATCTTCAGAAGGAGTATCCTTCCCAGATAGGCCTCCAGTAGATGGAGTGGAGGTTTCAGACTGAAAGGATGGGAGGATGAAGAAAGGGTCTCCCCTGAAGACTGGGAGTTCATCTGTGGAACTTTCCAAATCTAAATGCATTTGAATATAGTTGTTACATAATTCCATGCATAGCTTATGAAGCCTTTTGATTAACCAAACCCAGTCTGCATTGCTGACAGGCTGAACACTTAGAGATGGCAATCTAGCCCTCCACTGTCTCTTTTCCTTCCCTCTAGGGGGGCTTACTTGAGCTGTCTCTTCAAAAATGTCTTCATCTTCTGAAGAGCACTGCTGGGATGAGTCAGTGCTTCTTTCATCGTCCTCAAAGAGGATCTTCTTCACCAGTTCTGCAGTAATGTTTTCCTGGTTAGTCACAATGGCACAGATCAAGGCATGGAAGTAGATGTTGAAGCTCATGGCTGATTGGCGGTACAAGTTGGCAGCTCCACCAATACCAGAGACCTTTTTAAGCAAGCACTTCAACCCAGTCCTTGTATCAAACTCTCTAGCCGTCCGATAGGAGTCCAGCAGTAAGTCAAAGATGACAGCCAAATTCTGCATGGAAATGTATCTAAGGAAGCCAGCCAATTTAGTTTCTGGTAGCTGTTGCACAGTCTTTTCTTCTGAGTGAGATGGCCCCTTCACAAACTCTTCCAACAAAATATCATATAAATTCTGTAGCAGGACTTGATGGGACAGAAGGCTCACAACTATAGTTCTGAAAGGAATACTTCATGGAGTGAAGAGATGGGGAAAAACAGATTGATAACATGTTTTATCATCAATCAATAACATTTCTATTCTGTCCCAACTTCAAGAATCTCAGACTGGGGTACTTAAAACTACAAGTTGGATCCGGAATACATTTTCCAATGGCTGAATGGAAGTTTCCTGCTCACCAGTGCAGCTGATTGAACTCCACAAAATTCTGCTCCAGGGGATCAGAGAACCCCAAGGGGGAGCAAGAGGGAAACCTGAATTAAGAAGGGGCAATCAGCAAAGATTGCTAATTTAGTTTGGATCCAACTCTATATCATTGTGTTGGTTAGAATAATAATGAACTTTTCCTTATAACATGTGAATGCTGTAGGGAGCAATACATGCAACCCAATTTGCTGAGAATTTCCATGTTTGAATTACCCTAACCCTAACCCACCCAAACCACCATTTACATTCCCCCAAATTAAATGACAAAAACTTGGGACTTCGACACATGAGATTTTAAAAAGGAAAGCATCACTGGTATGCCTGTAATTTCCTTATCGTTCGAACAGTTTTAATTCTAAATCATCAAAAACTAAAATAACAATAACAACCACCCCCCACCCCCCGTTTTACAGTACTACCCTTCAAGGACATAATAATATAATTTACACAGCTAATTAATTACAGTTAATATATCAACAAATTTCACCTTCAGTGTTAAACCATTACATATTACAACATAAAACCATTTTACTGCACAAATGTGCACTATTACATCAGAATTACATTGCACAAACAACTGTTTGAACTATAGCAATGAAAGGGTGCTCTGGGACTTTTTGAGAAATAGTCTATCAGTAGCCCAAAGAACATCAACAAATGGCCACATGTGCCAATCCCTACAAAGATGTGACCTGTAAAGTCACAATTCCTGTAGATTAAATCATGGATCTAAGCAAGACTTTGTTCTTGTCACTATGCTATGCTCTTTCAGGCAAAATAGGATAAAGACTTCAACAAGAATATTAAATTGGTGTTTTAATTCATAGAATGTATTGCTTCAGATCAAAATGGGTGTGACAATAAGTAAGCAAAGTCTACTTTTTTGGTCTTCTCTGTTACTAAACTTGTGTTTATTTCCATTTACCTTTATTGAAATCAAACTGCCTTGAATAAACTGTTATTTATTTTCTGCTTCTTTCCACTTCTACCTCAGTTTCCTTTGTAATACAGTCCTTATACTGTGCTTTGACACTCTCTAGTGGCTATACTCTGGGAGTTGCTTTGTATCCCTCAGTCCTTTCAATCTGTAAAGATAATCTAGGTAGAAGGTGACTAAAGGTCAAAATGATGTTCCTTATTGCCTACATCTTTCACTTTAGTGTCAGAAGGCAATCCAAGGATGTGCTGTCTTTCAGAGTGAATGCATCTCCTATGGGGAGGTATTAACAATACTAGCTTTGTGTGTGTGAGTCATTTTTCTTGGTATCCAAGGTCACTGCTAGTGAACCAGCAAATGTCCCACTATGGCATATTTAGCGCTGTCAGACAAAACTGTGGTGATAAAGGGGGTTAATACACAGGAATGTCCTTGCAGGAGCCAGCTTTCCATTTCAAAACCATTTCCGACAAAGGCCCCAAGTATATAATTCTTTAGGTAGTTAGTGACTGGCTCATAGAATATTTTCTATAGGACAAATGTAAAGCAAATGCTAGTTCACAATTTATTTTATTTTTGAAACGGCATGGTAGAAAATAAATGCTCCCTTACCCAAGTTTCCTGTGTATTGATGCAGCATTCAGGAGGAAAAAGAGAAACTTCACTAAGTCAAAATAAAATCTCAGTGGCAGGGAGGAGACATACCTTACTATTCATCAAGTGAGTAAACCGAGCTAGAGTCCCCTTAGTACACTGTTTGTTTCTAACACAAAGATAAGCTCTGTGTAGAGAACAGTGGGTGGAGGCATGAATGTTATTCAGTACATAGTTTAAGAGGTAGCTGCTTGACACATGTAATCACAATAGCAGAGACACCACCCACTCCTCCACACAATGCACTACATACATTATGGTATATGTATGTTTTTCAGTGGGAAAATTCTTTTCCAGTAAGTGTGGGCAACTGGAAGAGGACATTTTGAAAAGCTACCAAGACACACCATGATCACACCTAACCCTAGGCATTTGGCTCAGGTTTATTCCTTTAGACAAAGCCACAGATGGGTTGTCCAAGTGGCGTGGGGAGAAGGAAATATGCACACCAGTGGAATGTACAGTCTCTCCTCTTGCTCACCACTGACCGTACTTCAGCCATGATGGATTTTTACCATCTCCTCTTGGCTGGGGCGGAGCGAGGGGGAACTGCGCCTGGGGCACATGCGTGCCCTGCGCCCCAGCCATGGCGCCATCTGCCCTCGCCCTGGAACGCCCCTGCCACATCCCCTCTAAGGCTCGGTGGCGCCTGGGGCTTTGCCCCCCGTTGATGCTACGCCACTGCCTCTTAGTCATTGTTTAATGAAACCTTCCTGTTCAGAGGCAGCGTCACTGATCGGTAGGGAATAAGAACAAACAACAGAACTGGCTTGGAAATGTGATCGTTTTCCAAGGCAACTATTAGAAGCAGGATGCTGATCTAGATAAACTTTGGACTGATCTGACAAAGCCATTTTTATGTTCCTAAAATGTGTCCCATAATTCTTATAAAATATTTATTATTGCATATGGGAATTTGTATTTAAGAGCCAGTGACTTTTTGCAAAAATTGTTTGTGAAAAGTATAATTCTGCATAGTTCCCATCTATAATACTATGATGCCAAACACAAATATCTGTAGTGGGGAGAGGAAGGGAAAAAGTTTGTAAGCCACTTTGAGACTCCTTATAGGAGAGAAAAGAAAGGTATAAATCTGAACTCTTCTTCTTAATTCACACCCAGCATTAAAAAAAAAACAGATTTAGGATTTGTGATGGTCCCACATTCTGTGCACACTACCGGGAGCAAGGGCACTTTGTCTGCCAATATAGCAAGCATTTAAAGCAGAGTGACAAGATGGAAAAAGTGTAATATAATTCCTGCTCATTTCAACTAATGGAATACTTAGGATCATAGACATCCCTTCATGCTTCACAATGAGACAGAAATTTAAACGCTTTTTAACGGTTGAGCAGCTTTCTGTCTAATTTCTACTTCATGCCTTCTCTTATTAACTTCTTCAACCTTAGGAAAACTTGACTTACCTTTTCTGTGTATGGCCATTGGGCTTCTTGTCAGGAGGCAATTCAATTATAAGCACGCAGGACTGAGCATGTTCAAATCCCTCTTTGTTGTTTGGGGTTTTTGGAGAGCACTGGGTGTCTAACATGAACACCTGCAGAACAAATTACACAAAGTTCCAGGAAGGGACAGATCAGAAGTAGAACATGCATTGCCATGTGTAATATCCTGAGTCAAAGTTTAAGTGTTTCCACTTAAACTACCTGACATAGTAGGATTAAAACAGCATCTCACTAGTGTCAGAACAGGAAAGTGGCAGAGAAAGAAGATTTCAGCCCCCTCTCCCAGATGCAGTGGTCCTAATCTGAACTGGGAATCAACATAACCTGTAGTGTAGCAATGTGTACATGAATGGGAATTGCATTTGTTCAGCATATAGAGCAGGCAGCAATGGATTAGAAGGACAAATGTTGTCAAGTTAGCATAAGGCAGTTACTTGTACATCTTTAATCCATTATTATAAGTGTGCTTCTAAAAAATGGTAAGGGACACACAGTGCATTCCCACCGCAAACTGTACTATGATTTCTTTTAGAAACCTTGACTGAAAGTGACGTATTTGCCTAGGGAGGGCGCAAAAATTTCAGGTTCGTTTGTCTTTTTTTGGTATTTTTAGTGTTTTTTTCAGTTTTCGTCTGACAGGGGGCGCAGTTTTTAGGCTAGCCCAGGGGTAGGGAACCTGCGGCTCTCCAGATGTTCAGGAACTACAATTCCCATCAGCCCCTACCAGCATGGCCAATTGGCCATGCTGACAGAGGCTGATGGGAATTGTTGTTCCTGAACATCTGGAGAGCCGCAGGTTCCCTACCCCTGGGCTAGCCGCCCCAGAATTCCAGGGATTTTTCAGCAGACCCTCCTAATGATACCACCCAAGTTAGGTGAGCTTTGGTTTAGGGGGTCCAAAGTTATGGACACCCAAAAAGGGTACCCCATCCCCTATTGTTTCCAATGGGAGCTAATAGGAGATGTGGGCTACGGCCATAACTTTGGACCCCCCAAACCTGGGTGGTATCATCAGGAGAGTCTCCTAAAGATACACTGAAAGTTTGGTGCTGCTAGCTTAACAATTGACCCGTGACAGCAGACACCCTCCAAATATCCCTAGATTCTCCTTTTAAATCCTCCCCATTTGGCATGAACTTAAAGGGAGAAATCAGGTCCCCAGTTTAAACACTGAAAGTGATGCTGTTTCAAGGTGGGGGAGAATCCACCCCAAAACAGCATCACTTTCAATGTTGTTTTAACTGGGGACACCAGATTCTCCCTTTAAGACTGATTTAAAAGAAGAATCCGGGCTCCCTAGTTTAAACACCATTGAAAGTGATGCTATTTGGGGGTGGATTCCACTGGAGGTGTTTTGTGAGAGATAATGCTGACATTTGTTTGGTAAATGTTATGCTGGGGGTGATTTGTGAGAGATTTACATGCTTAATTCCCACTTGCACTGGCTTGGAGCTGTTTCTCAGGCTAACAACCTACCTCATAGGATTGGTGTGAGGACAAAATTAGGAAAGAGAGTTGGTGGGGAGAAAACCATGTATGTTTTGCTGGGAGTGGGAAGTGTTTCTTGAGCTGGTGCAAAAATCATTGTTTGGTCATGGTGGGGGAGGGTGGCTGCCCATATGGGGGGCACCAAACTCAGGTTTTGTCCCCGGGCTCCAGTTTGCCTAGATATACCTCTGGACTGACTACAACCTCTTCAAAGCCTTTGAACTGTTTTAATCAAGAAAACCAGGGCCCAGAATGCCACCAGGGCCCAGAAAATGAAGCATTGATTTGATCATCCATATCTGAATAAATTACCTGGGCATCATTTCTGTTTTCCACATAGAAGAAAACAGAGTTGTACTTACTGCAATTGCTGTTCATTGAGACCTTCAGTGCAGGCAGACATTGGGAGTGTGCATGTGCAGGCTTGCTACCAGAGGTTTTTCTAGCTGAAAACCACCAGGGGACGCAGCATGCCTGAGCCATACCAGTGTTCCCATCAAAACTTTCACATGCTCAGGCATGACTGAGCTCCCTTCCCTCAGTTCCTCCTGAGCCACTGGAGTTAGAAAAAGAGAAGCAAAGAGGTCACAAAAGGGGGGTGGGAGGGAGGGAATGTGTGCCTGCGCTGAAGACCTTGATGAACAACAGTCACAGGTAAGTGCAACTCTGTTTTCATTGTCAGTCTTCTGTGCAGTCCCACACTGGGATTTTCCCAAGTCACTCACCAGAGCTCTCATCTCTACAGGAACAGAGAATGTAGTATTGCCATTCCAACTTCAGCCTCTTTCCTTGCTTGCAGATCCAAGTCATAGTGCCTCACAAAAAGTGTCCACCATGGACCAGGTCATGGCTTGGCAGATCTCCTTCAAAGGCAACCCCTGCAAGCAGGCAGCAGAGAATGCTTATGCCAGGGTGGCATGAGTGCAACCCCCAATGGACAAGGGAGCACCACTTTCTCATAACAAAGTCTGTTGCTTGAGACAATACATCTAGACCAGCCATTCTCAACCAGGGTACCGTGGTACCCTGGGGTGCCATGAGCATGTC
Organism: Sphaerodactylus townsendi; assembly: GCF_021028975.2. NCBI lineage: Eukaryota > Metazoa > Chordata > Lepidosauria > Squamata > Sphaerodactylidae > Sphaerodactylus > Sphaerodactylus townsendi. The sequence continues at coordinate 106,315,164 of NC_059425.1, forward strand.
CCAGGGGTACCGCGGCAACACTACCGCCCCCCTCATTTTTGTGGTGTCTCCCACCGGTGCCAGCAAGGACATGGAGCTTGCCCATGGGGCAGGACCTGCCACAAGGTCAGCAGCCACCCCCCCCCCCGTGCTTCCCTTCACCCTGGGAGGGGAAGGTGGGGTGTGTGGCAAGCAGGGGCAATGGGAGGGGAAGGTGGAGGGTGGTGGCAGGGGTACCGTGAGATATGGAGAGTGAGGTCAAGGGTACCCTGACCTTGAAAAGGTTGGGAAACACTGATCTAGACAGAGCCTGCACTGAGTCCTTCTTCCCCTTATTCTGGCCTCAGTGACAAAAAGTAACATGTCCTTCTAAAATTCTTTGGACCTCTGCAAATAAAATAACAAAGCACATCTAATGTCTAGTGAGTGCAGGTGAATTTAGGGGAAAACATGAAAAAAATAACCTCTGGGTTCAGCTGAAACCCAGAAGCTACTTCAGGTTGGAAGTAAGCATACAGTCGAAATATCACCTATTCTGGGAAAACCGTCCGAAATGGGGAATCTATTCTGAAAGCTGTTATCTCACCCTATGGGCAGATGTAATAGTCACCAAAAATAGGCCTTCATATAACCAAGACTAAGAGACATGAGGCCAAGGGCTTGAAAGTAACACCCCTGAGTTTTGCCAACACCAAGTCAGACCATTGCAGGACAATTAATGTTCTAGAAGGGTAGGAGTTAAACAGACCCTTCAAGGAGTTTAAAACGTCTTGTGAGAAAACACTGTAGCCCATCCACCCTTTTGCGATGGGTAGAGATTGCTAAGTGTACTTTAATAGAAGAAAACGCTAGTCCCTCCCTTTTTAAGCGTAGTAAGTAGTCAAAGATCACAGACAGTAGGACTTTGCCTAGGATCATTTTTTTTGTGCTACACCATTTTGAAAACCTGTCCCATTTTGAATTATGTGATTTCCTAGTGGTAGGCCTACATGCTTGTAAGAGGATTACTTGCAATTCAGGTGTAAACCCAGAGGTGGGATCCAACCAGTTCTCACCACTTCTCTAGAAGTGGTTACTAATTTTTTCTGTGTGCTGAGAAGGGGCTACTAAAGCAACCTCCCTGCCCAATAGGGACTGGAGGTGCGTGTGTGTGGCGGTGCCACTGTTTGAATCCCACCACCATTGGAACCTGTTATTAAAATTTTTGGATCCCACCACTGTGTAAACCCTACCAAGTTGCCCACACTCTCCATGCTGTCAGATGCAGATGGTGCACTTGGGGGGTGAGTTATTAGGCCTATACTGATCAGGTCTGGATGTCGCCAACAACATCAAAGTGGGAAACCAAATCTGCCTTGGCCAGAACGGAGCAATCCAAATGCCATCTGTTCCATCCATGCTCATTTTTCCTAGTACTTTGGTAAGTAGAGGGTTTGGAGGAAATGCATAGATAGTGTCCCTTGTCAACACTATTTGAAAAACATCTCTCAGTTTCCCTTGAGCCATTCCTACTAGTAAGCAGAACAAGTGGGGTTTTGGTGTTTGTCACAATGGCAAATAAATTGACCTGGGGAACCCCTCATAGGGAAAAATCTGGATCAGATAGGAATTGTTTAGTGACCATTTGTGGCAGGGGATGAATGAGCAGTTGAGCACATCGGCTTGAACATTCTGAACTCCTGAGATACAGACAGCCTGAAGTGCAGACTGGTGGCTGATAGTCCCATGTCAAATGGCAAGTGCTTTCTGGCATAGGTACTTGGAGCCTGTCACATTGGATCTGATCTCAGATCGGGGTTGTAATGCTTGGTGCCGTCTACCTTTAGAATTGGAGGGGGAGGTCTTCTTGGTGTAGCCAGAGTAACTCCCAAGTGATAGTGTGTTGATACAGCTAGTATAGGAGCATGGTCAGGTAGCTTGCCATACTAATCCCCACAATATGACTCACAGACTGGAGACATGAATTGGTGTCAAACATCCTAGACAGGCTGGTCTCACTAAATCTTGAGTCCTTTCTCTCAATACAAGAAAGTTTCCAACGTAGACACAATTTCACCTTCTGAGAAGAAAAAGTGTGGATACTCTAGATGGGGTGAAGGGGTCATGGGAGATGGTGACAGAACCTCCTGAACCTTGGGCAATGGTGCATATGCCAGTTCTGCTGAATGGCATAGGTGAAGCTACAAGGGGGCGGGTGTGTGTGTGTGCGCCTCGCACCGGGCGCATGCCTGTTGGGTAGGAAAATCGCCCCAACCCCTTCCCTGACCCCCCTTCATGCCCCCCACTTACCTTAGTTCTTAGTTTCAGGTTTAGTTTCAGGCTGAAAAGTGGCCTGTTCCATTTAGGCTGAAATGGGCCCTTCTGGGAACTACACTACCCAGGAGACCTTGCGAGCCCCAAGAGCTCCTGGGTAGCTTAGTTTTCACCCAGGCTTTTTTCAGCCTGAACTGAACAGGCCGCTTTTCAGCTTGAAACTAAGCACTAAGGTAAGTGGGGGGAGCGGGGAGCTGCGGGGAGGGCAGGAGTGGGGCCCATGGGGTGTGTGTGTGTGCGAAAAACGCAGAGTCCGCCCCGGGCGCAGTTTGGCTCAGCTACGCCTCTGCTGAATGGTGATACTTCCTCTGTGAGGTATATTTCTCCTGCTTCTTCTTTTTCAATTTCAGGTATTTAGCTGGTGGTTCCAATGAGCATCTTGGCACCAGGGACTTAGAACAGGTCTGCTGTTGCTGCAGTTGCAAGCATTGAACTGATGGAACTGATTGCACCAGCATGGCTAAGGATGTCTCTGAAGGGAGGACCGGTTCCGAGGTTGGCTTGAATGGTGGGTCTGATGATTGAAGCCTGTCCAAACAAAATGACTTTCAACTTGGATGCCCACTCATTCCTCACCTTGGGAGTGGACTTTTGGCATGCTTTACAGGCTGAAACGTTGTGGCCTTCTTCCAAACACAAGAGGCACAGCTAATACTCATCAGTCTGGGCAGGTTTTATACTACAAGTGCACATTTTAAATAAACGTTTGTGGGACATGATGGTCACAGCAGCTCGACAAAGCTCTGCATGGACAGGGAAAGGATGAGCCCCCAAAAGATGGAAAATGGAAGAGAACAACTCACAACCAGTGAAGAAAAGCAATTGATTCTAATAGTGGTGAAAGCGGGCACAGCTGTGCCTGAGCACGTGACAGTTTCAGCGGGAATGCCACTACAGTTCCAGCATGCTGTGCCCCCTAGCAGTTTTAAGCTAGAAAAACATCCAGTAGCAGGCCTGCACATATGCAACGATGAACATACTTGATATTTTTAAAGGAAACCTTGAAATATTTTTTAAAAAATACAAAAAATAGAAAACCTACAGTGCACAATGCAGCTTGAGGTAAGTGCTTGGAAATCTCATTGATTTTGTTGTGAGTATCAAGACTGCACCCACACTCAAGATGCTTGTATTTAAAATGCATTTGTTTGCATTTGTTCACTGTGTGGATGCTCCTTTGGGGAGATCTCTTACCTGTTGGGCCATGGCCCGTATTCTCCAATACTCAGCTTCGGCACTAGGAGAGAGGGAAGGGGCTGCCACTTTCACCTCACAGGCATCACCACTAAAGTTTTCAGAACTGCTGTGGAAGTAGCCCAACAAATTCTACAAGCAAGACAATATTGGGTATTCATTGTGTATCCTGTTTGCCAAGCAGTTTAAACCTATATTCACTAAACAAAGCCAACATCAGACTCTCACACACAAACATTTTGAAACATGGTGTACTTCTATCAACTTTTCTCAATTTGAAGAAAAATGGTTTACGAAATATGTATGTATGTATGTATTTATTAGATTTCTAAACCGCCCTCCCCCTAGGGGCTCAGGGCGGTGAACAACAATGATAAAACTTAAAAACATAACATAAAAACTGATTCGCAATAATAAAAATAAAAACCGGAACCATACCTCGTCAGATGGCGTCATCCCCCCCCCCCACACACACCTTTATGCCCACGGGAGGCCAGATGAAATGGCAGCAATATATTTAACCAGGCTGGCCAAATGCCTGGCGGAACAGGTCCGTCTCACAGGCCCTGTGGAAACTTAGCAGGTCCCGCAGGGCCCTGATCTCCCTTGGAAGTCTGTTCCACCAGGTAGGGGCCAGGGCTGTAAAAGCCCTGGCCCTTGTAGAGGCCAGCCTGATAGCTTTAGGGCCAGGGATCACCAGAAGGATGAACGGAGGGGCCTAGCGGGGCGATATGGGGAGAGGCAGTCTCGTAGGTATGCAGGTCCAAGGCCATGAATGGCTTTGAAGGTCAAGACCAGCACTTTAAACATGACCTGGAACTCAATCGACAGCCAATGCAGCTGGTATAGGACCGGAGTAATCCGGTCCCTGCTCGATGCTCCTGTAAGAAGCCTGGCTGCCGCGTTCTGTGCGAGTTGCAGTTTTCAGATCAAGGCTAAAGGCAAGCCCATGTAGAGCGAGTTACAGTAGTCTAACCTAGAGGTGACCATTGCATGAATCACAGTGGCTAGATCAGGACAGGAGAGGTACGGGGCCAATAGCTGTGCCTGCTGCAGATGGAAAAAAGCCGATTGAGCCATTCGGGTGACCTGGGCCTCCATTGATAGTACTGGGTCCAGAATCACCCCCAGGCTTTTGGCAGATGAGGCCAGCTGTAAAGCCTCACCATACAGCGTAACCAGGCCAAAGAACACCGGACACTCTTCCCGACCCAGCCACTGGACTTACGTCTTTGTAGGATTTAATTTCAGCCGACTCGCACTCAACCAACCAGCAAAAGCGTCCAAACAATGCTAGAGAGCCTCAGGGGCCGAAGACGGGCTGCCCTCCATCGTGAACACGAGATGCGTGTCACCTGCATATTGATGACACCGCAGTCCGAAACTTCGGACCAAACTTGCCAGGGGTGCATGTAGATGTTCAAAAGCATCGGGGAGAGGATCGCTCCCTGCGGCACCCCACAGGCTATGGGATGTCGTCTGGAGTTCTCTCCCCCCGACGCCACCTGCAGTCCCCGGTCTCGGAGAAATTAGGCCAGCTATGTTTACCACACCTCCAAAAAAGACAACAGACATTCTTTGAGGAGGAGCCGATGCATGATACCTGGTAGTTTAAGCCGAATGGTGATTTACACTGCTAAGGGAAACACTTTTTAAGTGACTCTGGATTGGTTCCCTGAGGCAAACAGAAGGTAACTAGGAAGTCTTGATCCTGAACAGGCTTACAGAGATATGCTGCTCACATAATCTAATACTTCCATATATAACTAATACTTTCACATAAATTAATACTTCTAAAGTGACTACCAGAATTTCTATGATGGCAGTGACAACTTTTCAAATTGCTACCATTGCAGAATATCCAGTGTCTGATTATATGCCATCCATGTGGATGCAATGGTTCATGTGGGTAATGCATTCATACGTACACTGTCAGCAGCAGTCTAAGAAAATAATTGTAGGGAGAAAGGAATATTTTTTTATCTTTTATTTATGGTTAGATTTGCACCCCCGCCCTTCCCCTCATGGGAACATCCAGTAAAATGCAGGTTATACCTTTACTGGCTCAAGAGTAGCTGAAAATGCATCCTGTAATGCACAGCAGGACAGCCTCCACATTTCTTCTGTAAAAACAGGACCTGCTGTCACTAGTACATACCTGCAAGCAAGAAGAAAGCAACTAAAGCAATGTGGTTCTGAAAACTATTCAAAATCTGGTTCAGCGCTAATTTTTAACTCCACACTTTGTTTAAAAAGTGGTTCAGTAACTGATGCACGAACTTTAAACTAGTTTTAACCCAGTTTAAGAGACTTCATGAAGATTATTTGCTATGTTAAATTTGTGCAATTGGCAAGAAATAGAGCTCAGTTTGAGAGAGGGAGGGGGAGGAGAGATTATGTTAAACAGTGATAGTCTCATGATTCTATTAGTCTCTTGGTAACTTTAAATAAGGGTGTCTAAGTCTCAGTTTCCCAATTCAGGCCACCATAAGAAGAGATTTTCCTCCTAGGATAGGATCATTGCATATTTCAGGCTCTTCTTTTGCTTCTACTTTTTTTTTTTCAAATTCCTGGTTCCTAAGCTATTCCTTGTCTCACAAAAAGATTTTAGTAGATTGTATATTCGTTCGCCTCAGAACTATTGTAGAATGCTCCGCCTGGGTCCTAGTGTCTGTCTAGCCCTGCTTCCCACATCTATTTGAAAATTTGATAATAGTTGTTCAATGAACTATAAGTGTTCTTGTATCGAAGTACCATGTTCAATAATTCACAAAATAATGGTTTTGACAAAGGCAACACATAAAAATGAATGATAATTCCCATATTCATTTGGAACTATATTCTAATGTGGAAGCATATAATTTTCTCAACTACTGCACCTCAACTGACTGTACTAACATCTTTATCTGAGACAGAATATAGTTACTGAATGACATGCAATATTAACAAAATGTCACAACTCTTTTCTTCCGCCAGGCATCAGAGTGTACTAATGATATTCTGTTTATACAGCATATACAAAAAAACCCTAGCTTCTGCACCTCCAAAAAAGTCTATTTTAGGCATAGTCTCCTCTGAGATAGCAGCCAGAGATGCAAACTAAAGACTAATCACCCAATTGAGGCCTTGGCTTGAGCAAAATAATAAAAATGATTATTTTATTAATTTATTAAACACCACCTTTTCAACTCTTTTCATATACTTCCTTGATAAATATCCACTTTCCAACCCTCCACCAACTTCTTTGATTTCACAAAGCTCCACTAATTTAGCAAAAAAAATTAAAAATGTATACTCTGCTTAGATATAATAGAATGGCAACAAGGACTAATGTCTGTATGCCCCTGGTTAAACAACGCATATCAGTCCAACCAAGTGTTGTAATAATGGAATACCCATCCAAGTTTCCTCTTCACGGTCAACCAATATTAGGCTGGCCAGTGAAAAAGTTTTGCTTTATTTAGTTCTTTTAATGAATATGGAATCTACATTACCTGATACACGAACACCCAACTCTTGAAATAGATTCTGTGGGTTCTGCCACACAAGCTACCAATAGCTTGAAGAGGTCTTTCAGCATAGCATTGATCATATTCTCATAGCCAATATCTACAGAAGAAATAAAAGTGTTAGTTGGCATACCAGATTTACAGTGCAACAAACTTGTCATACCAGATTTACAGTGTAGAAGAATATATGTGTGATGGACAGGCTAGGTTCCACTTCTCCCTAGGAGAACATGACCACAGTTTAAAAGTTCAATGGAAATAAAACACTGAAACTTCTATCTTACTTTCTTTAGTGTTTTGTTCAAACCATAAATCAAAGTTAGCTTCTTGCTGTGATTAACCTTGAGGGCTTTGTGTGTCAGGGCAAGAAACAAACACACACAGAGACAGACAGACAGACAAATTAATATCTCACGGTCTCTTTCTATATATTATAAGTTATGAATAAATGGTGGCAGTGAATGGAATGGAACAGTGTTTGAACAGAAATAAAATGTCCTGAAGTCATGCTGGGGGAAAAGCTGTGTGGAGTTCTTTCCAAAAATGTTTTTTTTTCCTGTCCCCAGGAAATTTTATTTGCACTGTGTGGAAAGGGCCCTCAAGACCATCAGTTTTTGCTATTTTAGAAGAACAGGTTAATACACTTCTTGAAAACGGCAGAGCCCTTCTTAACTTCCTTGACTGGAAAAGAAAACTCCCAATTTGAAGAAGAAAAATATCTCACAGGGCTTAAGGGCTCTGAGGTGAAAATCAGTAGAGCTGTGGAAAGAACTTCTTTCCTGTGGGGAAAGAAGAACTGAGGGAATGCCACTCCTCCCCCTCCCATCATGTGACCATTTGAGTGGGAATCTTCTTGTAAATCTTTCTGTGGATGGCCCACTCTGTGTTTTCCAACCCCCCCTCCGCAGTGCCCTGCCCCCGCTCTACCCCTTACCTTAGCACAGACTGGAGAAGCGGCCTGTTTCATTCAGGCTGAAAACAGCCTTGTGGGAACTATACTTCCCATGAGACCCTGGGACTCGCAAGGTCTCCTGGGAAGTGTAATTCCCACCAGGTCGCTTCCCCAGCCTGCACTAGTAACAGGCCACTTCCCCAGCCTGCACTGTTTGATGAAGGTAAGTATGTGTGGGGAGGCCTGCGGGGGGGGGGTGTTTTCCACTCTCCCCAGGCCCATGCCTGGTGCAATGCACACCCCCGTTCCCCAGGTAGCTCCGCCCCTGGGGTGGCCTGTACAAGCGCAGTCCCCAATTTGTGGCTGCACAGAATACCCACGAAGATGAATGTGAGTGTATAGGTTGTGAGAGAAGGGGAAGAGGTATGAAACAATTCAAATGTTGTCACTTTTTAATTCTTTTGAAACATTTGCAGATTTCTTTTTACTAAACCTGCTTATGTGGCTGAAGGTACTTTTGGAATAGGACACTTTGGATATTGATTTGCTCAGGATTTTGCATCCAAGAAAATGATAGCATCAATTTATGTTCAGGCCCATCTCAGCTCTACACTTCTGTGGTAGCCTTTTTGTCTTTCTATTGGTTTCTCCTGAAGAGTTGTGATTTGTTGAGTAGTGTCAGTTGATTGGCTGTGCTTCAACCTTGCTGTGAAGGGGCTATATGCCATATTCTTACACCTGACTTGGCTAGGGAAACTTGCATGTGAAGAATATAGATGGTATTCTTTCTGCCCTACAATTCACTGAATTTTCTCCCAATGTTATATACAATTAAATTTACATTTTTGAACATTAATACAAACCAATGAAACAAAAGATTTTTCTCAATATCATCAAGTCTGGGGAAACAAGCAAACATTCTGATGCTGTGAAATTCAAAAACAATGAACTCATATCGTGAATTTTGCCTGCTCATAATACTAATTATACAATATGTAAATCTCAATTATTGTTATCTGCAATTAAAAATACTGTGTATTCAACTTTATGTGCTGCTTTTACATTTGTTTCAAATGACTATGCAGCCAAGGCCAGTAGCCACGGTTGCCCCTTACTTAATCTCAATGAAACTGTTCTGATGTAATTGTAAACACTATTGGAGCTGCAGCCACTTCTTTCTGTACCTTGAGAGAATACTTGATGGCAAACAGGGAGTCATGTGTGAGCATTACTTACACAAAAGCAGTGGGAGGCTCTGATTGTGGTAGGAAAGGGAATGTTGCACAGTTGCTGAGACAACATGTTGCCTTCTCTTGTAATGCAATGATCAAACCAGCAACAAAAATGCAAGCCAAATTAGAAATTCTGATAAAATGCAATCTTTTTATTATGACCATTTTTGCAGATAGCATGTGTAATTGGCAACCCAATCATAATTTGAGCTGCAAGAAATTCATACATCACTACGAGTACAAAAGAAAACAACTTTTTAAAAGCCCTCTAATGTAACAAATCTTGGATAACTATCACCCTTCCAAATTCTCTACTTACAATCACCTTGAACTGAAATGATAGTTGGGAAATTACTGTGTTCCCACTCTGCTTTAATTTGTCATGACAGAAAGTGATTATGCTGTGAACCAGCACAACTCAAGCAAAAAGGTAGGACAGAACTTGGGGAGAACTTTTTAAAAGCCCTCTAATGTAACAAATCTTGGATAACTATCACCCTTCCAAATTCTCTACTTACAATCACCTTGAACTGAAATGATAGTTGGGAAATTACTGTGTTCCCACTCTGCTTTAATTTGTCATGACAGAAAGTGATTATGCTGTGAACCAGCACAACTCAAGCAAAACGGTAGGACAGAACTTGGGGAGTGTCCACAAAATGATTTAAATGAAAATAAAAAACCTTTGGTTGCTAAAATCTGAAAATCACTGCTGTACAAGCCAATAGCCATGTACATTTCCAACAATAAGTTTAGTTGCTGAGAATATCATTTCTTACCTGAATGTATAAAACTTTGAATGTGTTCCACCACTAGTTCACATGAAAGGCCAATAGCATGCTTGAAATTTGCAGATGCCACATCCCAGTAAGAATGATCACCATGACTACGTTGGAGCCAAAGGGACATTGTAGGGAGTAGAAGATGTACTACTGCATAAATACCGAATCCAGGACCTGGAGTATATAAAACACAAACTGGATGAAAGATGTCTTGATTTGAAACACACTTTTTTAAAAAAAGGAAGAAGCAAAAATGCACAACAGCAAAATCTGCAACCAGCCCTGATCAGAAACAAGATCTGAGTCACCATTTGTTAAAGCCAGTAAATGCAGTCAATTACCTGGTGTTTTGGTAACATCCCTCAATAACTCAAAGAGCAAATCCAAGGTGGGAGGTTGGTGCTGACGGGGACAGTTGGAGATGGCAGTTGTCAACTCCTCTAACAGAATGATCCAAACATTAATAAGGCCTAGGAAAAAGAAAAATATGTGTAAGAAATGCTACACAAGTGATATATAAAAGCTATTCATAACAGCAGTAAGAGATTCTGCTAGGTAATGGATTCCCAGTATTTTCCTCCACTATTTTGTTTTTATTAGTGAGGTGCTGATGATTTTAATCTATCTTCCTAACTCCCACTAACAGCTGATTGACAGTGTAATCCTCAACAGAGTTGCAATGATCTTGGAAGGGTGTAACTTGCTCTATTGGACATTAGTCAGATGCAGGGCAAACAGGAGACCCAAGTGATTTGAGCTTTGGCAGCCTGAACTGGTCTTCCTTGGTCTTGCTTTAACCCCAACCCAACTCTAACATCCAGATCATTCATATTTCTTGTTATTCATATCAAATGCACTTGCTCCTCATGCCCTTTGATTTTTTCCCCAGTGAAGATCAGTCATAATGAGCAAATTAGTTAAAAGAGCACTTTTTGTTAGGTTTTTGATCAGCTAATAGGCAAATGCACATACCTAACTAGGTAACTACTATTTAGACAAATTCGACTTTGAATGCACAGAAAAATTTTGCTCACCAGTGTCATCATCAAAATCGGACAGTACACACTCAGTGCCGTCCTCACTGCTAGCAGATCTCTCCTGCATTCTTTGAGGTAAGTTAGCAAGTCTCACACTGAGGAAAATAGGCTTCAGTGGCATTTTGTAGATTTTGGCAAGTAACTAAAAAGCAACATACAAATAATTAGATGGCTAGGACAGTATTTGGTTTGACCTCACATTATTCTGCAAAAGTTCCAGGCAGTGTGTGGAAAAGCTACATAGTGAAGAAACTGTTCTGCTAAACTCTTTTGATATCCTATCTGTTAAGGTTATTTCTGCACAGAGAATTTTCCCCAACTCTTTGTTCAGGCTTTAGTGCAACTGTCACCAGAAAAGGAAAGCACAATGGGCTGGATCCAGTGGAAGAATTTGTGGAATGATCTGGCAGAATAGATCTTTTCCCTGCCTCCCCCTTCCCCAGGCAAATGACATTTTACCCCCAAACCTGTCTCTGAGCATCAGGAGAGCCTCAGAAGCAAAATGCACCATGAATTAAGAAAAACCATCTCTTCTGTTTGTGGTTTGCATCAGCCAAAGAAAGGAAACATTGTAATGTGAATGCTGAACACTCTGTGAACAATCAAAATTGAAATTTTAAACTTTCTACTGAATGAAATAAGGCTGGAGAGGTGAACTCAGCAGCTTTGAACCAGGGTATGCCAAGTATATACCATGAGGGGAAAGGAGGTACCTGTATAGCCAATTTTAGGATGCTATGTAGGTAAAAAGCTTACTGGCCATCTGGAGTAATAATTACTTTCAGACAACCAGGTTCCCTGTCTTCTCTCTGTCCAGACGGAGACAGTTTCACAGGCCATTAGGGCCTGCAGTACTGTGTTATGTTGCTCCAACTAGTGCAGAAAACAACACAGAGACTGATGGGACCACTTTTGCTCTCTCATTCTGACCTTACTTTGGCAGCAACTTCGGCAGTAGCCAAAACATACTGCTGTATGTCACAGTGAAGAGGTTTAGGACTATTTTAGTTATTCTACTTTATTTACACCCTGGCATTCTCCCCAGTGAGTACTCCAGACAGCTTACTCCACTCTTCTCCAGTCTGTGACCCATCTACAAATTGGGTAACTTCAGATAAAAGTTCACTGAATGTAGCAGGCCACACAATGGATGTAGTTTCAAGTAGCTACCATTCTCTGTGAAGTGGCCTTTAACTGCAGAGAGCACAACTGCATCATTTAGCACACCTGAGAACAACGCCTGAGGTAATCAAGAGCAGGAAGGCACAAGTCTGTAGATGTGGATCCTGATCCTGGGACACAATCGCCAATCTCTTTGCAGTCTGCTTCCCCTGGGAGGGCAGAATGGGAGGAAACAGAAAAGTTGAAAGTGAAAAACAATAAATGTGCATCAGACATAAAATGATGTATTGCATAATATGTGTACTGAAACAATTGTGTATTAGTATGAATATTATGGATTCCAAAAATTCAAATCTCAGTTATGGAGGTTCACTGGGGAAAGGCAGAGGAGTAACTCCATAAATGCATAAGGATTTAATATTAATAATTTAACAGGCAGTATCCTACCTCTCTTGGTACAGAAGGTACCATGACTCTCTAATTCTGCCATGTCTCTCTAATATAGTGGCTTTTTCTGATCACTGGAGCCATCATCGCCAGGGCTGCAGGACCCACATGGAAGAACAGTTGTGTAGGTTGGGAGGCTGGAGTGAGGAGAGAGGAAGAACTGAACTCACTCCTTCCAGCTCTGCATGCACAGCTCCATTGGAGGAGGAGAAATTTGTCTCCTTGTCTTGCCTTACTCCTGTTCACCAACCCTGACAATTGTTCTTCTGTATGAATCCAGGATCCTGGGGGTGATCTTTCTGAAGGTCAGTGTTAGTGGCAATGGTGGATAGAAATGTGGGGAAAATGGTACAATACAGCTCAATAGGTGCAAATCCTGCTGTCTCAGTACATGAAGAAGTATCCTGGAGTCCGGTGACCCTCTCACCTGCTCTGCTGCTTCAAGGCCTGCCTCCTGCTGCTGCCTGCATACCAGAGGATCGCCTTCAAGAGTTGCCCTTCTATACCCAATACAGGAACATGTGGCAATGTACTGATGTGCAGACTATGCTCAGCCATGTATTTTGCCCAGGGAAGAGCAACAAGGCTCTCCCTGCACACAAATTCTCCATCAAATCTCTTCTAAGCTTGGCAGTAGGATATGAAGTCAGCTTAACCAATATGTCTTTCCTCCTTCCCACTCCACCCTCATTACTAGCAAAGAACGATTAATCTTGCAGACAGAAACTCACACAAACATGAGAGTTCTGAAGATGCCTGAAGAAAGAATCAGTTGAAAGACAGAACAAAGCAAGAAATGCACCAACCATCTTGGAACATGTAAATATTGTGGGGAATAACTGGAGAATACTGAAATTGCTCTATATGGGTACATTTTCATTTCCTAAGCACTGAACATACAATGCTCATACAATATTTGTAGTGTTCTATCCTCAAGCATTTCTTGATTTTGGCTGTGTTGCTTGGAATTCACACTTTCCATGGTTAAACTTCACAATAAAGACATTTTTTCCTCTTCACAAAAAAAGGGAAGGCTTGGAATTTTTTTGACAAAAGTAGGAGAAGGAGAGGGAGAGGGAAGCCTTACCCAAACCTTTGACAAACTTCATAAGGCACATGATGTAGCTAGTGGCTGCATTGGCAAAGACCTGTATGTTGTCTGTATTTAGAAATGCCTCAAAGACATCAAACACAGGAGCTTGGCATTTTCCTGAGGAAAAATTAAAAATATGTGTCACTAATATAAATACACATTAAACTTACAGCTATACATCACTTTTGGAAATTCTTGATTAAATTCTAAACATTGTTCTAGAGTGCAACAATCCTCAAGTTTGAAGAAAATTTTTAAAAATAGTGAGAGATTTTAACCTCGCATCTGAAAGAAAAACTATGTCTTATGAAACTACCACATAAAATCTGAATAATTAAATATTGTATTGTCGAAGGCTTTCACGGCCGGAATCACTAGGGGTTTTGGGCTGTATGGCTGTGTTTCAGTAGCATTTTCTCCAGATGTTTTGCCTGCATCTGGCATATTCGGAGGATCTGTTGGTAGAAAAGCAAGTGGAATATATATACCTGTGGAATGTCCAGGGTGGGAGAAAGAACTATTTGCATTGGTTAACAAGTATAAAAGATGCAATTAGCAAGTGTAATTTGCATGTGTTGAGTGGAATCCACCCATTTTAGCATATGTAGGTAAGAATGAAGTTGCATAATCAATTAGTGAGGGCATTTACATAGTAGTTTAGTAGATTATGCAACTGCATAGTAGTTGCCTGGCATTTTAATCCATTTGATTGCTTCCTGCCTGGAGACATTCTGTGTCTGGATGGTGTTCACTAACCATTGTCTTGATTCTAGTGTTTTTAAGTACTATTAGCCAAATTTTGTTCATTTTCATGGTTTCTTCCTTTCTGTTGAAATTGTCCACGTGCTTGTGGATTTCAATGGCTTCTCTGTGTAGTCTGACATAGTGGTTGTCAGAGTGGTCCAGAATTTCTGTGTTTTCAAATAACATTCTGTGTCCAGCTTGGTTTATCATGTGTTCTGCTATTGCTGATTTTTCCGGTTGAATTAGTCTGCAGTGCCTTTCATGTTCTTTGATTCATATCTGGGTGCTGGGTTTTGTGGTCCCTATGTAGACTTGTCCACAGCTGCATTGTAGACTTATGTAGATTTGCTAATTGCACCCTTTACACTTGTTAACCAATGCAAATGATTCTTTCTCCCACCCTGGACATTCCACAGGTATATATACTCCACTTGCTTTACTACCATCTGATCCTCTGAAGATGCCAGCCCCTCCCCTACATGCCAACCCTCACTCCCTCCCCTTCCCTTGCATGCCACCCCTCCCCTCCCCATCCCGCTGCTAGGGTGGGTGGACCATGTCCAGATGCCGGACCCTCTCCCCTTCCCTGTACAGAAGCTAATGGGATTGTTGGGTGAAACGTCTGGAGAAAATGCTACTGAAACATGGTCATGAAGTCTCGAAACTCCACAACCCCAGTAATTAAATATTTTTATGCAATTATTTTTAAATTTATATATTTATATTTTTTGTTTAAATGTTTTGATTTTTCAGATTTGCTGCATTGTGGACTTTGATTAAGTGGAAAAGTGGCATAAAACATTAAATAAAAATAAATTAGTAAAAATATCATTTGGCCTGGGAACTCAGTGAACCATGCTGCAGTGTATGCCAGCTGCTGAAGGGGAGGAAACAGCAGTGGAATGAGTACAAGGAGAAAAAAGCCTCTATGGCAGGAGCAAGAGTGAGAGGAAGAGGGCTGGCCTTAGGTGGGAAAGAGAATTCACTGCTGTTCACAGTGATGGGTTTTGTGCCATTATTTGTTTGGAAACAGCCATTCTTGTTCCTGATAACAGCATAACTGCTATGAAGCCAATCAGATTTGACTATGGGATGATGTCACTGACTACAGAAAAAGCTAATTTAGAGTTCTGCGCCTTCCCAATTTTTATGCTGTGCTCACAACCGAACGGTTATTGGGATGGGTTATTTTATTATGATACTGTTTATTTACAAAGTATTTTATAATCACCGTAATCATGACCTCTATTTTACAGATGATAAATTGGAGTGAAGAGATTGTGGGCTGATACTGTTTATTTACAAAGTATTTTATAATCACCATAATCACGACCTCTATTTTACAGATGATAAATTGGAGTGAAGAGATTGTGGGCTGATACTATAAACCTTTGGTACATGGATGTTTTCTGCTCATGCTTCACTTTTTCACAACACTGACAACTGGGCTGCTACAGTCCAGCAAAACTATTAAATGTAGTGACCTGTGATTTAGAATTTGCTTTATTCTATGCTATACATCTTAAGACAGTTTACAATTCACATCAACATTATGTGGAAAACTAGAGCCAATACAAAGGTATGCCAGTTTTACAGAACAAAAATGGAAATTAAAAGCGACTGGAATTAATTTTTCACTCTTGCAGTAGAAACCTCTTTCAGAACTCTGTTGTGATTCAAAACATCATCCTGACTTGGCAAGTGGTATTTTGAACACTGTCAGTGCACTGTATTGGTTAGTATATTGTATTAGAATTAGGGAGACCTGCGTGCAAATGCTCATTCAACCATGAAGCTGGGTGATCTTTTGGCTGCTTTCTCACAGCTAAAGTCACTTCACATGGCTATTGTGAAGGCAAAATTATGAACAAAGAATCACACATACCATCTAAGCTCTTTGGGGAAAGGGTAGAATAAAACATAATTAATTGATTTATAGTTTCATCTTTTTCAAAAATACATTCTTTTTTTTAAAAAAATGCCACTATTTGAGACAAGGGTGAAAAGTATCTAAGAAACCTTACCCATGGAATACTCTCCTACGAGATATTCCTTAACTTCTGACTTGCTGCTGCAACGCACTGTTTCAAGTGCACTGAACAAAGGCCTCCAGCCTGACTGGATCCTAGTTGAGCACACCTCCACTAGCTCTCCTATGGAGGTGATCACCTAGTGAAAAAAACAAACACAGAAAGCATGACAGAGATCAACCAATACACAGAAGTCCCTGTGGAAAAAATATATTGTTTTATATAGAACAATATTTGAATCCAGTAGTGTCTTACAATCCAACAAGATTGTATCTGTTAGAGGGAGCTTTGACGCAAAATCTTATTGGTCTCTGTTTTACTAAACTAGAATCTTGCTCTCCTATTGAACACCAACTTGGCTACTCACCTAAAATCATTTTATGTACAAAACGGATAAACATTTTACGTACAAAACAGATTTAAAAGTTGATGGTAACATTTTTAATTAGTCTGACTTACTGTGTCTTGTCTAATTAAGGTCTTTAGTTATGTAAAGATTGAAGATTGGAGAATTTTAGACTTGCAAGATTTTAGTAGGTATACCCTATAATTAAAACCACTCATGAAAGCTAAGATTCACAAAGCATTATGGTCTGCTCACAAAACACCGGTGTGCTCTGTGTTCTGCAGTGTGTTCTGCACTTGTAGTATACAAAACAGTCCTGCAGATATATTTTCTGCTATATAATGTGACCACAGGACATACATTAAGTTATCATTCTTTTAAAGCTTGTCTCCAGAATCATCATGATCCTTGCAACCAAGATACAACTTGCCTGGTCCTGCACATCCTCGTCACAGAGTTCCAGCTGCAGGATTCGCTCAAAGGGACGGAACAGGGCCTCACTAAAGTGGAAATGAGGAGGCTCATTCCAGTCTGTCAGAACCTCTGTCAGAATATCATGGATGAACGAGACAGCCTTCCGAGATACATGCCTTTCTTTATGGCAGGCGGCCTGCAAAGACAGGAGAAAAAGCAAAATTTTAGTTATGCAGGTAATCAACAAGAACTGCCAGGGCATATTCAGAGAAAACACAAAATGGAGACTAGTTTTAAAATGGCTAGCTTTACTCCATGAGTCTACCTAATTGCTCTTTAAATGCTTATAGCCATCACTAACTCCACTGGCAGTGAATCCCATAATTTAATCACTCATTGAGTAAAGAAGTATTGCCTTTTGTCTGTGTTGTCCATAAAACTACACTGGATATCCATGAGTGCTAGTATTATGGAAGACAAAGAAAAAACTCTCTTCACTTTCCCCACTCTATGTATAATTTTATAAACCTCTGTTATGCCCCCCGCCATCACCCAGCATTGTTTTTTTCATCTAGAGAGCAAAGAGATGAACAAAGGAAACCTCCTGTAACCACCCCAAATGAAACATCATATAGGGCTAATAAACACATTCTGTTGTGCCTGGGAAAAAAGAATTAACTGAACTGTTAGCATTGCAGGCTCGAAAAAGGACAGAGAGAAAGTCTAGCTTTCTATAATGCTTAGCCATTGCTTTAAAGTAGAGTCTAACCTTTTTTATGGCACCACAATTCACCTGTACATAATCACTTTAAGTATCTTAGCTGCTCATCCATGGGCTGGGGTTGCTCTTAGCAATTTTAAAATAATTCAATTCGCAAAGTTGCAGGGATCCCCTGCCCCCATGTTTCTCACCTCTACTAGGTGAGGTGCCACCAGATTCCAGCAGCGCATGAGGTGCAGGAGAGGGCGGGATTTACTCCTTACAATTCTTAGCATGGCACCTCCTAGACGGAACAAATGGAGTGCACCTCTCTTCTCTTGGATAGATTTTACTACTCCTACAAGAATAAAGAAAATGCTGTTGTTATGTATTAAACAATTATATCATGCAAAACATACAAAAAAGCTGCCTTCTGTTTTCATGCCTCTGGTCTAATATTCTTACCTGGCATTGCCAAGGAATAATCAACAGTGTCTGTGACTGAATGGAATAACTGGGACTGGGAAGCCTTCTTCAACTGATACAGGAAACCTCCCAAGGCCAGGAGATTCAGCTTGTCAACAGCATCTTCAAATAGCCTGTGGAGAAGGAAACAGAACACACAAGTTAGTTTGGTTAAATCGTGGAGTCTAATTAAAAAAATACACACTATTGGTTATCACTGTGTTGCAGGACACCAAACCCAGAAATACAAGAAGCAGACGTAGCATGTATTAGAAGTTATACCTTTCCACCCACCAAATGCCGCTCTGCATGATAACATTTACAAAAACATTTGATGAACTAGGGTAAAAATTAACAAGGAAGCCATATGGAAATAAAAATATTGATTTGGTCCACTGGTGTCAGTGTTCCCATTCCTAATGAAGTGTATGCCCTCAAAAGCCAAGGAAAAGAAAATCACAAGGAAGGTTATATATTGTAGGAATACTACAGTCAGACAATCTATGTATGGAATATATAAGAAAATTCTTATTTAATATAATCCTGAAGAAAAGCACTATAAACATCATGGGGATACAGAAACAGTGGAGAGAATTTTCCCCTCTCCTTCTCCCATAATATTAGCACCCACAAACACTCAATGAAATGGATGGCCAGGAGATTCAGGACAGCTAACAGGGAATACTTCTTTACTCAATGAGTAGTTAAATTGTGGATTTCACTGCAAGTGGATGTAGTGATGGCCACAAGCACAGATGTTTGGATCAGTGATTTATCAGAGAGGTCAATCAGTGGGTAAAGACAGGTTCCACATTTAGAGGTAGCAAACCTATGAACACCAGCATTGGGAGGCAGAAGTAGGGGAGCACCTTGGCCTCTATGCCCTGTTGCTTGCCTTCCAGAAGGCCAATGTAAAAGACAGACTGCTGAATTAGATCAGGGGTAGGGAACCTGCGGCTCTCCAGATGTTCAGGAACTACAATTCCCATCAGCCTCTGTCAGCATGGCCAATTGGCCATGCTGGTAGGGGCTGATGGGAATTGTAGTTCCTGAACATCTGGAGAGCCGCAGGTTCCCTACCCGTGAATTAGATGCATCATTGCTGTGATCCAGCAGGGCTCTTCTTGTCTTCTTGTAGCTTGGGTCCTTAGGCAAGCAACTATCGCTCAGTCTTGGCACCATGTGCATAAGATAGGGACATTAGTACTTCCCCACCTTGCAGGGCTGTTAAATTAATTACTTGAGGCAATGTGTGTAAATGGCCTGTTTTGAACATTCATGGTAAAATATATAAGATTGTCTTTTTGAAGACACCCAATCTTTGGGCAGCTCTCAATGCATGACTGCCAATACCTGTCAGCTTGTGTAGAGAGGGAAAGAATAGCCTTGGCTGCACTGCTTCCACTCAGCAGGCTGCCTCCACGGAAGTCGAAGGCTCTTCCCTTGCTGCCTTCTTTGATAAGATCCTGAATGGAGACTGGCTGGATGATGGGGTTGCTGCTCAGAGTGGCTTCTTGCTCCTGCAGGAGTTCCTGGGGAGAGTCCAACAGACCTTCTACATGGAGCCCTCCTGTTGCCTGTTGTCCTTGTGTGATGGGGACCGGTGGCTGAGATGTGCCATCACTAAAATGAGTGTGTTCCAGAGTACTGATGTATTCACACACTCTGAAACGAAACAGGAAAATGAAACAGACAAATCTGCAGTTCACATTCACTCTGAACAACATTAATTGATTTATGGCTGTCATACAATAATTTTAAGGCAGTTGAATGGAAAAGCAGTGTTGTAAGCAAGGTGTTACCGGCAGCTAATTCCACTGCAGGAATTAGATATGCTGTGTGCAAATCAAAAGCAACCTGGTTTAATTAAATTAATATTTTTCACTGCAATGAACAGTAAACCTGCATTAATGACCTGCTGCTAGCCAAATGAGTGTTAGATAGGATGCTACTTTCATTCAAATGGAAGATTTCTTCCATTCTCCAGTTGGAACATGAAGAGTAGATGAAATCTTGTATTGCACTTCTCTTGTGGTAGGAAAGCCTTGCCAGGGAGACCACAGGTGCAGGACAGAGTAAGAAAAAGGTGATTGGAAACAAACAAAAATGATTCCATAGTAATATTTTAAGAAAAGTTTAATTATGTTTAAAATTAAAAGATTTCACAAAACAAAGATAATGAACAAGAAAAAGTTACACAAAAAACCATTTTGAAAATATGCTGAAATTTTTCAAATAATGGATATGAGAAGTTTGTAAAACATCTTTTTTATAAGATTGGCCATATTTCAAGAAAAGTTCCATGATTGTATCGATCTGTTTCTCCAGCACAGAAATGCCCCTTGGCTTTCTTGTGTTGGCAGAATGTACCCAGTAGGATAGAGTGGTAGAATCCAACCTAATACACATAGAAAAGACAGGTCTGAATAAAAATTGTATGGAGTATATAAGAAGGGTGAGAAAGAATGAATCTGTAGCCAAGTAATAAAACAATATAGTGCTTATTTGCATTCTAATATTAAAATGCCTTGCATAGTACTTATAAATTTAAAAATAAATCAAGGTAGGCCATACAGCCTGGAAACCACACAGCACCCCAGTGATTCCGGCCGTCAAAGCCTTCGACAATCTTTCTTGTTATTTAGCGCCATGGAAAATGCTTCTGTTTGGTTGTTTTTATGGGATTACTAAAGAGATTGCAACAAAGATGGTTAACAGATTACGCAGTCTGCATTGGAAAAGATGGCCAATGCCAAGGGCAAGATCAAGCACAAATGGGACTGAAATTAACTGAATGAAGATGAAGGCCAGTTCCATACCTGAACACATGTGGCCAGCAGTCTTGATTGTGGCTTCCCATCTCCAGTCCCACACTAAGAATGGCATCCATACACAAAACATGAGCTGTATGCAGGCAGACTCCTGGCACTTTGCCCATCTGCTCCAGTTTCTGTTCCACTTTCTGTTTCACTGTTACATCATAATTTTAAAAAAAGATTTCCAGTTATTTCCAAAGAATAAATTGAAGTTGAAGTTTTTCTAAGAGGAAGAGTACTTTTAGCCAAATGGGCTTTTAAAAAGGGCATCCTTTTTCATTCTCCTGAACTTCTCGGCAGCATTTGATACTGTCAACCACAGAATCCTTCTGGAGAGGCTGGCTGGGTTGGACACAGAGGGTGCCATGCTTCACTGGTCTCACTCTTACTTGACAGGCTGATTCCAAAAGGTGGTGTGGGGGAATGCTGCTTGGCCCTGTGTCACTTATGTGTCATTCATGCTATGAGCCCTTGCAGCTTTCCATCTCACCCCCCAAACATCTAAATAAAACCACTGAGAGAGGAAACCTGGGGTTTTGGAATGAAGTCCCACCAATATGTGGATGACACCCCAGCTCTACTTCTCTTTACCAGCTAAGCCAGATGGGTCTGTGGGTCATAAATATATGTCTGGAAAAAGTAATGGGATGCATGAGGGTCAATGAACTAAAGCTCAAAGCAGAGAAGACTGAGGTGCTGGCAGTCAATGAAAAAGCTGCTTGTGGATTACAAAACCAGCTTGTCATGGGGGGGCGGGGTTGCACTCCCTCTGAAGGAACAGGTTCGTAGCTTGGGGAAACTATTATTAGATCCTGGCCTACAGTTGGAGGCACAGTTCTCCTTGGTGGCACACAGCACTTTTTATCAGCTTCATCTGGTTTGCCAGCTATGGCCATTCCTCCAGCAGTGTGATCTGCCCACAGCGATCCATGCTCCATCCAAACTAGATTACCATTATGTGTTCTACTTGGGACTGCCTTTGAAAACAGTTTGGAAACTTCAGTTGGTCAGGGTACTGTCAGGGGTTTGCTACAGGTATTGTATCACCCCCAGTGCAGTTAACTATCTGTTTCTGGGTAAAATTCCAAGTACTGGATCTTATCTTTAAGACCTTAAACATCTTGGGGCCAGAACCTGAAGGATTATTTCCTCCCACAGTTAAGATCTGCCTCTCAAACTCTACTCTCTGTGTTTTTGCCTTCAGAGGTGAGGCCAGTAGCAACTAGAATTTTCTGTGGTGATACCTCAACTTTGGGAATGCCCTTCCCCTTGAGGCTTGCCTGGTGCCTACTTTATTTTGTTTCAGATGCCAGGCTAAAACACATCTTACCCATGTGTTTAATTAGGGATTTTATCTCACCAACTTTTTAATAGCATGCTTCTGTTTTATGCCAATGACTTTTTAAAATGGCTTTAAAAATATATTGTGTTTTTTAATTGTAAGCTGCTTCCAGAAAGACTCTGAGTAGGTGACATAGAAATAGTGATTGCAGTAACACCCCCCCCCCACACACACATTATTGTTAAGTAGTAAATTAATTAACTTTTCAAGTAGTTGTACCTTGAGAAATGGCATCGCTAGGGTCTTGGGTCTCCCTTTCTTCCTTCTCCTCTTGAACACATGAAGCAGCAGCCATCTGAGCAAGGGCAGATGCACAGTTAGCAGCAACCCCTATTGAAAGAAAGAAGCTAGTTATTTCTTAGTACATAATCTACATTAACCTCTCTGTTTTACTCATCATGCCCTTGTTAATCATTGGCAGAAAGGACACATGCAAGTCTCTGCACCAGGATTAGTGCTCCTCTACATCTGCAAGGTCACTCTCTGACATAATGAGGATTACATCCCACTACCAAAATTCCTCTAGAAATGCAGCCCATATTGTTGACTATACCTAAAGCACAGCTGAGTCGGGCTGCCTTCCTCAGTCCATCCAGGCTCATGCAGATGGCATCTTTCTCTTTCTGATTCTGCTCCTTGACTCCTTCAGCTCCAAGAATGAATGCCAGTCCTTTAGAGCTCCCTGCCATTCGACCGGTCAGAGGTGTTGATAAGGTATCAATCAAGTTTTTCCAACAACCAATTAGCAGGTATCGGGCAAAAGCAACACCTAAAGGAGGCAGAAAAAAGAGATGGCCCAGTCAGCTCCTTAGTTCACCCAGAAATTCAAGCATTGTTATCTTTTGGGAAATAGAGTCAGTTTTGGCCCAGTTTAAAATAGGTGTTTCAAAAAAGCTGATCTTATACTATAGGTATCTGGAGTGGGCAGGAGCTCTTAGGTATTCAGAAAATGTCTCTTCCCCACCCAATACAAACATACTTGGTTGGATCATCAGAAAGTGCTGACAGACATGGATTTTTGTCCTCCACCTTTCCATCTCCATGATAATTGAAAAGACGCTCTGGTGAAGGAGACAAAATCACTTCCATTTACTTCTTCCATAAATGAAGTGCCATTGAGGGAAACAGGAGAACAGAGTGATCATTAACCCCCCCCCCTCCCCTACACTGTATCCCAACCAATGTGGCTATTATGCCATGAGAGTCTTGTGGCCATGGGAATAAATTCTCCTGGGGATTGGAAAGGACTGCTGGGGGGCAGGGAAAGCTGTAAGATCTGTGGTCCTAGTGAAATCCTTCCTCTGGATTCAACCAACTATATTTGTCAAAGTTTTGAAACAGAATTCAGAACAAACCACAAGAATACATTTTATCTGGTAACCCCCCCCCCCATAATTTCTGACAATTTCTTGATTTTTCTTTATTATTATAAAGGGGGGGGGTCACAATAACCTACTCGATAATAATAATTTATCAAAGCCATGAATATAACAACATTCATAGAAGGTTTAGACAGAAGAAAATGGAAATAGACATAAATAACCTAATAATAACAACATTATCAACACAAAACTAATAACACTTGGTAGCTTTGCAATGTGTGACTCTTCAGAAAAGTTGTAAGCCAGCTGTTTAAAATGATCTGTCTAGTCAA
The DNA here is from genome assembly GCF_021028975.2 of Sphaerodactylus townsendi. Classification (NCBI taxonomy): domain Eukaryota; kingdom Metazoa; phylum Chordata; class Lepidosauria; order Squamata; family Sphaerodactylidae; genus Sphaerodactylus; species Sphaerodactylus townsendi. Next base: position 106,339,275 of record NC_059425.1, read on the forward strand.
AAATTGCAAGAATTAGGCATGAGGTTCACATAAGCATGAACAACAAAAGCAGCATACATTGTAAAAATGAGCATCTGAAAATTATGAACATGCATTGTTTTTTTAATGCATTTGATTTCATTTTATCAAGATACTACAATGCTTATGTTAGAATGCATACCTAAACTAAGCAACCTTTCCCACAAAGTATAAATTTTTATCAACCATAAAGATGACCCACCCAGTAAAGTCATGTGATTTCTGGAACGTAATAATAGAAAAACACGATCCTAGATCCCTGGCCATGAAAAAGAGAATTGGGAGGTGAGATTCAATGTGGGGAAAAAAATTGTCAGTAGCCTTTCAAAATAATCGAATGCTTTGATGCATGCAGATGTGGATCATCATCCACATCCACAGTAAAGCGATAACTTACCGGCCACTACTGCATTGTCTGGCTTCAAGTTCTGGGTGAGAGGAGACTGGGTAGATGCAGAAGCCATCAGCTGCCCACCTATTGTACTACTTCCCAAACCATCAATGTCTGAAAGGAAAAAAAACAACAGCAGCAGCATGAGAATAAGAAAAAGACACCTGAAACCTGACTCCAAAGATATGTGTTTTACTCAGTATCTCATTACTTGGTTACTTGGAGTTGAATATGTGAAATGCTTTCATTTTGAAGTACTATGTGTGAAGTAGTGCATGATATCACCATCCTGTTTGTGGTATCTGATAAGACTGCTGTTTCACATGTGTACATCGTTACTTCATGCTGCAAATCACTGTGTGAACAACATGACTGAGCTCTGTGAGGACTTAGGCAGAGACATCAAACTAAATCAGTTCCAGAAGTCCAGTGACTACTCTGTTGAAAAATAGAATCTCAATTTTAGTCACTAAAGCCAACTGATGGTCCTGCAAGGGATTCAAGGAGAAAAAGAAATAGAGAATGTAAATGCTCTCAGGCCAGTTCACGCTTACAAAGTCCACATGTCTCCCAGGTGGACTTTGGACAGACATGTTTTGGGAGTTCCCCATTGGGAACTTAATTCCTGGCTGTATGAGGTCCTGATTCAGACTGTGACCATAGCTCATGGAGACAGGGGATTGAGCCTTCCCCACTCAGTGAAGTTTTCCCAACCTGACACAGTCCCGGGAAACAGCTATTTGCCTCTTGGGGAAACTTATTTTAAGCTATCAATCCATGTAATTTTTCCTAGTGGGGAAATAACAACTCACTGGGACAACTTCAGGTCAGGAAAAAGATGGAGGAGGGAGGCTCAATCCCCTTCTATGCATGTGGGGAAGCCCTGATCTTAATCAGGCCCATGTGCACCAGGGAATTAAGATTCCAGTGGGGGAACTCATCGTGTACATCTTTGTCCTTGTGGTGGCCATAGTGGGCTTTGCAACATGTCAATCAGCCCTCACTTGGAAGAAAGTTATTTATTTGCACAAGATTCATTTTCCTAAGCAACGCAGGTTTGCTAGTAATGCAGTAAATCTGCATAACAGCTTGGAATTTTTAAACCTGCTACACAAACTGAAAACAATTTAATGTCTCTGACAAACACAACAGTCACTGAGAACTGAGAAACATTGTTAAAAGGAGAAAATTGGATGTTTGTTCTAACATTAAATTCTATTGTGAGGGATAGGGATTTTATGGTGCTGTCAAAGGTTAGTTGAAGATGTATGCCAATGACCATTCGAGTTCCAAAATGTATCTGAGAATTCCAGACAGCATTTTTATCTGTAAAACAGAAATCCTATCTAGGGAGATAACAGTCCAAACTAGAGCAAGAAAGTAACCACTTCAGACCAAGTGCAGAAAACCTTTCCAAAATCACTATCTAAGTTAATTTTTTTTGCTGTCAAGTTACAACAAACTTATGGCAAACTCGTAGGATCTTCTGGTCAACAGGTGTTCAGAGGTGGCTTGCCATTGCCTGCCTCTGCACAGCAACCCTGGTGTTCCTGGGTGGTCTCCCATCCAAATATTAACCAGGGCTGACCCTATTTCACTTCTGAGACATGAGGAGATTGGGTTCTCCTGGACCCGTGGTGGCACTCCAGATGTTCATGGACTACATTGGCAGGGGCTGATGGGAATTGTAGTCCATGAACTTCTAGAGTGCCATAGGTTCGCCACCACTGTCCTAGACTATCCAGGTCAGTGCACATTCTATTAGTTCATGTTAAATATGAGGCAACAATCCAGTTTCTGAATGAGAGAAGTAAGGTGGACTTGCAAACTAAGGCATTTTGGTATGATGACTAAACAAGCACACTACAACCTTGCCATGTGCCAACTGTTGACTAAAGAGTAAGTTCCCCAGTAGGAGGAGGATGTAATGTCAATATTTTTCCTGAAAAGAAAACACCTGTGACATTCATTTCTAATATTTTGGGTGCTATCACAATGCATTTAGTTGATGGTGTACATTTTTCTACACTACATATTTGAATGACTATATAAAACTGACCAGTTAGCATGGTGATAAGTGGAAGTCTGTGTTCTTCAGGACTTCCCCAATAACCGGCCTCTCCAAGAAGATTTCTCTCCAGTACCTGGTGGTAAAGTTCTTCAACCCAAGCCTGAGAAAACACCATCAATACTCCACTGGACTGGACCTGCTTCATAAATTCCTTCTACAAAATTGAAGACAACACTTAATCAGGAAGTGATGTTTTTCCTCAGAGAACTCTAAACATGAAGGTAAGATCAAGTCACTTTGTCCTCTTACACCTATTAGCGTACAGAGGTATTTCACTTCCAGCACAGTCAATGAAAGAATTCCCACATATAAGTTCTTGAAACATTTATAAATGAAAAATCTCAAACCCTTGCAGGCACTGAGACTACTTGATCAAAGAGATCCCAAAAGCTTTAATTAATCTACATTTATGTAGCAATTAAAATAAGCCTGACTCAGATAGTATCCTATTTTCTAACAGAAAAAATTGTTTCTAAGGAGAATTACTGCATGACATTTCTTGTTACCAAAATAGTTATGTCCTCCTGTGACTATTGTGTCTTCACATCTTTCCCAATTATGAAACTGTGGGCTATGTAATTAACACACTGGAAACATTAATATGACTATAATAACCATTTCCAATTTAAACACATCATGACCATATCTATGTTTGTGATGGGTATAAACTGGGATCACTTCTCCTCCCTTCATGAGTCTATTTCAAGCCTATCTGAAAGTCGATCCTTAACTTAGTTACAATGATTTAAACTTATGGTTGTAAAGCATGATTCAGTAAACTGTGCGTTAACAGAGCAGCAGCAAAAATTCAAGGTATATCCAAATATGACATGTTCATCATAATAAACAATGGCTTCAGGCACAGTTGATGGCAAAATCTTTTTCTGTGCTCTATATCCACTTACTATTGACACAGGGCATTGGGCAGGCTTCTTTCGGTAGTAATCTGCATTGGACAGCTTCAGATTAAGCAGAAGAATGTAGGGAGAAACCATGTAGAGACTGTCTGCATTCATCAGTGCCTGGAAGCTGAAGCCAGTATTCCCTTCAAATCCTGGAGAGTGCATCATACCTGACAAACAGAGATGGAACAACCACTGTGCACTAGATACTTCGCTGGGTAGCCTCATTCTGTGGCCAGCCATGGCAACATGGGGATACTCTGGCATTACTCCAGGATACCCCAGCATAATGCTTGGTTGGCTTCCTAAATGCTAATGGTTTTTGGCCTAAGGAATGTGCTATCAGTCAATCAAGAACAATTTTTCAGAAATTGTACTCATTAAAACAGGTAAATTGTAACCAACTTTTCTGTAACAGTACAGTACAATAAACCTTTATTAGACATAAATAATTCTGTTTTCTGTAACATTAAATTGTCTTTCACATTTCCATTACAGACTGCCCAGTTTTAGATGAAAAAAAAGTTACTGTCAGCAATACAATTACCAGTATGTATAGTGATAGGCCAGCAGTTAAACAACACAAACAGTTTTGTTACATTTACTGTCAGGGTTCCCTCAACCTGACTTTGAATGAGGGACATCAAGTGTGAGGGAACATATTTCCCAAGTGTGAGGTGCCCCTGTTTGGTTTGGGACCCTGGAGAATGGCCTTCAGCCTTTCCCAGCTCCATTTTCCTGATTTAAAATTGCCCCAGGGAATGTTATTTACCGTGTATATGTGTGTGTGTGTGTGTGTGGGGGGGGGCTATGTGGATACACGTGCAGCAGTGACGCACGTATAGATTTTTATGGGGGTGTTCGAGGTGAGGCCCCACCCCCACCCCTGGGGGTGTGGCCATGCTTCCCCAAGCCCTGCCCCCAGCCTCAGTGCTTATAAAAGCAGCTCTCTGAGGCCAGGGATAGCAGACTCCCCTGCCTGCCCGCTTCCCCTCTGGCTGGGCTCCCAGCCAGCAGCCAGCAGTCCCTTCTGCCCTCCCCTCTGGGCAGAGGTGTAGCTAGGGAAAATGAAGCCCTTGCAAAATCTGAGTTTTGCGCTCCCCCCATGGTGGCCGCTGTGATGCTGGAATCCACTCTCAAACAGCATCACTTTCAATGATGTTTAAACTAGAGAGCCCAAATTCTCCTTTTAAATTCACCTTAAAGGGAGAATCTGGAGTCCCCAGTTAAAACAACATTGAAAATGATGCTGTTTTGGGGTAGATTATCCCCCACCTTGAAACAGCATCACTTTCAATGTTTAAACTGGGGACCTCAGATTCTCCCTTTAAAATCCATGCCAATTTAAAAGGAGAATCTGGGGAAATTTGGGGGGTGTCTGCTGTCAGGGGTGCAATTGTTAAGCTAGCAGCACTAAGCTTTCAGGGTATTTTTAGGAGACTCTCCTGATGATACCATCCAGGTTTGGTGAAGTTTGGTTCAGGGGGTCCAGAGTTTGGTTCAGGGGGTCCAAAGACCCTCAAAGGTGTAGCCCCCATCTTCTATTAGCTCCCATTGGAAACAATGGGGGATGGGGCACCCCCTTTGAGAGTCCATAACTTTGGACCCCCTGAACCAAACCTCACCAAACATGGATGGTGTCATCAGGAGAGTCTCCTGAAAAGTCCCTGAAATTGTGGTGCTGCTAGCCCAGGGGTAGGGAACCTGCGGCTCTCCAGATGTTCAGGAACTACAATTCCCATCAGCCTCTATCAGCATGGCCAATTGGCCATGCTGGTGAGAAGCTGATGGGAATTATGGATTCCTGAGTATCACTGGAGAACACAGGTCCTAACCCTATGCTAAAATGCACCCCCTGCAGGCCAAAAGCCGGAAAAACACTAACAAATACAAAAAAACCCAAACAGGGGGCAGAGCTTTAGACATGTAATGGGGGGGTTTGAACCAGAGAACCCCCTTACCTACATCCTTGACATTCAGCTTCCTAATATGTATCCATGCATGTCATGGTCCATGCACTCTATGGGGAGGGAAGGGAGGGGACCCATCATCTGGTCATGGCCCACCCACTCTGGGGAAGAGAGGGAGATACACATTCAGCTTTCCAAGAGAGTAAATAGGATCCCTCAAGAGCTGCTGCAGGTTGGGAAAATGGTGAGGGGAGGAAGGCTGAAACCCTTTCTCCTCACACACAATGGTTCTGATCAAAACTGGTGTCCCACATGCTTGGGAAATGATTACCTTAGCTCCGGACATCTGACAGTCTCAGTCAAAGCCATTTGGTGGGGGGGGGGGGACGGATATACAAATGCTACAAACTGTTACATGTAGTTTGACCATTGGATTAATGAAATTCCCTTGAGTTCTGATCCCTTGTCAATCATGAAGGCCTCTGCATAATCTTGAGTCAATCACACTCTGCCACAACAAAACTTATCTCACATGGGATGATATCCTGTTTGTGTATATCTCCTGCAAATAGATTCCCATTTCTGGCACATTTTTTCAAGCATGTATTATTTTCTTGAACAGAGAAAAATAAAGTGGGATGAGCTCCTTATTTTACAGAACTAATCCATAAGGCTGCACATCAGTCAGGATGCTAACTTTTTAAAACACAGTGTAAAAACTATACCTATTCCCTTCAATAAAGAGATGCTATTAATTTAACATTAACACTGAACCAAACAACCAGCTCACCAACCTGAACAAAAAGTTGAAGAAAAGTTCTGAAGGGCCAAATCCACTTCTTCAACACTAGGAAGAGCTATTAATTGAGGAAGAAGAGTTTCAAGGGACTGGATAAACAACCTGGCACTCTGCTGATCTGCTTCCTGGTTCTTCAGAAGTTTCAAAGAAAGGGCAGCAGTTCGTAAAGACTTGTGACCTGGACAGTCTCTTGGGGTCTGCTCTTCATCAGCCAATGAACAGTTGTCTGAGCCAATGTCTGAGACATCTGATCTCCCAGAATCCTTCTCTGCTGCCATGGAATATTGGTCACATGAGTCAAATTCAGTCCTGGAAAGATCCTGGTCATCAACACTGAAATTACTCTCGCTGTATCTGGATCCACAGGAACGTGCCCTGCAATCAACTGAAAGAAAATTAGTTATGTCTGGATAAACAACCATATGGCTCCGTTGAACAACATCCGGCTGATCGACAGTTTCCGATTCTGGCTCTTTATAACGAATCTCTTTACCCACTTGTCCACCTGGTGATTGCAGTGAATTTTTACGAATTTCAGAATTATCTTCCGGAGTAGTCTGTCCCAAATCCCCCTCCAAAGTAGTTTGGCCAGTGTCTGTGGTAACACTAATGCTAATATCAGGACTTTTTTCATTGCCTGCATCCCAGGGAGTATGTTCCGATGACAGGATACGTCTTTGCCACCTAAAATCGGCATCGTTGATCTCCATGGAATCTCTGCTTGTTTCAGCCCCATCTTTTAACTCTTCTAAACGTCGGAGAAGCAAATGGATCTGCTCTTCATTCAAGCCTTTTCCTTGACTTAACTCATCTAAAGTTCCAAGAAGGGCACAAGCACAAGATACCGAGGCGTAGCATGCTTCAATTCCACCTTTGATGCAAGCTTCAGTCATCCCATCCAGGATACTAGGATATAAACACACACACACATACAAACCTTTTATTCTTTTTGCTGGAATGCAAATCCTTGAACACAGAAGCATTACTAGTACATTGAAGGACAAATATGTGCCTCCTTTGTTTTTGCTAATCAGCTGTAATTGGATGACATCACTATTCAGTAGTGAGAGAAGCCTGACATTTGCTTATTCAACAGGACATTACCATCTCTGCCTTTGGTACTTCAGGTTTCAGCTCACATCCTCATTCTGGCCTTTCTTGAGATCAAGGCCTTGCTCTACCAATTGATCACACAGGCTGTCTGCTGGAGAACAATAGCCCCAACCTGATCCTAACAATAGGACAAGGTATTTCCATGTTGATCCCTGCTCTTTTAAAGTAGTAGACTGTGTTAAGAATGCTGGATCATAATGATCTCTGACATAGTTCCAGAAACAAAATCTTACTAAATTGGAATTAAGATTTTCCCTGCTTCTTCAATGCGTTTTCAGTTTATGTGCCTTTGACATCTGCTTGTCCAGTTTATATGTATTCCTGTCAGCTTGTGGAGCCCAAAGATGTAGACAAGATCCTTGGAGAGATGAGACCTACCACCTATGTTCGTGACCCTCGACCCTCCTGGCTGATAAAAGCTACCAGGGCTGGCCAAGAGTTGTGGTAAATGCTTCTTTGAGAGTGGGAGCTGTGCTGCCTGTGCTCAAGGAGATAGTGATTAGATTTATTTTGGAAAAAAAACACCCTTCCTAAATCCTACTATGGTGGAGAACTTCTTGTCAGTGTCCAATCCTCCATTCTTGGACGTGATGCTAGAATGGGTGACTGCTTCGCAGTTCCAGGGGTTCTTGGAAGAGACAGATTTTCTGGACCCATTTTAGTATGGCATCAGGCCAAGTTTTGGAACAGGCCTGCTTTGGTTGATGATCTCTACTGAGAGCCAGACGGGGGGGATTTGATCTCTCAATAGCCTTCAGTATTACTGACCATAGTATCATATGAGCTTGGCACTGGGACTCAGGGGTACTGTGTTAGGGTGGTTCAAACCCTACCTGGGAGGTCACTCTGGAATGGTGACTAGGGAATTCCTGCTCTGCCCCACATACGTTGGCTTGTTGGGTTACGCAGGGTTCAGTTTTTCCCACCTAATTCAGAGGATGCTGTTGATGTTCTGAACCGGTGCTTGGAGTCAGTAATAGATTGGATGGGAGTTAACAAGCTGAAACTTAATCCTCACAAGGCAGAGAGGCTCTGGGTTAGTAAACCAGGTAGATCTTTCTGCTTGGATGGGGTTATACTCCCCTTGAAAACCCAGGTTTGCAGCTTCAGAGTGCTATTCAACACAGTGGTCATCTTGGAAAACCTGGTGGATATGGTGGTTCAGAGTACTTGTGCATAGGCTGTGTTCCTTGCTCAGTCAGATCTAGCCACAGTGATCCTTTGTTACATCTAGACTGGGCTACTGCAATGTGCTCTACTTGGGGTTACTCCTGAAAAGTGTTGGGAGGCTGAGCTAGTGCAGGAAACTGTGGCTAAACTGCTGGAACTTGTGGCCACAATATTACAGCAATTATACTGGCTACCAATCCAGTTCCAGTTTGCATTAAAGGTGTTGTTGCTGACATTTAAAGCTCCACATGGATTGAAGGACCATTACCTCTCATATATTCCTGCCTACAAATTATGATAACAGGGAAAGCCCCTCCTGACTGGGGTGTTGTGGGCATTCCGGGTTTTATGGTCGTGTTCCAGTAGCATTTTCTTCTGATGTTTCGCCTGGATCTATGGCTGGCATCTTCAGAATATCTGACTGTTCTATCAATCAATGACACTCATTTGCTGAATACACAAGAGAAGGCCTTTTCAGTGGCAGCCCCATGATTAAAGTATAACCTCCTCAGGAAGGTGCACCTGACCACTTTACTTTCAGTTTATAGGAGACAGTTGAAGACTGTTTTATTTACTACCACTCCTGAAATGTGATTTTAAATTCTGTTTTTTATGTTATCATGTATTTTATTTTACATATCCATGCTATTGTGTTATTCACATTAAGCATATTAAATATTTCACAATATTGTGCTGATATCTAGTAACCAGGCCTGTAGTTACGGTGGTGCAAAAGGGGGCTGGGCCTAGAGGTGGGATTTAGCCGGTTCGCACCAGTTTGGTAGAACTGGTAGCTACGGTTAGCTTTCACCGAACCGGCTGCATCCCACCACCCCAGGGGAGGGGGAGGGCCCCCCACCCGCAGCATAGGGTTCCCGCCGACTGCTGCACTCCGTCGCAGCCCACTTACCTGAATGCTGCAGGGGATCATAAATGGCCAAACCGGGGCCTTTTCCTCCCCCTTGGGCCCAGCCGTGCAGCTGGGAGACCTTCCCCTGGCTGGGGATCATGTCAGCATTATCCAGAGGCACTAAATGGCACAAAGGCCTTCCTGGCTGTGCAGCTGGACCTGAAGCCGGGGGCCTGCTACATGGCTGGGGAGGCCTCTTCCCCACTGAAAGAACTCTCTGGCATGATCCCAAGTGGGGGAAAGGTCTCCCGGCCATGCAGCCAGGAAGCCCCTTCCCTCCCCTGCTGGAAAATCTTGCTGGTGCCGTCCAGCTTGGCTGGGCAACACCGGTGCGATCCCCAGCGGGGGAAAGGTCTCCCAGCATTGCAGCCGTGAAGCCCCTTTCCTCCCCTGCTGGAGGATCTCGCTGGCGCCGTCCAGCTTGGCTGGGCAACGCCAGCACGGTCCCCAGTGGGGGAAAGGACTTCCGGCCATGCAGCCGGGAAGTCCCTTCCCGCCCCTGCTGGAAGGTCTCGCCACCACCATCCAGCCGCGTACCTGGGCCCAAGGCCGAGGAAAAGGCCCCAGCTGGGTGAGCCACGGTCCTCTGCAGCAGCCAGGTAAGTGGGGCAGCAGGGGTGGGGGGACACTCAGCGGGGAGGGGGGAGAACCGGTTGCTAAATTAATTGAATCCCACCACTGGTTGGGCCCCACCAATCATTTGTCATGCCTCTCCAAGCAACGCTAGAATTGGTAGAAAATCCATGAGTCTTTCATGGATAAATTCTGTACTGTAAACAAGGGAAGGAGCTGAGGTAAAAAGGTGCAAATCATTGCATAAATCTTCCAAATATGAGTACTCTATGTAATCAGTTAGAACAGAATTAACAGTTAGCAGGACAGAAGTGTCCTAATTTAAAACGCAGGATGTGTGTGTGTGTGTGTGTGTGTGTGTGTGTCTCATGGGATATCTGAAATATTTTTGCACTTTTCTAGTTTTTGTAACCCTATATCTATTGCATTGGTTATGAGATCCCTTACAGTATTCAATTACATTGCTTTATACTATGTATTCACCTTGAGTCTCAAGTACAAATCTGGTAAAAATAATAAAGCACAAATAAATAAATACTAAAGAAAATAAATAATGATTGGCTGACCACCACTATACTAATTTGCTCCCCCACCAAATAATTTTTTCTGGCTGTGGGCCTACTGATGACCCATATCCTATTATGGTATTTATCCCTTAAGTGAAGAGAAAAGTTAAATATATGCAAATTGCAGCTATGTACATTCCACTGTATCCATACATAAATAAGGACATCCTACTTTGCTGAAAACTTCAGTAGTTACTAGACATGCATTTAAAATATAGTAATGGAACATACAGTTTGAGAAGATCCAGATGGGACTTCCTTTTTGAAATGGATCTTTTTCTGGATTCTGGTTCAGAGAAGCAGGGGCATGCCAAATCACACAGTCGTTGAGGACTACCCAGCATCTAAACAGAATGCAAGTCTGTATGAGATAAGAGAAACTGTACGCAACTCAAATGAATGCACAACTGAGATTATCTTGAATTTTTAAGTGGGTTGATTGGTTTGAGGACATACAGAAATAATCTAACACTATACCTTGTAAAGCAAAGCAGATCTTAAGAGGCTTTAGATTTTGACTGGGATCCTAGGAAGCATTAGTGGAATGACTTTTCTGCCACCCACTGCTATCTGCAGATCATAGAGATCAGTGGGGGGGTGGGGCTATAAAGGGGGAGGGGAGAAATCAGTGACAAGTGGTCTTCTCCTTTTCTGTCAGTATAAGTACAAAGTACAATATAAGTACAAACCACAAACAAAAAAAACACCTTTGGATCCAAGCCTTTGATTACAAAGTTTTTCAAAATTTCTGCTGACCGTGAATTAAACCTAATCAGTGAGAATCCATTCATGTGTTCAAGCAAGACTGATATTAAAGTAAGATAATACAATATGGTTTTAAGAGTCCTACATGATCACATACTGTACTAGCTTGAGTTCATAAAGAGTACTATTTATGCTTTTCAAAAGACATCAGTCTTATCGTAAAGCTTTAAGAAAAGAACTGCATGATGCCTGTAGGGTATATTCATGGTAGCTGTCAAAATATTCTCCAAACAGTGGTAATACCACACAATACAACGGATAGTCCTCCATGATCATAGAGAAGGCTCTGAGAGCAGCCAACATGGACAGAACCAAATATTGCAAGTGGAATAAACAACCAGTTGAATGCATGTTCTTCTGGCAAATATAACCAGACAGAATGAAATGTGAATAAGAATATTTTTTCTGCTGGCATTTTCATATGTTAATACCATGTTGTGAAGTAGCTGCAAAGAGGGTTATTGCTTTTCCATTTTCATATTTACAGTAATTGTGGATACCAATTGGCAAAAAAGCAGTATAAAACACTTTCAGCCTTATTCAATTTAAATTCTGATTATGGTTATTATATACTTTTTTTGGAAAAATAAATTAAGAATCTTGTGGAAGAAAATTATTCTAAAATGTGTGTAAAACACAAAGACAGATTAAAATGAATAAAGCATACCATAACATAGTAAAATCATTAGGCCATGCTTTCATCCCAATTTAGAAGACACCTACACCTTCAAAGATGCTTGCTGAAATGCATTTATTCTCAGAATGCACTGAGTCCTATTCTTGTCATGTTTAATTGCTAAGCTGCGGCTTTTTACTTTTCAGTGTTCCTTCTTGGTTATTTGAAGATTGTAAAAAGCAAAGGACCCCAAGAAGATGTGAATACCAACAGCAGCAATTGTGGTATAAAGTGAAACATGGGCAAGATGGGCAGATATTTTCAGATTTATTTTTAAATATATTTTATATATATATTATATTTTTAAAATATAAATTTTTAAATATATTTAAAATGAACAAATACACATACTATAAACTAAGCCACTGGAGGTACACTGATAGTTCTTTTAAAATAGCATGTACTTGCAGTTACTTAGTAAATGCAGTAGGGAAAAAACCTTAGGTATGTTTTGTGCGATAACCTGACGGTAGTAACTAATTCCATAAGTTTGGTTTAATATTTAGTTTATCAGTTAAAGATGCTGTCAGCTACCATCACACATGCTTCTAGACTGGTCTGATTTATTCCATGATCAAATGTGGTCTAGATGTGTAGATAATTTGCAGGCTTTCAAGTCATAATATTAAACACACGTTACCCTGCATGCATTGTCCAACTTCATATTGCTGATCTCAATTCCAGGCACCAAATGCCATATAAGCTTCAGTCTGGCTAAAGGTGGCCTGCTCCACATCACTGTCTATGGTAAATATTGTGAGTCACTTTGTAGGGAAAGGATATCTCAGTGGTAGATTCAGAACTTTTAAACAAGCTGCCCAGAAAAGACCACCAGACTACCAGCTCAGACAACGTCTTCATTTCTCAAGTATTTTGATATGAACCACGGAAATGAACATTGTCGATGATTTTTTTTTGCTTGGTACTTTGAATATGATATAATTTTAGAAACACTGCCTTTAATAAATAGCAATAAACATAAATAAGCTGTAATTAAAACATTTTACAAATACATATCAAAATTTTGTTATAGTTAATTAAAGAAAAATTATACCATACAGACTCTCTCAAGTTGCCTCACCTCTTTCATGATCTTGATAGCTTCAGTTCGGTGCTGAGGTGGGGGATACAGAAGCATACGATGGTAGAGAGACTGCAGGACTGGCTTCATGGATTCCATCGAGCCCACTAATCGGACTAATTCTGTGGCAATGTAATAGATTGTGCGGGCAACAGGACTACTAAGGGCAGGCGCAGTTGAAGAGCAACCTGACCCTCGGCCATGATCAGAGACCCCTGAGGAAGGAGAGTCAGTCTCAAGGCAGGCGTTGCTGTGAGCAGAAGTGATTGTTTTATCATGGACTGGGTTTCCCAGAATTACTATGAGGGCTGGACACAGCTGTTTCCTATGAAAGACAAAAAAGGGAAGTATTTATATAGAAGGCTTTCACGACCGGATTCAACTGGTTGTGGTAGGTTTTCTGGGCTGTGTGGCCGTGGTCTGGTGGATCTTGTTCCTAACGTTTCGCCTGCATCTGTGTCTGGCATCTTCAGAGGTGTATCACAGAGGGAAGTCTGTTACACAGTGTGTAACACTATGATACACCTCTGTATCTAAACCTAAAATAAATATATGAAACCATAAAAACAATTAGAATATAGGACAGGAAGGAGGGTTCATTGATGAAACACCAAACCAAACAAAAAAGTCTTCACCAGCTGGTTTGAAGATGGTAATAGGAGGGGATAGACAAGTCTTCCTGTGCCCTCTCCTTGGTTGCCACTCACCTAATCTCAGAAGACAGGGGGACCCTCTGCAGAACTTCAAAATATGACTATGGTGGTCAGATAGATTGATAAGTATGTGGGTGATCTTTCAGATATGATGGTCCCAATTCTCATAGGACTTTACATGTGAACACCATCACCCTGAATTGTACCTGGAAAAAGACTGGGGCCCAGTGAAGAGGCACCTAGACTCAAGTAATGTAGATCTTATGACCCATTCCTGTCAATTTCATGGCTACAGCAATCTGCATCAATTGACATTTCTGAACACTTTTCAATGGCAGCTCCTACAGAGAACATTGCAGTGATCTAATCTTGTAACCAGGGCATACATCACAGTGGTCAGATTTTTTTCTGCCCAGGAAAGTCTACATCTAAGATATTCCTTGCTACAGCTGCTACCTGATTATCCAGCAGTAAGATCCAAAAGCACTCCTAAACCACAGGTAACCTTGGATTTATTTAATCACTTCAGTCATCTTCAGGAGTCCTACTTGGGGATCTTGCTATCTGATTCTAAACGGGTGGTAACCAGAGGACAGGCCTTCTCATTTATGGCACTAAAGTTATGGAGTTCCCTACAAAAGGAGATTTCTCTATTCCTGTCAACCACTATCTTCCGTCAGCTAGTAAAGGCTTATCTTTTTTGTTTGATGATCTCACACTGATTCTTCTAATTTATTTGTTTTCTTTAATCGTTTTTAATTGCTTTTATAACATGTACTTTAAAAGTTGTTTTAATGGTTTTGATTGTTCACCACCTTGAGGAACTTGTTGGGTAGAAAGGTGGCCTTCAAATGTTAAATAAATAAATAAATAGATAGATAGATAGATAGATAGATAGATAGATAGATAGATAGATAGATAGATAGATAGATGATAGATGATAGATAGATAGATAGATAGATAGATAGATAGATAGATAGCCTATTAATTTTCTTTTGCTCAGCTGCTGCTGTATATTGCTGTTCAACAGTGTGCTTCCATGTTTTGTAAACAATACAACTGAGGGTATTTTTTTCTTTTTCTGAAATTGGAGTTACTTTGTTTTTGCAACCAGAGACAAGCCCTGACTTGGCAAGGAGAGCTTGCTAAGTCACAAATATCTCTAACAAGAAAGACTTCCAATGAATTCCACAAATATCTCTAACAAAGAGAATTTCAAAGAATTCCATTGCACCTTAAGAAAAGACAGGGTTCTTGAATCTGAACAGATGATAAATTTACAGGTTACCAGGAAAGTATACCTCTTAATATCAACCTGTTGGTGGCAGCAGAGATTTGAATCATATTTGTGAAAGGGTATGTTTGGAGGAGAGCTGACAGCTGGAACTTTAGATTAGCTAAGCAAAATCCTCATTCTCAGTGATAGAAATAGGGGTCTGTGTGGTCTGTTGTATCACAGATCATCCACACAGACTGGCTGCCAGATCCCAGATCTCTAAAGGTACTTTGTCATCTTGGTAAGTCACAGAGAGGGATCTCTGCTATGCCACATTGCAACTAGAAGCATCAGAGCTTTCTCAAAGGTTGGTCCAGGTCAAAACATACAAGCCTTCCACTGTTGTAGTTTTAGGGAGGGGCTGTTGCAGCCCAGCTACCAGAAATCAACGTTGTTTCTTAGCAGTTCAGATGTAGCCTCTACGTCCATGGTGGCGAACCTTTGGCACTCCAGATGTTATGGACTACAATTCCCATCAGCCCCTGCCAGCATGGTCAATTGACCATGCTGGCATGGGGCTGATGGGAATTGTAGTCCATAACATCTGGAGTGCCAAAGGTTCGCCACCACTGCTCTAAGTCCTACAGCAAATAGAATGTACAAACATGAAGAGGTCCTTGAATACGGTGGACCAAATCACCCAAAATATGCTGCCATGACAATAAAACATTTCCTTCCTTCTGCAAACACTGTGGTAACTAGAAATAATATTTAATAACAGCTCAAACAGAGTTGAAAGAGTTAGCTTGTTTGAGACGGAATGCTGGTTTATTCTCAAGAAATATACAAAGCAGGAACATTTACCAGATGAGGTCAGTGAATCCTTTGTGGTGGAGCATACTAGGAGAGGAACTACCAAGCACTGAGAGGATGCATTCCAGGTACAGAAGCTGCAATTGCTGATTCTCACTAAAATTGGAAACGATAGATAGGTTTTATTGTTCATTCCAAACAGAGGCAATACAAAATCAGATGCTTATTCTCCATATTTCACACAGAGATATAAAATGAAGGCTTCCTACCAAGACAATGAAGAAGCACAGAAGTTGCTTTTATCTAATGCAATTATCTAAAATCAATTTCACCCCAAAGAGAAAGATGAATCTTTATTGAAAATTGTCAGAGTGCTTCTGTAGAGATATTTTATAGCATATGAAGGCAAACTGAATCATGTCACTTGTTCTGAACATTTCACTTAATTCATAAGCTAGTCACTGGTTCCAGTGGAAAAGCTAACCAAATGCTCAGCAGGGCTTTCAAGTGCTTTATTTTGACATCCTCATACCTCAAAATTGAGCATGTTATGTAACTTCAATAGTTGCAGCTATTGTTTTGTTACTTTCCAGTTGAGACTCATCATTTTCATTAACTAAAGTGTGGTTAATGCCAAACCTCACTTAGCGCCTGTGCATAAAAGGTGGCAAACTGCAGCTTGGACTCTGGTCTCCGTTAATACGACACACTACTCAGAGTTAGCTTCAACACTAAAAAGTAGGAGGTAATGCCCATGCAAGAGGTGAAAAGGGAGGAATGCATGAGCTTGGAAGGAACTTCTAGTAACATGAGCATGAGTACAGTAAGAGGCAATAGTACATCTGCGTTGAGCCACTTGATCATGCTCTTCTCTTTGCAGAAATATTCCAATTTGACCCACCCACCCCAGGACGCCCCACCACACCCCAGCCACGCCTCTGCCATGGCTCCGCCCAGGGCATCATACTTATTGCCCCATGGCACTACGCCACTGCCCAAGGGTTTAATAGTGATAATGTTCAGTTAAAGAGCCATACGCTTTGATAACAAAATATTAAATTAAAATGTCTTAAATTTTGACTGAATTACAGAAATTGTGTTTGGGGGCAAGTGAAGCATTACAACATATTAATTTTCCTTTCTTCTCCCCTTCACTCACAAAATGCCTAACATTAATGACATAGTTTTAAAATATTGACAATTAGGATCCCGTAATGAGTGAGAAGAGAGCACTTGCCTCACTGCACCAAGAACTGCTCCAAGTGAACTTCTTCGACTTGCTTTTTAAAAGGAGATGCTACAGTGAGAGGGATGAGGAACAAGCCTTTTCCACCAACTGGTCTCTCTCGAACACTTCCTTAATTAGGTCTGCTCATGCAGGTAAGTGGCAGTCAAGAATACCTTCCACTTTATTGTTAATTAAAAAGAACCCAATGCTAAAATTACACAATTGTCTCTTCCTATCCTTTACACTGCAATGCATTAAATGGGAGGTGTCTCCAAAGGGGTTTCAGGCAGCATGGGAAGCATGAAAAACTGCAGAAAGCCTGGGCCACCATGAAACCCCTATGCAGCCCAATGGACTGCTTCACACAAGAAGAAGAGTTTGGATTTATACCCCACCTTTATTTCCTGTAAGGGATCTCAAAGCAGTTTACAAATCCATCTCTTCCTCTCCCCACAACAGACACCTTGTGAGGTAGTTGGGACTGAGAATGTTCTGAGAGAACTGTGACTAGCCCAAGGTCACTCAGCAGGCTTCATAAGCAGGAGTGGGGAAACAAATCCAGTTCATGAGATAAAAGTCCGCCGCTCATGTGGAGGAGTAAGGAATCAAACCCGGTTCTCCAGATAAGAGTCCACTATTCCTAACCATTATACCAGGCATCAAAAGGCCACAGGAAGCTGACTAAAGTTGGCTCCACCCCTGGGAATGCCCCCACTATAGACGGACTCTAAAGAGGACTAAAGATGCATGGATTATCATACCTGTGATGGCTCCCACTGATTGTTATGGTCATGTGCTCAACTGTATGTGCTCTAAATAGATGTAAGGAAAGGGAACCCACTGAGCCCTACCAGGAATCACAATAATTTCTTCTGTATTGCCTGGTGCTCTAATTTCCATTGACTCTATCAAGATAATTTGTATCAACACTGTGTATTTTTCCAGTGTTGAAATGAGAAGAACCATCTGCTTAAAATTACAGTTTCATATAACACCCTCTACCAAGTAAAGCAAGTCCTTTTCTCACCCTATCAAATGTAGATCTTGCAACTTAAGAAACAGTAAGAAGTTAAACCTTAGATTTAAAATAACTTCAAGAGGCATGTTGTTAATTCATATGAAGGACTGAATAAGGCCTCCCCCCGCCCATCTACTTAGCATACTATCTTGTTCTGTTCCAAAGGCAAGGCCGGCCAGCCAACTTAAATATCCCCTCCTGGACTGCAATTTCCTCATATCTCTTGACTCTGCCTTCTAAGCAGAAGGAGCAACATAGCTACAAATGTTGGAACCCCTACCCATTTTATTTATTTATTTCATTAGTTTTCTATGCTATCTTTCCCCTTTTGGGCTCAGGAAGGCTACCAACATTTTATAAAATAATAACATCAGTTTCTGCTGACTTCATAATTTTAATACTTCTTAGTAATAAATAGATACACATACTAGAACACGGATACAATATAAATGCTGCTACTATGAATAAACTGCTTACAACTAAAAAGTAGACAGATACTACTTGCAAGTAATTACAGTTATTTAGATGTATAAGTAATTATAGCCGCTAAACTTAATATGGCATACACTTGTAATAATAATTACTGATCTGCTACTAAATTAATGGTAAATGCCTGCTTTCTAGTACACATGAATTACTGTATATTTATTCAATTCATTCCTGAATGAATTTTCCCATGGTTTTTCCTGCATTGCAGCATAGGATGCTAGAGACTTATTCCCTTGAACTCAGATGTGTATAAATTATAGTCAGGCTAAGGAATATTTTAGGCATCCGCCAACCATATACTCAATCTGATTAATCATTCTCTCATCACAAAAAGACACTTTACAAGTCATCAATTACACATGTGGATCAATTGTGTGCATTTTTTTAAAAAAAGAAGCAGCCTTACTACAAATGTTAGGGTGAATGTTATTCCAATCTTCAAAAAAAAGGAGGAGGGAGGACCCAGGAAACAGGCCCTGCCAGAACAACCATTCTGTTCTTTGATCAAGTGATATACTTACTGGATTGTGGAAATGCTGTTGATGTTGTCTACCTGGATTTCAGTAAAACTTCTGACAGAGTTCCTCATAAAGTTCTGATAGGTACTATGGAATATTGCAGACTAGACCAATGGTGGCAAACCTATGGCACTCCAGATATTCATGGACTACAATTCCCATTAGCCCCTGCCAACATGGCCAATTGGCCATGCTGGAAGGGGCTGATGGGAATTGTAGTCCATAACATCTGGAGTGCCAAAGGTTCACCACCACTGGACTAGACTCTAGGATAGTTAGGTGGCTAGGGAACTGCACCAAAGAGTAGTTGTCAGTGGCATTTCTTCTGACTGGAGGGAGGTGTGATTGGGGTGCCACAGGGCTCAGTTCTGGCTTGGTACTTTTCAAAGATTTTGTACATGATCTGGATGAGGGGGTAGAGACTCAATAAACGTGCAGATGGCAGCAAAATGGCAGGAATAGCAAACATCCCGGGAGTTATAGAATTCAACGATATCTGAACATACTGGCAAAGTGGGCAGATGTGAACAAGATGTAATTCAACAAGGATAAGTGCAGAGTTCTTCATCTGGGAAACAGAAATGAGAAGGATGCAAACTGGATTGAGGATACACTTCAGGGTAGCAGTATGTGTGAACAAGATCTTGAGGTATGGGTGGACTGTAAGCTAAATAGAACAGTAAGTGGGATGCAGCAGCTAAAAAGTTCAGTGCAGTCTTGGGATTTATCAACAGAGGCATAACATACAAATCACAAAAGGCAAAACATACAAATTGCAACTCTGCTGTCCACCACATTGTGCAGACTGCACCTGGAATACTGTCTGCAGTTCTGGAAACCTCACTTCAAAAAGGATGTGGACAGAATGGAGCAGGTGCAGAGGAGAGCGATGAGGATAATCAATGGGCTGGAGACCAAGTCCTATGAAGAAAGGCAAAGGGACTTGGGAATGTTCAGTCTGGGAAAGAGGGGAAATATCAGTGGTGTAGAGCCAAGGGGTGGAGAAGGTGCGTGATGTACAGGGTGTGGGCTAGTGCGAGGGCGTGGGGGGGGCGTGGGGGCATGGTGTGGGGGCAGTGTGGACGTGGGTGGGGGCGTGGCAGGGGGACAGGGCGCACACATGCCCAGGGCGCAGTTCTCCCTTGCTCCGGCCCTGGGAAACATGATTGTGCTTTTTAACTATTCAAAAGGCTGTCACTTAGAGGAAAGCAGGAAGCTGTTTCTGTTGGCAGTAGAGTATAGAATTTGTATTAGTGGATAGAAATTACACATGAAAAAGTAAACAGCTGAATATGAGGATGGCTTTTTTTTTACTTTAAGAGTAGTTCAGCTGTGAAATCAGCTGCTACGCTCTCCCTCACTGTCAGTCTTCAAACAGAGGCTGGACAAACACTTGTCAGAGATGGTGTAGACCAGGGGTCTTCAAACTATGGCCCTCCAGATGTTCAGGAACTACAATTCCCATCAGCCCTGCTACTTGGCCATGCTGGCAGAAGCTGATGGGAATTGTAGTTCCTGAACATCTGGAGGGCCATAGTTTGAAGACCTCTGGTATAGGCTGATCCTACATTGAGCAGGGTGTTGGACTAGATGGCCTGTATGGGCCCTCTATCCAACTCTATGATTCGGATTCTACAGCATGAGCTATCCTATCTTTAAAATTAGACAGTCAGATTGACATAAGCATGCTGAATAGAAATGAAACTCTACCATAACTCTGGAAATTCTTAAACAAATTAAACTAATAAGGAAGACTTGTCCTCTCCATGAATCCATGGGCCAGTTTCATTCAGCCCAGAATCTCTTTGTTGTCATGCTCTTGCGGCAGCCAGCATGTATTAAAGTCACTCATTTCCCTGCTAGTGGTTGTAGTTGTTGGATTAGGACTGTAGAGATGAAGATCCCAGACTCCACTATGCCAGCAAAATTCACAGATGACTTTAGTCACTCCCTTTCAGCCTGACAGGGCTGATGTGAGGGTCAAATAGAGCAAAGAAGACTGAAGAACCATGAAGTCCCTCAAAGAAAGAGCATGATAAAAATGTGATAGGTAACTAAATAGATGCTGTTTCCCCACTGAGAAATTAAGCCAGATACACCCCAGTTCCAAAAAAATACAGCACCTTTTTATCACAGTTTCTCCCTCCCCACTGCAGCATGCATCTAATGAGGACCTCAAAGTCTATCGCGGTTTCAAGAAATGCAACACTCCCCATGAATATGCGATCTGCTCAGTGGATCTTCCTCGTCCTGATTGGCTGTTGTGTGGTATTGGGCCAGGAACTTTTTTAAAAACTTTTTTTTGCGTGCAGCTACATCGCTATGCAGATGTGTAGGCAGAATTTCCTCGCCTCTGCGTTTGAGCAGCTTTCTTCTGATTGGCTATTGTGTGTTGGAGTGGGAAAAATGCTCCGCGCTTGTTTGTTTTTGCATGCAGCTTCATAGATGCGCAGCTTCATCATTCTAAATCAGTCGTTGCTACGCACGTGTCCACGTTTGCTGTTCCCCTCTCCGCAGAAGCATTTCTTTGTAGCCACAGCCAGCGCTCAACAGCAACAAAAAAGGCTGCACGCACTTTGCACACAGCCCACTGCGCTCTGATTGGCTGGAAGGCTCCATGTCACTCCCTATGGCGGGAAAAATAAACCTACTTTGTCTCCTGAACCTCCCCACTGAACTGGCTTCAGTGTGTGTTTTTTAAAAAGCTGCACTTCCATGCAGGTTTCAAAAAAATGCGCGATAAGAGGGAGAGTGCGCGCCAGAACCGGGATGAAGCCGTGTTTGGCACTTAAGCAGTGCGGAGTCCTTGCTTAAACAGTGATTTTTTATGTGAGTATCATGTGATAAATTGACTTTGGGGAATTGACCAGAGAGAAAGAGATGTTGACTCTACTCCCAGCCTTTTGGAAGGCTTTTCAGACAGCTTTATACTTTAAGGCTGTTAGCTTGCAGAGTAAAGTGGATTTTACTGTGTATTTTACTGTATGGTGATGTTACCCACACAGTGGCAGAGTCCTTTGCTCCTCATTTATATTCAAAATAACTCACTCACCTGATAACTGTCTGAAGTTTTTCACAGAGAACCGTGAAGACAGAGACAACATCATCACAAAGGGACTCTACAGTAGAATCTCCAAAAGGGACAAAGAGCATATATTAGAGCCAACAGGCAAGTATATATCTCACTACATCCACATTAAACATTTGGAGAAATATCTGAAGAATTCTTAAGAATATAATGTATACAATGGTTTTGCAAGACAAGTTTTTTTTAAATCTTAGGTCATGTCCCATGCTCCCAACTCAATACTTTTGTACCAAATTAGTAGGGAAACAAAATACACTGGGAAAAACTACCTGTGGTGAGAACTGCTGTCACAGCGAACTTATGGCAACCCCAGCAATGGCTTTACAGGGAAGTGAGAATGATAAGTGGTTTGCCATTGCCTTCTTTAGCAGAGCTTTCCTTGATGGTCTCCCTTGATGGTCTCCCTCCCTTCTGACTCTGCTGAGCTTCCGATCCGATAAAATTGGGTTATGCCATACCATTCCACAGTCTGGGTTGTTGCTACTTTGTGAAGAGTAGGAAACTCCCATGTTCTGTATATATGGACAATTTTCCACACAAACTCTACCCCTGCACTTATTACCTATGAAGACAGTCCATATTAGACTATACTATGTTGCTGAAGGATCTCTCTGCTGCAATTTGTTGCAAACAACACTGAAACTGCTATATTACTTTATTCCCATAAAAATCTACCACCATGGGCAAGAGGTTTTCATTTGTTTATTCTGAAGTAAATCCACTCAGCAAATTGGACTCACTCAATAATTCTCCACTTATTCCTTTGTGTTCAACCTAATTATTTCATATTTTCTCATCCACCAATGAATAATTATTAGCTCTTGTTTCCTGGATGAAAGTGGCGACTTCTAGCGTTGTTTTTCAATTTTTATTTTTATGATTTTATAATTGTGCTATTATGATAACAATACAAAAAAATTCTTGGCAGCATTTGCTGGGAAAAGCAGTTTTTAAGACCTCACATCTCCTATCGCCCTGGTAATGTAAAACTGTCCGCCTCAAATATTAATTAATCTGGAATGTGAAGAAAAGGAAGAAAACATAAAAGGATAGTAACTCTAAACCCACCCTTCCTTGCACACACACACACATAATTGCAGCATCAGGCTGTCTATTGTCGGCAGTAAAACCACTATTGATGTTTTCTAGAGATACTGTATCTACACATTTGCTTTCTCCCTCCAGATTAATAAATTATTTCTTGTTTTCTATTAGTCATCACAACAAAAAGGCATAAAAAAGACAGCAATACAACACAAAAGATGCTAGAATGTAAAGGGTTATCAATAACATCATCTGGATTTTCCACTTAAACTGACAGAACAAGTACTGGTTATTCCAGAGGCTAGTGTGGAAGCAACCATGCATTCCTATCCATTACATACGTCACGGCAAACAGGCATTTGCTGTTCATGAGGGAGGTTAGAGGGGATAATTTTCCATATCCTGTATCAAATCACTGAAGAAAAATAATAAAATACTCTTACAGACTTTTGTAAAAAAGAACCCTTGAGGGGGTTCTTTGTTCCTGTATTTTAGCCAGTTGTTGTTGAATGTTTTCTCACTAGACTCATCAGGGTAAAACAGTCAAATATGTTTTAAATATGGTGTTGAAATGAAGCAAAATGTGAAAGATAACTGTTTTCTAGTTTCTAAAGTGATGCTGCTCTGTGTAGATAATTCATAATGATTGAACAAGTGCAGGGCAATATCAATAAACTGTGAGCAGCAAGAAATGAAGAGCAGAAAAGGTAACCATGATGATAGCGAAAATGCCCGATGGCAAACAAAAGAAAGTTGAGGGAGAAAAATTATTTTGAATAATTATAAACAGATACCTGGGCTCTTTAATCCTTGAAGAACTGTCTGACTTTCAGTTATCTACCAAGAAAAAAATAAATGTATTAACATTAGCACACTTTATATACCAGCTGTACCTACTTCAGTCACCAGATTTACAGAAGTGTTCACTTGTCAGTAAATGAAAAAAGCCAAGACAACGTTTTCAAAATCATAGATAAGATTTCACTCAGATCGTTCACCCCATCCATTTTCAAACTTATGGCCTGCAGCATTATTAGTGAAGGCCAGGTCTGTAACTAGTACTGTTAATATATGATTGATTGATTGACTTTATTTTTAACCCACCTTTCTCACCAAGACTCAATAATGAGGCAACATTATGCAAAAGATGCTTGATGTACAAGGTCACTGAGCAGAGTTGTTCTAATTTGTGGTCACATCACCATTCACAAAAAGCCAATGTTTACTTGCAAGTACAAGTTGTATTTTTGAAGTTTTTATAAAACTTTTTCTGTTCTTGAGCATAACTTTCACTGTGCTGTGATACATACCAGTTGTATGTTTACTGTGCTGTGCTGTGATACATACTAGTTGACTATACCTGACCAAGCTCATTAACAATTTTTATTTTGTATTTAAGGAAGCCCCTTTCAGTGCAACCAGTCAATGGTGTCATGTGTTTGCCTAAAAGGACAGTGCCTAAAAGGATTGTTTGCCTAAAAGGACTATTCTCAACAATCTATAGCAGTGCAAAATACAATGTAGTGCTGGAATATAATAACATGACAAAGTTAATTGACAGGATGCTGCTTTTTACAGCAGAGATAAGCAAAACTTAAATTCTACCATTTCAGAATACCCAAAATGCTAAATTTGAAATGTAGACACCAACTACTAGTAATATAAACTGCTTACTATATTAAAACTACTAAATAATTTCTACTGGGTTGTTACAGATAATTGTCATTTAAAAAAAAAAGAAAACTCAAGAATCAAGTCGCTGTACTTGTGCAGTCTCTTGTCTGAATCGTATACCTCAGTAGAGCCCATGCTAGTAGCATAGCATAACCTTTATAAGACTAAAATCCAAATTTCAGACCAGATCATATATCATGTGTAAGGGTGTTTCTATTTCTCCAGGTGTGCTTAAAAAAAAAAATCTAAGCAGGCAGCTTTACTCTGGTTTGGGGTGAAAGGGCTGCTTAATCCCCCCTCTTAATTCTGCTGTTTGCTCACTCAAAGTTATTCTATTCCATGCTGTTTTCTCATTCGTATGGGGAAAAGATACAATCTTTTTTAAAATTTTATTTTGGGGGAATAAAAGAACCTCATGGAAGGGGCATTCTGAACACAAATGAATGGCGAAGAAAGGATTTAATAGCCTCTTCCCTTGGCTGGTCCTCCATTCAACCTGAAACTGCTAATTCTGCTTTTAACATTGTGGTGTTGTTGTTTTTTAAAACCTATAGGGAAAAACAATTATGGAGCTATATAACCCATTCTGCTTGATTCTCAATCTCTTATTTTCCATTAAAGGATCTCAAGTGAAAGGGCTGATGAATATTACAATCTGGAATCCCAGACAATTACAGGCAGGCAGGATTAATGATATGTCCATTGGTCTGATTCTGTATCATCAAGCCCAGTATAATGTTCTATTGTTCTGAAATAACACTAGGTAGTAGTATCCTACAACATTTCTGCTCGTAAAAGGAGACTATCAAAAAGTTAATGCTGAATACTGAAGGCATCCTAAATACAAAAGCCACATGGGATCAGGGCTGCAATAAGGAAGTAAATTAACGAAGCTGAACTGGAAATGCTGATGAGATTACATCATTGAAAGATGCTAGTTCAAGTGCCATTCATTCATCAATACATACAGTTATGAACCAAACATATCAGAATCTCAGAGTAGAAGAAAATATAAGCCAACTACAACTGAACAATTCCTTCTCATAGAAAAAAAATGCTGGTGTATCTTGACAACATCCAGGGGGGAATACTAGATAGGTAGGTTTTGACTTGCTTTCGTCTGAAGCAGTCAGAAAGACACCAAGGTGATCTTATAAATAAATCCATAAAGCACACAAAAACAGAAGGAAGGCCCAGCTAGAAACACTGATTAATTGACTGTTGCTAGAAGACTCACTGTTTCATCTTGTTTTTGCCGTAACTGTAAAGTCAAGTCACTCAGCATCTGGCTAAGGGTTGCCCGGACAGCTGTATTAATACTCCGCTGATGATAGCTGGAGACATAAGTCTCAATGCAAACCTAACCAGGTTAACAGAAAGATATTATTAGAAATATAATTCTAAATAATTTTAAATCAGTAAAAACTGTCTGGCATTATTTTGGGCAATAGTCTTCATATGGATACGTTCAATATTTACACTAAGATAATATAACTCCAAATGAATGCCAATACAAACTTAGAGGCTACTTGCCTGGGTTAGTTCCCCACCTCTGCTATTACCATTTTGATGGAAAATAACTATTTGTTTCCTTCCAACTTAAGGCCAGACAATATATTGCTGGAAATTCAAAAACATAGAACTGAGCTGCAAAAAGCAGCCACAGAATGGCAGGGGCAATATAGAACAGGGCTGTGTTGCTCTGACCTACACTGTGGCTGTGTTGTTTCCAGTCAGAAATCTCTCCTGCCAACTGCTACAAAAGTCAATATGGCCCTGTCTTCTACACATCTCAATTTGCAGGTTACACTTACAAAAAGTCACTTAGAATCTGGGGGAGGTGAGGGCAACAACTTAGCTTTAATTGAAGCATGGTAACGGGTTCAAAATATTTAAGCCAAAAAGCTTAAGCCAACAAAGGAATAAAATCAGATAAATATTTTATTCACGCCAACAGACGGGCAAAACAGCATCAGGGGAGCCACTTTTAAATGGCTGCTGTATCTTACTTATATAGGTTACATCAGAATTGAAGTAAAAAGAATACACCCCAAAGTTCATCATCATCAATCAATCATTTAAAAGGGTGGGGGCAAACTAGTGCCCTTATTGGAAGATGTCAGTACTCTGCCTTTGACGTCTTATGAACTTAGGCCCAACTTCCCCTTATCAGTTATTGTTTTCTACTGTCCTACTTTTCTAGACAAAGAGCCTAAACATTTAGCCATGTTCTTGCTTTGTATCAGAAAAGAGCAGACTCAAGGTGCCGGGCCGGGGCAAGAAGACCTCGAAAACAACATATAATCTCATACATTCCCATGTAGAATTGAGAACAAAGGGTATTTCATCCAGGCTTTTTGCTGATCTGGCTAGTAACAAAAGCCAGAAAGCAAAAGGCCTACTTTGGTTCATCTTTAATTAATCATAATTAAAGCATAAAATCATAAAGGCAATGCAATTAGAGAAAATATCAGTATGGAAACTTAAAAGATTTTTCAATACTTGTTTTGCGCCTACAAAATCAGTAATGCAGACTATCCATTCCAGTTCCTTATCACAGTTAGAGCTTTCTGAGTAATATAAAGCTAACTTATTTCATAAGGTTTTCAAGCTTCATTACTAATGGTCAAAGAAGCTCACCTCAGCAATCTTCAGGACTGAACTCCCATTCAACTCAAATGTAGGGGTATACGTTATACAGAGCAGAACCTGTAATTAAAAAAAACAACAGCAAAAGATAAGAAACTTAGTTCAATGACTCCCTGAAATGGGCTTTGCTGACCATGCTCTGTCCATTAGACCATCTTGTCCCCTCTTCCAGTTGTTCAGATAATTGTAGACTGGAACAGGCTAGAAAATTATTTATTTAAATATTTATACCACATCTTTCCTCATCACACAAATCAGTTTATAATAATAAATGTTTAAAAATTCAGCTATAACAAATTCCAACCCTCTGTCTCTTCTCTTGAAAGATGCCTGCCATTCAAACCCCCTCAAGAGTGCTAACGAATAAGCAAGCTTTAAAGTCCCTCCTGAAGATTTTCATAGAGAGGATTCACCTCACTTCCTCAGGGAGCCCATTTCACAGAGCAGGAGACAATGATAGGCAAGGCCTGGGCTCTAGACAGTGCCAAACAGGCTACTCTAAGTAGTGGGATAGCCAACAAAAGGCTGCCCAATTGCCATAGTTGATGCATAGGGACATATGGAAGGCAGCAGTCCTTCAAATACGTGGGTCCCAGATCGTGAAAAGTTTTGAAGATCATAACCAACACCTGAACAGAACTTGGCAACTGACTGGCAGCCAATGCTGCTGTTTCAGATGGGCAACATAAATTCCTAGCAGCTAGCCCATGACAATACTTTGGGCTGCAACATTCTGGACCAGTTGTAGTGTCCGGGTTGTCTTCAAAGGCAACTCCACAAAAAGTGCATTTTAGTAAACCAACCATAAAGTTAAAGAAGCATAGATCAACGTTGTTAGATCAGCTGAGTGTAGATAAACCAGAAAGTTGGCAAATCAGATACAGATACATGGCCACCATGACACACTGCTTTGCAGTAAGATTGAAACTCTCTCCAAAGACAGGATTCCAAAAATGTACCCATAAAAACTAACACAGAGATCAGAAATTAAAATGCACTATATAAAAATTGAGAATGCATTGAGTATGTATTAAATAAGGTTAACCCATTAAGTAAGGTAAGAAAGGAAGGATAGGCCAAAAGTGCATAATAGGCCAAAAGTGCTTTTGGAATGCAAACTATATTAGTTTTGGTTAGTATGGACTCAAACTAGCCCACTGCCGCCCCCTCCCCCCATCCAGCACTGGGATGCGGCACTGGACATGGTGCCAGCGCCCCAGCACCCCTGCTGCCAGGACAGTGGGCTTGGGCCAGGGGTGTGGTCGGGGAGCCCTCCTGGCAATTTGAGGCATTACACCAGCAGTCAGAAATTCAGACTTATGCCACTCTTTTCGCTGGTCTAAGAGGCTTCTTGGCGGTGACAAATGCCAATATTCCCAGAATTCCCTTTAGAACGGAAATAAATCAAAATCCCAGCACACATTAACATTTAAGATCATCAAACAACTCTTTGTTGGTTGATCCTAACTCAAGGATATTTTCTCTTTCAATCTGCCTCAGTTTACCCTTTTTATCACTGCAGCAGTGAATTCTTGTGTTTATGGACAGCAAAATGAGTCTTTTATTCCTATAATAAAGCTAATAATCATGAGTGCTGTGGGTTAGAAAGACCTCCAGCAAGAGCACTGCTGTTCACACAGACTTTTTAGCAGTCCTATTTCAACCCAACCTCCTCATCTTGGTCATGCAGTTTAAAAATAGTATATAAAATAGTATAAAAACTGTATATAAAGGCTGCTCAGATGCATAGCTTGTTCAGTTCCACCACACACCCCATGGAACTCATAAGAAAATGGAGACCAGAAGCAGGTGTTGGACTTGCAAGCCTTCTCCCTTCCTTTCTTTACTGGACATAGCATAATGTCTGAATTAAAAGATGGTAAGATTTTTTTAATCAGTGATTCAAACTGCTTTCAGGTGTGATGTGAGAAATCCCACATGAAATAGATGTGGTATTATCTAATTTGATGATCACATATTTCATGTGTTGTAGTCTGAGATACCGCTCAGAGTTCAATGCCTAGCTGTACTCAGGTTAACCACTAACCCTTCCCAGTTTTTAGTTTCCTTAACATTTCTTTATTTCTAATGTTTCACTTTATGAAGAACTGTAGACTTTATTTTATTCCTACAGCTAACCAAGCTATCTGGCTATTACCCCCATAATCCTAAAGATAAAACACTCCAGTGGCTGTACAGACATTATCCACTATGTAGCACTAGTAAGAGAGATTGGTTTGGATTCCAAATTGTAAAACTTTTAGAAGATAATGGTTAGATAAAACCCCACCTCCCCTCAAACATTTAGCAAGTCTTTCATACCAACAACTTCCAACAAGAATTTATTTTTTAAACATTATAGTTTTCATTGGAATATTTGGTTTGCCTTGACTCGAAGTTAATGCATCCTTCTACTGAACAGATTCTTGGAACAAATATTTATATTCTATACCAAAGAAAATGATGATGACAAAGGGACTTCTGTTCCTTCTAATTAATCTATATCCATTTTTCATACCACTTCCCAAACATCTCCATTAACAACATAGTTTCCAAGCTAGAAGACAGAAGAAGCCAAAGAAGATGCTCTGATAATCTAAGGAGACTGGAGTGAAAACAGTGAGGACGTATGGCCAGTGCCAGACTAAATTGGCAGTTTCCACTAATTTCCCCTTCTTGCGGGCCCCCTAAAGTGTTCATCTAACCCACTGTTGACAAATGTAACCTGGATGCAACTCTGAGTATCTGACCACAGATTCATAATACAGACATGTGAATTTGCTCAAGATTTTCCCCACAGACCTACGGTAGCCCTGGTGTCACTGAGGCATCAAATACAACACAGTAACAACAGGGCTCCCAGATGGTGGGTTTCTGGGCCCCAGTCCCTGCAGCAGCTACCCGATCCCCCTGACCCAGGGCTATTAAGGGGGCTTTTCTGAGTTTTTTTGAACCTGGTGGTTGACATGCTGTTTTTTAAAAGGGGGGCGTGTTTTACCATTAAGTCACAGCTGACTTTTGGCAACCCCATAGGGTTTTCAGGGCAAGAGATGTTTGGAGTTGGTTTGCCATTTCCTGTATCTGCATCATGACCCTGGTATTCCTTGGAGGTCTCCCATCCCAATACCAGCCAAGGTCAGGGGTGAGACTATGTGACTGGCCCAAAATCACTCAGCAAGCTTCTACAACATGAGTGGAGATTTGAACTTGGGTTTCCCAGGCTCCAATCTGACACCTTAACCATTACACCATGCTGGTTTTCTGACATACCATTAAACCAATAAGTAAATTACACATTTGTTTAAAAACACTTTATCACACTCTGTTGGCATGGGGAAAGAAACAAATGACTGCAACAATGTCCATGTAAGTCATGACAGGAAAACCAATCCTAATGGGGGAAATAACACATATTTTGCCAGTCAATTAGAGAGAGAACAAGTTGCCCCTGTGTCCTTCAAATAAAAAATGCTGTGAACAGTCTTTATTTAGGTTGCTCCTTTTCTATGCAATTGCTGGTTAATTTTATAATACAACACAGACTTACTGTTTGTTTCCATGCCCACATGATAAATCGGACATATAGCACTAGCTAAATTTATTAAAATTAGTTCTGCCAGACTCAGGGTGAAAAGGGGGACTGCTGCCTATTAAGATTATGAGAAATATTCATAGCATCCATCCAGAGGTTCTTTATCACTTTAATTAACCATATAGAAGCAGCCTCATAAATACTAGAAAAGGTCACTTCTGCCAGCAGTTCAGGGGGATCGTTGAGCTGGGATTAATTAGTTATTTCCACCTCTCCCTTTTATTTCTCCACAGCAGCCATCTCAGCAGATTCATATTTCTAGGATACGAAGAACGCTATTCTATAACAGAGAATGGCCTGCCAACTATTGTTGTAGCAAAGCTACTGTATCTTTGGGAGGGAAGATGGAATGGTACAGCATGAATGATACCCCTTTCCAATGCTCCCGATTATTTCATACAGCAGTTGAACGTGAGAACTCACTGTCTGAGATCCCAGACTGATAAACTAACATTTTTCATGGAAACTCTCAGTGAATATTGTCAGAAGAGTCCAAACCAGAGGCGTAGCAAGGGGGGAAAGCGCCTGGTACACTGGTGCATCCTCTGCCTCCAGCCTGGAATGCCCCAGAACACCCTCGCCACACCCCCACAGGGGCGCGTGCCTGGTGTGTCGTGCCCCCCACTCCCTTGGAGCTATGCCTCTGGTCCAAACCCACTGGATGGTGATCCCTGCAACTCCCACTCCATTTTCCACATCCTTCAATAACATTCAATAACATTTCATTCATTTCAACACCAGCAATAGATGCAACAAAATGAACAAGTACTTTGTTCTATAATAACTGGTTGAAACTGGTTGAATGTTAACATCCATATATCAATGTTGTCAATCAAAAATGAATTTTATGAGTCAGTGTCAGGATTAAGTAAGGCATTTATTCACTTGCCAGACATATACCAGAAAATGTTAATAGCCTTGTCAAGGTGACTGCCACTGTTCAATGCAAAATGCAAAGTTGTGTGTGTAGGGATGTTAATTGTGATGGTCTAATGTAAGAAGGCCAGGGAAGAGTCACATATAAGAGGGAAGGATCTTGGGGTTTGAGTGTGCTGTCCTACTCATGATTTCTTATTAGTGATTAGAGATGGCAAGTTGTGTTTTCCCTATAAGCCTTTGAGAAGTAGTGGTTGATGGCTGAGGGTATGGCTCTTTTTACTGTTTGAGAAGCCTAGCAGTAAAGGCAATTATTAAAGATTACAATCATGTTAGCAACAGAGTTTTTTTCCAGTTAGGGATCTCTGCAGGTAACAGAAGTCTATGGCAGGAAGGGCATTTTTTTTCCTTACAGATGTCTTGTTAAACTGCAAAAGCAGAATTAGAAGGTCATTTTCAAAGTTTAGTCAGCTACTAAGTGACAGAAGATACAGGAAACATCAGTGGCAATTTTATCACAAAAAGTAACGATGCTTAGCTTTAGCAGCAGATCAGTTGCCATCCATACAGCTGACTTGACTAAATCTGGCATTGTTTCTGTCACGATGATACGTGTTTTGCAGACAGAGCAGAACTATCTAACTGCAGCAAAAAAATGTAAACAAAAATACATGCTTTAAAAGCATTTAAAGCACACATTAGGAAAAAGTTTTGTCTCTAGTGTCTAAACAAATGCCTTCACGATATTTAGGTACTCAAGATGTTCCCCAGTTGACTCTTTCAGTGCCAAAATCATGTGCAATTTTAGGCAGCATTCTGGCAGCCAGGCCCCCTGAACTCCACAAACAGTAGGATGAATTCTTATCACACACTGAAGCTGTAACTGTTCAAGGTTTCAAACCAAAGATGAGAGAGATCTGAACAGATGAAGTTGCCTTATACTAAGAAAACTGGTTCATCCTTATTAGTACTATATTGTCTATTCTGGCTGGCTGTGGTGGCTCTCCCAGATATCAGACAGAGGTCTTTCTCAACACCTGCCGCACAAGGTCCTTTAACTTGAGATGTTAGAGAACGTTCTAAATGCAAACGTTCTAAATGCAAATCATGTGCTCTTCCACTCAGGCATCTGTGTCATATCTCATCAAATATAGGAATAAACTAATACACCAAATTTCAGCATCTTTCATCCTAGGCACATGATTCTTTTCTTTCTTGTATGTGTGACCTTTGTTGTCTCAATTAAATTTAAAAAATTTCTCTCTCCCTTTGCCCTTACACACACGGCCTAATTAATAAAAGGCAAAAATGTGCAATGGTATATCACTAGACTGTGTAGCTAACACTGGATAAATGGTGGTGGAGTTATTATCCCTCACTGAATGCCCTTGTGGAGAACTGGATGCTGATAATGCCTGAGACCTGAAGTGCTACAAAGAGCTACTCTGCTCCATTGATTTCAGTGGGCTTCATCCTGTGTAGCATTACACAGTGAGCCACTTAAGAAGTCCTGTGCTATTCCCAGATGAAGAACACTGGCAATCAGAATGTGCTTATGCAGTTGACTATATGAACAGAACCTCCCAAGAACTGTCCCAAGATGGTCAAGGCAATGCAGGAAAAGATAATGGTAGACATATTCTTCTTTAGCATCATCCAATATAATTATTATCTAGGGAAAAATAAGTGTCTGGACGGTGAGCCTCAATAAAAACAAATCTCAAACCCAGAGAGAAAGAACTAGCATTAGCTAAGATTGAAGTAGAACACTGAGAGAAGGGTATAGGACTGAAGGCCATGGGAAGAAAAAGAAACAAACAAAACTCTTTAAGGAAACAGACAGAACAGGACATACTAAGCATTTGTACTTACTGCGACACTGGTTTTATCTCAGAAAACCATATTATAATTTTCTATTACCTGGGTCCAACACGCAGAAGGAACAGACTATGCATTAATGAATATTTTGTCAGAAGTGCCTTCCTTTTCCAAAAGCATCCCAAATTAGAACTTGTCACAAAACATTAAATACATGCCTTCAAATTCCCTGTACTGGAGGTTATGCATTAGGAAGAAGGATGGGAAGACTGCATACGAAAGGAAACGTGCTTAGTGACATGTTCACCAGTCCTAAAAATCTGCAGGTTCTAACTTGCTTAATATGGAGACCAGTGATGCTGCATACCAGTTAGATTATAAATTGCTGGTTCAAATCAGACTCCAAGGTTCTCCAACGTTCACGGGACAAAAAATAAAATCCCTGAAAATATAAATACCAGCAGTTCCTGAGAACCTTCCTCTAACTATTCAAAGCTCAGATCACTATAAGGATTTGAAAAACCCAGTTGTTGTTGTTGTTGTTATTATTATTATTATATTTATAAACCGCCCTCCCCCGAAGGGCTCAGGGCGGCGAACAAACAAATAGATAGAGCACAAATAAAATCAAAATTTTTAAATAGTTATTAAATATGGCTCTATGTTAAAATCGACCCCCATTAAAATGCAGCATCTATCAAAATTACTGATGGCGTCCTACTTGTAGTCCCCTAAGAAAAGAGGGGGGAGGAAAGAAGAGGGAGGGGGAACGGCAGGGTCCACAGATTTTAGAAAGTGGAGGGGGGGCATCAGCGGCCGGGCTCCCCAAAGGCCCGGTGGAACAGCTCCGTCTTGCAGGCCCTGCGAAATTCATTAAGATCCCGCAGGGCCCGCGTAGCTGAGGGGAAGAGCTGCCCACCAGGCAGGGGCCAGAGCTGTAAAGGATCTGGCCTGGGTGGAGGCCAGCCGCATCATTGAGGGGCCAGGGATCACCAGTAAATTTGCCTCTGCTGAGCGCAGAGGCCGATTTGGGACATATGGGGCAAGACGGTCCCGTGAGGGGTACGAGGGTCCCAGGCCGCCGCGAAGGTCTTAAAGGTCAAAACTAACACCTTGAAAAAACGATTCAGAATTCAATCGGTAACCAGTGCAGGCGGCACAGCACAGGCGAGATATGGTCTCTGGCGGCACCTCCTGTGAGCAAGCATGCCGCCGCATTCTGGACCAATTTTAATTTCTGAATCAGACGCAAGGGAAGGCCTGCGTAGAGCGAAGCTGTAATAATCCAGTTCCGTACAGGTCCAGATGAGAGAGGAAGGGGGCCAGCCGCCGGGCTTACGCAGATGGAAAAAATGCTAACCCGGGTTACATGGGCCATCTGGGGTCTCCATTTCGAAAGAGACGAATCCAGGTGGACCCCCAGGCTACAAACGGAGGAGGCCGGTGCCAAGGTAGCCCTCTCCCATGTCGGCGGCTGGAGATCCCCACCCCCTCCTTCCCGCCCCAGCCAGAAGATCTCCGTCTTTGACGGGTTCAGTTTTAACCTGCTCTGCTTCAACCAACCAGCAACCGCCTCCAAACAATGCTGGAGAGCCGCAGGGGCGAAGGACCGCTCCCCTCTCCATCACTGGTATCGAGCTGAGTGTCATCAGCATACTGATGACAGGTCAGCCCAAAATTCCGTACTCAACTGGAGCAAGGGGTCGTGATATAGATGTTAAATAATAGCTGGGACAAATAGTGCCCCCCCTGAGGCAGGCCTTTCACAATGAAAGTGGGCACTGTAGCGCTTGGTCCCTAATAATTCACACTTGCTGACCCCGGTCCCGGAGAAACGCAGGCAATCCACTGAAGGACAGTGCCCCACACCCCGGAAGCCGCCAGGCAGTGGGTCCAAAGGTTGTGGTCAACCACATCAAACGCTGCAGTAAGATCTAACAGCACCAGCAGCACCGATCCGCCTCAGTCCAGTTGCATACGGAGCGCGATTCCAGACGGCGACAAGAACAGTCTCCGTCCCATGCCCAGCACGGAAGCCGGACTGGAAGGGATCGAAGGCCGACATGTGTCCTCCAGGAAGCCCTGAAGCTGTTCCAACACCACTCTCTCAATTACCTTCCCTGGTAAACGAAAGATTCGAGACGGGGCGGTAATTGGCCAGATCTCCAGGATCTAACGATGGTCTTTTTAAGAGTGGGCGGACCACTGCCTCCTTCAACCCACCCGGAAAAACTCCTTGCTCAAGGGAGCTATTGATGCTATTCCACAGGTGGGGTCAGGTAGCTCCACCCGGGCATGCTTTAATAAACCAGGAGGGGCACGGATCCAGAGGGACAGGTAGTAGGTCCTAACAGCAGCCAGGACCCTGTCGCACCCAGCTGGCTTCAGAGATCAGGGAAAACTGGGTCAAACAAGCTTTGAAGATGGCAAGGGAGCCTCCAGTTCATTTATTGTCTCTAAGGTTGGAAGGAAGGTCCTGGCGGAGCGACGCGGACTTTATCCGCCAAAAAAGCTCATAAATGCCTCACAGCTAATAGCCAATTGTTGATTTGTAGAGCCCTCAGACAATGAGGTGAGTGACCGAATGATCCGAAATAATTGTGCCGGGCGAGAGCTAGCAGATGTGAGAGAGGAGGAGAAGAAAGTCCTCTTCGCCTCCTTCTTCGCCATCTCATAGGCCTTCATAAACATCCTATAAGATGTTCGCGCAGCCCCGTCACGAGATTTCCTCCACACTCGCTCTAGCCATCTGAGCTTCCGTTTCATATGGCGTAGCTCCTCAGTGTACCAAGGAGCTAGCCGTGACCGGGAGCGCAGAGGGCGCTGGGGGGCAATAACCTCGATGGCATCGGAAAGGCGGGAATTCCAGTCTTCCACTTGCTCATCGAGGGTGCCAGTAGGTTCAGGGTCCCGCAGAGCATTCAGGAATCCAATAGGATCCATAAGTCTCCGCGGGTGGGCATAAATCCGCCCGTCGCCTAGACAGGGATGTCGCGGCATATCCATCCGGACCTTCAGGGCATAATGGTCAGACCATGGCACTCTATCAATAGTACTCTAATCATAGTAGCAATCTGAAAAGAGGGTTTCAAAAGCAAGCACGAGAGCTGTGAGATATAAAATATGTATCCTGTAGTCTACAAGCCATCCATTCCATTCCAGCTGTACTTTTCACCAACCATGCAGTTGCTTCTAGCAAAGACATAGCATGATGAAACTAAAATGGATTAGCAATCCTGCCTCTAACACCCACAGCTGCTGCCAAGGAAGCACTCTTGTTAATTAAATCTAAGTCAATGAGGATGTAATGTACTTCTAGGAACAGCATCCCATATCATATATATGAAGTATAAACAAGCAATGTACATGAATTCAGGTACTTGAGCTGTGCCAATGTTCACATGACTATTTTGGTACAAAGGCTGAGCTTTCAAGGCCTAGAGAAGATTCTCAGAACAAAACCCCCCCACAGCTTTACCTGTTCTGGCACCTGTTCACTGCAACTGACAGCCACCCTCCCTCACCAAGACAACAAAAAGCAGGTTCATTGAGCCCCATGCAGGGTCATCTTAGGCACAAGGCACCTGGGGCGGCTGCCCCAGGACCCACATTGGGAAGACCCTGCACTGGAAACCCTAGCCACCATGTAGTCAATTACTTCTGTATAGCTCCTGCAGCCACAGAACTATTGTTGAGCCCTCATTGCCCGAGCCTGGAAAGAGAGCAGCTGTTGGGGCGGGGGCTGACCCATATTACTTGAGCATTTCTGGAGGACCCCCTCAAGTTTTACCTGGGGCCCCAGGATCAATAATACCATTCCTGAGTGGAAAGGTTACCATACATATCTGGTAGGCCATATTTGACTTGGTGAACACAGGCTGTGAAGGCCTGTTACACAGCAACATACTGTGCTTGCTAAATAACCTTGCTCAAAACATTAGCTTGCTTGCTCAAATGCAAAACTATTCACCATGCAGTAGCTGCTAAGGATTTTCAGTCAATAGTATACAAGCCGTGTTCTTTTATCACTTTGGTCATAAATCTAGAAAAATGGTAAAATAGTGAGGTGATGTCCTAGAGATTCAGACCTGCATTTCCAGAGCAAAATTCCACTTGCACAAAAAAAAAATGACAACCAGTTTCCTAATGTTCTAGTAAGGATGCAGCCAATCCAAGCAAGCCACAGGAATGAGTCAGCCAGGAAGTCCTTCTTCCAACCACACAAGTACTGACGTGTGTAAAATATTAACCTTCATCACTTCCACCTGCAGGTCTTCATTGAGGGAAGGAGTTACTCTGACTGCATTCAGCATCTGATTAAGCAATTGCTTGTCATCAGAGTCGGTTGTCATGGTTACAAATCTCTCATCAGACAGTAGTTTCTGCAAGAGAGAAGGAACTATTTAATCTCAGAGACTATTGATGCGCTTGCTACATAATGCAGCTATAAAGAATCATATTACACACAAACACTTTCCCCAAATCCTATACCAACAAAAACTAGGTGTTGATGGATCATACAGACTCCGCTGATGCATGCATATACATCATTTAATTTTCCATCACTTGATTATTCACGCAGGTAACGTGTATGTGTTAATCTGCCCTGATTATGGACAGTTTCACATGGGTTATTTGCCCCAAATTCAATGCTGTTGGGCAGAGGCGTAGCTGGGCCAGAGTGCGCCCGGTGCGCACTCTGGCTTTTTCACCCCCCCCCACAGCAGCGCCCCCCCCACTCCCACTTACTTTAGAAAACAGAGCAGGGGGTCTCCTCAGGTTTTCTTGTACTGGAACCTGCAGTAGTTTTCCACATGGCATGTTTCTATGTCTCACCCAACCCCAGCAGTGCACAAATCTTCTCTGCAAAAGACTTTCCTCAAAAGGCTGCTGTGATCATTTTTCTCCCACCCTCTTTGCCCAATGTACTGTGATCCTGTGACATGGAGTCTACATTAACATGTATCTAGATGCCTTGGTCTTCCTATTGACTGATGCCTTTGCCAACTAGAATTGAAAGACCTTTCTTACCACTAAAATGTGCTGCTGTTCTCTGGGATATTATAGGAGGAATAAAAACCCAATTCCTATAACAAATGAAAAAAGGAATGCTGGTCTAAATGCTGAGTTAGTTGCCAGCTTCACATCATCCTTAAGGAAAACACGTAACTCTTAGTCAAAGGACAGTGTCCCAAGAATTATGTGGTCATATTTAACTCATATTGTGGGCTCATATGTAATGGAATTCCTTTTTAAAGAGCAACATATGGAACAATTGCATGTGGAACAACTGCTCATAGTGCTGATGCGATATTCGGAATTACTTTGCATAAAGTAGCAGATTAAAGTACCCAAATAATTTTTAAATGAAAGAAACACAAGGGAAAACAATTAGAAATGCTATATAAAAGACAAGAAAGAAAGCCAGCATGTATTTAAAGTTGTTGAACTCAAACTAGGAAGAAACTAAAAGACTTGAAAGGCAATTATGCTAAATGCCTATGTGTTGAAGCAAAGAGGAACAAATTATCAGGAATAAATATGCTGTCCTTTCAGACTCAGAGCTTTCTCTGTGGCATTCCAGGAAGTGTCTGATAATTCCTATCTCTTTTTTTGTCATCTTTGGCAAGTGTGCTCCATACAGCCAGCAGGCTTCAATTGCAGTCTGCTACCAACAGGTATTGAAGGTTGCATCATACTGCACCAATAAAATGGGGTTTTCAAGTATTGTCCCTAATTACACACAGGCCATGTATTTCTTCAGACACTAGGGTCAATCACTTTGACAATTCATGAAAAGTAAATCCGATATACCTGCATCCCAGCTAGAGCATGCTGTGCCAGCTTCATATTCTTGCTTTCCAAAGCAAGTTGGAGTGGTAGAAGACACTTCTCCCTGGTGTTCAGAAAGAAGAGAAACATTGTTTAGGACTCAGCATTCACAAACTCTATATTTGGTAACTACACCTTCAGATTTGGGTATTGAGAGAAATTTATCACATGTGTATTATTTTTACTATTCTCTGAGGAAACCATGGAAGTAAAAGCTGGTGTAAAAGTAAGGGCTGGTGTACACAAAATACTACAACACCTCTTACCTGTGCCTAAAAGATCAGGAGAAAGATTATGCATTCCAAACCAAACTCTCATCTCTGGTTCAAATTCCTCCCTACTGAACCACAATTCAGGCTAGTCATTGTTTCCTGCCCTCCCGCACTGTGACCAAACAATGATTTTTTACACCAGGTCATCTCAAAGCCACCATCACATTATAGAACATGTCCCAACTCACAAATCTGAACACAGCAATGGGTTGTGCCACGCAGCAGAAATAATTTTTTAAAAACATTTTCAAAATGCTTTCAAAAAGTGTTATTACTGCTGTGAAAACATTTTATGGTGTTGTATCCAGTCCCCCCAATTGGGGGAAACAGCATCACTTTCAATGTTAATTAAACTGAGGACCTCAGATTCTACCTTTAAGGTGGATTTAAAAGGAGAATCTGGTCTCCCTAGTTTAAACAAGTGATGCTGGAATCCACCCCCAAATAGAAGAAGAAGAGTTTGGATTTATATCCCCCCTTTCTCTCCGCAGGAGACTCAAAAGGGCTTACAATCTCCTTGCCCTTCCCCCCTCACAACAAACACCCTGTGAGGTAGGTGGGGCTGAGAGAGCTCCGAGAAGCTGTGACTAGCCCAAGGTCACCCAGCTGGCGTGTGTGGGAGTGTACAGGCTAATCTGAATTCCACAGATAAGCCTCCACAGCTCAGGTGGCAGAGCTGGGAATCAAACCCGGTTCCTCCAGATTAGATACATGAGCTCTTAACTTCCTACGCCACTGCATCATTTTCAATGGTGTTTAAACTAGGGAGCCCAGATTCTCCATTTAAATCCACCTTAAAGAGAGAATCTGGGGTTCCCAATTTAAACAACATTGAAAGTGATGCTATTTTGGGGTGGATTCTCCCCCAACCTGAAACAGCATCACTTTCAATGTTTAAACTGGGGACCTCAGATTCTCTCTTTAAATCCATGCTGAAAGGGTGGATTTAATAATAATAATAATAACAACAACAACAACAACAACAACAACAACAACAACAACAACAACAACAACAACCTTTATTAGGCATTCAGAAAATAAAGGCAGGAAGGGGGTGGATTTAAAAGGAGAATCTGGGGAAATTTAGGGGGTTCCTGCTGTCAGAGATGCAAGTATTAGGATAGCAGCACCAAAATCTCAGACTATATTTAGGAGACTCTCCTGATGATACCACCCAGGTTTGGTGAAGTTTGGTTCAGGGGGTCCAAAGTTATGGACCCTCGAAGGTATAGCCCCCATCTCCTATTAGTTCCCATTGGAAACAATGGGGGATGGGGGCACTTCCTTTGGGAGTCCATAAGTTTGGATTCCCTGAACCAAACCTCATCAAACCTCGGCAATATCATCAGGAGAGTCTCCCAACAAATTCCTGAAATTTTGGTGCTGCTAGCCTAAAAACTGCGCCCCCTGCAGGCCAAAAACAGAAAAACACTAAACATTCCAAAAACCCTACAAATGAACCTGCAATTTTGGCGCCCGCCACAAGGGGGCGCCCGGGGGCAAGCACCCTCCCTTGTCCATAGGCAGATATGCCACTGACTGGAAGTGAAGCTGTCCCAACAAAAAAGTAGGTATTTTCCTGAAGAATTATATATTTGCAAAAGAAAATCATCTTCCTTCTGATCCAAGCAAGTCCTCCAATCATGTCCTTGAACTGTTTGGAGGATGGTTTTCAATTATTCCATTTGTGCCTAAAATTGGCCTGTCTTTGTGTCTGAAATTTGTGTCTGAAATTGGCTCAGCTTAGCCTAATTTGCTTCCAGGTCTGAGAAGCTATCAGTAGGAATGAGACTGCATAACAGGCTAGGTGAAATCTAGAAGGCTTGCAAGGTCACAGAAAGACAACCAGTGACTAAGAGAATTAGATAATAAAATGAAAGTTCAGTTACCTCATTTAGTGTAAAAGAATTTATATGTGAAGTGAATAATCATGGCTCATTAATTCAAGCTCTCAGTGAAAATTCATATGGAAATGAGAACTGGCATAAATTAAACCCTATCTTCTGAAAGCATCTGTGGAATGTCAAATATTTCTGGCTACCCTAAAACCCAGTGCTGGAGACATGTAAAACATACAGCACAACACCCTTTGTCTGGACAAGTTAATATTCAGCAGCAAGACTGTATGGTCAAAGTGCGTCCCACTTCCTAGTTTTAGTCTTCTGTAAACCCCTTTTATAATACAACAGTGACATATCTGCAAGTTAAGATGAGACACTAAAGCAACATTTCTCGACTTCAAATTTGGTTAGTTTGTCCCTCTAGAACTGTAAAAAAAAGTTACATAAATTTTTTAAACACTTTTACACAATGCTTCTAGAAAGCAACAGATTGGGAAATAGGTTATTTTTGGCTGTTTATAGAATTATATTGCCGAGCTTAACAGCAACAGGAAGAATTTGTCTTCAAAATTAGCAATAATAATCTTTTAAAAGGGTCCATAGCCATGCTACTGAACACTATGATGTCAGTAATAGACAATTAAGAATCTGTATCGATGCAACTGATTCCCACATGATGACCACATGTTCAATTAAATTTATCCCATGGGGTACACAAGTATTTCATTTTGAGTGCTAGAAAAATACTCACTAAGATCAGATGTGTACCAAGGTTTAGTTTGTATCTATTACTATATCTCTCTACTGTAACGTATGGAGAAAAGGACAGAAGTAACATTTTAAACAGAATGATACTGAAACAGTGATTCAAAGTACAATGAAAGAAGTTTCCAGCCAAGACTTATTCTATCATTTTGGCCCTTGGCCTCTGTCTCCACTTCTTGGGTTGCAAAGTGTTATGCCACATTTCTGCGCTGCTTAGATGAGAATCCAAGTTGCTCTGACAGGTATTACAGCTTTTGCACTCAAAGTAGCCATGAATAAATTACAGGTAGCTATCCATGGTACAGGCCAAAACAAATAAAACCATTCATGTTGGCTTAGTGTATAGCTCTGGAACTCTATTATCTT
This sequence comes from Sphaerodactylus townsendi, assembly GCF_021028975.2. Classification (NCBI taxonomy): domain Eukaryota; kingdom Metazoa; phylum Chordata; class Lepidosauria; order Squamata; family Sphaerodactylidae; genus Sphaerodactylus; species Sphaerodactylus townsendi. The sequence goes on from NC_059425.1 coordinate 106,381,972, forward strand.
CGTACAGGCAAAATCTAATTAGACTCAGTTTTGTATTATCCCTCAGAACAAAGACAAAATGTACCCAGATAACAGCACAATGTAGTCAAAAGGAAAGAACATTAAAATGAAATGTACTTGCTAAAGATCAAATAAGAAATGGGGGGGGGCAGGCAAATAAAAATAGCAAAGATACCAAATGTGATAGTACCTGAAAGTCTGAAGGATTAAGTAACACAAAGAGATGAACCTAAGGCATACCCTACAGCAAGGATAGGAAAGTGGAGGCTCACAGTCGTACAATATCCCTCTGAAAAGTATCAGCTGATTCTTATTTTCCAATAAGAGTTTTTGTGGAGAAATCAGTGACCATCTTGCCCTTGCCCATCACCTTCATGTCTCCCTTCATGTATACCTTTATGGTGGATTGACAACCTTCTCCCCGTTTTTTTCTCATTGTAGAATTTTGCTTAACTGTTGTTACTTCATTGCAGAATTTTGCTTAACTTTTTCCTACTTGTTCTAAATATTATCTATACTGTTCTGTGGGTAAGTCTACTCAGCAACAACATTAGATAAGTAAGAGTGTTATGTGCATCCCTCCTTAGGACATGTGATAGTTCTCAGCCAATCAGGGAGTGCCTAGTGACAGATTTTTGAATTTACCAGGATAAATGTCTATCTAATTATATTTTGCAAGACTGTAGATTCCACATTTGTAAAACAGTTCAAAGTTCATACAAACTACTTCCTAAAGTATATCCTAAATCTACTTCCCTATAGTTTAAAGCCTTCATGTCCTACCTATGCTGAGCAATGACCATCCTCCTGTTGGCAGCAGGAGGGGCGGAAAGGTACTAACTGAATATTAGCAAACAAAATCTTTACAGTAATTGTGGTTCAGCAGTGGAACCAGCTACTGGGAGGTAGTGAACACCCTCATACTGAAAATCTTTAAGCGACAGCTGGACAAACACTTGTCAGGGACTCTCAAGACTGATCCTGCATTGAGTAGAAGGTTGGACTAGATGGCTTATATGGCCCCTTCCAGCTCTGTGATTCTATGAGTTACAAGTGCTTTCATAATATAGGCAAAGGATGCTACATATGTTGTTTACAATCATTTGGCATGGATACTATGGAATCACTCAGTAAAGAAGTTTCTCCATCAGAAAAACATCAGTCCATTGGAGAAAGGCTTTCTTCCTTTCAGGAAGACTTGGCAGAAAATCCCTTAACTTTCTAATAAGAAAAGGAGGTAGAGAAAAAGATTATAAACTGAAATAAAATCAAATTATCAGATTATAAAAAATCAGATTATAAACTGAAATCAAAACAAATCTTTTCTACAATGATAAAACCTCCAAAACAATGCCTTTTAAAAAATAAGTCTTATATTACATCTCATATGGAACTGTTTTCACAAGGAATTCATAACTGGTTGAGCCAATTGTTTTAATAGTCCTACCAACCCAGCTTCCCTAGGCAAGTTATCTTCAAAAAGGTCTCACTGGATGACTCCACCTGATGGCAGTGATCTAAACAATGTTGGGCTGTAATAATAAATATGCTTAATGAAAAACAAGTCACATTGAACTCTGTGGGACTTTTAATATGCTTAGAATTAAGTTGAATGAATGTGGAATAAAAATGAAGGTGCTGTAAAACAGCTGGAATAATTCTGCTTAAGATTCCACTATCAAAGACTGCATTCAGACATGACAAAGCACTGGTTGGTACAAGCAACTCAACAAACTAGAATTTTGTTCAACTATCAAACTATCAGATCCTCTGAAGATGCCAGCCAAAACGTCATGAGAGAATGCTGCCAGAACACGGCCATATAGCCCGGAAACCACACAGCACCCCAAACTAGAATTTGTTGAATTACATCAAACAGATTTCAAAATAGAGTTTGCCGGGTTACAGTACTCATTGTGTGTAAAGTGCTGCCAAATCACAGCTGATGTATGGCAACCCAGTAAGATTTTAAAAGCAAGAGACTAACAGAGGTGCTTTGCCATTGCCGCCTTCTGCATAGCAACCCTGGAATTCTATGGTGGTCACCCATCCAAGTACTCGGACTGACCCTGCTTAACTTCTGAAGTCTGTTGAGATCAGGCTGGCCTGGGTTATCTAGGCTAGGGCAGAGAACTCACTGGGATGTCTGAATTCACCACCCACATTTTATTGATGACGGCCTTGTAGCCATCTGATCACTGTGACATATGTATAGGAAAGATAGTTTCCCTGCCAGGAAGCAGACAGTAACACAAAGTAGGCAACATGAGTTCATTTAAATGTCTACATATAATATAAAATTTCAATTGCAGCAACAGGTTTAGCAGTATGTCAAACTGGACATAGATCCACTCAGTACAACCTGAAAAGCAAATACAATTATTTTTTGTCTGCCGTGTCACCCATATAAATAATGCAAAGAAGCAAGATAAATCTAGCTGAAAATGGGGATTGGATATAGCTGCTTTGTATAGGCATACTAATCAGTTTGATGGCATAGTATTCTCTGCTCTTTGCCTGTATCATCAATCACATTTTGATTTAACACCACTCAGTGTAATGGCTTAGCACACTCAGCAACTCCCAGATGGAGCTTTTGAGAAGGGAAACATGGCTCAAGAATATTAGCGTTAGATGGCTTTAGAAGGTATGGCCTTACTGTCGGCTTTTAATGTTACTGGGGGTTGTAAGAGATGCTTGATTCTTCTTATATTTTATACTGAACTTCTAGATCCACGGTAGTGTCTGCTATAGTTGCAGCAATCCTTACCCACAAACTTAACACCCCCACTGCAGCCACCACCAAATTGTGGCCTAAAGCTAAAAGCAGTGACACAAGACTATACAATGTTATCTGCTTGGCATGTACAATGCAAATTAGTGCCAGATGGCCAGAAAACTTGCTGTTGTCTGTAGCAATTATTAAGCCACTGTGAACAAAGGGAGGCAGTCAGCCCACTGAAAAATAATAGGAAATAAATCAGAAAGGAGAGGTAAGGAATTATTATATCAAGATTATTATATTATATAATATATTATATATTAAGCTACCTCTAAGGTATAAAGATTACTAGGGAAAGCAGTTTAAGATAGCTTAGGGAAAACATGGAGCCAAGATGAACAGAGCTAGTCAAAGCACAGTCAACCTGCAGCCTTCCTTTTTGATAAACATCCAAGCTTTTTTTATTATAACTATTATTTATTAAGTAATCTTCCAATAGCTCTTATGCAATTAAGGAAAATGCATAGTCTCTTCCTTTAGACTATCAGAATAACTGAACAAAATGTTCTTAAAAAGTGATTTTGCTTCATCGCCTGGAAACTACTTTCTCTCAATGGATTTAGGTAGTCTAGAACAATGTTGACAACATTTCCAGCAGGGTTTTTTGTTTTGTTAGTATAGGTGGTTTTGCTCTCTACCCATTAAAACATTTGAGATCATACTTTTCACTCACAAACACCCCTCCAATTTGCCATTTTGCTAGATTTGGCAGCAGTAAGAAACAGTTTGACAGGCTTTCATCAAAACTAGGTTTATTGCCTCAAAACAATGCCAACATCTATACTGAATTTAAGCCAGTCCCCAAAATTACAAGAGAGGAAAAAGTCCAAAAAAGTCCAACTAAAGGCACAACACCTTCTGGGATGCAGAACCCATTCTCTGGAAAGATTTCAGTTATAAAAATAATTTCATTTATAAAATAACATTGGGACATCAGTAGATTTTTTTTCTTTGAAAAATCACTGTTAAGTTTGAAGGAAATGAACTGAAACAACAGCAGAAAATGAGTATCTGAACATTGGGAGGGGGAGAGCAAAGAAACCATTAAATCATTTCAAAGTCTTAAAAATGTAAAGGTTATATTACAGAGAATATAGTCAGGTATATAAGTCCCCAGAAAATTCCAAGAACAAAAGCTGTATACAATTATTTTTTCAGATCAAAATTATCACAAAATAATACCTAACCTTAAATTCTGTCATATCAGCTTTTTAGTAGACAGTTGAACAGATTAAATTATAAGCAAAAAAAGGCAGAAGATAAGATCGTAAATAGATTAAAGAAATTAGACAAGATATAATATGGTCTATCTAGAAAATCTGTTATATGAGCATGAGCAAAATGGCCTGCTACAATTTTTAAAAATGGAATTCTAATAGAAAGATCTTGTGAACTTATAACCCATAATTGCTTTTCAGTATTATAAAGTTTGCAATATGGAAAGCTGTGTTTCCCAGCACTTTAGAGTGTCTTGCATAGGTCTGATGTCTGTAAAATCTTAAGTCAATAAAAAAATGCAAATGCCAATACCCTCAGGAAATTTCAGTGGCATGGGGTGGGGAAACCAATTTAGCAGCAACATAAAACAAAAAGTAAGAGGGAACATAATGTAACACAGCAAGGAAGAGAAAAGAAACCATTAATGTTTGCAATAGCAAGGCTGCATGGAATAGAGTTACAATCAGCCACATAAAAAATTGAATTAGATCATTGGCATTGTATCCATATAGTCTTTTGCAACCATCATGATCCATGTCTGCGAAGTTGTGCATCTATATGCACTTGTATACTTATTGTTGATTCTTCTTCATCAGTACCTAATGTTTGCAAGTTTGTAAGATGCAAATAGATTCAGCGTATATCTAGTATTTCAGTACCAGTATTAACATAATAAAGCTAATCTGCAGATATTATTTTATGGTTTGAATAGACTTTTACAAATTATTTGTCTGTATATGCCAATTTTCACACATACAAAATGGAAGAGAACACACAATCTACTATAAATGATTAGTTCAATGTTTATCTGCCGCAAAAGTATTGTTTGCTTCTTATAGTGCAATCCTAAATCTGTTTACTTAGAAAGTATTTCACAGAGATCCTCTGTTCTCAGTATGTGTGCAGGAAAGTATTGTCCTTCGAAGATAAACTAAACCACCCATCATAGGATATACATATATATTCTCGGTACACATTTATCTGTAATAAATAATTCCATGCATACAGAAGATGACCCACATCAAGGAGAACAGATACATACATTTTCTACATGCAGGGGAGTTATTAAAATTGGGATTTAGCTACCTTCAGAACATAATGTTACTGAATAAATAAATTCCTAGCATTAATGCATCTCTTTAGATTTTTAGTGTGCTTCACATAAATGTCAGGTAAAACTGACATACCAAAAAATTGCATACATTATTCAACCTGAACTTATATTACTGCTTCAATAACATAAAATTTATCATTTATCATTAGTAAGAATATAAAATTGCCCTATTGTCCGTATTTATGAAATATAGAAATATAAACACCTTCATTTTCTACAAGCAAATGTTTTCATATAATCAACAATGAGGTGGCTGGTCATTGTAATAAACTAAACTAACTACTCCAAAATGAGAGCAAGAGTTAAGAACTATTGCACCTTATGCTAGCTTAGTACAAATCTTAGCTTTTGCCATCTGAGAGACAGGAAAAATATGTCAATATAAGAAGAACCATGCTGCATCATCCCAAAGGACCACCAAGTCCAGCATTCTGTTTACACAGTGGGTGATGTCTAGGAAGCCCACAAGCAGGATGACTGCAACAGTTCTCTCCAGACCATGCTTCCCAGCAACTGACAAAAAGAACAATACTGATACTGGAGGGAGTGGATATCCATTATGAATAGTATCCATTGATAGCCACTCCCACCATAAATTTGTCCACTTCCCTTCTAAAGTCTTCCAGTTTGGGGGCCATCACCACACCCCTAGGCAGCAAGTTTAATAATTGAGAGCGGCACATGCAGGACAAGCAAAAAAATAAACCTGTAACATTTTGTTGCAGGTTCCAACTTGTCATTGCCTAACTTTGTAAATTCAACATACTGTGCCTTTTTAGTAATTCTTTGTCTTAAAGAAGAGCCCCATGGTGCAGACTGGTAAGGTGCAGAACTGCAGTGAAGGCTCTGCTCATGGTCTGAGTTTGATCCCAACAGAAATCAGCTTCAGGTAGCCAGCTCAAGGTTGACTCAGCCTTCCAACCTATTGAGGTTGGTAAAATAAGTATCCAGTTTGCTGGGGATAGTGCTGATAACTGGGGAAGGCAATGGCAAACCACCGCATAAACGCAGTCTGCCCAGTATACATCAGGATGTGATGTCATCCCACGGGTCAATAATGACCCTACCTTCACCTTGTTTTAAGAAACATGTTATTCATTCCAGAAAATACATATTTCACTAGAATTCCACCCTCTCCCAATTTTCCAGTTCTTTCAATGGAAAAAAAAGTCTTCCAGTCCACTCCCCCGCCCCCCCACAGGCTTTCCACATATCTAGGCAAGTCTTCCATGCAGCAGTTATATTTGATACATTTCTAACTTTGCTAACATCTACAAGACAACATACAGTTCCTACCTGAGTTTATAGGGAGGGGTCTTGGTAACAGCCTCTGAAGATTCTAAAGCTTCTGTAGAGAAAATAGAGAAGAATCATTTTAGAGGGCAATCAGAATGGGAATACTGTACAGATATAGTACAAGCTGTTGCACAATCTTAGTGCCACCACTGAAGAGGCCCTTCCAGTGGCGTATCTTCAGTAATTGGTGCCTGAAGCAAGTACTGAAAGTATGCCCCCCCCAAACTACACCCCCTCTTGACCACTTCTCTGGTGAATGGGCTGGTGGCAAGCAGGCTGAGCAAGCAGCAAATGAGTGGGATGGGTGAACGGTGTGCAGGCTAGCAAGTGACATCAGAGTGGTGGGCAGGCGGCAGCTGGTGGATGAGGACAGTCCTCTGGGAGGCCCCAACAGAAGGCATGGTGAAGCCAGAAGCGCTGGCAATGGCAGCCTGCCCCACAGTCCTCCCCTTCTCTTTCCTCCTGTCTCCTGGTAGGCCCACCTTGCTCCTGGTGCTGCAAAATCAGATCGGGCACTCCTGGGGTCAGCGCCTTGTGGGCAGCGGCACTGCAGCTCCTGATGGTGGCAGTGAGTGAGTGAGTGACTGGGGAGGTGACAGCGAGTGGTTGAACTGGGCTGGCAGCTGTGGGAGGGGAGGGCCACCAGAATGAGTCTCCCATAAGACATGTGAAAGTGGTACCTAGGCAGTCTGGCCTCTCTGTTCCGTCTCCCCAGTAGGCCATTGGGCCCCTCCTCTCATGGTCTATCACTGATTTTCTGAAGGTAGAAGTGCAAGGAAAAGGAGCTTAGAGAATGATCTTCTCCACATACAGTTAGGTCATATGAGAGTGAGCAGTCTGTTAACAATCCTGAGCCAAGATGCTGTAGGTTAAAAGTGGGTATTTAAAATAAGTCCCATAAACAAACTGGCAGTCAAACAAGTTGACAAATAGTAATAGTTATTTTTGTTCCAAAACAAGTGCGTATACAATCTGTAATGCCTGTCGTTTAGAAATGTCTAGCTACTACCCTGACCAAATCATCCTTCCATACTCACAATTAACAGTGGATCAGATAAAAGGAGCGGTTCCAATTTACTCCACATTATGATGTGATTTTAGAAACACAGGCAATGTTAGTTGCTCTAATATTCTGATCCAGCCATTAGAGGGCAAGACTATAGTTAAAAAATTTGACACAAACTGAAAAACTTATAATAGTGTATCATCTTCACCCAAACTGAAAACACACTAGCACACTTGTATTGCTGATCTTGTAAGAACCTAAATAGGTAGTGGCCTGTGTACATATTTATTACGAATTTGTGCTAGGCAATATTTGTATTAGCCTACAGCTAAGCTACATTTGAAAATCAGTGTAGATAACACCTGTCCATATGTTTGTATATGTTTAAAGTCAACTGCCTCCACCAAAAATCCATGGTGATGCACAGGGCAGCAATCTAATCTCAACTTGTCTGTCATTGTTATGTGCAAACCAAGCTAACCTTTTTTCCATTTCTTTCCTCCCTCTCTCAATCTATCTACTTCTCATGGCTCAAATATGAAAAACATTTTCCATTAAAATGGAATATAATATAAAACTTCCACACAAACAAAGCACTGCCATCTGCATCTTTTACCTATGAACATTATTTTTAAATAAGTTTTTAAATGGAAATTAGAGCAAAAGCCAATCATTATCCAAGGGGAACTACTATAAGAAAACCATGCCCATAAAAGTACTATAAACACAGAGTTCACTAGACTACTGAATTGTAGTCAACAAGGGGGGGATTTTGATGGCTGCTTAAAGGCTTCAGATAATGTTGCCAAATGTCATCACATCACTTATAGATCAAAATATGTTGTACCATTTTTACACTTGCTTCTTGTAAATTTATAGAAATCAATATACTGGCACTGACTTAGACAACCTACTTGTCCCCTCTGTTTCCTTTGTTATACCATATACCTGTGGTGGCGAACCTATGGCACACCAGATGTTCATGGACTACAATTCCAATTGGCCATGCTGGCGGGGCTGATGGGAATTGTAGTCCATGAACATCTGGAGTGCCATAGGTTCGCCACCACTGCCTATACGTTTGGGATCATGGGATCTGCATGGACAAAAGGCATGCAGAACAGGGGATGTAATGAGGGAAATTGGGTGAGACTGAATCTAAGAGTTGGCTGAATTAAACCCATTGTTTTCATTTTAAAAAGTTCTTAGAGGTCCTCCTAAAAGGGTTTGTTTTCCAATGACATCTAAAAACCTAAAACAATCTAACAACATACACTGACATCTAAAAATGCTACCCCTCCTTAATCTAAAAACTTTGTGTTCAAGCATGTCTTTTATACAGGGATACACTGTTTCAAGGGATACTGGATAAGATAGGTATTAACTATGAGATAAGAAAACCGTTTTAAAGGAACTGCTTTTATTAGCGCCGTAAGGAGTCAGTTGCGTTTCTGGGGGAGGTTCATTTTCACTTTTGTTCATGGTAAGAGCAAGTCTCTAGCCAGTCTAGCATCACAGGTAAGTGTGAGGCTAGCATCTGGGAGAACCCCTGCAGTGATTGAAGTTTGCTGGGTGACCCTGAACCAGTCATCCTCTCAGCTTAGTCTACATCAAGGTGTTGTTGTGACGACAAAACAAAGAGAATGCTGTAGGCTGCTTCAAGTCCCAATTGCAGACAAAAGTGAAGTAACAGTATCTAAATAACTAAATAGTAGTGGAGCATTTTATTGCATTGGCCATCCCAATCTAAACCATACGTTATACACACAAACATTTATAAATATAGGTTAAAACTAAGATTAAAATTCAAAACAAAAACAAAATTTCACCAAAACTTTATCAATAACAACCAAATTACCAAATCATTTGGAAACTGATCTTTCTGGTGGCATATGCAAAAAGCACAACTCTTTCAGATACATATAGGTCAATGTCGGGCAACAACAACAAAAAAGTTTCTCTTGATTTGTCACCGTTAGCATATTGAGCCATATAACCTATTGATGAACTTACTTCTCGGGTCATCGTAAAGTGAGCCATCTAACACATAGTGCATAAGACTTCCACCGCCCCAGTTCACTGAGAGAGGGAGAGAAACAACTGCTATGCATCGCTGATGGCATAGCATGAAATCTCAGATAGGAAAAAGCCATCCTTAATGTTCAGACTGAAATGTTCACTACATAATACTATGGTCCTTTCAAAAAAAATTGGACCAAGGAGATGCTTGTGACTGTATGATTACGTCCCTGTCTAGTACTTCATCCTTGTGATATGGCCAGTCATGAAGGTTGTGATCCATCCCTCTCATTTTTTGGATATCATCTGGAACTAAGTATCCTGTCCTAATTGAGCTAATTTGTTCAGCGTGACACTTCTCCGGATTCTTGTCAAGTAGCAAACTCTAATGACCAAGAGAATCTTGAATGTGTGCTTCATTTTTAACCAATATATAGAATGACTGTATTGATCATGAGCTCTTATTGAGGATAATCCCAGTTCTGTACTCATAACTGCCACAGCTGACCACAGCTGACGGTCTTGGAAGTACAAGAATTTGCCTCATAAACAAATTCTGCAAGCTTTGTAAATTAACCAGAACTTGATTACTACACTCCCATATTTCTGCTTCATACAGTAGAAATTGAATTACTTTATTAACTGTTCAATAGCTGGATCCCCCATACATTCCCCTTTCATAAAAACAGAATAACAAAAAAAGCCCCATTGATTATTGCCCCCAAGTGTTTTAAAGTCAGAGCTCTGTCAGTGGCCAGATGGGCTTTCCAAGAGACTGTTTTACTGAATGGTACTCCTAAATACTTGTAGGTACTGCATGGTTTGATCGGTGTGTCCAAGATATTCCAAACAGATTTTTTTGGCCTACATCTAATCACCATCACCTTGGGGTTCCTGCCTTCTTGACAAGCAAGAGTTTCTTTTCCAGAGGAAGATTTGTGCTTGTTACTGTTTAAAAAAAAACTGTGGTACACAAGTCTTGAAACAATAAAAATCACTAACACTCTTAGGGTATGATCCTCACAAAGCTAAGTACTTTTAATGCCCATGATTTCAGTGGGGAGACCAAAGCATTTTCCTTACGAAATCAACTAGATCCTATTTTGCAGGACATTAATTCATAGGGTTGTCATAGCACGGAAGCATCTTGATGGCACTTAAGACACATACAGACTTGTGCTAGATTGTGCCCACTATCTGCAGGGCTACACAGCCTGTAAAGATTTGCAACCCCTCTCCACAAATTAAAAAGAAAATGGACACACCCATTCCTAATCCAGACTGAACAGAACATGCATGATGCATCCGAACAATTTTACGCAGCACATGTTGATTATATAATTATAAATAAATGAACAAGAATATATATTGACAGAGTAGCAACTAGTGGAAATGTTAACCAACTCTAGTCACAAAGCACAGGGAAACAGCACATGGCAATCTACACATTTAAATGGCATCAGGTATCTTAGATTTACTTGAAGAAAACACCCGTTAGCAGAAAGTGGGTTCAGGATCTATTTTTCTTCCAATTCTGTTATCATTCCCAATTTGATTCTCTGCAATTAGATGCCCCTTCCACGCAACCAAATAATGCATCTTAAGTAAACCTTCTCTCTTCTTTTGCATAATGTAAACTGGTTTTTACAAGAGAGAAGCAATTAAGCCTTTCTACCCAGCAGCACTGAAACCATAAGTTAGCTGCCCTCATTATGTCATTAGACAGCCTTTAAAAATTCATTACCTACAGATCCACTCTTTTGTATCAACAGCTTGCCCTGCTCCCTTCTGTGGTCAGCTAGTGCCCATCAGTTCAATTGAACCGCACAACAGGGCGCCAAAACCAGATCTGAACCTCTGCTGTATTTACTAGCACTAAATCACTTTGCAACTTCATTTTACACATGGAAAAGCAAAAGCGGTAGGCAGCTGAAAACAGATCTTCCAGATAAAGCATGGGCGGCGGGCAAGGGAAATATTCATAATAAAATCATATTAGAGCTGGAAGGGCCAGATTCGTGAGGACAGGCAGGCTTCTCTCTGTAGAAAGGAGACGCTTTATGGGTTGGGAAAGGAAGCAGATACGAGAAAGCTTTCAAAGAATATTACTACATCCCTAGACGAAGTCTGGCTACCGGGACTGCTCCCCTGACTGACCTTAGGCGAAAGGCCAGCCCTGATTGAAGGCCAGAGACGAGCCTAATGAGAAAAAAAGAGGCCAAATGGGCACACACAAACAACAGCCGCAAAGTGCCTTGAAGGGGCAGCTAACTGCAAAGGGTCGAACAGGGGATGATAACAGTCATGGAAGCAACAAATACCCCGGGGCCACCTTGCTGATTCTGCTGCCATTTCCCCTGCCTTTTAAAGGGGATGCCTGCTTCCATCGATTAGAGAGGCCAGCGCCGGGAGGGCATGGATGCACCTGCCGTGCTCCTCTGGCCAAGGGGGAGGGGGGCTGTTCGTCCGGCGCCAGCGCATTGTGGCCAAGGGAGAGGGGAGGAAGGTGTCTCCTCTCGCCTGCCCACTTCCTTACCGGCGGCCCAGGTGCAGCTCTCCTTGATCGCCTTGTACTTGCTCCCCGACGCTTCCTTCTGCAGCTTTCTGAGGATTTCTTCCATCTTGGTTTTTTCCCCCTCCAGGGCTGAGATGCCGAAGGAAAGCGCGGCGGAAAGGGGGTGACGGCGCCTTAGCCCCTCCGCCAACCTTTACGCCGGGGCTGCGCGCAGCATCTCGCCTCTGGCAGCGCGCTCTCCCCGTTAGGGATGAATCACGCGCAGCTTCATGGCGAGGACACGTCACTCGGGACGGCTCGTGCCTCCGCCTCCGCCAGTCCTTGGCTCCCTCCGTTGGCTGCCTCGGGCCTCCCCGCACAGTTCCACCAGCCGGAAGGAGGGACTGCGTGGGTTACTTGCTGCCAGGCTGGGTGGATCAGGGTCGCTTGCAGGGTCAAGCTTCAGAAAGCCCCCAGGAGAAGAGGCGGAATGGGAAAGACCTTGACTCTGAGGAACGAGCATGCAAAGGCAGAGTTTAATTTCTAATGACCAGGCCAGCAGAGATTGATTCTTGCTCTGGAAATCCTTTCCTGTCATGATAACTGCCTTGACAGCATTGCAAACTGGTATGTTATTTGCACTTAAGGGTGAGGACAACTTCACATTTAGTAGCAGATATTTTACTGAATAGACTACTAGGTATTTTGACCAGGGGATTTACATTCTCTTCCCCTCCCTTCCTGTCTAATATCCTGACTTGCAGGGAGGGACATGCGGGGGGTGGGGGGTGGGGGGAGAAGTGGGGTATATCCCCTGATAGGAGAAACCTGGAACCAGTACAGTGAAGTGGTTGCTTGGATTAGGATCTGGGAGACCCAGCTTCAAATCCCCACACTGCCATGGAAGTTTGTAGGGTGACCTTATGCCAGCCATGTACACCCATTCTAATCTATCTCACTGAATAATAATAATAATAATAATAATAATAATAATAATAATAATAATAATAATAATAATAATAATAATAATAATAATAATCTGTAAATCATGTCCTCAGCTGCTGCAAAAAGATTGCCCAGACTGAATACAAACAGAGGCACAACTCAGTGGCCAAGATGATCCACTGGAATTTATGTAAGAATTACAACATAAGAACAGTTAAGAACTGGTGGGAACATTGTCCAGAGAAAGTAATGGAAAATGAGAAGGTCAAGATCCTGTGGGACTTTCAAATCCAAACAGACAAAGTGTTGAAACACAATACACCAGACATCACCGTGATCGAGGACAAGAAAGTGACCATCATCAACGTAGCAGTTCCCGGTGACAGCAGGGTCACTGAAAAAGAACACAAGAAGGTCACTAGATACCGCGATTTGAAAATCGAGCTTCAGTGTCTATGGCACAAACCAGCTGAGGTCGTCCCAGTGGTAATCGGCACGCTGGGCACCATCCCAAAAACACTAGGGCAGCACTTGAAACATCTTCGAATTGACAAAATTAACATCTGTCAAATTCAGAAGGCAGCCCTCCTGGGATCCGCACAAATACTACGCCGATACATTACAACTTCCTAGGCCTCTGGGTGAGGCTCGAATTATAATGAAGGCCAACAACCAGCTAAAGATCTGGCAGCTGTGAAAGCTATAACAACAACAACAACAATAATAATAAGTTTGAATTTATACCCCTCCTTTCTCTCCCATAAGGAGGCTCAAAGGGATTTACAATCTCCTTTCCCTTCCTCTCCCCACAACTGACACCTCGTGAGGCTGAGAGGGTTCCAAAGAACTGTGACGAGTCCAAGGTCACCCAGCAGACATCATGTGTAGGAGTGGGGATGCAAACCCAGTTCACTAGATAAGCATCTACCACTCAAGTGAAGGAGTGGGGAATCAAGCCCAGTTCTCCAGATTAGAGTCCACTGCTTTTAACCACTATACTATGCTGGAGAACAATGTAAGCCACTTTGGGACAGGGTCTAAATGAAGTAAATAAATAATTACTTAAAAACTACCAGGTAAGAGACCTAGAAGAATGGCCCACAGTTACTCCATTCAAGGTAACGTAGTTGCTACAACAAGCTACATCTCAAAAGTCAAATGGAAACTTATTTCTACCAAAGCAGAAGCTTCTTTCTACCAGACACAGTATCTGATGAGGGCCTCCTGTATTTCTATTACTTACTTCAGTGTTCACAGCATTTTACTTTAGTGCTGGGAGACTGTTCACTGCCAAATAATTTCCCATTTTGTTTACTGGATATTGCTCTAAGGACTGCATCAGATTGTTATATAGGTTGAGGAAACTGACAGAGCAACATAATTTAATTGCTGCAGAACTATGGATTGACCTATGCAACAGAGATTAGTCACATATCTCTTTTGGTTTTGAACCATCTGAAAATAATTAAATTAGTATGAAATATTTATATGTGGCATCAAATGTATTTACTGATGCAACTTTAAAAGGCAGTTTTTGATATCAAATATTTTCTTCAGCAGGAAAAAAACAGGTATGTCATCTGATTAATACATAATTAATTTTGCATCCCAACTGTAGAATCAATCATGTCTCAGAAATGGAATAGACCTGTATGTTGAAGATCAAGGCTAAACACATGATGGGACCAGTAAGTGTACTATCTTGTTTAAGATCACAAATGCAGACATGACTGAGATATTTGGTTATGTGAAAACCAAAGCAGATCAGCTCTATGTCTATTATTCAAATCCCAAGGCATTCATTTTGGAATAAGCACCATTTTGGTGGTTATATGATACCCTGCTTGGTCAAGTATATCATTTTACTTTCTTGGAGGGGTTTTTGCCCCAAACTGGACCTTACAAAATCAGATTTATTTTAAGATGCAAGATTAGAAGGGATCATCTTCATTAGTTGGCTTTTTACTGCTGCTTCTTCCTAGAGAACATGCTATCACTGAAAACCATCACTAAAGTCAAACTTTGTGCCTGCATGCATTGTGTAAGGAATGCCAGCATGACCAAATCACGTGAAAAAATCTGGTTTTCTGTTTTTCCAGATTTGCAACATCCACCATGCAAAAGAGTTCTGATGAACTCAAAATCTTGCACAACGTTTTGTGTCAATCTGGTTGATTCCAACAAAATGTATTATGAGGATTTTGTTCTTGGTTTTTGGTCACTGCCCCAGCCCTAAAGGACTTCTTAAAAAAGGAGGGGGTTCCCCTTCCTTCCTTCCTTCCTTCCTTCCTTCCTTCCTTCCTTCCTTCCTTCCTTCCTTCCTTCCTTCCTTCCTTCCTTCCTTCCTTCCTTCCTTCCTTCCTTCCTTCCTTTCTTCAACTCAACCATAAAGTCAGAAGAAAGCTAGAGTAGCACAGGTAAAAGTTGAGCTACAGGTAAAAGTTGAAAGTTCCTAGTACTCATGATTATCTATGTCCTCTGGATGACATTACTTTAGGCCCCAGCTTCTTTATTATGTAAACATTCTAAATGTTTTGTCCTGGAAAATAAGTTTAGTTTTAAACAGAAGAGCCAGTAAGGACTGTGATGATATGATGTTAGGGGTTATTTTCCCCTAATTCTGTGGTTCAGCTAGCTCAGGGGTCTGCAACCTGTAGCTCTCTAAATGTTCATGGACTACAATTCCCATCTGGGAACTGTAGTCCATGAACATCTGGAGAGCAGCAGGTTGCAGACCCCTGAGCTAGAGGAAGAGAACCAAGAGTAACCTGTCGTCTAATGCACACACATGGAAGTTACTCCCATGAACTACTGGATTTTTTGAGCTGGTTCCAAAACTCCATTGATCCTAGTAGCTGGTTTGTTTTCAAGCTCCTGGTAGCAGGAGCCCTGACAAAGATAAAAAGAAGATACTGACATGGTTGAAATCACACAATAGTTCTGAAATGAGGCTCCCAGCTTGTCTTTATTCAGTACCTTGTTTGGGCCAGTGTAACTTAATCCTGGCTGTTTTATTGAGGTTAGCATACTGGCATCAAAAGTTCTGGGCTGTCACTTTGCCTATTGGAGATCTGAACCTGGATCAGATACTACTCCAACACTCTTAAACAGTACATCCCACTGGCTCATATGAATCACATTTGTGTGTATGGGGTGTGGTTCAAATTAAAGTTTTGATTTGTCAGGGAGGAAACCAGAAAGTTGAGGAGACTGATAAAATTAAACTTTTACTTTCTAGCTGAAATATATTTGATATAGGCAAAGTATCAGTTTTTCAATCCAGGCTTGGTAATTTCGAAAAAAGCATCATATAGTTCACTGGGTTGACTGCAAAATCAATTCTATATTCAGTTTTACTGTTTTACACTCTGCTAAACTTTTAAACAATCTGATTAAGTCTGCAATCCTAAGAACAGTGTTATGAAAATAAGCTTTGTGGTATAAAATTGGATTTACTTCTGAGTAAATCACTTTAGGATTGCTCCCCAACTGTATCTTGTAAATCTCCTTGTATCTGTTGCCTTCATACAAAGGGTGCAGTAATTGATTTGTCCTGACCCAGGAACTTCACAACAAGATTTAGTGAAGTGGGGGCTGCATATTTTATGAGTGATTACTTAATCTTCACACTCTTATGACCTTCGTATCTTCAGGCTAGTCAGCAAGGGACCAAAATAAAATCCAGATCCAAAGATTTCTCAATAGTGCTGATTTCTGCTAATGTTTAAATTTTGATTGGTTTTAGCAACTATATCAACAGAGTATTCTTGACCTGGGCTTATATTAATTCAAATCAACATTTGTAGATTGTACCTTCCAGATCAGAAGACTGATTTTGTGTTAGGGAATAACATTTGGGCTTTTCCTCCAATTTATTTGGGAAAAAAATTATGCTGCCTCTCCAGGGAGTGCACCCCTCCAGTATAATAAAAAAATTATGCTGCTTCTCTGGGGAACATGCCCAAAATGCCACACAAAATAAAAAATAATGAAAACAAAATTAATAAAAATCCCATGTTTAAAAACCCAGCCATGACATAAAAACGTAGACACAGAAACAAAAGCACCAGATTAAAATCATTAAAGTGGTGTTCACCTTCATTTGAAAACCGGGTGAACAGAAAAATTTGGGCCCAGTACTTAAAAGAGTACAATGTAGATGCCACTACTGAAAAATCCCTGTGTCCAGTTTCCACTCACCCCTTCTCTGAAGGCCAGAGCACCAAGAGCAAAATTTAAGAGAGAAATCTTAACTTGTAGGCTAAGAGCTTTACATATCCATAAACCAGAGAAAACGCATAGGGAAAAATTATATTGGCTCCTTCCGCACATGCAGAATGATGTACTTTTAATCCACTTTCAATGCATTTTGCAGCTGGATTTTACTGTGCAAAATAGCAAAATCCACTTCCAAACAATTGTGAAAGTGGATTGAAGGTGTGTTATTCTACATGTGCAGAAGGGGCCATTCTCTTTTAAAATACTAGTTTTGATTTATTTAAAACAAATATAAGAAGGTGGTCATTCACTACACATCACCTTGCTAACCTAGGCAAGTCAATGCCCTGAGATGTTATGATGTCTGCAAGTACAAATAATTTTCTAAAGTGATTACAGTGGCTGGCAAAAGAACATTTGTGGCTATACTAACATGCTGAACACCAGTATAGCTTTTATTTACAAACAGCAGTATATTTATGATTACCAAATGTGAATTAACAAGGAGTGGATGTGAAGCGTCTTGCAGAATCAGGCTGCCACTGGCCATAAACAGGTTGCTGATTTACGACCTAACTAAATATTTCAAGGTCTTTGGATTGTGTCCAGGTCAGTCACAAGGACTCTCAATCCAATGTAAATTGTGACACCCTAATTTCTAGGCACACAGAGGGCCATTCTGGATTGAGATAATGATTTGCAAAGAGAAGGTGCTTATGCATCCCTTACTTCATTTTTCTGATGTGAAATGGCCTGGGAAGTGCTATTTGCTTTAGTGGTTAAAACCTACATACACCTCCATCACTATGCACAGGATTACTGGGGCAGGTAGTCTTTATCAGAGCCGTTTATCACATCATAAAAATTGTGCTGGGAAAGAAATAAGTCTCTTATCCCTGTGTTCCATGGCACAGTCTGAATAATGAAAGCGTGAAGTATATTCTGATTTAATTTATCTGCTCCTGAATGCATCCCTATTTCTGACAGTCTTTTAACTGTTCTATTTGACCTCTGAGTGAAGAAAAAATACATCAGAAGAAATATTTGGGGGGAAAGAGGTGGATCCTAAGAATTATGTCCTAAGCAGCAGTCACATAATACAGCTTCATGATCTCTTCCTTTTCAATGGTAGCCTGCTATGATCCCTGAAATACTGGTCCTGTAGGCTGACAAACCCTTGGGAGGAGTTTTCAGGAGTTTGTAGTGATAACAAAAAATGGCAAAAACCTTAGATAAGTGAAAGTGCTGCTTACACAAGTAGAAGAAAACATAGGATCCAACCCCCCATGTCCAGTTCCCTCAGCCTGCTTGTACGCTGCACACAAATTAATTTATTTATTTTATTGGATTTGAAAGTGTCCCCACAGCATTTTGCACTTCCACACTACGGCCCTTTCAGCACGGGCCATATACAGTGTCCCAGGGACGGCAAAAATGCTGTCCCTGGGAGACCGTTCGCACAGGACATGTTGCTGCTTTGCAGCAGCGCCGTCCTGGCTTTCCCCAGACGGCGTGAAGCCGCCCCTGAAAACCTTGCTCATTTCGAAAAACTTTTTGAAAAACAGCATGTTCCCACTGGCACGGTGCGAATCGCACCACCAGGAAGACGCGGTTTCCCCCGTTGGCTCCACTCACCATCTTGAGCAGCGTCCCTCTGGAGGGCTGCAGAGACCTGCCCACACTGCCCTCCAACCTCTGGAGGTTGCAGGGCAGTGTGGGCGGGTCCCTGCAGTCCTCCAGAGCAATGCTGGATAGGATGGTGAGTGGAGGGGGGTGACCGGAGGCGGCTGTACGGAGCCACCTCTTCGGCTGAGGGGGAAGTGTCGGCCGCTCACACGCTAGCGTGTGAACAGCCCCTGAGCCTCCGCCGGCATAAATTATGCTGGTGGAGGCTCGGCTCCGCGCATGTGCAGAAAGGGCCTAACAGTGAAGGGCAGGGAAGTAGATTTCCCTGACATCTGAGCAGTAGTGAGTCTATAGTTTTGAGAGCTTGTTAGTGCAGACAGCAAAAATAATACTGAATATATTGATTGTGTCCTTTACTGTTCATGTAAAAATGTCCTGTTCTTGTCCAAATTTGTCATTTGAATGTAAAATTAAACTGGACTCAGTGGTACCCATTTCTTTAACAAACTAGTACGCTGGTGCTATTGGTTAGGCTTATACAGTTTCAGGGGAAGCTGAAGGTAAGGGTGTAGATAAGACTGGAAAGGAATATTATATACTCCATCTAGAATATAAAGAGGTTTGCATACCCAGCCAGCATGCTGTAGCGGTTAAGTGCGGTAGACTCTAATCCTAAGAACAGAGTTTGATTCCTTTCTCCTCCACATGAGGAAGCCAGGTTTGTTTCCCCACTCCTCCTCATGAGATCTGGTGAATGACCTTGGGTTTGTCAGAGTTCTCTCAGAAGTCTCTCAGCCTCAAAAGGTACCTGTTTTGGGGAGGGGAAAGGAAGGAGTTTATAAGCCACTTTGGGATTCCTTATGGTTGAGAAAAGCAAGGTATAAATCCAAATTCTTTTTCTTTGCTTAGTATTAGGAATTAATGCTTAATAAGCAATTCTTAACAGTTCTGAAGTTTTCAGAGCAGGTACATAGACACTTCAAAAGACTGCCCCTGCCTCCACAACAATTCAAGAGAACATCTTACTAGTGTGGTGTAGTGGTTAAGAGTGTCAGACTAGTATCTAGGAGGCTGGGGTTCAACTCCTCACTAGTGCCATGAAAGCTCACTGGGTGACCTTGGGCCAGTCACACTCTCTCAGTCTAACCCAGTGGTTCTCAACATGTGGGTCAGGACCCCTTTGGGGGTCGAACGACCCTTTCACAGGAGTCGCCTAAGACTCTCTGCATCAGTGTTCTCCATCTGTAAAATGGATAAATGCTAGGGTTGGGGGTCACCACAACATGAGGAACTGTATTAAAGGGTCGCGGCATTAGGAAGGTTGAGAACCACTGGTCTAACCTACCTCACAGGGATGTTGCAAGGATAAAATGGAAGAGAGGAGAATAATTTTAGTTAGTTTTGATCTGATTTGAGAAGAAAAGTTGGGTACAAATGAATTAGATAAATAAGTAAATTCTATCCCATCCCTGAAGAGCAGATATCCGCAATCAGTGGGATAGAGTAGACACCAAAACCTGAGTGCTTCCCAGAAGGCCACTCATAGGTGTATATGTAATGCTCCTGCAGTGAAATAATTGTTTCTTTTATAAAACAAAAGTCAATTGATACCTCCTTAAACATTAACAACTGCCATTTGTCACTATGAACGTCATCAAGAATTTCCCAATGCAGAGATTCAGGTTTCAAGTTGCTGCATTCTAGGGGTCATAAAAGCAAGAGACAATAAAACTCCATAGCAACAATTCACACCATTTTCTGAATCCTTTCTCTGCCCCCTCCCCATAAGATTTTCAGTTTGATTTTCCTTCATGTATTAGGAATACAAGTCTGCTTGCTAATCCGTTGCTCGGGGTGTTAGAAATGCAATTGAAAACAGCAATACTAAGATTGCCAAACTCCAGGTGGCTGGTGGAGATCTCCTGGCATTACAACTGATCTCCAGGCGGCAAAGCTCAGTTTACCTGGACAAAATGCCCTCTGTGGAATGGCAGTATACCTCACTGAAGTACCTCCCCCCCCTCAAACCTCATCCTCTTTGTGCTTCACCGCCCAATCTCCAGGTATTGTCCAATGAAAAATAATATCCAGCTTTATCATAAAGAGTTGAGAAAATTTTCCATTATAAATGTATTCAGAATCTAAGTATGAATTGGCATAGGAATGGTAAGGGAACAAAAAATATCTTGGATTGTCTCTGGGAAATTTTAAACATTGTACACTTGACAACCTGAGATCTACTTGACTTACAAAACAACATGAGCTCCTTTTCTATGTTAATTATACAGTGTAGTAATATACTGCACCCTGACCTGGGTCGTTTCCCCACTTACCTCGACCACCCTTTGCTGCGCGCTACTCTCAGCGCGTGTCATTTCTGGCGTGCTCCTGGGCTTCCCCACGACCCCGCACTCTGCGCGGGGTCATCAAAAGGCGCCATTTTGAGGAGCGCCAGGAATGATGCGCGGTGAGAGGGCGCGAGAGCGGCAGCGTCAGGGTGGCTGCATTGTCGCCGCCCCTTTAGTGGGGAGTGCCACGGGACCCTGCGCTACTCGGGGAGAGTAGCGCGCAGCAGATGGTAAGTGGGGAAACGACCCTGGATCTCAGAAGCTAAGCAGGGTCAACCCTGGCAAGTATTTGGATGGGAGCCCTCCAAGGAATACCAGTCGTGACACAGAGGCAGGCAATGGCAAACTATCTTTGAATATCTCTTGCCTTGAAAGCCCTACCCCATTGCCATAAGTCACCTGTGACTTGACAGCAAAGAAAGTAATATACTAAACAATTTTTTACTGAAAACCAAGTATTTACACTATTGTTACATCCATATATTGATGATTTTGTGTTGCTTTCATGCAACCAAAAACCCCCCAAAAGTTTGTATGATTTCTATTTAACAGAGAAAGCAACATTAAAATAGGAAGGGGGTATTGTTAAAGAAGAAAAGATAGCTCCAAAGGGGAGATGGAAAACTGAAGGGGTGTGGTTAGAGGAGAAAGGGGCTGGAGCAAAAGGGAGAAGGGCCCAGTAATTCTGTCTTTCAGGACCCGCAAAAATTGAAACCAGGCTTGCATCCCCTAAAATATTTCTAGTGACAAAAAGAAAATCCCTCACTCCACATAGCAAATGGTTGCCCATGAAGACTTTCATTGAAGAAGAGCAGTTTCTAGCAGCTTCCATGTAGCTATCACATATGCAGCATCCCTTTGATCGCTATACCATCAACTTCCCAGTTTTTATTCTAGATAAAATCTATCTGTGCCTTGTATAAAAGTACTCTGTAATTACTATCTTATTACTAGCAGGAACTGGTGAAGTACAGTGAACAGAATGGCAGTATGTCATCACCAGTAGCATAATAAAAGCCTGCTTGCAAGGAAATAGCTAGGGTTCCATATAAAGTCATTTATTCAGTGTGACTGTGGGAGCAGATTTATGCATTTGTTTAAAGTACAAGGAATGTTCAGTACTGTCAGCACCCCTGCTTTTGTTGCTTATAACCTTCTTATTACATTTCCTTTGAGAGTTGAGATTTACATGCCTTATCATTTATGCATTATCCCACCCCAATTAACATATAACTTTCTAGTGACAGATCTCACTATTTCATGGGTACCTTAAAAACAGATTAATAAAATGCTTGAACTCCTCAGCTTCGTAGTTTGTTTATTTATTTTATATACCGGTACTCTGCTTCCCCCACCCCTCCAATGGGGGCTCAAAGCAGCTTATATTATTCTCCTCACCACTGTTTTGTTCTCACAACGACCCTATGAGTTTGGTTAATCTGTGACTGGCCCAAAGCCACCCAGTGAGCTTTCACAATAGAGTGGGAACATTTCTGGCACTGTGACCTAATCCCAGTATCTCTAGAAAGCACTAGAGCCATCCTGTCCTCTCTGACCCTGTGCAACTTTCTGCTCACAGAAGAACAAAAAAGTATAGTTTGCATTTAGACTAAGTGGGACATACCTGCTTCAATCTGCTATAAGGTTTGGCTAGAATGCTTTTTTCCCCCTTATGGGTTCATTTAATCTGTTTTTTAAAAATAATTATGGATAATGGTAACTTATTTAAAAATTAAGTTTTGTTTCAGTGGTATAAATCCCTTGTTCCAGTGGTTTTATATGACCCCCTGAGCAAAAATACATGTGTATGCAAATGCCATCAAGTTAAAGCCAATTTATGGCAACCCCGCAAGGCAAGAGACTTGGGTCCCTTCCACACATGCAGAATAATACACTTTCAGTTCACTTTCACAATTGTATGCAAATTATTTTGCTATTCTGCACAGAAAAATCCAGCTGCAAAGTGCATTGAAAATAGATTGAAAGTGCATTATTCTGCATGTGCAGAAGGGGCCTAATAAACAACCTTGACATTCATTGGTGGTCTCCCATCTAATTGCTAGCCAGGGCCAACCCTGCCTAGCTTCTGAGATCTGGGCACAAAAATGTATAGCACACTTTCCTTCCAGATGTAACTTAAACTTTTATAATCTACCCACAGCTCTCTGATCCAGTTTTGACTTACTAATATATTCGATATGCAGAAATCAGCAGGTGATAGTCTTCATAGCATTATCACTTGCTAATTGCCATAGACCAGACTCTATTTAATGGTGCTGCTATTCAGGAGTTCACAGTTGTAGTGCAGTCTATGGTCTGATCCCTCTCCAACACATTACAGTTCTAAACAGACTTTTCTTGATATAAGTCTACTGAAGTCACTTGGCTTGGAAGGATCACTGTTTAGGACTGCAGAAGAGTACATATCCTAAGTTAGGTTCTTAACATATGAGGGAGACTTCTATTAGATTGTGGGCAAATGTCTGCAGAAAGAATGAGCTTCTTGACCTTCTAAGTGGCTTCAGACTTGGGTTTTCACTATTTCAGAAGGCTTCCAACTGATTATAAATACATGGGCTCACTATGATCATGAGCTAAGAATAATAATAAGCTGATTCTGCTAAAATATACAGGTCTGATTTTTGTTACTATAATTCCTAAACATTGCATCTAGCACCCTCTAGTGGTCAACATGTATTTCTTCCTTCTCTTAGTAATGAAGATTGTTAGTTTTCATGGTCAGTTGCTATCATTAACTTCTGCTGTGTTAAGGAAAGGAAAGGTATTTTCTGAAAATCTTATTGAAAAGTAATAAGGAAAAAGAGATAGAGAAGGAAAGATTACTTAGGGGAAAAACAAAGAAAAGGGGGAGGCTTTTTCCAAGAGGTCAATGGCTCACTCACACTGCTGATTTTGAATTTTTTCAGAAATAGTGGGTCTAAAATCCAGGTCCTTCCAGTCCACCTGTCAAATTTAAAGTCCCCAGTATTTGGGGAGGCATGAGCTAAGAAAAACTTGCTCAACAGCAGCAAAATAGCAATGTGTAGTGTAGGAGCAATCGGAGGCTCAACCAGAATGAAACACCATTCCACCAGAAGTCCTGTTTCTTCTGAAAATCAAATTATCAACCAGCTTCCTAATTTAAGGTTTTTGAATATTATTGCAAGACTCCCAAAACAGAGGGATGCTGTGGGCTGGACTTATTAGTGAACTATCTTTTGCTTTTAAGAGATGAATTGGTTGAATTGATTCACAGTATCTCAATATGATAATTTTTTGTAAAATATATTTCATGCAGATTGTTTCATACCTTTTAATAAACAAATATTTATACAATCACGTTTCCTTTTTAAAAGTAAGGGAATATTCTCAGAGCTTATGTAAACATGCAAACACTTTTTCTTCACACTTTGCACTGAGGACATGCTTTAGAAGATTGGACTTTATTCAAAACATTTCCATGCCATCTTTCCATTTAGTCAGGATACCAACGGTAGTGCACATAAAAACGTGGGCAGCCCAGTTCTCAGCCCAAGGTGGCTGAGATTGTGCCACTGCAGTGCTGCCCCACTGCCTCCAGGGGGCTTTCCAGTAGTGCAGGGAAGCAGATCCCCCACCCAAACCTCCACCGCTGGAAAGCCCTTCATAGGGTTTAATGGGCTTACACTGATGCCATCCAAAAAGGTGGTGTAAGTTCAAGCCCCAGGCTGTGGCGCAACTGTCTGCAAACCCTTGGTGAAAGCTGACTAATGTCAGCTCCACCCCCAGGAGCCCCCCTGGCCAGTTCTCCCACATACACCATGTCTGATCGGATGCCAGCACAGCTCTATGATGGCCTGGATTTCTGGATTTTTCTGTCTTGGAGCTGAGGGGCAGCCAGCCACCAGTGTCTTTGCCCTCTCCACAGGCAGAACTGCCCCTTGCACCAACAGAGAGGGTAAACATGTCACTGCAACCTCATGCAATTTCCACAACGCAATTAACCCCCGCCCCCCAAGTAGGATTGTGCCATAAAACATTTTAACAATTAAAAACAATGTTTAAAATTATAAAATAATTCAATTAAAATTCATACAACTCTGAAACCTAGGAGGAGGTTCAGTAAACATTACTGGGGATATGACAAACAAAACAAAAAAAGTCTTGCTTACAGGTGGAAAATACTGACAGAAAGAGACAAATTAATCTCCCTGTGATCTTTTCTGGGATCAGAAAATATTTCTTTACATATTTGTGACATTTTACACATTAATGATAGTATAAATAACTAACAATGAAATATTAACAGGTTTTTTTAAATTAAAGAACTGGTGGTTGACATACCGGGAAGGTTTTTTTTGTCCGTTTTTGTTTTTGTTTTTGCTGTTATGTCACAACTGACTCATAATGACCTTGTAGAATTTCCCAGGCAGGAGACGTTTGGAGATGGTTTGCCATTGCCTGCCTCTGCAACACATCCCTTATATTCCTTGGAGATTTTTGTTCCAAATACTAGCCAGGATTAACCCTGCCTAGCTTCTGAGAGCTGACAAGATTAGACTAGCCCAGGGCTCTTCAGATCAGGTAACAGTTCATTAATGCACATTAAATAAGAAATCTTAATTTAAACTACATGTATGAATTCCAGCTTCAGACAAGTTTCAGTATTTCTTGATGAATCTATAATATTCTATGATGAGTGGGAATGAATATACTGGTCCTACCTCTATTTCCTAAGGGCTCTCCCCAGACATGCACATGTTCAGTGGAACATGGGAACATCACCTTATGCACATAGAATTTGTACATTGTTGCTGAACACAGGAATGGAATTTATATCCACATTACAGCAACCAAATGTGTTCTCCCTTCCCCTCTATACATGGTGGTTTTTACTTAAATATACGGTGTGCTGGGCTATAGTTCTTTGTAACCCTTGTTAGATAAAACAGAGTGTTCATGTCTTTTTCTAAAATCTTGTTTTAATTCTGGATTAATGTTTGCTATTTTACAGAGAAAAGAATTTCATTTGTCTATATAATTTGCACTTTTGTCTTGACTTCATGATTTCAAAATATTAACCATTTGGGTGGAGTCCTGGTGATATCATTGCCACCACATCCAGGACTGAGGGATGACTCTGCCCAGCCAAGGCCAATCTGCTGTATCTTTTCCACTGACATCTCTGCTACTGCAGTACAAGGGGATTCCAGGATCTGCATGCCGAGATCTGTCACCCCAGCCACCACCACTGGGATTGGGCTCAGGTTCCTGCCCATTCAATCTTACACGTTTATCTTATAAGCCATTAATTACTTGGACTGTAATCAACTGTGGAAAGAAATACACCTGGAAAAACTGCTATTTCTGAGTCAATGGGATAGAACAGGGGTAGGGAACCTGCGGCTGGAGAGCCGCATGCGGCTCTTCTGCCCTTGCACTGCGGCTCCATGAGCTGAGCCGCCAGCTTCATCCTTGCCCGCCCTGCAGGCAGCAGGGCGGACGCACTAACTGCCTGTAGCCGGCTGGGCAGCTCCACGGGCTTCTCCTCTCGCCCGCCTTGTTCGAGCGGGGCGGGCACTTTCCCGGTGGCCGGCAAGGCCGAGCCGCTGGCCCCATCCTTGCCTGCCCTGCATGCAGCAGGGCAGGCGCATCCATGCGCTTCTCAGAATGAGTGGCGTAAAAGGTAAAAAAGCCCAATATATACAGTTATCTTTATTTTAAATGTAAAAAATTATTTGCTGCTCCAAGTGTTTTCTTTTCCCGTGGAAAACGGGTCCAAATGGCTCTTTGAGTGTTAGTTCCCTACCCCTGGGATAGAACATAATATATATTTATTAAATAAATAAAATGTAAATGGAAGACTGCATGTTTGAATCTTCTCCTGATCACGGAAAAGTAGCATGCATAATGCGTTGGTTTTGTTTATTAGTTTATTAAAACATTTATATCCCACCTTTCCTCTTCTCCTAGCGTAGTATTGACTCTGACTTGTAAGTGTAGGGGTTTTTTCATCTATAGTGGTACAGCCCGAAGAAATAATCCATGATGCACATTCAGATTGTCAAAAACTGTAGTAACATAATTTCTTACAGTGCCATCCTAAACAGAGATAACAGCCTTCTAAATTCATTCGGAGTTTTTTATGAACTGGCTGCCAGGATTTCCAAATGTTTTTTATACTGCTGTTGTGCGCTGCTATAATTTTGGAGGAATATTGCTCTTATTTGTGTAAACAGCCAGTTTAAACAAAGCAACAGCTTTTTTCTTCTTTGCTGTCTGGTCACAATTGATTCATGGCAGGGTTAGCCAGAGAGGTTTGGAGGCTGTTTGCCATTGCTTGCCTCCATGTCATGATTCTGATGTTTCTTGGAGGTCTCCCAACCAAATACTAGCTGGGGTCAGGGCTGAGTATATATGACTGGCTCAAGATCACTCAGCAATTTTTTAAGATATGATTGGGGATTTCCACCTGGGTCCTAGCCAAACACCTTGACCACTACAGCTAAGGAAGAGGCTACTTAATCCTTTTCCTGCTGGCCATTTTTCTGGTCCTTTTTATCCAACAAGGGAAAATCTCACTTCCTTGGATGAAAAGAAGCTGGGAAGGAGAGTTGGTAATTGTAGTGTGAAGAACTGATTTCTGGTCTAAGGGGTTATTTCTGATGTTAAACAAATTCCTGCCCTTCTAACCCCACTCCCAGAGGCGTAGCAAGGGGGGAAAGCGCCCAGTGCACTGGTGTGTCCTCCGCTCCCGTCCCACTCTGGAATGCCCCTGCCATGCCCCTGGAACACCCTCGTCACACTCCCACAGGGACCGTGCCTGGTGCCTCACACACTCCCCTGTCCCCTTGGAGCTACGCCTCTGCCCACACCTGAATCTATCTGGAAAGTAAGTTTGGCTGGTTGTTTCAAATGGAAGCTGCTGACTCAGAAACAACATTGTTAAGGTTCTTCATTGGAAGCTAAGATCTGAAACCTGCTAAGCTTAGTCACATCCATTTAACAACATTGACTCACAATGCGTACATGGGAATGTGTAAAGTAAGATTCCATCCTAAAGGTTATGATTCATTTGAAAAGGTACGCCACTGAATTATCCAGCAGAGGGCACTAGAAATATGGGTTCTGCTACATCCAAATATGGGTGTATGGATTCTGCCACACTTTTGAAAATCTAGTAACATGTTCACACAAATCAACAAATTTGTCTAATTTCTTCTAAAGGAATATTTTTAAAGGAGCTTCAGTATTGTGCATCTGTTTCTATATGCTTTTCCCTTATATTCTACAAATCAGCATTTTCACTTGTTTTTATAAAGAACTGAAAAATTCCACATTACAGCTTTTCATTACAGTTACCAAGCCCTTCATGGCTTAGAAGAAACATATTTAAATGACTGCCTTTCTTGATATGCCCCACAGCAACAGCTGTACTTATCTGAGCGAGTCACACCTGCTAGCGGGTGGGACCAGAAGCTGCCCATACCTGAGTGTTTGTGTCTTCCACTTTCTGGCATTGCCTGCCTGAACTCAGAAAGGCTCCCACATTTCTATCATGCTGCAGAATATGTAAAATGGAATGGTTCAGTGTAAATAATAGAGTTGTGGTAGAACGGGAATTGTTCAGAAGGATGCTTGAATAAAGGGATGAAGAATGTTGTTTTTAGTACTCTTTATTGCAAGCGTTCCTTGTTTTTACTGCATTGTTTTCTCATTTTTGCAATCCAGTTTTTGCATTTCTGGTGTCATGTCTTATCATGATATCTAATGTAAAACATGGCTCCATTTGGATACTTAAATTTGGAGAATGTGGCCATGGACAGACAAGACAGATCTTTCTACAAAAGAAAGATCCGGTCAGGATAAGTCATGATCACACACCTTAATGTTCACACCCTTTCATATGTCTCACTTTTCTTCCTTTACAATGGTCTGTTGTCACACTCCTAATCAGCAATGTGCTGAGTAGAGATTGTGCAAGAGCAGAACTCTGAAGATCATATTTGAAACACTAACTAGGTACTTATACTCCAACTAAAACTAGACACTTGAGGATTCTCCCAGACAGGATAATTTTTCCAGGTGTCAGATATGATGGCTTGGCAGACCTGATGGGCAGACCTGATGCTGATCATTACACAAGTATTAGATGGCATAACCCCAAACAGTACTGCAGCACAGAATACTCATGAACTATACTACAGAATGCCTGTTGAAACCTGAAGAAAGAGGTACTTGTGGATAAAGGCCAAGCCTGCCTTTAGGAAAATGACACATTAGGCCTTCTTAGCAGTGGTGTAGCATGGGTGGGGCAGCAAGGGCAGGGTCACTACTGCTGCTTCCCGCCACATCTGCCACCTCGCTGCCTGCTTCCTGCCACACCTGCTGCAGCTTGACACCTTGCCACTGCTTCCCTCTTCCTGCTGCCTCACAGCCACATCCTGCCACCCCACCACTTCTTGCTGCCTTGCTGCTGCTTCCCATCACTGCTACTGTCTCGCCACTGCTTCCTGCCACTTCTGGCACCTTGCCACCAATTTCTGCCCCTCCCCCCACTGATTCCTGCTATTTCTGCCACCACCACACACTTCCTGCTGCCTCCTGCCACCGCTTCCCACTGAAGGACTGCTCACTTTCAAATGCTCAAGGTTTGTTGGAGTTGGGAGGAGTTCAGTGCAGCGGCAGGGCAGGGGGAGTTTGGCTGGATTGTGCACCACTTTGTGACACTACGTTATTGCTTCTTAAAACTATGGAAGAGGCAAACCAAGATAGCAAAAATGGTTTTGTCTGAACTGATTTTCCTCTGTGTTGTCATTCCCAGTTTATTGGCTTGTTTAATTTCATACATTTTTGAAGAGACAAATGACACACTGTGAATGGCACGTGCAGAATCTGTGTACTACGTACAATTTCAGTGCTTAGTATTTGCAAATCAATTTTGAATCTTATTTGACCATGAATGTGTGAGATGTTCATTCTTTGTGAAATGTTGGATAGATATATTCCAAAGTCTGAGTTATTAAATAAAAGTACATTTTAGGGTTCCTGCCAAATTTCTGCAGACATCAAAAATCCATTCTAGATCAACAAACCAATTCTCTGTCAAACTCAATAGAATCAGGTCGAGGCATCCATCTGTTTGTTGCCAGTCTACATTATTAAAACTACACAAAGTCAATGCTGTATGCATGCAAGGCACACAGAGGATGTCACTTTGGCTCTAACAGTGCAGCTACACATTAAGGCCTTGCATGGTTTAGAAGTTGGCAGAAAGGGATCCAGTAGGGAAGAGATGTGGTAACGTTACCATCAGGACCTACTCCTTTGCTAATTTGGCACTGTGGACACAAAACATGAAGAACACTGTTTCCTGTTAGTTAAATTTCCACAACTAAAATGGAACAACCTCACAATTCTGCAAGGCAATCCTCATTAAGCAGCCACAATATGCAGTTGGTACAAAGAGTACTAAACACTCTGCCCATTGGTGGAGTTGACCAAACATCCCTGTGGACTGGAAAACACTTGGAGATTGGGGGGTGGGGTGGAGCAGTGCTCACGGAGGGAAGAGTTTGGGGAGAAGTATCTTGGCAGGATATAATGCCACAGAATCCATTTACCAAAGCTGCCACTTTATTCTAATTTTCAATATAGTATCATGGTATATACCATAGTCAGCTCCTGGTCTTGTGTTAGCAGAAAGAACAGAATGTCTCCTTCTTCTGCTTCCAGTTATGTAATCTATTTGTAATCTATTTGATTCCTATAACAGCCATTCAGTAATGTCTATAAATACGATTGTCTGTTTGATTGCTAGAAATGTGTTTTCAATAAACAAATTAGCATCTTCACAAAATTATCTGAGTTGCTGTCTTACTTCATTTTATATTCCTAGCCCAAATCTGTAAACAATATTTGATTCTGCTTTGTGTCCTATGATTATAAATAGCTCTTGTTCAGGTGTGTGTGTCATCAATTTCTTTCTGGACACTTGAATAA
The DNA here is from genome assembly GCF_021028975.2 of Sphaerodactylus townsendi. NCBI lineage: Eukaryota > Metazoa > Chordata > Lepidosauria > Squamata > Sphaerodactylidae > Sphaerodactylus > Sphaerodactylus townsendi. The sequence continues at coordinate 106,413,019 of NC_059425.1, forward strand.
AAGCTACGATTATCAATCAATTTTGTTTGGGTGTGTAGTCAATTTCTTCCTCGACATTTGCATAAAAGCTTTCAACTTCTTCCTCATCAGGATCAGTAGTTGGCACATAAACTTGAATGATGGCTATGCTGACAGGGTTTCTCTGAAGTCTGATTACTATTATTTAGCCAGACTGTGTTATAGCCCTGGCTGCCTGTGTTATACCTTGCCTCACTATTAAAGCAACTCTGTTTCTTCTGTTTTTGTCATTTCCCAAATAAAACATTTTGTCATTTTCTGACTGAAAAATGTCCTAATCCAGTCCACTTCAGTTCACTCACTCTCAGGACTGAAATATTTAAACATTCAATTTCTATGTTTAATGATTTCAAGCTTACTTTCATTAACACTTCTCATGTTCCATGTTCCTATTAAATACAGTAAAACAGCTTTGAACTTTGTATTGTCGAAGGCTTTCACAGCTGGAATCACTGGGGTGTTGTGTAGTTTCCGGGCTGTATGGCAGTGTTCTAGTAGCATTTTCTCCTGACGGTTCGCCTGCATCTGTGGCTGGCATCTTCAGAGGATCTGATGGTAGAAAAACAAGTGGAGCTTTAAACTTTCCTTTTGCATCCATTCATGTCAACAACTAAACATCCATTTGGCTATAGTTCACTTATGTCATTAAGAATAGGACTACTCGAACTTGTCCTCCACTCTTCCCAGTAGCTGATTGAGTGCCATCCAGCCTGGGGGCACCATCTTCCATCACTAGATCTTTTTAAATTTTGGGATGTCTCATCAAAGGATTTTTGAGGTAAGAGCTAGTCAGAACTGGTTTACCATTGCCTTCTTCTGTAAAGTACTTAGTGCTGCAGTGCCATATTTAGATACCAACAGACGTTTCAGTTGTACATTCAACAGATGCTGACAAGACATATCTAGAACTCAGCTAAGAAAATTTTAAAAAATCCTTGTCATAATCTATGAAATAGTCCAAAGTAAATACCCACCCATTTGTTCAAACATTCCATTTAAAAACGTTATTTCCAGTTTTTAGATCTGGATTGGTTCGTCATGTTAATTTAGTGCGTGAAATGGATCTATATTATAATATAGTGGTTCAGAAGGATGCTTTAATGAACAGAAAGGGACTGTAGGCTATACTATTGTATGTGGTATGTACTATCGGTTGCTGTATGTATTACTTTGTTATGTAATTTCTGCATTGTTTAACATATCGAGCCCTCCGGGGAAGAGGCGGCCTAAAAATCTAAAATCTAAATAAAATAAATAAATAAAATAAAATGTCATGTTAATACTCATGTTTTGCTTCAGATTTCTGCTTGGTTTCAGGTTTCTGCAATCCTGATCCTATTATATTGCTTACTGGATGTCCCATTCTGTTGACTGCATTGATTTACACTATGCTATCCACCTTGCGTCTCAGTAATAAAGGAAGATTATAAATAACATAAATAAATATATGCTAAATGTCCAGGACCAGATTATGACTTTTAGAGGCTCTAAGCACTGAAAGGATTATACACATTGTATATGTAATTCAAAATAAAAACAATAGTAAACCATAAAATGTATACTTTCTAATGAATAAATATCATTATTTGTATGAAACAAACAACTATTATTCCATTACTTTCTCGCCTTGAAGACACAGAGCATTTTAACTTACATGAATCAAAGATGAGAAAAAATCTTACTGTTGCTTATTTATAACTTTATTCTATTAAAAGTTTTCTCCTGCATGTGGCAGATGCCAGATTCCAATTTTATTAGAAGATTAAAATATATCATTAGCTTTTTCAATACTATAATTATATTAACATTAATTTTTGTCATTCATTGTGGAGCCCCCTTTGCACCATGCCCCATTGTAAATCTGGTGCTGGAAAAAACTTCTATGGGGTCCTCTTTAGTTGATGCCCTAAGAACATGCTTAATGGTTAATCCAGGGCTGCCCACATCCCTACTGAGTTCCAATCAGATAACATTTGCAGATGATCTGTATATGAATTCTAGCTCGGGAGTTTCCTCTCTAAACTGTTCTGCTTCTTTTATGGAATATCTACAGAAGTTGAAATCTACTGGGTTCTAAGTGTTTCCATTTTCAGTGTCTGACTTGTATCCATTTAGCTAAAGATGTCCAGCACTGCAGGTACATGGTAGAATATATCACATATGCGGTTAAACGAGCTCTTGATGGTACAGCTAATGTTATTAACCTTGTGATGGTGACATTAGGGTGGATATGAGGGCACAGTTAGGCGCAGGAGCTTGTTGCAGGACTAATCAATGCATTTATATTTCTGTTGGGGTTTTCATTGCTACTGATGAGTAACAGGCTTGATGAAGGCTGTAAGCAAGAATGAAGAATGTTTTTCCAGATTATAAAGAGTTTTGGAGAGGATTTTAGCTATGAGCAGTAGGAGATAATTAGTAGGCCTGGGATGGTGAATCTGGGATTGTCCAGCCTTGCTTATTAGGTTCACTGCCCGGTGTTAAGATCTGGATAAAGCTTCAGATGGTCATGGAGTGCACAGACAGAACACATGACTTCATGGACTAGGAATGTAATCTGGGGTTTGATTAATAGAGGAGGAAGCAGTTGTTACAACAGTTCTATCTGGAGGATCCATAGTTGTACTGCTTTGTAGTAAATGCCATGAAGCTGCAACTAATTTATGGAAACTCCAGCAAGGTAGTTAAGAAGAGTTGATTTGCCTTTGCCTTCTTTTACAGAGTCTCCTTTGAAGGACCTCCCATCCAAGTACAGATCCTGCTTAGCTTCCAAGATCTGATGACCTTCCTGTCCTCTTTTCAAACTAATCTGTCAATAATCCTGATACTATACACATACAGTGATGGACAGTGGCAGCCCCATAGGGTTTTTTAAGGCAAGAGACGTTTGCCATATCTTGCCTCCACATGGGCTGAGAGAATTCTGAGAGAACTGTGACTGGCTCAAGTTCACCCAGCAGGCTTCATGTACAGGTCCAGGGAATAGAACCCAGTTCTCAAAATTAGAGCCTGCCAGCACAGTGTGCCTGCCAGCACAAAATTAGAGCCTCCCAGCAGGCTTCATGTACAGGTCCAGGGAATAGAACCCAGTTCTCAAAATTAGAGCCTGCCAGCACAGTGTAGTTGTTACCCACTGCCCAGGTAATAAAAGTGATTTCTCAGAGTGATTTCAGCTCAGGCAGTGAACAGAGAGCCCGCAGGATTTGGGGGTTCTTAAAAAACAAGTGGATTCTTTATTGTGCATCAAAAGGCTCTCCAAAGAAGAACCGCACTGGCTTCAACAGAACACCCACCTTTTATACATTTCCCCCAGTAACCCAGAAAGTGGGTGTAGGGCAGTCCCACTCCCACAGTGCAAAACCAGGAAGGGGGCGGTCCCCTTCCACCTAATACAGAGAAAATATCCTAAAACACCAAAGGGAGAAAACAGTCTTTTTGTAAAATGCTGATGAGATCAAATCCCAGAAGAAAAGGTTGCACCTTCTTGCCTGAGGTGCTTCCTTGAGAGTGTAAGACAAAGAAAAGTTTAAATGATCCAATAAATTCCTGGATCCTGAAAGTAAAAGTGTGAACAGTCCAATAAGCCTCTGGATCCTGAGAGTAAAACTTCAAATAGTCCAGTAGAAAACAGGGTGATATCTTCCAACAGTCAGTCCACACCCTGAGTCCATCCTTTGTAAGTTAAAAGGTCCTTTTGTTGGTGATGATGGGATTACCTGAAGGGCTGGGTGCTAGCTGCTGATGAATCCAGGCCCAGCCCTTGCTGATGAGGAAATACTAGTGCAGAAACTAATCCTATACTATTTCTCAAATGAATACATAAATCACATACAAAAATATTACTTAAAAATATAAAGGATCTATGCTAATATATATATTATATTATATATATATATAATTATATCTAAAGAAAACCCATCAATGTAATACCTAAGAATCTAACACCGTATCTAAGAGAGTGCCTTTAACCAAAGCTGAGAAAATTTAATACATCATTATAGACAAAATAATATTACTTAAACATCAAAGAATCTATAACATAACTGAGTACCTTGAAATATACATTATATTGGGACAAAACAAAACAAAAAAGACCTATCTAGGTTACATTCATGAATCCATATCTGAAAGTTAATACAGTCCTATTCTTCTAAGATGTAGGCATACAGATGGTTTTAGGAGAACAGGGGGACATAAATCTTACATACATTCTTTATTGATACAAACAAACATATATTTATATTCAGGGCTCAGCAAGACACATTTCATAATTGGATTTCTGGGAATCCATGGGTAACACTGTGGGGTTAAGATTGGTGGACTCTAATATGAAGAACATTCTCCCGCATAAGGTTGTCAGGTCCTCCTGGCTACTGGTAGGGAATGTGGTGGTGGCTGGGATAGCCAGATCCAGGTTGGAAAACTCCTGTAGATTTATGTATGCAGCCCGGGGAGGGCAGGGATCTCAGTGGGGTACAATGCCAAGAGTCCATTTTGTCCAGGGGAAACTATATAAAATGGAGATGAGCTGTACATCCAGGGGAACCCAAAGTCCTACCTAGAGGCTTACATCCCTGCCTCTACATAAAGCCTGCTGGATGACCTTGGGCCAGTCACAGTTCTCTCAGAACTCTCTCAACCCATGCAGAGGCAGACAAACCACATCTGAACATATCTTTCCTTGAAACCCCTATTGGGTCACCATACCTTACACATCTAGATCAAGTCACAAAGAGGCCGTTTAAAAGTATCCATACACTGGGTCAAAATGTCGAGAACAATTTTTTAAAATCCCTACCACATAGGTAGCAATTGCGGGTGGGGGAGTTGAGTTTAATTCCTGAGTGATTTTGAATGGGAAAAATATTTTTGTCTAATCTTAATTGTGATTTCTGTTGTATTGCCTTCCAAGTAGGTTTGCAATAAATAAGCCTGAAGCCTTATCTGAAAAGAATAACTGCTACAGAACTCAGAAAAACAAGCACAGGATCCGGCTGCTTAACAAGTATCTATAAAGAACTGTTATTAACTTTGACAGACATCCACACACACACGAATTTTTATGATGCGTTAGGGTTTTTTTCCTTAGCGGGAAGTATGTCGCAGTAGTACCTCTTCATATGCAGACTCTCGCGTGTACTAGGAAAGGGTTAAAGGCTTGGGAGTGTTCCTGGAGGCCAGGTTTGTTTACCAGCCGGTTTCTCTCTGGCTTAACAGGTTGCTGCCGCCATTGAGTTCTCAGGGAAAGGAATCTAGGTGCGGCCCTCTCCTCCCTATGAGCTTTCCTGCTGATTAAAAAGATCTGACTTACTCACTCCCGGGTCGCACACACACGAGCCCGGCTGGAGGAAACTTTGCAGCAGAAGATTCCGTCCAGCACCCCGCGCTTCTTCTTTTCTTTTTGTTCCCGCTGCTGAAGATTGTCTGTGCAAAATGATGCGATGCGGCTTGGCGTGCTGGCGGTGCAGATGGCTCCTGCCTCTGCTCTTGGGTTTGGCTATCATCCTCGGCATAATTAGTTTGGCTGGCCGGGGCTGGTTGGAATCGGCGTCCTTCCCCTACGTCCGCCAAGCCTCTCTGTGGTCCGACTGCGTCAAACAAGGCGCAGATGATTACAACTGGAGGTGCCGCTCTCTCATGGATTACAGTAAGTATTTGGTGCAGGGAAGCAACACGATGGCTTCTAGTCCATAGTCCAGATTATTTATTCCAAACTCTGACTTCACATATTAGACAGGGATTTAAATTGATCTCTGTCTTGCACGAACATACACAGGGGTGTGTGTGGAGGGATCACAGTTTTGTCATTCTTTTAATGGCCTGATTAGGTGGACAAATGCATGGGCAAACATGTATGTTCAACACATCTGAGGAAGTCACATATAGGCTAAAGGTTACATCTACTACTGAAAGTTATAAAGTTACAATTAAAACAATGTGGGGCACCAGGCCTGCAGATGAGGAGTTGCTACTTTATCAGGGAGGCTGAAGTACACTTATCCGTTGTCATTTGCACAAAATGGTCATAAATTCCATTCAGTTGTAATTTGCTAGGCAGGGGCTGATCAAGGGTATGCTCAAGGCAGAAGTGAAATGATGTCAAAATCGGTGGGGGTGGGGAGGAAATTCCCACCAGCCATAGAAGTACTAACTGGGTTGGCCTGTTGCTTAACAGAGACTGCATGTAAGAAGTCAGCCTGAAAGCCTTTCATGGTATGGAGCTAAATATTAACACCTGCAAGCTGTGAGGATAAAAGTGTAATTAAAAAGGCCACTTGAAAAAGTTGGTAACCCTAGGGAGGGGCAAGGAAAGTGTGCACAGAAGACTAGGAGAAAGAAGAGAAATTAAATCAGGCTGCTTTTACTTCAGCCTGGAGAACATGAGAACTGTAGAAACCCACTTGGTTCAATTAGACTGATCTTTTAAAAAAAGGAACCCCCCCTCCCCCCATTTGCTTCAAAGGTTCTGGAAATGGGTTACCATTTAATTTACCAAAATTCTGGCTTTGTGGAACATTTTCAGTCAGGCTGGCTTGTGTATGTGCATCTGTGGGGAGGCTTCTAGTTTAATTTTTAAAAGTAATCTCTTTCTGTTCATTTGGGGCATTCCCAGAGGAGGCAAAAACCCCTAATGTGCCTTTGGGTGTTCTGGGCTTTCAGTTTTTGTCCATGCAACACCCAGATGGTTTACAGTAGTAAACACAAGAAATCTGTTTAAACCAGAATCCCAAAAGCTAACTCACATGTGCCTGATGGCATTCATGCACACTGTGATGCTTCTTCCCACCCCTGTCTGGATTGCAGATAGTTTAAAAGTAATTAAATTTCAGAACTGGAATTATATTTAGTCTGAAGTTGTATCTTCAGGAGCAGCAGTGGCGTAGGAGGTTAAGAGCTCGTGTATCTAATCTGGAGGAACCAGGTTTGATTCCCAGCTCTGCCGCCTGAGCTGTGGAGGCTTATCTGGGGAATTCAGATTAGCCTGTGCACTCCCAACCACGCATCCAGCGCTGTGTGACCTTGGAGCTAAGTCTACAGCTTCTAGCCCAGTGCGAGGGAACCTGCGATAAGCTCTCCAGATGTTCAGGAACTACAATTCCCATCAGCCCCTACCAGCATGGCCAATTGGCCATGCTGACAGAGGCTGATGGGAATTGTAGTTCCTGAACATCTGGAGAGCCGCAGGTTCCCTACCCCTGTTCTAGCCCCACCTACCTCACAGGGTGTTTGTTGTGAGGGGGGGAAGGGCAAGGAGATTGTAAGCCCCTTTGAGTCTCCTGCAGGAGAGAAAGGGGGGATATAAATCCAAACTCTTCTTCTTCTTCTATCTGAGGACTTCCATCTGGAATCCCATAGGAGGTGCAGTCTGTAAAATGGCCAGAGCTTTCTGGGCACCCTGATGCATGTTACTTGCTGTCAGTTTTCAGCAGATATTTGTAAAAAAGGAGCAATGAAGATCACTTGAAATAGCCAAAGATCAGTCAGTATGTAAAACAGCCATTAAAACATAAAATTAAACTTATATATTGCTTTTACATCACTCTTTCCAACAGTGAGGGAATTAACTTGAAGAGAGGTCGCTCATGAATATGAACCTTCACTGGATTAAACTTCATAGTCATGTTTGTACTTGTTAGGCATTTCTGCTTTAAAAAGATTGGGGAAGAACCACTGTATGGGAAAAAATCTTGTTTGGAACGATTCCTAAATTTCAAGCTTTTAATTCAAACTTGTCACAGAGCTAAACAACTAGTCATAACATGCAGATGTGGACATCTTTCACGTTTGATGGGTTTTTTCTTTAGGCTAAAGCAGTCGGGGGCCTAGAGGTTTGAACAAGGCAGAGGGAGATATGAATCTGCATCACTTTTTCCTCCCTAGCTGATTCTTCCTTTTGACTTGTATCCTGAAGCTGCTTTTCAAACTCCAGGAGAATGATACAGTCATTGTCAGTACTGTCCAAAGTAGGATGATAACCTCTGAAGCCCACTGACTTAAATTTAATTTGAATTCAGTTTAGGATTCCACTGTCTGTTTTGGAGTCAAGTAAACTGATAGCTAATGTTAGTGTGGAGGCATAGCATCTGACCAACTATAGCTAATAGCTGACACATGTGGCACGCAGTAAAACTGGTTCCATGGAATAAAAGGTGAGTATGTGTGTAAAAGTGAAATTTGTGGAGAGCTCATAATAGCCAAAGGAGCACAAGAAGCTTACCTGATAGTTTAAATATGTGAGGTGGGACAGATGGAACCCATGCAGTCATAGAATTGTGTTCTCTTATTGATCAGAGTTACCCATGGTTACAAGGCAGATTCTCTTTTAATCAGTGCTATCTAGCTTCAAACTTTGGTTAAATAGAGTTAATGGTTAACAGTAAGAGTTATGTCAGTGCTGACTGAATGCATATTAGAGAGCAGTGAGTCTGATGGGAAACTCAACCAGTAAATAGTAAACTAAAATTTTATTGAAAGAAATGCAGAAAAGTTCTAACCCCCCCACCCCCCGAATTACAGCTTGCCATAACTAGGAATACATAAAAATAAAGAAGCAAGCTAAACTGCACACTCACGTTTCCCTAGCAACCTAGATGTTCAACATTGCAAGGCTTAATAGGCATACACAAAGGGCCTTGGGCAGCAAAAAAGAAAGAAGATGAAAAAGGTAACGGAAAAGGATAACTGACTGGTACATTACAAAACATTTATAGGGAAAGCAGGCCATGATCTGGTGACCCCTATTAACCAATCCACAGGCAGTTCTGAAAGAGCAATCCAGAACAGGAGGGATCATCCCTTCCCCACCTGAAGGAACAAAATACCCCCCACCCTTCCAGAACACATCCCAGCTGTGTGTCCTTGCTGAACCAGAGTTTGAAGCTGCTTAGAAAACCCCCAATTAGGAAGGAATTTTTAAAAGCTTTTACTGTGGTTAACATTTATGCATGTGTAATTCTGAAATTATCTAGGGCAGTGGAAGGAGGGTGGGGTAAATCTCTGAAGATGATGCTGTAGGAAGGGTGTATGTGATTCTATAAATGTAAATTATTGAGCTATACATGACTAGACACACCTGCTTTAGAAGAGCTGGCTTGCTGGAATTATTGTTGTGGCACCATCAATTTACTTGGCTCAGAATCAACTTTTAAAAAGTTCTCTAAACAGTTTTATTTGTTCAACTATTTCTAGAAAATGGAGCATTGTAATTAAGCTTAATAATTAAAAGTTATGTGCAGCATAGGAAGAATATAACCTGACACATTCTTTGTGTGTTTATAAAATAATTGTTCATCCTTTTAGCTGTCAAAATGTTGCTTAATATTCAGTGCCAACAGCAGAGCTTAATTAATAGGTGGGTGACCAGGGCAGAAGTGTTGGGTGTGAGCTGTCACAGCTGTGCGTCTTAACACCTTGGCAAATTTTCCCATCAGTCCTGATCTTAACCATGGCTAAGGCTAACTAGGTTTAGTGTTTACTGTTGTTTTCAGATGCTGCCTTCAGACGCTGGCTTTATAGTTAAATTTTTTTTAAAAAAATTTTTTATTGTATCATTTGAATTTTACAATTTATGATAATAATTTCTTTCTTCATACATTTTCAAACAATACATTTCCCCCCTTTTCTCCCACCCCCCCATTGCTTCTTCTTAGTTTTTTCACACAAACAGCAGTAAGTTCATTCTTGGTAGCCTCTTCTCCCATTTTTCTTCGATGACTCGAACTTCTTTCATCCAGTCCACGTATATTATCCATATTTTCAAAATTTCATTCTGTTTGTCTTGCCAGCTTTATAGTTAAAATTGAGGAATCAAGTTATCATTAGTCATTGTGAAAGGAGCAGATGATAATTTATTGTGAAAGGAGTAGATGACAATTTATTGAAGGACCATCTGTTCCTACATTAACCAAACTTGCCTGTTAAGATCTGCCTCTCAGGCCCTGTTGTCTGTGACCCCCATCCTCAGAAGTGGCTTTGGCACCTTGCCTTTGCAACACCCTTTCCTTTGAGACTTCCACCTTCATTTTCTTTTAGGGGACAAGTTTAAACACATCTTTTTAATCAGGCTTTTAAATGGGCTGCTTCTGTTTTATGGATTGTTTTTATCTTTGCTTGTATTTTTAATTGTTAGGCTGCCTCCAGCAGGACTCTGAAGAGATGACATAGAAATATTCCAAATAAAAAATATAATGTGATAAATATGTAGTGGTTGTTGCCCAATTATGTAGTGCTGTAAGTTGCACCATATGCATCCATAATGGGACCATGTGGCATCTTTTCTCTGCTTCTGGATTTTCCATTGTTCCACTTTCCCATAGTTATGGAAGCATTTGCATAAAGGAAGGAGAGTCCTGGCCTTCTGTTTGGCAAAAGTCTTGGAGAAGATACCTTGTTCAGTTAGTCTCCACCTAATCCCTAATGACAAATGTTCTCCACTTAAAGGTGTCTGACTTTCCCTGAAAACCTTCAGGGAAGTAGGTGTCACCCCATTCCTACAAATTCAGACATCTCAGCAAATGGATGTGTCCATGATGAGCATCAGCATAGAATTTTGCCATGCTTGCTTGCCTCTTCTTCCTCTACTTGTAAAAAAAAGCATGTTTGAACTCTCACTAACCATCCTAAGCTAGAAAACTTTTAATCAAGCTGCAGTTTGTTGTGACATCCAAATACAGATGCTGTGGCAAATTAGAGTTTTTTTAATTCCAATCCAAACTGGGATTCTAAAATGGGATTACACCAAGGTTGGAAATTCTTCTTTGTGTTGAAGGAACACATTTGTCTGGATCTCACATTTGAATAGTTGGAGTTTGAATCAAGGCTTCCTAAGCTCCATTCACACGGGAAAGGAAACGGAAACAAACAATAGTATTGCAATAAGCCATGTCCATGTCTTTAATGATTGCTGTGATGACAAAATGCATCCATATTTCATTGCAGGGTCCTATTGTAGCAGGTTCTGTAGTCCTAAATCCTAATCTTTTATTGTGGTAGATTTTATGTTGTACACTGCCCAGAGCCCCTTGGGGACAGGGTGGTATAGAAAACTAAACAATAAATAAATAACTAAATCTTAGTAGGTTTTCTATAACTCTAAAACAATTGTGGTGTTCTGTGGTTTCTGGGGTGTATGGCCGTGTTCTAGTAGCATTTTCTCCAGACGTTTCACCTGCATCTGTGGCTGGCATCTTCAGAGGATCCTGCCACAGATGCAGGTGAAACATCAGGAGAAAATGCTACTAGAACATGGCCATACACCCTGGAAACCACACAATACTCCCGTGATTCTGGCCATGAAAGCCTTCGACAATACATAAAACAACTGTGTTTATCACTTTAGTCATTGTGATAAATGGATACCTTCTCTTTTTGTGATAGTCACTAATGTAATATGGGACAAATAGCATTTGGAGCAGCATTATGGCATGCATCAAGGTATGCATGTGACTACTGCAAAGTGCTATTTCACTTTTACTTTGATTTGCTACATTCAGGTGGAAAGGCATAGTGAAAGAGCACCAAGTCTCCATCTCCTTCACACTGCAGATTACCTGTGGCGTAAATGGGTTTACATAGGAGAAAATGCCACTCCTATGATGTGATCTATGTGATCATGCTGAGGCCGGATTCTTGCTTGGGGGATTTATTTTGTACAAAATCAGCCTCAGCATTTCCTCAGATGTAAGTTGGATCCTTGAATGATCTGCAAGGTAGAAGGAGACGTTCATAGCACTGATTCATTGTTTTGCATCAGTGCTGTCTCTAGGTAATCATATAACTTTAAACAATATTGTGAGGCTGTTGTGGGTTTTTTGGGCTATGTGGCTGCGTCTGGTAGTTTTAGCTACTTACATTTTGCCCATGTCTATGGCTGACAACTTCAGAGACATGTCACCGTAACATAAATTTCTCTGCATGGCACAGTGTGGACTTGGAGTGTTCTGTGTAGTTAGGTATCTGTTTTATCCACCTCCCGGATGGGAGGGAGAGAAGGCATATTTGTATGTGTCTGGATGGATTTCATTTGCAGTTGCATTTGTATGTATCCTGGTGGCTCTTGTGTGTGACTCATCTCAGAAAGCAGACTGGGGTGAAGTGGTGGGAACTATGTCAGACTACATGGAAAGCCATTGAAATCTACAGACACTTAGACAGTTTCAACAAAAAGGAGGAGAATCTGAAAATCAACAAAACCTGGCTACTAGTATTTTAAAAAATCAAGATAAAAAACCAGGGTTTTTAAAAACACCATTCAACAAACCACCAGAGATTGCAAATTCCTTCCCTTCCCCCCACCACCTCACCTAATTCTGCTTTCTGAGATGAATCACACACACTCAAATCACCAGGACATACACAAATGCAACTTCAAACGAACTCCACCAAGACACATGCATATGTGCCTACTTCCCCTCCCACCTGGGAGGTGGAAAAAACAGATATCCGACTGCAAACAACACTCCACACTGTGCCATGGAGAAAACACATTTTATGTGATATGTCTCTGAAGATTCCAGCCATAGATGTGAGCAAAACATTAGGAACTAAGACTACTATACAATGGCCATAGTTAGTTAATTTCACCCATGAAAGCCTTTGCCAATACAATAATGAGAGGGATGATGGAGGCATACAGGGCACATCTAGTTCACTGCATCCTGACTCTCTTTGTGATCCTTGGTCTCACAGTGGCCTGAGGATGAGTTGCCATGTGATGGTAGCAGTAGCATAGGCTGGAGGTTTGAAGCCTTACTGAATTGGATATCAACCATCCTTATGTTGTAGATTCTTAGATTGGACGGTCATACTGGAATATAAAAATGTCATGCACATTTTATCTCTCTGAGGAATTAATACAACAGGACGGTTCCCTAACCTTTTTGAGTCTCTGGACATTTTTAGATTTCTAACTCTTTATGGTGCATGCAGCCACAAAATGGCTGCCACAAAATAGCTGTTGCTGGAGGTAAAACCAACTGCAAAATGCTTTCCACACCTTACCTTCAGCCATGCAGTGAAAATCCTTGTGCTGTGGTGGCAGCTGCTGCCAAAGGAGTGTTTCTAAAAATATACACAACCAGTCAAGTCTTTAATGTCCAGATAGAAACCTTGCTGGGGAAAGCCCCACATGGCCCCGCCCACTTTGTAAAAATATCTAGCGAGCGCCATGCCACACCATGCTCGGAATCCCTGGATTACATGAATATTCAGGCTGATCCTTTATCTGTCTTTTCAGAAATAAAATTACCGCCAAATACTTTGTATTTAAATATGTGCATAGGATTGTAGTCTTACATACTTAATAAAGTTTAAAGCTTAAAAACAGACTGTGAAGTTTTTGACTGGACTCACTTTGTGGCTCATTGTGGCTAAATGTGGCTCATTGTGGCTAAAATGTCATCACTCCAAATCTATGACCCAGAATTTGACCTCTTTAGTTGAGGAAGGGTAATGTTTCAATTAAACGGTGCTTTATTGGCTACTTCATTGTTCATTCTGTTCTGATGGAACATGCATTTCTTCTCCATTACCTGTGTGGCCAAAATGATAGGTCTGGTCTTCAATGCCAAATGTATACTAGGGTAAAGATACAAAGTTACTTTAGGCATTTTACTCAGCCTTTGGATTTAAAGTTGCATTTTATTCTTTTAATGAAGAAAAGACCAAAGTAAGATGTAATCTGTGTCAGTGCATGTAACATATTTATTTCCCCTCCCTCCCCTCTTTTTTCCTCTTCAAAGGTTGGGGTAGAGCTGCAGCTGCCACATTCCTTGTTGGCTTTATCATCCTGTGCATCTGTTTCATCCTAGCAGTGATTGCATTTTCTATTGAAATACTGAGGTTTAACTTCGTCCGAGGAATAGGAGGCCTTCTCTTCCTTGCTGGTAAGGCTGCTCATCGAGACTGACTTGCCTTTTCAAAACATCTGGGTCCCCATCAGCCCACTCTGTTTTGTCTGTGTCCAGTTCTGTCCTCCACCCTGCCTCACCCTGCCCTTAAACGATTGTCTGTATCTGACATGTGGACATAGGATCTAATGCCTGAAAAGGTCATGTTATATTTGATCCTCTTTAAGACTCACATAAATTGACAACTGCCAAGAAATGACTGTGATTTTTTTTGGGAACCCAATGCCTTTGGTTACCTTATTCTGATCACAGTATTTCCTTGGAAATAATTAGTTGTGGTCCAGCCCTGGATGGCTTAGGCCAGCCCAATCTCACCAGATCTCAGAAGCTAAGCAGGACAGGTGCTGATTAGTACTCGGACAGGAGAACACTAAAGTAGTCCATAGTGTTACATTAGACAGGCAATGGCAACCAGCTGTGTTTGTCTCTTGCCTTGAAAACCCTACAGGGTCACCATAGGTTGGCTGTGATTAGACGGCACTTTTCACCACCAGTTGATTCTGATGAAACCTGATGTGTTTTTTTTAAAGCTGCCATACTGAATCAGACCCTTAGTCCATCAAACATCAGTATTGTCTACTCAGACTAGCGGCATCTCTTCTGGGTCTCAGCTGTGAGATCTTTCACTTCACCTATTGCAGTGGTTCTCAACCTTCCTAATGCTGTGACCCTTTAATACAGTTCTTCATGTTGTGGTGACCCCCAACCCTAACATTTATCTATTTTACAGACGGAGAACACTGATGCAGAGAGTCTTAGGCGACCCTTGTGAAAGGGTTGTTCGAGCCCCAAAGGGGTTGCGACTCACAGGTTGAGAACCACTGACCTATTGCCTAATTCTTTTTTGACTGGAGATGCTGGGGATTGAACCCTAGGACCTTCTGCATGCCGAGCAGAGGTTCTACCACTGAGCCACAGCCCCTAATGTAACATTATTTGTATTCATCAGTTCTTCATTTATATGTGTGAAACATACGTGTTGCTGGCATCACCTCAGATGTGTTAAAAAGCAATTTTACCCACAACCAGACTTTATTTCTGATTTGTATGATAGCTACTTTCTGTTTCTCTACTGTAGCATGACGTCTCTTATGATGCGGAGATTTTCTATTATGACCCTTCAAAAAACA
Source organism: Sphaerodactylus townsendi (assembly GCF_021028975.2). NCBI lineage: Eukaryota > Metazoa > Chordata > Lepidosauria > Squamata > Sphaerodactylidae > Sphaerodactylus > Sphaerodactylus townsendi. Next base: position 106,428,074 of record NC_059425.1, read on the forward strand.
TTAAACACTGCTATGGAAACTTCCCCAAGTTCCAGGGAGTTTCTGTAGATATCCTACATTACAAATGTTCAAGTGATTTACAGTGCATTGTTACACGGTTGTGGGAATTTACAGTTTAGTTATCCCTGTGGCACAGAGTGGTGTGCTGCTGTACTGCAGTCAAAGCTTTGCTCCTAACCTGAATTCAGACAGCTGACTCAAAGTTGACTCAGCCTTCCATTCTTTTAAGGTTGATAAAATGAGTACCCAGCTTGCTTGGGGTAAAAGTATAAGACAACTGGGGAAGGCAATAGCAAACCACTTTGTAAACTTAGTCTGTCTAGTAAACATTGTGATGTGATGTCACACTATGAATCAGTAATAACCCTGTGCTCGTATCTTTACCTTTTTAGTTTAGTTAGTTGCTAACAATGATCCATCCCCAGTTCATCCAACTAATAATCTTCTGGCTTGCTTAGGAAGATGAAATTACTATTAAAGTAATACCTTTCTGGTGTGGAAAAGCAATAACATTGGATCTGTAAACCAAGTACTCAGATGACAACACATTACTTCATGTGCTCAGAATATCTTGTTGATTATTCTAGCATGTCCATATTGAACATTCCGATTTCTGTCAACCTGTGCATTATGTGGCTTCAGGAGTAAGTAGCTAAGCATTTACAATAATGCAAATTGATGCCAAATGACAGTGCAGGCAGAAGTGTGATTATTTACAAATCCTAATTCCTTCTTTTTCTTCATTTCTGTTCAGCGGCCTTCCTAATTATAGGTTTGGTGATCTATCCTGTGATGTTCACAGAAGATATTCCACTGACAGGAGAAAACATGTTCAGTTGGGCCTATGGCTTTGGCTGGGCAACCACGATTATTGTGATAGGATGTGCATTCTTCTTCTGCTGTCTCCCCAACTGGGAAGATGAAGTCCTGGGCAACATAAAGCCCTACTATGGTGGAAGCGGAGTTTGATGTGAAACTGGAAAGATTATTTGAATAAATAATACAAATGTTTTTTGTTTTGGTTTACATGAAAGAACTTGCTGTGGTGCCATATTATTGTTCGAGATAATTACTGTTATTAAGGGGTTTTTTTCCAGTGAATATACCAACTTCACCGTTTCTTTTTAGACAAGAGCTCATTTTCATATCTGGGAGCTTTAAATGACAGGAATGAAAAAAGAAACAGCATTCTGTATTTTGATAGCTAATATGGATTTCCTTTTCATAATTATTGCTTTTGTGGGGGGAAGAAATGCTAAGGTGTGATTCCTTTTTTGTTTTGTTTTGTTAATATGTTACTGAGGGAGTAGATTGCAAAAATAATTTCACCAGTTTTGTTCTTAGCTCTGTCATTTAGGTCCCTTATCATATTCCATTTTGCCAGAGTGGGTTTTAGGACACATGTCTATAAGCATCTTTAAAAATCCTATTCAGAAGTCCAACATTCAGTGAAGTTCACTTTAGAATAAGCATTATGAGAGTTAGAAATCATACATAGTGGTATAATACATATTGCCATTTTTCAGTTCCTTATGATTTACACAAATTCACAAAATATTCCAAACACTTCTATGTATTTAATAAGTGACATAACAGAATTTTAAAACTGGGCTAAAAACAGTCATACATTTATATTCCTACTACCAACCACCTCTGCCTCTTGTATCATAACTCTTTCTTTGCCAAATGTACATCAAAATTACTAGATGACGTTTTTCCAGAGATGTAAAATACCTGTTAGCGCCACTAAGGAATAATGAGAAATGATATAACAGAAGTAAAGCTGCCACTGAAACATAGTTCAGTGTTTCCCACCATTCTCAGTAGTACAAAACAAAATAATCACTGGCCCTTTCAGTTTGGTGAAGTGCCTACAGTAAATGTCCTAAAGCCAATGGTCTGAAATATCTATACGGTAATTTTGCAAGTTTGACACGTTCGTTAACTATAAAGCATCCATTATATGCCTGAATTGTATCCTCTAAGATTAGGGTGCCATTTTAGGTTTCAAAGTAGTGCCTCATTCTTAACACATCTTAAAAGCTATATACATGTCTGTATGCTTTTATTATCTTAAAATATTTAAAAGCTGTGAGCACTACTTTGTGACAGCTACTGAGTGAAATATGTTACTAATAAGAGTCTGTATTACACATGTCTGTATTGTACCTTTGTTGTTTTTAAAATTAGTTGAAATTTTTTATATTGCAATGGTAATTTCAGATATGGCCGATATTATCATTCTAATTGAATGGCAGAATCTCGTGCTAACTGTGGTTTCATGGTGAAAATGTTAATCAAGATTCCTAAATCAACACTTCCTATGAAACTGAAGAAACTGCAATAGGTTTTAGGTGTGCTTTATTCAATGTATTGGATTATGGTCTAGCTTCATATGTAGCACAGATACATGCAAGAACAGAAGTAGTGGTTTAAATGATTTTCTGAAGGAAGTAAAATGTTTGCTGCATTTTGCAAATTTTTGTACTAATTCTCAAAATTGGGAAAGCAAGTGATTAAAAAACGTTAAGTGGAAAAAGCTTTTTAAAAGTAGAAAAAAGGGGAAATAATTATTTGTAGACCTTGCTCAAAACCTATTTTCAGAATAAACAGTTAAAATCCTGTGCTAGTTACCTAAATGATAGCTTTATAACATATGTTCAGTCAAATAAACCAGGTTTATACATTCAGCTGAGAGTACTTTATTCAAAAACAAAATGTATACCCATTGCTTTTATCTTTTAAAAACATTTTTTTAAAAAGGAATGTGATGGTGCATTTGTAAATAAACTGTTCAGTAAACATTCTTAAATGCAAATACAAAAAATCCAAGTAGAGTGAAAAAGAATGATGAATTATCACCTTAGGCATAGGCATCCCCCAATCCAGGGGATGAGAGGCTGAATTATCGTCAGGAGGTGGTGCGGAGCTATGCTGGTGCATTTACCTGTCTCGGGACACGTACTCAGCAGAGGAGCAAATCTGTCAATGGGAGCCACAATGGTCTGCTAAGACATCCAGATGCAGTGCAGAGTGCCATGTCAGGGCTCCAATGCCATTGCCAGCCTCACTGGCATAGCGGAGGTGCCGGGGTTGGAGCCAACCTTAGTAGACTTCCACCCAGGCTTTGCCTGTGGATACACGGTGACCTGGGGTTTGGACCTACACCACACCTTTGTGGTGTTTATCCATCGAGCCTAATAGGATGACTTTTCAGCAGTGGGGAGTTTTTGTTTTGCATTTTGCCCCCTAACGCCGCCAAAAACCCCTCTGGAAATAGCAAGAGGCACCACAGAAACGCTGGCCCCAGCCACCAAGGGCTCTGAGTTGGGCTGTAAGACATTTGAGGGGCAGCCATTTTAGAAGTAAATATTCTTAAAAGGAACATAAAGTTGTGACAAGGGTTTTGCAAAATAAGATTTAAGTCTAGTGGCACCTTAGAAACCAGTAACATTCATTCTAGCACAAATTTTCACTTCATCAGGTGAATTAATCTGTTAGGCTGATACATTTACATTATAGATTGCAAACAGCAGAAAGAAGGGAAAATATTATCAGTAACCAGTTCAAAACAACATCCAATCAGAAAAATAACACCACCCAACCACACCCAACTGTTAAGCAGGCAGTGTAGGATTAACATGAATTCTAAATCAGGAAAGTACAGGATAACACATGATAAGCAGACCCAATTAGAAAGTTACTGAGGTACAGCCACACTCATTAACATGTGTAAGGGGTGGCATATGCACAACGTTAGTGCCTACAGTGAGTGAGAAAACTTCCATCTTCCTGAACTGGGAATGTGCAGGGAGAGATAGCATTTAATTAAAGGGTTAATGGGTGTTTTCCAAACAGGCTTGCATACTGTCCTAGTTACATATGCTTCTATAGTGTAGACAGGGGTAGGGAACCTGCGGCTCTCCAGATGTTCAGGAACTACAATTCCCATCAGCCTCTGTCAGCATGGCCAATTGGCCATGCTGGTAGGGGCTGATGGGAATTGTAGTTCCTGAACATCTGGAGAGCCGCAGGTTCCCTACCCCTGGTGTAGAAGCATCAGGGCTTCCTATTGTATCGGGTTGCCAGGTACTCAATGGGGCTGAAAGATCTCCCTTCCCCCAGCTCCAATGGTCTGGTGCTACTCTGCCAGCCAGTAGGATAAAAAGTTGGGACAAATAACCCATGCAGAAACACTTAGTTCAGCAATGTTGTATTACATTCACTACTACATATATCCCCTTCATGCCCTCTTGGAAAGAAAGTAGAACTTAAAGACTGAAATAGCTCAGGCCAACACAGGACCTGTGTTATATGCAGTCAAAAAGTCATCTCAAAACCACTAATATAGTACATGTGGCACACAGCAGAAGTCGTACTTACACAGAAATGCCAGCTGGGATGATTCTGTTTGATAGGAAGCATGGCCGACTGCTCCTCTGAAACTTGAATGACATCCCTATCAGGCACATATTCTAATTTTCTGCCTCCCTGCACTGCCCTTCCTGCCTTCATTACCCAGGAGAATGAATCAGACATTAAGGCAGCATGGTGCAGTGGAACTGCCACCATTTCATGTACACACAAACACATACTGACTGGAATCCTAGTTTCCCTCTCTCCCAAATATACCATCACTACCCGCTGCTGATCAGAGCCACTTTCTGAGACTGGGTCTGTTACTCCTAAATGGTCTGTGTATCAGCAAGCAGTACCACCCTTCTTTACTCATCCACATGACTGCTACTACGCACCTGTTGAATGTCCTGCAGTGATTCTGCCTCCACAACTCAGGTCTATTTTTCTTTGCTTCCGTGGAATCCTTATCTGCTCAAGAGTCTGCTTCTGGATGGCATAACGTAGCAGAAACAGCTGCAGATAGAAAGATTGCATAGTTGCTGATGAACCACTTTTTAAAAGGAATTTTCAATGAAGGAAAATTAACTCAGAAGGTTGCTTCCAGATCACTTAGGGGGGCTTTTAGTTAAAAATTATAGCATAGTCAAGTAAAATTATGGAAATTATTGTAAAATGTGATCCAGTGTTTCCATTTATCTAAAAATGGGCAAAAGATGCCTTCGCAGACATCACAACCACAGCACTGCCTGGAATAATCTATCTGCTGTGGCAAAGGTATGAATAGAGTGCTGATAGGAGACTATGATCCCACACCTCACATTTCAAGAACGCTCACTAAAAGGGTCTTAAATTGGAGCAGGCATTGCCTGTTTTCATCTATGAAATGATGGAGAATATGTAATTGTGGGACAAATAGTACTGCTTGTTTTGGACAAAGAAATAGCAATGTCTGTTTTAGATTGTAAGGCAAAAAAGCCAGGGTCAAAGGCCAGGGTTAGTAGTTAAAAATGCTTACATTGCAAGTACCAGCTGCAAATGTCTGGTGTTTCTCAAGCCAAAATAGATAAGCTCTTTGCAGTGAACCGGATCTGTGTTCTTTGTCTATTTAGACTAATAAATTGTCTAGTTAGAAACTATTTCACCTTATATGGAGCAACCAATCAGTATGAGCCTCGAACTTCTAGGTTGTAGGAAATTGTATAAGAAGGAGTGTCTTTGTTCTCTGTCCCTTGAGACACACATGTTTATTTGAGTGTCTCCGCTTTTCCCTGCAATAAAAGCTACACATGAGACCAACTGTGTTTGGACAGCCTTTATTTGTCTTACTATTCCTCTCTGCTATAATTCTTTAGGAAAAGCTGTCATAGACAAAGCGGTAGAAAATGTAAATATCTCTTAAAAATCACATTCCACTTGTTATTATTCAGGCAATAACTTTGGTTCACACCTGGTTTAGAAGTAAACTGTGGGAAACCTCTACTAACTGTTTAGTAGCTGTTTTGGACAGCCAAACTAAATTATATTTTTATTTATATAACATGGTGTAGTGGTTAAGAATGGTGGACTCTAATCTGGAGAACCAGTTTTGATTCCCCACTCCTCCATAAGGAGCAGACACTTATCTGGTGAGCTGGATTTGTTTCCCCACTCCTACACATGAAGCCTGCTGGGTGACCTTGGGCTAGTCACAGTTCTCTCAGAACTCTCTCAGCCCCACCTAACTCACAAAATGTCAGTTGCCAGGAAAGGAAGGGAAGCAGTTTGTAAGCCATTTTGAGACTCCTTACAGTTGAGAAAAGTGGGGTGTAAGTCCAAACTGCTACTCCTCTTCCTCTTCTATTTGCAATCCCCCCCCCAAAAAACTTTCCTAGGCTTCCCGACAACCTGAAAAAATGCCTCTCTCTTCTAATAGAGGTTTAATATATGGAAAAGGGCAGCTGAAGCTTTCCAAAGCTGAGAAATAAGTAATATCACTCACTATACAGCAACCTATAAAGCAGTGCTATTTTTTCCCTGCAGATTGTTGGCAACCCTGTTTCTTGCCTGTTTTGGCTCCCACCCCCGAAACGTTGTGTTGCTGTTGCTGTGAAATGGAAGAGCCAGTCAGGCAAAGGTTAAATGCTAACGGCAGTTGGGTGTGCCATCTCATTTTAACTTAATTATCACCTGGCAAGAAAAGAGGCTCCAAGATGAGTTCCAGCCCTGAAGTTTCTTTCCAGTTCAACAGGTTGTTGCTGCAGTTACTTACTCATGACATTTAGGTGGAGTTCATTTTCTTCAGTGTGTGTTCTGATCATAGAGCTTCTCTTTTCCTTCCTTTGTCCTATCCTCTCGCTTTCTCAGTCTCTCACACATTCAACCGCAAATCTTTTCACTAGGCTTCCCTAAAGCTCAGCTTTAACTAGGCGACTGAGTGACAAAGAGTTTTCACTTGTTGCAAAAACCGACAACCCCCCTCAACAAGATGGTTAAGTACGGCCTGGATTATACCCGATGCAGGTGGATTTTGCCTCTTCTTCTAGGCTTGGCAATGATCTTTGGCATCATTGCTCTGGCTGGTTGGGGCTGGATGACCTCAGAAACTTACCCAGCTACCCGGCGTGCTTCATTATGGAGTATATGTTTTTTGGATGAAGAGTGGGCATGCAGATCTCTGATGTCATATGGTAAGGATCATTGCACTGCTGACTCTATCTACATAGGACAAAATGTGCAGTCTCATAAAGACATACCGATAAGAGATGTTGGAAAGTGAGGAGGCAGGTGTGGGTCTTGTTGGTGAACATGGGAGAAATCTGTTGCTGGAATTTTGTGATGCTCTTCTGCTACTCCGCACTTGACTGTTCCTGCCCATTTCACCAGTCTTAGCTATAGCTTCAATCCCTTTCTTCTAACGTTTAGGAAAATTAGGTTTCAGCAATTTGGAAAGTCATCTCTTGTGACAAATTTGATTTGAAAAATTGGTTGGGTCCAAACTTTGAAAATCGAGCATATAACTCTTAGCTGCTTTTAGGAGCGTGCCTACAACTGAGTGTGTGCTGGGGGAGGGGGGGACACCTGCTGATTTCTTCTTCCCATTGGAGATCATTCCACACAGTTCCTGAGGGTCCCTGCTCTTCAGAAGTAACTTCCTTAGGGACTAGGAGACTAGAAAAAGGAGAAGGCAGCTACATTCACAGAAATGTAGATCTAAATCCTGGTTAATATTTTAATAAGTTCTCAAGGAACAATTTGACATTGAAAAATAGACCTTATGCATCATTCTATTGCTTTTCTGGATGAAAATGAGTATCCAGGAATAAAGCTGGTGATACTAAAAAAACAAAAACCGAAATGGGCAATGAAACTTAGTGGCATAAAGCTTTGCTTTACGTTCATAAGTATACATTGTAGAATCCTTGTTGGGTTGAATCACAACAGTCTACAAGTGAGCAATTACATGATTTATTGTTTCCCAATATAAAATAAATTTCTGCCCATGAAGATGTAGCACTCCAGGGACAATGGTTCTTCCTGATCTGCTGGTTTTCTAAGGGTAACCGTTTGTTTCACAAAATAGAATAGTCAAGCATATGATTTGTATGATTTGATTAGCCAAAGGAGGCTGTAATATGTGCCTTTTAAAATTTATTTGCTGTATTTATTTCCTGACTTTTCCCCATGGAATTCAAGGTGGCATGTAGGGAATGCCCAAGAAATCTCCTCTCCAGATGAAAGGAGAGCTTCTTCAACATAGTAGCCCCATAAACTAGGCTTTACGATTTGTTTTAGTTTGGATGAAGATACCCATATTGCTGCATTATAAGCGATAGTTTTCAAAACAATAATAGTTTAACTAAGACATATACCACTATGGGCATAAGACTATGGTTATGAGCCTCTATTTCCTAGTACTTTTTATAATTGGAATGCCAGAATATGCACATATAAATGCGTACATTTACAACCAAGAGAAAATTAAACCAGTGCATTAACATCTGGTTTAGCACCACATTTCAGTATCACAACAACTGTAGATTGTTTTAGTCACTGGACTGTGATGGGAACAGCTGTCAGTGAAATGGCTATTTACAGAGAAACTTCTGCCCGTAACCAACGGAAAGGGCACTTCTGTTTCTTTTCATATCAAAACTGAATAATTAATCTTTTGTTATGGTTTAACTGGAAATAAATGAATAAAGATAAAAATCCCCTAGAACTCCAACACCAAAAGTTTTTACACACAAAAGTCTTTTCCTCTCTATCACAGGGATTTCTGAAATTATGAATTTCAGCTAAAACTGAACATTTTGATAAAGCCAGCAAGAAAATCAGCTGCTAATGCACATTTGTGGCAGTTCTTTTTAAAAAGCATTCCCATGAGTGGAACAACCAAGTGTTATCCTTTGTCTGGTTACAACTATTTGCAGTGTGAGATTGCTCCCAAATAATTACACTCTGCTGATCATAACTTTCTGGTCAATTTCCCCACCCTGCTATCTACTAGAGCTTCTTCCTTTTTCATAGTAGCCCCCTATTATGATATCCTTGAAGAAGGGGATGGGGGTATGTCACTGGAGGTTTATAGAAAGGTTATAATATTTCCGAAGGCATTTTGTGGGATCTGAGGTGCAGGAATTAGGTTTTTTTATGGACTGCTTTTATAAACTGCTTTTTACAGTAATTGTATATATAAAATGCATGTAAACTGCTTTTATAAATAATGTATTTTACAGTAACTTTTAATGGAACCCATTAAATTCACTAATATCTGTAAGGCTCAGATTAGATATATAGCCTGGATTTAAAATAATGAAGTCCCAAGGTACTCCAGATTCTGAACTAAGCAAAGTATCATTCTCTGACCTAAATGAATTATTCAAGTGGCTAAAAAGCCAGCTTTCTGATCCCTAGAAACCTCTCTTGGTCCTACTACTCAATTCTTACATGCTTTGCAGAATCATTACACAATCCCAACAGAGTTATTCACTTCTCAGAAGGGTATAAATCAGAAGAGCTCAGAAGATTGTAACTCTGTTTAGGAGTGCACTGTTAAAGGCCAAAAGTCTTTATAACATCTGAAAATGTCCACAACCAATATCAGAATTCCAGTCTTGAAATCCAGAACTGAATTGTCAAATATTTGGAAGCATCCAACTTGTGGAATTTTACATACCAGAGTTTGTGTTAGATTTGATTTATCTTGAGATTCTGTGTGCATTTTTATGCACATGGCTAGAACATCCCATGATGGCAGCAATGAAAATAAACACAGGCTGACCCCTCCTCCCATAACTCTAAGCATTGAGTTTCAAGGAGTCCTATGTTCTTGCTGTACTTTCAATCTATTTCTATGTGTTTTAGTCAGTTTTAGCATACCCCCTATTATATGAAACTGACTTCCTCAAGTTGTCAGCACAAGGCTGGTAACTGGTGGGGTGGCCTCACCAGCAATACATTGATACTGCTGGTGACAAGCTAATGTCAGTCCCTGTGCACTCAGAAGGGACAACAGTGAGTTGGCAGCTAACTAGCACTTTGGCAAAACTCTGTGGTTTAAGCTAAATAACCCCTGGCAACATACTGACATCACTTTCAGGCACATAGCAAGTGACATCAGCATGTCAGGGCAACAGGCAGCATCCCAATTTTCCTACTTATTTTTCTCCCACCATTCACAAGTGGTAACCTGGCAAACCTAGCCTGATTCCTAGTTTTTGGTGTTTTGTTTGTATTTTTTATTATTGTATATATACTGGTTGTTGTAGGTTTTCCATCCTGCAAAATCCATGCACCAGAAGAGAAAGTTAAATGTACACATTAAGCTATCGTCAGGTCTCTGGGAAAATAAGAGCAGCCACCAAATTTTATTTCATACAAAGAGGATTGTTAACTGCATGCATGAAGTATCACTAGGCTGCAAGTGTCCACAAATATGTTACTCAGTAGCCAACATGCAAAGGTATATATTGTCATGTCACAGCAGACATGAAGAAGCTGGCCTCACTGAATTTGTATTTTTTTTTTCCCAGCTTGGGGAAGAGGTGCCGCTGGCACATTCTTAGTTGGGTTCGTACTTGTTGTTATCTGTTTTGCCTTGTCCATCATCGCATTTGCCATTCCTACGCTTCGTTTCAATTTCATTAGAGGAATAGGAGGCCTGTGTTTCGTGGCTGGTAAGACTATGTACAGTTTATTTTAAGGGAAACTTTAGCTGGTTTGGGTTTGGTAAAGTCCATTGTCTCTGAATGTAGTAAAATATTGGATACTTTTAAAAAGCAAGTAATAATTCAAAGTTGTGCCATTTCAGATGGGGGAGGGACAGACACATGAAACCCCGAAAAGTTTTAACAAACACACACCACTTAAGGTTGCCAACCTTAGATTTAGAAATTCCTGGAGATTTAGGGGAGTAGTTTGTGGAAGACAGAGCCCGAGGAGGGTATAATGCCATACTATCTTTCCTCCCAAAAAGCTATTTTCTCCAGGATAACCAGTCTGGAAATAAGTTGTAATTCCAAAAGATCTCTGAGCCCCAGTAGTAGTAGTAGTAGTAGTAGTAGTAGTAGTAGTAGTAGTAGTAGTAGTAGTAGTAGTAGTAGTAGTAGTAGTAGTTTTTTATGCCCATTAAGGAGTCGCAGAGCAGTTTCCCTTCCCCTCCCTACAACAGACACCGTATGAGGTAGGTGGGACTGAGAAAGTTCTGAGAGAACTGTGACTAGTCCAAGATCACCCAGCAGGCTCCATGTGTAGGAACGGGCAAAAAAAACCCCTGGTTCGCCTGATTAGAGTTTGCCTCTCATGTGGAGGAGTGGGGAATCAAACCATGTTCTCCAGATTAGAATTCACTGCTCTAACCCACTACACCACACTGGTACCTGGAGGTTGGCAACCCTAGCCCTATTTATAATCAAAGGAATTTGTCCCTTTGACATGCATTCCTGGCATATAGATCCATATAGTTGTTCATAGCATTAACAGTTTCAACTGTGAGTTGAATAGGAATATGTGAATGCAGAAGCATATGGGAATAGAAGCTTGAATCTTCCTCAATGACACTCTCAGAAGTAGGATGAGATACTAAAAATATTGATATGATATACTTTATTAAACATGTTTTTGTCAGTGGAGATCTTTGAGTCCAAGGGTCCTATTTTTTCATTCTTCCTAGTGAAAGCTGTTGAGCAGTTCAAAAGCTTGCATACAGCAACATGAGTTATCTATTAAATTTTTAATGTTTGATATGTTTTGTCTTGGCTGATCTAACATCAGGTGTGGTTCAGAATATCATCTTCATTTGATACAAATCTTGAAAGATTTGTTTTTATTACTTACTGAGTTTTCCTCTCTCTTTTTTTTTTTTTGCAGCTGTGTTCTCACTAATGGGCCTTGTCATCTATGCAGTAATGATCACAAAATATATACCTCCTCCCGTTGGTATGGTTATGCAGTTTGACTGGTCCTATGGCTTTGGATGGACCATGTGCATTATGGCAATAGGTCTTGGATTCTTCTTCTGCTGCCTCCCCCTCTATGAAGACCACATTTTGGGCAATGTCAAACCGTATTATTATCCTGACATATAACTGTTATCAAGAGCTCCAAGGCCACTTTTTTGCTTCCCTGGATGTTTGGCTTTCAAAGATGTATACAAATTAAAACCTTCCCTTGTATCTCTATGAAGACCCAGTTAGCTACACATGAAAAAGTAGTACGCAGAGTTCATAGCATTGAAAAACACATTAAGGACATTTTCAATGTGTTAAAATAAGAATATTTCAGTTGAGGTACATTAGTTATGCCATTGTACCTCTTTTCCTGATCCCTAGATGGGGCTAGGAATAATACAGTTTTTGTATTTGTGTTTTATGAGCAAGTTTCAATACAGTTTTCATTTTAAGGACAGAAAATTAATTCATGATACATTTGTCACTTGGTGTGTTGTATTAAACCCAACTTGTTCTGTTTTCAGTAAAACTGAATTGTACTTATGACATTATTACAAATATCACATCATTGTAAATGTAGATCTCTTGTGTCAGGCAATGAATTTAATATAACTTGTCAAAGAAGATATACTTTGTCAGTGACAATATTATTTAGTCAAGGGATTCTTGTATCCTTATGAAAAAAACTCAACATCATCAGGGTATGATACAGTTGGTTTGGGTAATCAGCTCAGTTATCTGACTGAACTATTTGATCATCTGAGCTCCTGACACCTATGTGCTGTGTCCTTCTCAATATGATGCTTGTATATTGCAGGAAACTGTTTTTGTTCTGAGGTATCTTTTGTGCTGTTCGCATGATCACTTTAACACACACAAACACACACACACTCCTAAACAGAATTATGTTTAGCAAAGCACTGTGCATGCCTCAACTCCAACCCACCTATACCTTTCTGTTAAAATTTTGAATCGCTAGCTAAGCATTGAAGTTATTATGAAAGTTTGTACAGTTAAAATTAGTTATTAAACTATTACTCTGCCATTTTTTAAAAAAATATGCAGGATCATCCATTTAAATATATTTGAAATCATATTTGCTTTGCACTACCTGCAGCTTGCTGATTGACTCTAAGGTTTGTGTCTGGCTCACTCTGCTATACTTTCAGACGTATAACCCTTCTTCTCCCCCGCCCCCCCCCCCCCCCCAGTGATCCACTTTGGAATTCAGGCAGTTGCCATGTTGGACTTAGCCCTTATCCTGCCTGTAGAGAGAGAGAATTTCAGGAAGATAATTTCTCCCCTATACACATATGTGTGCCTCACAAGGTACTCTTAATTACAATGCTGGGATATTTACTGTCATTTCATTCCTAATCCAGAAATAGCCCCCCAACTGAGTCCTGTGACAATTTAGTTGCAGCCTCCAGACCTCATACATTCTACCCAGTAAACGGGTACACTTGTACCTAAAAGGACCTAATCTTGAGAAAGGCCTTACTCCTTTTGCAAGCAATGGTAACATTCATGAGCTTGGTCAGTGAGAGAATGGTTCCTGCTGCCCAGGAGAGAAACTTCCACACCACCTATGATGATTGGAGCCCTGTGAGCAAATATCCCAAAGCCATTAGTAGAAATAGGATTGCTAACTCCAGGTTGGTACGTTTCTGGAGATTTTGGAAATGGAGCCTGGAAAAGGTCGAGTTTGGGGAGGAGAGAGACCTCGGTGGGGTATAATGCCTCCAAATTATCCTTTTTCTCCAGGGGAACTGATCTTTGTTGTCTGAAGATCTGTTGTAATTATGGGAAATCTCTGGGCCCTACCTGAATGTGATGACCTTAACTGGAAATTATCACCTCTTTCCCACTCCACACTAGGCATTACTCTATGCCTTGTCTGTTGGTCCTCCAAAGCCACTGTTTGACCACTGTGTGAGACAGGATGCTAGATTTGATGGACCACTGGTCTGATCCAGCAGGGCTCTTCTGTTAGTATGTTCTCATGAGCTTATATGCATCAAACATTTCGATGGTTGTGTGATGAAAGGAGGGAAAGGTTTCTATCAGTGTTTGGGTTACATGATCTGCTCATGTCATTTAGTAAACCACCCAAGTTTAACCATGGGACCTCAGAGAACGAAAATTGCTAGGAAATTGTTATTCAGTACAGTAAGCAGAAAATGTGTCAAAAACGGAAACTGTCTTATCAGATCCTGAGCCACCCGATGTTCAGGAATGGGCAGGGTATAAATGCAATAAAATAAAAATAAAATCAATTAATACATGGAATTGTTTCCATTGTGCAGATGAAAAGATGATAAATAAAACAACAGAGGAGTCAAGAATCCTTTTGCATTTGTGACAGATAAATGCAAATAAAAAACTGAAAAGGCTAGAAAATGTATGTTGGGTTTTTTAGATGTGAGAAAAGACAATGAAAACGAAACATGTGCTTCAGCTTGCATGTCAGCTCTCCCATAGACACTCCTCAGGTGTGGCTCTGAATCACGCAGGGCCTGAGCCAAATGAAACACAAGCCCACACTATCTGTAGCTGTTTTGCGAGTGATCCAGTATCTTCAGACAGGGAGAATGAAGCTAATTGAAAGCATTAGTGAAAGCAGGACTTGTCAGACAGCTTTACCATTAAAACACTGTCTTTTCTCCTTGACTACAGTTAAGGAGGCAAAAAAAAAAGAGTTCACACCAACCCTGAGCACAAAAAAGGACTGGCAAGGAGGAGCCGTACCCACATGAAAGCTAAGGGCTCCAAGCCAGGGTGGCCTCGCCCATAAGATCAAGGATGCGCAAAACTAGCAAGCCCAACTCGACTGCCTCCCACCAAATGCCCACACTGCAATTAGCTCTTAAATGGATTTTTGGCCTGTTTGCATTGCAGATCCTTCTTGAGTAATGAAAATAAAGTTAGCCCTTTGATTATCCCAATTTTTGGTGTCAGCTGTTCTAATTCTGCATCTGGGGACAAACTGCAGCCTCATTTTGCATTGAGTTGTGGTAGATATACATGGCAAGAATGAGGTACTCGCCCATGAGCAATGCAAGGTGGCAGAGGCGTATCAGGGGGAAATGGTACCTGGGGACAACACCTGCTCTGGGTGCCCCCCGCCTCTCCCATGCCCCCGTGCTTGGGAACACAGCTCGGGGACAGGACTTGGGGCAGCTTGGATGGGCACCGCAGTGGTAGGCTGGCTTCTGGGCTGGCATGCTACTGCGGCACCCATCTGAGCCCCCCGCCTCCCTGCAGGTCGCCCCCTGTCCCCCCCAGTCTCTGGGAAGGGCAGAAGCTGGCCTGCAGGGAGGTGGGGGGCAGGGTGCCACAGCAGATACCTGGTGGAGGAGAGGCCTCCCAGCCACTCAGGAGATGTTGGGTATGCCAGCAGGGGAGAGGTCTCTCCCGCGGTGTGTGAGGCCTCTCCCCCGCCGGCGTGCCCAGCATCTACCACGTGGCTGGGAGCCCTCTCCCCCACCGGTGCACCCGGCCTCTCCTGCAGCACATGAGGCCTCTCCCCCACTGGCGCACCCAGCCTCTCCTGCAGCGCGTGAGGCCTCTCCCCTGCTGGCAGATTGCGCCAGCACGTCGGGGGATCGTGCTGGCACCCCCCCCACGTGTCTGAAAGGCATGCACCTGGGGACATGGGTAACCACATAGGTGGCATGCCACTGCAAGGTGGAGTAAGATTACATTAAGGAGGATATGGCGGAACTCTTTTTTCTGTTGTGTCATCTGCCTTGTCAACTACCAACCTCCCTTCTCCCTCTACTGGCTAATGGAATAGAGAAGGGTGAAAGCACTGGATATGTATGATGTCATGAGCCAGCCCCTGGGTACTTACCAGGATACAGAGGACTCTGATGCAGAACCTGACAACACAGTACACCCAGAGTTGGCTGCTCCTGAGGAAAACCAGGCAGCAGAGCCAACTCCCAGCTTTTCCCTGCCTGATGATGTCAGATGGAGGAGCCTGCAGATCCTCCTAGAGAACCCAGTAATGAATCAGCCATGCACAGGAGGCAGAAGCATATGTGACAGAAGCAGAAGCAAAGGAGGAGTACTTGTATTGCAGCAAGATATCGGAAGATAGAAGTGTCTGCATCTGATGAGGATTAACTCCTTGCAGAATCCCAACCCCTTGGACAAGGCTCTCTATATAAGCCTTGCTGTGAGCTTGCTACTGCCTGGATGCAACAAGTGTGTTTCCTGTTGCCTCTGAGTGCCTGGTCTACTGCTGATTTCCAGCCTGTTTACCCGTGGCACCCCATTCCACTTACTTTTAGGAAAGGAGCAGGCAGAAGAAGCCTGCCTACATTGCCTGGGCTTGGTGGGAACTACCATTTCCCAGGAACCCCTGGGAAATGTAGTTCTCACCAGGCCCAAGCAACATAGGCAGGTTTCTTCTCTGGGATGTTCCATTCCTAAAAGTAAGTTGGGGGGGCGCTGTGGGGAGGTGCGCCGTGGGGGTGCCACAGAAGGGGGTGTGGGGCGCTGTGGGGGGAGCACAGGGGGCCGGGAGATTTTTCTGCTCCCCACATGACCAGAATTAGTGTGCCCGGTGCATTGGGCCTCCCTCTCCCTGGTGGCTTTGCCACTGGCCTACAGCACATATGAGAACTAATATGGGGGTAGTGGTTAAAGACTAGGACCTGGAAACCCATGTTTGAATCCCCACTCTGCCATAGAAGCACACTGGGTGACCCTGTGTCAGATAACACACTCTCGGTCTAAGCAACCTCACAAGGTTGTCATATGAATAAAATAGAGGAGAGAAGGATGATGTAGCTGCTTTGGGTCACTATTCGGAAGAAAGGCAGGATGTAAATAAAGTAAATAAATACACATGACTGTTGACTAGCAGTAACCCATTAGTTTCAGCTCCTCTTCTTAGAAGCAAAAGCAGCCTTCCTGGTTGGCTGAGTCTGAAATTCAAGCCCACGCCTCATTTTCAAGAGGCATCAGAGTAAATAAAGAAAGATGTAGAAAGAAGTGAAATGGAGAAGATGCAGAAGAGAAACACAGGGGCTGGTGAACAAAGGACCAGCTCTTCCTGGGTCATATTTGGCTGAATGGCTTATTGACCATTGCTGTCCATGGTATACATTGTCATTCAACTTTTTTACACATGAGAAACTATGTAACTTCCACCGATACCCACATTACATATACCAATACTGTAGAATATTGGGCGGCGGGGTGGGGGAGTGTTTGTTTAGGGAAGTTTCTGAACATAGAAGGAAACAGTTCTGCTCATTAGTTTTGCAAAACACTTCAAGCTGAAAGCCTGAATCAGCAGAACACTTATTTATTAATATGACAGTTTCAGACATCAGTTGGAACTTGTTTTGCGCCTCACCCTTAAGCTAGGGCTGGACGAAGCCACACCTTGGTGGATGAGACAGCCAATAAGCAATGCCTTTTCACTGTGTACTAAGGAGCTGCATTCCTAACATTGCTGTAGGGCATTAAGGCAATTGCTAGGGAAGCCATTCCTGCATGGAAATCAAAGTTACATGACTCTTTCCCATGGTAGAGTGACAGCAGTGGTTCTAGAAGCCTCTTAATTGTATTCTACAGCCCAACCTTCCTGCCCTGGCTTTCAGTCACCGGGCACATTTTCCCAACTGGTTAGTACAAGCCCATACTACATTTCAGGCAATCATTTTGTAGAAAGGCATAGTATGTGAAATTAATCAATTAGAAATATACTGTCATTCCAATTAATTTTATCTAATCAAAAATACAGGACACAAGGTAGACATAGGATAGAATCATTATGTTACAACAGTGTTTTTTTTTCAATACTCATATGATCCAACATCCATGGGCCCTGTGGGGTCTCTCTAGATTCTGCAGGGCCTGTAAGTAGGTAGCTGCTGGAGATCTCCCATTATTACAACTGATTTCCAGGTGACAGAGATCAATTCACCTGGAGAAAATGGCCACTTTGGAAAGTGGACTGTATGACATTATAATCCACTGAAGTTTCTCCCCTCCCCAAACTCCACCCTTCTCAGACTCCATCTCCAAAATCTCTAAGTAGCTTCCAAACTGGCGTTGCCAACTTTACCTATAAACTGGATTTGTTTCTTAGTCTAGGCATTCTGTTGAGGATAGTCAAGGTCAGTTTTCTACCCTAGTAGCAGTGCTGTCTATTTTTACCAGCAGTCTGGGATGTAGGTTGCTGGGTACCAAATCATTATGTTTTATCTTGATGCCTGATAGGATACTATCTCACTATCTTGTGTTTCAAGATTTTGTATATTCTGTCTTGCTGACTGATTATTCATTGAATTGAGCCCTGTGATCCAGAGGAGGGGTGGGATATAAGTCTAAAGTAAAGTAAATAAATGTGAAGGTTAAGATATGCTCTGAGAGTTTCTGATTAGGGCTGACTCTCTGGCACATTCCACTGCATTGTTTTATACTTTTAAGAGCTGCACAAGTGGAGCTACACAAAGCTGAGGAGATGGTCCCATAAAATGTAAGGTCTATCTTACTCCTTCCTGACTGCAGCTCCAGCACAAATTCCTGTCCTTGCTTCATGACTGCAAACAGGTGTGGTCAGTGGTAGTGAGTGCAATGATTTGCCCCACCTAATAATTAAAAAAAACCCACAGTAGGCTTTTAAAATTTGTGGTATAACAACTTCCATGCAAATAAGGAGATCCTGTTTTTAGACAAGGACACTTCCTAGCTTAGACAAGGACACTTTCTAGCTTAAAAAGATCAGTGGCAGTGGCAGTGCCCCCACCCTTCAACAGGTGGCAGTGCACCTGAGTATTCTTCCTACCCAAGCTCCACAGGGGTCCACTTGGCTCAGACCCCTCCAAGGCAACTGGTGTCAGACCTCCAGTTGCTTCTGGCTGGCAGAGAGAGGGGGAAAGTAATGGGTGACCCCAATAGACCAGGACCAAGCTCAGTAGCAATTTCAGCATGACTTAAAGTGCTGCAGGGCTGGTTCAACTTAGCTTACCTCTAGACCAATTGAACTGTCTGGTGTGCCCTCTGGTAAGAAATGACTTAGGGAATATATGTTCTGGTTAACAAAAAGCCTATTATCAATAAGCACAAAGTTTCTGAACTTGCACATAAATTTTATTTTGCGAATATACTGAGAGTTATTAGATGATCATAGATTATCTTACTGTGCAATCCAGAGGTGGGGAGGGGGGGGACAAAGCCCTGTTGGAAGCAGCAAGACCCTTGCACTGGTGTCATTCCCCTTGCACCACCCAAATGGGCATGGACACAGATGCAGAGCTTGTTATGATGGCCGCAGGGCACATGTAGCTCTGCGGTGGCTGAATGTGAAGGTTTACCCATTGCTGCTGATCTTCCACTGCAGGATTCATGCTGTCATGGATGAGGATGTTCCAGGGGCATTCCCAGGCGTAGGGTTGATTTTAGTTCGCTTCACTTCCAAGCTCTTTCACCCCAGGAGCACCCCTTTTCTGGGCACAGACTTATAGCACCAAAAGGGTAATTGCCCTGAATAGGGCTTTTCTTGTAGAGGTTTTCTTTCCCCCCCAAATGCCACCAAATGCTTCTTTGGAGCACCTTTTGGCACTGTCCTTGCATGCTGCAACCCCCCCCCCCCACACACACACTTTGGATTGAGCTGTTAGACTTGGTGATGACATCATCAATATTTCAAGTTGTGGGGTTATGAAGAAATCACTGATTTTCCATTAATTTATTTGAAGGCACTCCTGGAAATGTGGTGGCACTACCTAAAAAGTAGGGTTTCCAGGTTGCCCCCAGCCACTGGCAGGGGATGGAGGGAGAAAGGCTGACTACAGCTCTGAGCCTTCAGATTCTGCCACCAACTCATCTCAGAGGCAGAGTGGATTGGAAAACATTTACACTAGGACTACTTCCATTTACACTAGGACTACTGCCTCCCCCCCCACTTTTCACCAGCATCAAGTTGTACTGTAAAACTGCAGTGTGGTTCAAAAGTGTACCTCATGCCATTTTGAAACTGGAATTCAGTTCTTTCCCACATTGGTGTCCATAAGGGAACATCATGAATTAGGGTCAGACCGAGCACAATATTGTGTCGATAATCCCATTTAGTGCAGTGGCCTCCTGGTTTTCATGCAGAAAAAAAATCCCATATGCATGAAAGAAGCTATTCTGGATTTGGTTTTGGCCATCCATGATCTTGTTCTCACATCTAGGGTTCCTGCAGAGGTGCATTTCTGCCATGACAATTTGGGTTATCAGCTCTTTCTGTTACAAAGCTTTGTTTAATTATGTAAGTATATATAAGTGACTGCACAATATCCCAGACCACAGATGGGATCTCCTCCTGGTGTTGCAGTTTCACCATAGCAAGAAGCACACCAATTAGAAAGGGTCAAAAGGTGCAGGGGTAGTGTAGAGCTAGAAGACCAATGGACCCAACCATACGCTATCCAACCGCAGATCCAGCATCATTTGGATTACCTGCTTCACTTTTCTAGCTTGGACCCATACTGGGGTACAGAAATGTACAGGGTGACTGGATATCAACACAAAGGCCGAAACAGTCATGTCCTAGGTCGATGATGCAGGAGGCCCCTGTGGCGCGCCGGCAACTGAATGCTACTGCTGCAGCAAACTTCCTTGTACCAATGTACAAGGAAGTTGCAGTTGAGGGGAGCAGAAGTGGTGCGGTGCAAATTTCCTTGTACAGATGTCAGTTGCCATGTGCCTACTGCTCATGCTCTCAGCTTTTCCCAAGGAAAGCAAGACCACTTCAGGCACACACCTGATGCCGCGGCAGGGCAGAGAAGAGGTAAGCTCCCCAGTCCCTAAAGTGCATTCAAACCGGTTGCGGCTCTCGAATATGAGAAGGACAAAAGAAGGCATATGAAAGTCTCACATGGGCTCAAATATCAACAATGGGCTGGTCTCATAAGCCAGAGATAGCCATCAACAATATGCTATGTCACAGAATAGGAATGAATGCTAATGTTCATAATACCCTTGGAAAAGCCCAATGAGGCCATTATTAAATTACCAGTGACAGCTAATCAGCGAGAACTGGTTCTCTGGACACCACTGCCTCAATTTTATTAAGTACCACCCAAAAACTGCAACTGGTGACGAGAGTTTCAGGAAATGTTGCTGTGTCAAGGTCAGCACCCACAACACTTGGCAGGAAGTTTAAATTGGTTGAGAGCTATTAACCAGATAAATTTTAGGGTTTGCAGCAACAGTAGGAGAAAAAAGATAAAGGCAAAGATTGAAGACCAAAACAAACCTTAACAATTAAGTTATTTATCATGGTGTGAACTTTAGGAGGCTGAATAAAGCCATTCTGAATCAGAACTGGACTAGAAAGTCTGAAGTTTGTATATATAGAGCAGAAAAGTGACAACATTACATAGTGAAACTTTCATCCTGGAATTCAGGAAAGATCTACACTGCAGATGTCTATCACTTTCACAGCAATTTAATTACCATGCTATTCTACATACCATGCTGGGAACTGTAATTTTTGGAGACTACTGGGAATTTGTCGTTAAAGTACAGTCCCCTTAAGCTACTTTAGTTTCTAAGTTCCCTAGGGACAGGAAATAATTGTTAAACCACTTTATCTTACTGATGTAGATTGAGTAAATAACGTAAAAGAAACACAGTTAACCTTAAGTGAATATCTAATTCTTAAGTGCATGCAGGCAAGATGCTGGTGGATGAGGCTGATATCCTTAATAGGATTCTTGTCCCCATGCTAGATGGGATGCTGCTATCACCACACACCCTGCCAGCATCTTCCCTTTTTCACCATTGCAGATGTGACCCTTGTTTCTTTATGTATCATGTCACTCTGTAATGCTACAGTGTGGTTCAGTAAGGAAAAGCTGGGAGGAGCTTTAAAGTGCTAATTGAAAGTGTAACTCAGTGCCCCCACTCCACTCCCCTTAGTGCCTATGCGAGTATCCATATGAACATTATGCCCACTGCCACTCCACAATTTCCAATCTGAACAGAAGAAAATGAACCTTTGTTTTCTGTGCTGCAAAAGGGAAAAATGTGAGCCAGGAGATTAACAGTCAGACTGGGCATGATGTTGTTTAGATGGTCCTGCTGACTGTGGAGACTCCTGACTTGCCATGTAGGAGAAAAACCGTAGGTGGAAGCAGTCTTTGAAAAGAACAGGAGCAAGTGCAAAGACAGCAACGGAAGGGGTCATAGGTCTGAAGACTGCTTAGGGAAGTTAGGAAGGCAGGCTCTTTTGGAAAATTTTCACAAGTAAGGCTAGGGTTGCCAGCTGTGACTTCGGAAATTCCTTGGAGGGCTGGCCCTGGGAAAAGTGGTGTCTGGGGAGAGGATGCAGTTCTGCAGGGATGTGATGGCACCATCTCCGCCCTCTGCCATTTCTTCCAGGGTAACTGATGTCTGTAGTCAGGAAATCAGTTGCAATTCTGGCTGAGCTGCTGGACCCGCCTAGGGATTGCTAATCCTAGGTGAGGCTGGAAATTATTCTTGCTTCCTTTGGATTGGTACTCTGAATATAAAAACTACCCTGAGCATAATACTTAAAAAACAACAACAATATATATTAATAAAAATGTAAGTGTGTGTTTGTTTGTTTGTTCCAAATCCCAAATCTCCAAAACTCCTTCACCGATTGCTCTGACATTTGGACACAACATTTCATTCGACTCCATTTGCAGCGCCTTCAACCCCTCTGTCTAAAATGTATGTTTGGGAGAGTGGGTGCCCTCTACCCACCCTGTCTAAAATGTGTGTTTGGGAGAGTGGATGCACTCTTGTTCAAGGCGCCCTCCACCCCACCCCCACAGTGCAAATGGAAAAGCCCTGGCCTCGCACAGAAACAGCTGGGGCATAATGCGCCAGCCCTGTCTCGACTCTTGGGAAGAACCAGGGAGCCATGGGGAATCAAAAACAGGGGGGAAAGCCTCATGGCATGTAAGCTCCTGCCCTGGGGCATTTTGACCAAGTAAAAATATCCTATGGCCTAGTCAACCTTGAGTTCACATATTGATTACCATCTATTCGTAATGTATTTAAATGTTATATATGTCTTCTTCCCTTTAAACCTCTTCTCAATATAGCATTTTATAAGGATTTCTTAATAGTTTATGTATATCATCTCAACAACCTCCTTCTCAACTCATCATTTTTTAAGAATAATATAAATAGTATCCTTAGCTATTTGCATCAAACTGATTTGCTTTACAAATGCCTCTCGTCCACTTCCTCATGCATGGTTAAAGTACAGAGTGAGACCTTCCATCAGAACAAAACCCTGTCTCAAAGGGAGAGGGAAGCTTGATCCTGAAATGAAATTACAAAATTAAACTTTTTTTTTTCATAATACTTTTTATTAATTTCCTTCTTTAAAAAACACATTGAACATAAAACATACATGAAGCCATTGAAACACATAAGACATCAACAAATATTAACATGTAACAAATGACCCACATTTACAGTTACCCAAACATAATCTATCCTACCCCAACTACCCATAACAATAACACATAATTCAATACATCTAAATCAAATCAGTTACTTCACTATTCTTTGGTAATTTAAGTAAATTTCTTTTCTTATCTAGGCCCTTTCAATATCCCATAATCATGATTTTATCCCTTTTATTGTGATGTAACAGTACTTATTGCTTTGGTCTTCCCCTGTTAAGTGACTGAATCCATATTTATTTTTCCCTTAATAAAGGTATACAATTTATTTCATAATATAACTTTTTTGCAGATTAACTTATTGCAATATAATTTTGTAAACCATTTCATATTATATATTCTTCAATCATCTTATCCTTTGAACTCTTTTCTAGATATATAATTAGCTTTCCCCAAGTTTTCAAAAACTTTTCTTGTGGGAGTTCTTTCAATCTCGTCGATAGTCTGTCCATATTTAGGTATTCTATAACTTGGGTCATCCATTCTTCTTTTGTTGGTGAAGCTTCATTCTTCCATACTTTGGCTATCCGCATCCTTGCAGCTGTAGATATATATAAAAATAAGTCAATATTAAGGTCCGGAATTTTCTTTATTCCTAATCCTAAAAGATATATTTCTGGAGTTAGTTCAAATGATACCTTTGTTATCTTTTTCATTGTTGTGTGTATTTCTTTCCAGAATTTTTTGATTTCAGGACAAGTCCACCACATGTGTAATAATGTTCCAGTCTCTTTCTTGCATTTCCAACATAGTGATGAGTGGTCTGGATATATTTTTGCTAACTTATAGGGTGTTAAATACCATCTGTGTAAGAGTTTCAGGAAATTTTCCCTTAGTTCTAAGCTGGCGGAGAATTTACTGTGTATTTTAAAAGATTCCTCCCAGTCTTGATACTGTACACATTACAAAATTAAACTTACATCTGGCTGTTATGTACATGCAGTGTAATTCTTTCCTGTATTATTATATAATAACAATAGTCTGATATTAGCATGCTTAAAGAAGTTCACATATGTTAGCATGAACCCTGGAAGAAAACTCATTAGTATTAGCCCAGGAGAAGTTGACAGGGAAGTGGGGCCTCATAGCAGCTCTGAGACTCAGGTGAGCCTTGCATTCCCAGGACATGCTCAGTTGCCACACCCTGCAACACCTTTAAGTGAAACAATGCTTCCTTCTAACCAACATGGAAAATATATTTCAGTTTAAGCCAACTCATAAAACTCTCTTGTTTACAATTGTGGAAATATTAATAATGGCCCATGTTGGCTTCAATTCTCCTTTTCTCACCAAACAGCATAGCCCTGGATCGATTAACAATAGGGTCACCAACTCCAGCTTGGGAAATTGTAGAAAATGTGAGGTGTCATGCTTAAGGAGGGGAGAGCTTGAGGAGGGAAAGGAACTCTGTGGGAATGTGATGACACTATAGGACTTCTGTTTCGCCTAAACTCTATGGTATATCATACAGTCCACCCTCTGAACGTTCAATTTTCTCTAGGAGAACTGGTTTTTATAAGTTTAGATATCAATTGCAATTTTATAAGTTTAGATATCAATTGCGCCCACCTTGAGGATGATGATGAAAGTGATCTTTAGGGGTCCTGTGCTTAGAGCACTTCCTTTGCCACTTCCCACCGATGAAAATAATCCTACAGATTCTTTTGGCCTTTTATCACCATGTGTTGTGCTCTGATCTGCATTGCCCAGGCTAGTCTGATCTCATCAAATCTTGTAAGCTAAGCAGGGTTGGCCCTGGTTACCACCTGGATCACGTCTAAAAATCTTTTGTCCTGAAAAACCCCTTTGGGGTTTCTATAAGTAAGTTGCACCTTGAGAACATTTTCCATCATCACCACAGTTTACAATGTAACACTGGCACTTATAGCATTCCAGCAGAGAGAGAATATTAATTATTGGACCCCTATCAGAACATCTTATGCAACATAATACCATATGGGGAAAGTGGAAGAGAACAAAACACAATAAATGTAAACTATACAGCTTACTATGTACATTACTATATAAGCACAGTCACAGCTGTTACCCTAAGTAGTCTGCCTCCACTTTTAATTGGCAGAATTAGCTGTAGAAACAGAGTAAGAGGACAATAACTGAGATCTATAACCTGAGTATACAGAGATTGTCCAGGCACAAAGCTCTCAAATAAACAGACCATTTCAAATCAAGAACCATTTTATTAATAAAAATAATGAAAAACCAACACTGTATGGTATGTAATCAACCATGCTTGGACACATAATGCATACAAGAGCTAACTGAAAGAGAAGAGGGTGGTAGGTGGGATAGGGTTTAGGGATGGGCAATATTTACCAATCTAGAAGAGAGGAAAATCCAAGTAAAGTAGCATTGAAGTTGGAAAATGGCCAGTGTTTCCACAAGCAAAAGGAAACAGTCCCCATGCAAATGGGGGTGTGCACACAAATACAAGACACACACACACCCTGAATGGTCATAAGACGAATATGAATGCCCCACAATGAGCCCTGAGGCAGTATGAGGTAAGATGGGAAGCAAACCAGAGACAAAGAGTTGATTGCTTATCTGGAGTCTGCACAAAGAAGAGGAGAGGGATGATGGCTAGCAAAACAAGAGAATGTTTTGAACTATTTCCTGAATACAAATGACTGTGATGGATGCAGAGCAGAGCAGAGATGGCTATGATAGATGCAGCGTAGTCCTGCGATGGCTGTAAATTAGAATAAGCAAAGATTGGCTCAGAATGCTGATTTTCTTACCTTGGGGTGAACAAATGGAATGCTACTGATCTCTTTGTTCATCCAGACATATCTTAGACCACTGCAAAAGTTCAAACTACCAACCACCTTCTTATCTATGCTTTGACATACAAAATGAGTCCCAGGTTTCTGAGAAGCATCCATTTTATGTGGAGCAGTATCTTGCTCTCATAGCAGATCTTGTTCCCTGTGACACCCATGTTACTCTCTAGTGTGAGAGGGGTCTGATCAACTACACCATGATAACCAACACCAGAGTGCCTGAGAAAAAAGTAAACCTACAGAAAACACACAAGATAGTACAATCCATTCAACACATGGCATATAAACAGTGATAGATTTCTGCTTTGTAAATTCATTTAAACAAAGTGAATCAAAAAGTGAACCCAAGATCAACACTCAAATTTTGTATTGATTAAGAATATAAATTTGGTTTTTTTTTAAAAAAATTAGTCTGTTCTACTTTGACAGCAACTGATTGTTGTAAAGGGAACGAAGCTGCTTTCTATGACCCCAATACTGGGCCTGAAGCAAGGTCAAAGAACATTACAGACAGTTGGCTTTTCCCATAGTAAGATCACATTGCAATGTTCAGTGAGCACTTAAGTTTCTATTAAGAACTCAATTGTATTGATTTTAATATGTGTGCATGTGACTTTAAACCGAGAGCTCAATTGGAGAGAGAAGGCGGGGGGGGGGGGGGGGGAGAGAGGGATGAGAGAGTGATAGCATAGGTTTATAGAGTGTGCATGTGGGAGGGATGTGCTGGACTGGCAGAAGGTGTCAGAGAGTGAGCAGAGTGTGACAGGATTTCAGAGTGAAAATACTGAGAATGTCAAAACTCTAGTCTGATAGGTTTAAAGCTTTGTGTGAGCATGGCAGAATGGGTTAGGGCTGCTGAGTAAAAAGACTGAATTTATGTTGAGTGAAGTCCTCAAAGTATTTGTTGTCTTAGTTTTATTTTATTTTATTGTGTAAATATTTTTATTTATTTATTTATTTATTTATTGTTTACATTTTTATACCGCCCCATCCCCTAGGGGCTCTGGGCGGTGTACGACTTAAAATACAATAAATAAGTTATTAAAATCTTTAAAACAGCGGTAACACTATACTAATAATATAATAATAGGAAGGCGTCCGACCAACCCCATTTTTCATTAAAATTCTCCCAGGGGAAATTGGGGGAGAGGGAGGGAGGCGAGCCACAGTAGATGGTAGCCTAGATGGTAAACTGGCTCTCATTTTGCTTAAAACCTTGGAGTTACCGATCCAGTTATAAATAAAATCTTAACTTTATTTGAAGAAACATTGGAATCCCACACTATATTCCTTAGGACCATGTAGACCATCCACTTTCCCTTATAAGCTCATACACGCTACCAAAAGGAGATAAAAGGGGTTGGTTTGTTTGGAATTTATATTCCTGGTGGCAGCTACTGTATAAGGATAAATTAAGACAGTGGCATAGCACCAAGGGACAGGGGGCATGTGGTGCCCCAGACGCCCCCGTGGCAGGGGCGGTGTGGGGGTGTGGCATGACGTGACATGGCGTGGCGTGGCATGGTGTGGCGGATGGGCAGTGGCATGGCAGGGGCACAGGGTACACATACCCCAGGCGCAGTTCCCCCTCGCTCCACCCCTGAATTAAGGGAACACATATTGGTTGGCACTTATATATTTATTTATAAAAAAATAAAGAGTGGACATTGCTTTTGGTGCTTTTAGTGGCACCCATCATATGTTGAAAATGTATCTTGCTGTGAAACAGAGCAATCAGAGGATTTCTTCACCACATGTCTAGCTATAATGTGCTTTAAACTCATAAATCTGCACAGATTCAGGAGTCATTTAGAATAATATGACTTAGAGATGCTTCATCTTTTGTATTTAATCTGGGCTTGCTAAACACAGTTAAGTTGCTTAAATCCTACCCTATTGACATCAGTAGGATTTAAGCCCTCTAACAATGTGTAGGATTGTAAGACAAAGATGGAAGTCAGCTACCAATGTGCGTGTCCATTGTGCCTGTATGTGACTTCCAAATAAATCTACTTGTGATCAAGGAACTGAAGTACTAGAGAAATTAATAAGACTTTGCTTTCCAGCTTCATTTGTGTACTAGCAGTTTTTGCCAGCTGCAAAGAAATATTTGTTTCAACTTGCAAGCTCCTTGTTATTAAGAAACTTGCCCAGCCCTTGCCTTATTCTCTTTTTCTATCTAATTCTTTGAGAGATTCACCATGAGCACCTAACAGACAACATACAGAGATTGTTATCATGTGTTTCAGCAGCAGCCAGAATGAACTGGATATGCTGCTGTAATTATCAAAATCAAAATCTTTAGAGAAGCCAGCTATTGAATTAACTCACTGCCAATTTTTGCTTCACGCATCTGGAAAGGCGGCTTCCACACAGGTCCACTCATTGCCACTGTGCATGCACTGTGACTGTCCCCCACCTCCCACCATTTGACTTTTTGTCAACTTGTTAAAAAATCAGTAGTAACCAAAGTATTTTAATACTATAACCATATAACTACTACCAGTTAAAAAGAGAGAGACAGCTCCACCCCCACCCCACCCCCAAATTCGCAAGTACTGGAAAAGCATGGACGTTTCAAAATCAAACAAATTGTACCAAAGCAGGTTTGTAAATAAGAAAACTCAGGAGATTACCCAGAAGGCGGACAATCACTCATTAATATTACATGTTTCCTCTAAATTATGGTCATAGCTTCCTGTCTGGTGTTACTATATGCCCAAAGTTGCAGTTTTGGAGGTGAGGCTGATCTAAACATTGATGGGAAATCAGCCTTAATTCTGAAAGTACAATAAAGTGTTACATGTATTGGTACTATGAAAAGCAATAATCAACCAAGCGAAAGAACAACTTGCCAATGACTGTAAGTGTTGAACAAATAAATGCCTGTACATTTCATTGATGGTATGAGATTTTTAGATTTTTGTTGTTGCTTTTATAGAGAGAAACGTAGACAATTTGGTTAGGAGGGTAGAAAATACTCTAAGTGCAGATGTTACCCAAAGTAGTGGTCTGCAATTTAGTGAATTATTGTGGGGGATTTTAATTTATGCAAGTGGTGGGTAACAGCAAAATCACTCCACCAATATATACCAGGATCCTTCTATAGGAGTTTAGACCTTTGAATAGTGAGAACCATTTTGACAACAGAGAGGGTTTTTTAAATTGAGTCTCAGAAAAATAATAAAACTACTATCACCATCTTGGAGTGAGTCATTCATACAGAGTCTAGGTATTGAATAGGGTTTTGGAAAAAGATATAGGGCGGGATTACATGCAACTAATCCAGGTCAAGAAACAAAAGACCACCACGCATAAGCTTGAAGGGGAGAGGTAATGTCAGGGTGAGAGCAGCAACAGCAAAGAAGCTACTGCTACCATATAGGTGCTAACTTCCTACTTTATAGAAAAAATGTAGCTAAGCAATGCTGAATGATGCCTAGTTTTCATAGGAACAATAGCTGAGTGTCTTCATGGAAACAATATGTTCTCTCCATTGTTGTTTGTTATTAAAAATCGTTGGCCAGTGCCTTTAGCCTTGATAAAAGACACATTAGGCAGATGAGTGAAACTTTCCCTGGGAAAACTGCTGATGGTCTTCTGTATTAAAGGATAGGTATTTATTAGGGAGGAGAGATATTAGTCATTCTATTTATGGGGAAGTCCCTTATAGGAAAGACCAGTATTGATGAGATTGTTAGAGTGTATTAGGAGACACATAGGATATATTCCAATGTATACTATAAATGGTGTGGTTGGGGGTGATAGGGTTAGTGCTTTATGTCAGCCAGGGGCGGAGTACCCAAGGGGACATGTGGGGTCACATGTCCCCGGGTCCATGTCATCCTGTCTTGTGTGGGGCGCAAAATCAACCCCCTCATACCCCTCCTCACCCATGCCGACTTGGCTCCCGGGTCGGCACGGTGGAGGAGGGATGTACTGTGTGGTGAGCAAGTTTGTGTACCCCCGTGCCTCCCCCCTGCCACCTCGGCTTGACTGAGTCAGCGCAGGGGAGGAGGGGATGGCACCCTTGGGGGGAGTGCATATTCGCCCCCACACCCCTCCTCCCCCATGCCGACTCAGCTTAGCTCGACACCTCCTAAGCTCTGCATTCTGCATTCTGCACAACCAGGCAGGAGTTATCTTGCAGGCAGCTTAGGGGGAAAAGGTATACTTCGAAGTCTTCTCCAAAAAAGACACCTTGTGCATCCCGAGGACATCTTGGGAACCTGTGTGGAGTGCCTTCCTAGGATGCCTTTTTTTAGCATCCCCAGGAAGTCTTATTTAAGCGGTGCAGAACAAACCTGTGTATGTGAGTGAGTGACCTGGTTTGTGACCTTTGGCTCGAGCCTTGTAAATTTCACTTTTATGATCAACATTTTATTACTAGCCTGGTGCTGGCATTTTTTAAAAAAATAAAATTACTGGGGGAAATTGCCCTAAATGGATGGGGAAATATCTAAAATGGAGGATGGACAGTAATTAATGGGGGAATACATGCACTCACGTGGCTACAGCAAGCCATGAAGATTCAAGCATCCAAACACAGTGCAGCAGTTCAGCAGTGAGAGATACTTCACACACAAAAAAGGGAACAACTCCCTCACCATGTGACCAATGACACCTTTTTAAAAGGCAACTTTTCATTAGATACTCAAAATAGATACTCTACAGTACAATTACCATGAAGAAAAAACACAGAATGCGAATGAAAGATTGTGAATCGGCTGCTTCCAAACCATGCAGTAAGTGGCACACGCCTAATGGCCCCAACTCTCCTGATTCTTCCCGGCTCATTTTTGTTAATGAAACTCAGAAAGGCAAAAGTAAAATGAATGTTGATTTTGTGACTTGAAATATAGTTTATAAATTCAAAAGTATGTTAATCTTTACTGCTTACACTGGAAACAGTTTATTTGGAGTTTTTACATTTTTACAGATAGATCATTGTTCTTTCAGAATATAAAACACTAATCAAATCCGGACATTGTGTGGTAGTCATAGCATCACTACAGCTGTGATTCATTACTGTTGCACCAGGCACAGAATGATGCTCTACTATTTGGGTTTGTACTGAATAAAACATTACCATATGTCCTTATGGGGTATTTCAGGTAGAACATTGTAATGAAACATGGATGGCTCCTCATCTTTTTCTCTCTCTCCAGAAGCCTCTGTGAAAATAATAAAAATGTTTTTGTTACTTTTTGTCTCTGTCTCTTTCTGTGTAAAACTTGAGAGACTTTAACCCTAAAAAAGCAAGCCAAACAATTCAGAAGACAGTTTAAAATGTATAGCATAAATTAATAATGTGCTTATTTTAGGAAATTGAAAGGATGTTCTGCGGAGAGATCGACTGGTTTGGGCGGGACAGAATATTTACCATGTAGGCATAAGACATGAGAAACAGGTTTTGACAAATGTGTCAGTAGCTAGTCATATACTGCAAGCCAGACCAAACAGTATTTCTACATTTAAATAAAAAAAGGTTCTTTAAACTGCCGCTGTTAGTTCTAGCACAATTATTCTACTAATCGCTGAAGGCCAGAATGTACATAGGAAATATTTTATAGGACTTCAGATTTAACAAATATTTATTGTTAAAATGATTTTTTCAAACATTATTGTAACATCATGAAAATAATTTTGGATTCGATATCATGTAGAACGTTATGTACAAATATAAATTCTGTGCACAATCTGGCACACTGCGTTGTGACATTTACCAGACTTCCACATTTTTTTGGCGTGTTCTGTGGGTTATAATCAGAGTTTATAGCTATGCAGCAAAATCATACTGGCCATTTTGAACTAGAGCCAGCCTCCAAATAATTGGTCAATACAGCCAGGGCAGAATTGGGCCGGTCACCCATCAGCAGATATATCTTGCTGTCATCAGCATATTGATGACAACCCAGGCCAAAACTCCAGACTAGTTGGGCGAGGAGGTGCATGTAGATTTTAAATAACATTAAGGAGATAATTATTCTCTTTTCTCTACATCTTTACGACACATGTAAGGAAATTGCAGAAAGTCTTTGTAGTATCAGAAACACTCAGACAAAATCAGCTGCTGGCAAATCTCTTTAATAGGGAACCACTCAATGAATATGACAGATTGGCTGTGGCCATTTTGCCATTACCAAGGAACCCATTTTCTTCTCATTTACTTCCACACATCTCAAAGAACTAACTGAACTGGACTGTGCAGTTGTCTGATTTTCCCCATTACTTAGCCTGCAGTGTTATAAATATTTATTTGCTTACAGTTGAATACTTTCCCCCATAAGATATGCTGAGTTCGAAGCGACTTGCATGAAGAAAACTATGAAAATCAATACAACTAAAATGAAATCCAATCAGTAGCAGAGGAGCCACATTTAGCTGAAAGAAACCTGTGTTTACTGGAGACCACCATTCAGGCCAATCTCTGAGTCTCTTTTCTACGTATTATCCCAATTCAAACTTTCAGTGCTAGGCCACTGTACTCATGCCACCTGGAGGAAATCTAAAATAGTTCTTTAGAAATGAAGCATTAATGAATGAAGTAATGGGACCAAATAAAAATGGTCAAATATATTTTCAAACAACTATTCATTAAAGTATTGGTGCATTTGAAGTTCAAAATGAGCAAATATAAACTCTTAACCTACCATAGTTTCAAATCTCTCCATTTATATATATTGTGTCACATTTTACTTCAGCAGTTCATATAGCTGGTCCACCGCTGCTCATCACCTTCCTACGCCCTATAATAGAGCTTACAACAAAACTTTGGCCATGTATATGTCCAGCATTGGCTTGGAAGTACTTTCTCTTTGTCGACACCAGAGAAAAAAATTACTGACTGTTGGGGAGGAGATACTTTAGCCTTTATGCTTCAGCCAGTGGAAAGTTTAAAACTGGCCTTATGCTGTCAAACCATCGTTCCATCTAGTTCAGAACTGTCTTTTCCAAGAGGCAGCGACTCCAAAGGTCCTGGGCAAAGAAGGATATTTCCCAGTTCCAGTGATCAGCCAAAGTAAATCTTTTGATGACATCTTTCTTCTACAAATAAAGCACAGTATGGATCATTTCCAGCACATCACCATAACTTTCTAAAAAGAAAAGTGTGAAGTTCATATGGTAAAAATTGCTACATTAATAGGGTGAGCCATTGCTTCATCACATGTGACAAAACCATCATAGAGAATAATTTAAAACAGGAGCTGTAAAATGTAAATTGGTAGCCATAATTCAATTATATTGCATAAATACATCAGGCAACATGGCCAGACCAGTGTAGTGCATCTATGGAC
This sequence comes from Sphaerodactylus townsendi, assembly GCF_021028975.2. Classification (NCBI taxonomy): domain Eukaryota; kingdom Metazoa; phylum Chordata; class Lepidosauria; order Squamata; family Sphaerodactylidae; genus Sphaerodactylus; species Sphaerodactylus townsendi. Next base: position 106,461,409 of record NC_059425.1, read on the forward strand.
TAAATAAAATAGTAAAATAGCTCTACCCATATCTCCACTATCTTCTGTAAGATAAGAATTCAAACCATATCTCTGTTACCCATGAGCAGGATCCTCAGGTCAGCTCTTAAGCATGTAGCGGAGATCCCTTCGCTGATGCCCCGGAAGGGCTTTGCATCCCTTTAAATGTTATTTCTTAAAGTTGGCCTCTTCTAAAGTTTGAAATAATAAACTAGAATGTATACCTCCAATATAAAGAGCCAAAAGAAGACCCCAGCACTTCAAAGTGATGCCCATGGTTGGGAAAAAACAGACATGGGGTCAAGCCCCATTTCTATTCTAAGGTAATAACAGTCTCAGTTAATTACATTCAGCCTCCTACAAACAATAACAGGATCTGCCTTATTGGTTAGATCAGTAACATCAGCTCATCCATCTCTGAATTCAATATCTTTATTTCCCTCATTGTGACTTCTCCCAGACAAATGGAAACCATATAACTTAAGCTTGTCATTCCATTTGGCCTATAAACTTGATCAAAGGAATAATCAGTGGCATTTCTGCCTAGGGACAGGGGGTACCCTATGTCCCCGGGTGCCCCCCATTTGGTCATGTGGGGGGGCGCCACCATTTCAGGGTCGTGTGTGTGATTTTTAATTTTTTTAGTGTTTTTTACGTTTTGGCCTGCAGGGGGCGCATTTTAAGGCTAGCAACACCAAATTTTTGGGGTACCATCCAGGGACTGTCCTGATGATACCACCCAAGTTTGGTGATGTTTGGTTCAGGGGAAGAAAAGTTATGGACCCCCAAAGAGGGTGCCCCATCCCCATTGTTTTCAATGGGAGCTAACAGTAGATGGAGGCTACCCATTTGAGGGACCATAACTTTGCTCCCCCTGAACCTAACTTCACCAAACATGGGTGGCATCATAAGAATAGTTACCAGATGATACCCTGAAATTTTGGTGTCACTAGCTTTAAAAATACACCCCTTACAGGCACCCCAAGAAAGTTGCCCAAGATTCTTTGTTTTGCAGTGACTTTGCTCCATTGTAGCCAATGGGGAATTTCTGAGTGTGTAGGCAGGCTGCACATTTTTGAAGACAGAGGCGCCAGACTTTCAAGGTGGCTCAGGAGGCCCTCCTGGTAATAGCATCCAGGCATAGAGACCTTTGCTTCTGAGGGTTCAATTTTATGGCCCCCCAAAAGGCTTGTTTCCACACTCCTGCACATGAAAGCCTGCGGGCTGAGTTCTCTCCGAACTTTCTCAACTCGTTTCCCCCCCCCGCCACTCCAGAAGCAAAGCTCACCAAGCTTGGATGCTATTACCCAAGACCTCTTGGAGCCACCTTGAAAGTCTGGTGCCTCTATCTTCAAATATGTGCAGCCAGTGCTTACACACTCAGAAATTCCCCAGAATCTGCCATGCTCTTCAGCAAGTTCTGTGGTGGGAAACATTACTTTTACCACCATAGACTTCAGTGGGGCTTTCTGTTATGCCCAGATGGCTCTGTGGTAGAGGTTTCAATGGGAGGCACTGTGGTAGGGGTCTTGCTCTGGGTGGGGGCATTTCCTGCAGGGCTGCTGGTGTGAGTTTCCTGAAAGGAACCAACCAAATTTGCTAAAATGCTGTGGGCACCAAGTTGAAGGTGAACCTGATGCCCACAGCATTCGGCCATCCCAGGCAAACTTTAGTGCCCCCACCCAGAGCAAGACCACTACCACATTGACTCCTGTTGAAACCTCTACCACAGTGCCAGCTGGGCATAACAGAAAGCCCCATTGAAGTCTATGGTGGGAAAAATAATGTTTCCCACCATAGAACTTGCTGAAGAGCCTGGCAGATTCTGGGGAATTTCTGAGTGTGTAAGCACTGACCACACATTTTTTAAGATAGAGGCGCCAGACTTTCAAGGTGGCTCCAAGAGGCCTTGGGTAATAGAATCCAAGCTTGGTGAGCTTTGCTTCTGGAGTGGGGGGGGGGCGAGTTGAGAGAGTTCTGAGAGAACTCAGCCAGCAGGCTTCATGGGCAGGAGCATGGAAACAAAATAAGCCTTTTGGGGGTCCATAAAATTGAACCCTCAGAAGCAAAGGTCTCTATGCCTGAATGCTTTTACCAGGAGGGCTTCCTGGAGCCACCTTGAAAGTCTGGTGCCTCTATCTTCAGAAATGTGCAGCCTGCCTCAGAAATTCCCCATTGGCTACAATGGAGCAAAGTCACTGCAAAACAAAGAATCTTGGGCAACTTTCTTGGGGTGCCTGTAAGGGGTGTATTTTTAAAGCTAGTGACACCAAAATTTCAGGGTATCATCTGGTAACTATTCTCATGATGCCACCCAAGTTTGGTGAAGTTAGGTTCAGGGGGAGCAAAGTTATGGTCCCTCACATGGGTAGCCCCCATCTACTGTTAGCTCCCATTGAAAACAATGGGGATGGGGGCATTCCATTTGGGCGTCCATAACTTTTCTTCCCCTGAACCAAACATCACCAAACTTGGGTGGTATCATCAGGGCAGTCTCTGGATGATGCCCTGAAATCATGGTGCTGTTAGCTTTAAAAATGCCCTCCCTGCAGGCCGAAAAACACCAAAAATACCCCCCCCCAAAAGCCCAAATACCTTGCATTCACATTTGTTCATATTTGGGCAGGACATAATTGGACACTTTTTGTCCAAATGTGCCCAAATTTGCCCAGATTCTGGCTGAATCTGGTATTTGTTTCATCTAAATCTCCAACCCTCAAAAGTGATGTTGTTTCAGGGTGGGGGAGAATCCACCCCCAAACAGCATCACTTTCAATTTTGTTTTAACTGGAGACCCCAGATTCTCCCTTTAAGGTGGATTTAAAAGAAGAATCTGAGCTCCCTAGTTTAAGCACCATTGAAAGTGATGCTGTTTGGGGTGGATTCCACTGGAGGTGTTTTGTGAGAGATGATGCTGACATTTGTTTGGTAAATGTTTTGCTGGGGGTGGTTTGTGAGAGGTTTACATGCTTAATACCCACTTGCACTGGCTTGGAGTTGTTTCTCAGGCTAACAACCTACCTCATAGGGTTGTTGTGATTAGGAAATTAGGAAAAGAGTTGGTGGGGAGAGAGCCATGTATGTTTTGCTGGGAGTGGGAGGTGTTTTGTGAGCTGGTGCAAAAAATAATTGTTTGTTCATGGTGGGGGAGGGTGGTCGCCCATTCGCCGGGGGTGGGGGGGCCCAAACTCAGGTTTTGTCCCCGGCTCCAGTTTGCCTAGGTTCGCCCCTGGGAATAATCAGTACTTCAACTTTTCCCACCTTTGTCTTCTTACTGATCAACCAATAAAATTAGGATCTTTTTACTCCAACTCAATCTGCTTTGAGAACATCCTATTTCCCCTTCTAGTTTTACACTTTTGGAGTATTCCCAAGAATCTCAGGGTACTCTATCTTTTGGGTTCCCAATTCTGCAATGGGCTCTAGCAACTGGCTCCAACTTCCTGACTGACAAAGTGCCTTGTGGGAGAGCAAGCATCTGCAAAGATCATGACCCTCTTTCCACTGCTGCGTTTCACCTAGCCAGCTGCACTGCAGTCGGGCCCTCCTCAACCACCACAAAACTGCCCCCCCATGGATTGCACTGCCCAATTTTCTTTAAGTTCATACTCTTTGTTTAGATCAGGATTTAGTAGGATTTAGGGTCTGTAGAACATTTAAGGCTTGTAGAACATTTATTTAATGTTTGTGTGTGTTTGTGTGTTTCAAACTCTATATTCCATTTTTATGCTAGCTGGGTAGAGCACTGAGGAGGCTCAGAAGTCAGGGGTAGGAACAGCTGCAGCAAAGGCCTGAGGTAGGAAGATGCCCACATGGCAGACAGACAGGTAACCAGCAAGCAGAGTTCAAGCACAGTCAGGCCAAGCCAGTGGTCAACAGCCAGAGGTTAACCTACACCAGTGGGAGAGTCCAGGAAGCAGGGTCAATACAAGCCAGATAGTCAGGAATGCACACACCAGACAGGAGTAGCCAAAGTCATGGTTGTTATCAAGCCAGTCCAAAATCAATGCAGGTTCTGGGAACAGAGCAGTGGAGCCCAGGCAACATCAGGAAAGGTTACATTACATTCATGGCTTTGGCATTTACAGCTCCTCATTAAATCCAGTTCGGCTGTCTGCATGAGAGGGCTCCTGTAAAGACTTGGCACAGTCTGCTATACAGCATTGGTTTTGCAAATGCACTGACCTTCTTCCAGGGGCGTATCTGCCAGAGGGACATGGGGCATCACATGTCCCTGGACAAACACCTTCTAATCACATGGGGGGAGGGGGTTGGGCCTGTGCGCCACTTGGTGGCTCTGGATGGTAGACTTGGACGCTGGCACTGGCTCCAGCTCTGGGTGGAAGACCTGGGCGTCAGGGGGTGAAGGGGATTCAGGTTTTGCCCCCAGTTCCATTTTCCATCGATTTGCCTCTGCCTTCTTCTCTCCTGCAGAACAAGTCTAAGTTTCTGTCTACATTGCTGAGCTGAATCTGGGGGGTCAGAGGATCTGTCAGCATCCTGCCCAGTACTTCTGATAAGCTCTGAGCCAGGTGCCTGCAGCTGAGAACCACCTCTTCCACCTCTGTTGACACATTTGACTTGCTCTGGTTAGGCTTCATCCAAAGAGTTCTCAGTCTCAGGGGTAAGGGGTGGGGAGGATGACAATTTGCTAATTCCCTTTGCTATTATTCTCTTTCTTATTGAATCTTTAGCCCTGTTTATTCTAAGAATCTGCACACCCTTATGAGGCATTAGATCAGATCCTTGACCCCAGTATACAGCGGGACACATGACCCCAATAATATTTGCCCTGAGCACAGGTGAGTACAGACTTCTGACCCCTTATAAGGAGGACACTTCTATGGTCAAGGTATTTTCACATTTGGGCATTTGAATAATAGTCTCCATCTAGATGATTTTAATATATGGGAGGAAATTGGAACTATAATGCATCATTCTCTTTTCCAGTGTGGACAGCCTGATGCTTCCGAGGGCTTGTAAATAGGACATGAACACAACAGCAGCTTACTTGCTGCATGTCTCTTTCATGTGATATTTTCAGAGGAAATGCTGCTTCTGAAAATGGACCTTCCATTTATTTGTCACAACTAATAGAGTTTATTTATCTTTTATCCAAGGATTTGCCTAATTGCTATAAAATTATAGGAGGGCCAATACTGTGGCCTTTTCTGCACAGCACAAATAAAATACCTTGACGATGGGAAAAAAAGTGTTTTGGGGAAGAATTCTGCACAGCTTTTCCCCCAACATTTCAGGGTATTTTATTTCTGCTCAACCTGGGTTTTTCAGAAAACGCTGAATTAGCAATTCTTTCTCCCCAAGATGCTTTCTCTTGACTGTGCAGAACAAGAAGCGTTTTATCACAGCTGATTCTCATATTGTGACATTGTAGCTTTGAAGATATCTCATTTAAAACAAAAAAAAGGAAAAAATGACGTGCAGAGGATTGCTAGGAAAAACTAACTTTATTAATGAACTTTATACACTGAAAGGACCCACAGATGAGCTGCAAGCAGAGGAAACTTCATGGGAATGTTCTGCAAATGGCAGCAACATGGAGCCTCCTGAAGAGGACAGAAAATGGCACGTGCGAGTTGATCAGTGGAAAGTGAAAGAAAGAGCTGAGGTAGGGGAAATGAAATGCTTTCCCTGCTAATACTTTTTTTGTTACGCAGACAAAAAAAAAGCCAACATTAATCTTTTAAAAATGTCTGGAAGATGTTTATTTGTGCTATGCAGAAAGGGCCTGTGTCTTGCAATAGCAAAATCCATATGTTGATTATACATTGCATACATTTTCTTACTGTCTTGAACCTACCCCTAAACCCAGCATTATAAAGCTGGAGCCAGTCAGACCCAGTGCTCAGTTTGACACTGGGCTTAGTCTGGCTGGGTCGAGCTTTGAATTGCCACCTCCAAGTCCAGCCCAGTCCAGCCCAGCCCAAGCCCAGCCCAGTGTTGAACAGGCACACCCGCCTTGAACTCTATGTGGAGTTGGGAGAGCTGGAGTGCTTGCCCTGGATGCCATTTTCAAAAGATATGCCCCTGGTCTTGTGCCATATTAAAGACATGATTACACATGTTAGTCTTTAATGTGCCACAAGAGTCTTGGGTTATTTCGACTCCAAAAAGCAACTTCTGCTAGAAGTTGTTTGTTTTTTATATTGAGTGACAAGAAAATTTATATAATGACACATTTTCTTTAAAAATTTTGTTGCACGGAAGCTGCACCCATGGAAATTCTTGGAGTGAACATTGCAAATTGTTATTAATAAGCTGTCACAGTTGAAGGGTAAGAGAGGAGCTTGGCGGCTTTCTGAAGATGGCTGCCAGATGGCTGAGAATGTCTTGAGGATAATGAGAAAACTATAGATGAGTTCTTTCCTTTCTTTCCTGTTTTTAATAAGAGTGGAAGGGAATTTCCAAATTTCTGTGTAAACATCACCCTGAACTCCAAGGGTAAAGCTCTGACATGAAAGGAGAAAACAAGCAGAATCAAGCTAGCAACAGCTACTTTTTTCATTTCTTGTCTAAAATTAATGTGAGGAAAAAGGAAGACTTTAGTGGCATTGACGGATAGGTTGCACTACCTCCTCTAATTCCTTTTTATCCTTTTGTGCACTTTCTTTCGCCACAGGGATTAAAGGGGACAAAATAACATAAATATTTTTCAAGATAGGCCCTGCACAATGAAGAAACTTATTCCAATTCCATGTCTATGAGGAGATTTTTTACATAAAGCATACAGTGTATTTTTGAACATGTCCTTCATGGAATCCAGTTCCAAATGATAGTTTGGCACGAGAAAGTAATTATCAATGACTGGTTCCTCTAGATTATTGCTATTTATGTGGGTGGGCTGCTCTTGAAGATTATCTGCACCTACAATGAGTGCAAAACAGAGCGGCTTCTCCTTGGTTAGAGATAAAAATCGGGAGCATATTATACCCATCTTATAACAACCACGCTGACTACCAATATGCTTCTGGGTCCAGTACTAGATGCTGCTGTTGACATTTAAAAACCTTAGCCAGGATCCATCTTTCTTTAAGGACCATCTTTCCCATTACCAGCCTATTCTCAGATTGTCTCAGGCTTTCTCCTGCTTGAGCTCTCCTTTCAAGCCATTCAATCAACCACAGAGCTAGACTGATATTTCTCAGTAGCATCTCTATTATGGTGAAATGCCTTACCCTACAAGGTGTAAAGGAACCCTATGCTACCAGTCTTTTGCAAGGAAAGCATTTGTAGGTGAGTATTTGGGAAGCTAATTTACTCTGGTTTCTGACAGCTTTTGATTGCAGTTTTATGTTGTCTGTGGGTCAGGCTTTCTTTGTAAACCACTCTAAGTGCAATGACTGGTGATAAATATTTTAATAATAAATAAATAAATGAATATGGAAATCCCCTTGGATATTTTTGAAAATCTAAGAATATTTTAATAAACTTTTAAAGGATTCCTTTCTTTTTTGTATTTCAGATTATTTTTGACAACTGAACTTAACAGGGCAATGAATAGTTCCATGTATATCAGTGCATGCAGGCAACTGGATTGGCTGATTTTAACCATGTTTGCACAGTTCTCCATGTGAAGGAGATCCATTATGGTTCCATGGATCTGATCAAAATCCCAAGTTCCACATGAGAACTACTGCTCTCTTCACACACATGAACCCATGCAATGAAGATGTCACATGAATTGACCCTGACCATACTGCAAAGTTCCTTTTGGAAATATTCATATGGTAGGACACAGAGAATAGCTACTGTGCTCTTCTGAAAGACAGTGACAGTAACTAATGAGGATGCTATACCTCCTGGTGCTCAGTGAGTATTTTCTGTCTCAACTGTGGTCTGCTTTCTATTGTCCTGGCCTTATGAGTTCATAACTCTGGTTCCCTGTCTTCAAAACAGGAATTTCTGATGTCACATAATTTCCTGTCATGTATTTAAATTTCACTGGATCACAGGCCTGGAAAGATCGAAGGCTACTGATTTAAGACATTCCATTCTTCAAGAACTGATTCTTCAGCAGCGTGGGTAAAAAAAGAATTTTATAAACTCAAACTGCCCACTGGATGGCAGTAAAGAATAGCAAAAGAAAATTGGAAGGTTTAGTTAAAAAAAACCCAGAATGACTAAAGGATGATATCATCTGTCTTACCTCAGTTTTCATTGAGTTGGTTTACCTCATCTAAACACAGGTGGAGACAAGAAAGGACACATGTATTAGCATGTAATGTAAGGGAAGAGATTGTGGGAAAAGGAAAGAAATGGAATTGCTGTTCCTACCCTCCATAGACAATTCTTACTTCATGACAAGCAGAACAACTCCATGACAAGCAGAAATTAGCAGATGAAGCCTCCTCTAGCACTGTTTGATGTAAATTTTGATGTAAATTTTCATTTTTTATTTCCTTTAATCCTCTCACTCTTAACATTATTTATTTCTGTTTGAGTTCCAGTAATATTGAAATGTCACTTTGACTGTCCATTTCTTTTTGCATAGTATCCATCTTTCCGTCTATATCTTCTAGGTGCTCCTTCAAAGTTATTTTCATCTGCTTTATTGATATATCTATTTCTTTTAATCTGACCAATCTCTTTTCTCCTCTCAACCAGTTCATTTTCTAGTCCAGTCAGTCTTACTTTGTTATCTGTTTCTAGTCTTTCCAATCTTTTTTTTGTGTTAGTTTGAAATGCGGCCATCACATCCATTAACTTTTCTAGTTTTTTACTATCTGATGTCATCTTCTCTGGGATCCTTGTATTGTTATAAATGTTAAGTTTTTGTTTGCTTCTCCTAGGAATACATCTTGCTTTTGTTTCTTGGCAGGGCCTTTACAACAGCATGACAAAACTTCAACCTGATATTTTTACCAACACTGTGTTCAAGCATTTCCCTGATGCCCTGTTTTCTGAAAGTACAACTGGAACATGCTCAAAACGGGAAGCCGATCATTGTGTAACTCTCTGTAGATGCTGGAAGATTGTTTCAACTTTTTGTTCCTTTGTTTATTTATGTATGTTGGACTCTATGGTAGAGACAGTTCATTCAAAGTGTGATATGAGAAGCTTGTGATGGATTCTCAAAAAAGAGAGAGAGTGAGTGAGACTCTTTGTCCTTTGATTAGCATCAGGGCAACTCAAATCAGTGTGCCTTTCACATGAGATTAACCGGAAGTTATAATTATCTTCAAGTTTTAGGGAATTTTCCCAGGCATCCAAACAATTTTGTTTCTTGTAACAATTTGTATCTTTACTGCTGACTACCAGTAAGCTGGAAGGGTAATGATACTAAAAATGGACATGGATGGCAAGATGTCTTACTTAAAGCCCAATCCACATGTAGGCGGCTGAATCTGCAGAGGAAATAGCAGAGGGCCAGATTGACACATTTGCCCACATAAGGGTAGTCCCACTGGACAGAGGGCAAATGCACTGGCAGCTGGCCGCTCCTCTGCTCTACGGACCAAAACCTGGAAATCCAGGGCATGCCAGGGCATTCCCAAGAGTAGAGCCTTAGTCAGCTTCCACTGGCATTCCAGCTTGGGAACACTGGCCCTCAGCAGGGTGTTGGACTTACACTGCACAAGGTCAATGGGACAATTCAGGCAGTGGGAAGGATTTCTAGTTTCCCTCCCTGTTGCACTGCCTGAAAGTTCCTTTGAAGATGGCATGATGCTGCCTTTGCTGCACTGTCTCTGTCTGCTGTTAGTCTTTCATAGGTAACAAAGAAGCAGGCCCCATAAAAATACTTTTTTGTTCTGTTTCATATCAGGAAAACAAATGATGAGTCTGGGTAATTTATATATGGTATTTAACTGAAAGAATGATCCTGAATATAAGACAATTCCACTTTTAAAACATAATGTACATAATCTGGTCTGTTTTTTTAAAATACAAACTTGGAAGCAAATTTGTGTCTCTCTCTTATGGCACATGCAGGGGGAAAAAACCCTGGTCTTCTTTCTAGGTACATAGAGTACATTTTATTGCAATACTTTTTCCTGCATGCTGAAAGGACAGAGTATCATTTCTGATCTGACTCTTGAGGAGAATTTTCAGGGAGCATATTTATTCTTCTACCCTTTCCCTGCCATTAAGTACTTCATACCATCTAAGTGCTTATGTTCTGTATCTGTGAAGCTCATTCTGCCAGATTTTAATACTTTTATTACAAAATCTAATCACCATGAGGAATTGGATGGTTCCAGGACCGGGACCTGTCAATACCGAATAAAGTTGTCACTGAAAATGCAGGGTGGCTGCAGTGGCGTAACTAGGCAAACTGGAGCCCTGGGCAAAACCTGAGTTTGATGCCCCCCCAGGCGCATGCCCAATGCAACACACACATCCCCTTGTAGCTACGCCCAGTGGCATATCTAGGCAAACTGGAGTTTGGCACCCCCCCCGGGCAGCCACCCTCCCCCACTGTGACCAAGCAATGATTTTTTACACCAGGTTGTTTCAAAGTCACCATCACATTATAGAACATGCCCCAACTCACAAATCTGAACACAGCAATAAGCCATGCCACACAGCAGAAATAAATTTTGAAAACATTTTCAAAATACTTTCAAAATGTTTTATTACTGCTATGAAAACATTTTATGGTGTTGTATCCAGTCCCCCCAATTGGGGGAAACAGCATTACTTTCAATGTTTCAAAGGAGAATCTGGACTCCCTAGTTTAAATAAGTGATGCTGGAATCCACCCCCAAATAGCATCACTTTCAATGGTGTTTAAACTAGGGAGCACAGATTCTCCTTTTAAATCCACATTAAAGGGAGAATCTGGGGTTCCCAGTTTAAACAACAAAGTGATGCTATTTTGGGGTTGATTCTCCACCACCTTGAAACAGCATCACTTTCAATGTTTAAACTGGGGACCTCAGATTCTCCCTTTAAATCCATGCCAAAGGTGGGGGGATTTAAAAGGAAAATCTGGGGAAATTTGGGAGGTGCCTGCTGTCAGGGGTGCAATTGTTAAGATAGCAGCACCAAACTTTCAGGGTATCTTTAGGAGACTCTCCTAGTGATACCACCCAGGTTTGGTGAAGTTTGGTTCAGGGGGTCCAAAGTTATGGACCCTCAAAAATGTAGCCCCCATCTTCTGTTAGCTCCCATTGGAAACAATGGGTGATGGGGCACCCCCTTTGGGAGTCCATAGCTTTGGACCCCCTGGACCAAACTTCACAAAACCTGTGTGGTATCAGTAAAAGATTCTCCTGATGATACCTCCCAGGTTTGGTGAAGTTTGGTTCAGGGGGTCCAACTTTATCGACCCTCAAAGGTGTAGTCTCATCTCCTATTAGCTCCCATTGGAAACAATGGGGGATGGGGCACCCCCTTTGGGAGTCCATAACTTTGGACTCCCAGAACCAAACCTCACCAAACCTGGGTGATAGCATCAGGAGAGTCTCCCAAAACATCCCTGAAATTTTGGTGCTGCTAGCCTAAAAACTGCACCCTCTGCAGGCCAAAAATGGAAAAACACTGAAAATACAAAAAATACCACAAACGAACCTGCAGTTTTTGCACCCCCCACAGGGCTGCGCCCAGGGCAGCTGCCCACTTTGCCCAATGGGAGGAATGCCTCTGGGTGGCTGTGAGAATAAATGGAGGAGAGCCACTTCACCACAAATTCTTCTAGGAAAGGACAGGATTAAAATGTAATAGATAAACAGATGCAAGACCATGATGATCTCAGAAAGTTAAAAAAAGACACAACAAATTTTCAAAAGGGACACTGATAGGAAAAAGTACCAAGTAGGATGCCAGTGGTCGGGGGGGGGGGGCGGCAGTGGGGGGAATCATTCACCTTACTTCTATTAGAATCCAGTAATACGAAGGGCTCTTCACCAGAACTAATATTTAAAGTATTTATGACAGTTGATGACCATTCACTAATGTGTGGTCAGTGTCTGACAATGTCAGTGGTAAACATAATTCCAGAGAGGTAATGGGAGAGGTAATGGGTTAGTTTGTTATGAGAAAATCAACCAAGAGTCCAGTGACACCTCAAAGATTAACAGTTTACTCTAGCATCATCTTTTGTGAGTCAACACTCGCTTCTTCAGATGCAACTGATAAACATAATTACACAATATATTCTCCATCAGATAATTAACCACATCAAGGACTAAAGAAATCACAGTAAAATCATAAACAGAGTTTCACTACAGCCATCAAATCCAATGGAGGGGTGTATTGCATTTTAAATTATGAAAAAAAAACATTTAAAGTTTTTGTCACTGTAAGGTACCTGCCCCCTGGTAATCTGCATGCCAGTTCTGATTTGGAAATGTAAAGCAACATTTAACCACCTCTACTTCTCACTTGCCTTGAAAGCTCCTTGCTGGAGTTGCCAAAAGTCAGCTGCCACTTGATAGCACACACACACAAAACGCAACGTTTAATCAGGGGAAGTACCTTCTGCATTTCCTGGTAGAACAGAGGTACTGTCCCAGGGAATAGAGGTACTTGTAGGAATATCCTGAGGTAAGTTGGGTGCATTAGGAGAACTTATCTACATTCCAATAACATTCCTTAGGCAAGATCCATAATAAAGGGCTACATTTTTAACATGATTTTAAAATTTGGGCTGAATACACCGAATATGGAATTGTGATATTTGTGACTACATAACAGCCCATTTCAGAGGGTGCTGGCAGGTGTGGCACCACCTTGCCCTTTCCAAAGAACTTTCCCCCAAGAAAGTAAAAAAAGGAAAAGCACTTCAGAATCCCCCACAGGAGATAATGGAGATACAATGCGAAAGAAATGGTGTATCTGTCACTGGCTTCAGGCAGTGGACGCTGATTAAGATGGGCTCCATCCCCTGGAATGCCCCTGAAATACTCCAGCAGGCCTGGAAATGAGCTGTGGCTTCTGGGTTGGGTGCTGCAGAGCCGCAAAATGCCTGGCTGACCAAATAAGTTGCCCCTTGGCCAGCACATTTGCCTCTTTTGGGATCTGATACACCTCTGATAAGTAGGAACATTACATTTCCAGGCTAAACAGCAGAGGGTGGGGCCAGCATTCAGCTCCAGGTGCACAAACCCTTCTCAATAATTAACAATCACCTGTTTCTCCCCCCCACACACACACACCTGTCAATCAGCCACAATCAACACACCAGCATCAGATCTCCTCCCTGCTCCTGCTCCCTGGCCAGCTGTCTCAGGTTTCCCAGCTGACTCAGGTGGTGGCCATGCTGTGTGCCCTGCTTCTGTGGCTGGTCAGACGTTCGAGCAGACATATGCAGTCACTTGGTGGGCCATAGTGGATGCAGTCATTACTTTTTCATCACAATTGTAAAAATAAAGTAAAATGAATCTTCAAATAATTTATTTTTACTATTGGAAAACTTCCCTAGTTATATACAGTTACAGAAAAATGAAATAAGACTATATTAGGATACTAAAAATGTGCAAATTTCGAATCATGCTTTTGAAAGAATATAAATATTTTAACTCTTTACATTTAACAAATATTCGCAATGTTATATTATTTATCGGAAGTCCAACAATAATGGGATTTCAGAACTATTTCACATTAAGGTGAAGAGGGCTAATAACAACAATAGGTAAGATTTAAAGCAAAGGAATTGACATGTGTGTATTGTTTTCTGGAAGTCATTCTCATAGGGAAAGTAAGAGGTGGGGATTACAACAAGCAGGGGAGAAGTGAAAATCTTCCATTCATGTCCCATTAATGAGGAACAAAGAATTTGCAAAAAAGAAAATGGAGGGGAGAACTGGACTTTCATCAGACAGACCAGGAAAGAGAGAACAGTGAACATTTGAGACTTTGGCCAGGTATTTTATAACAAAAACAAGTCCTCAAAAACAAAGGAAATGCAGTTTAAAAACTGCACTTAGTTTTATTTTCACAACACTGAAGAAAGAATTCAGCAGTTGCAAAGGCAACAGCCCTCCTGTTGAAAGACAGTTGCCATGCAATAATTTAGTTCCATCCTGGACAATCCGTCAGGTTTCCTTGCACTTGGATGGGGTGAGAGAGGTACCGGGAAAAGGGTACACAAGGAGCACTAGTCTCTATTCATCTGTTGAGACTGCATGTTCAGCACACAGCCAATGTGTGCCAGAGAAGTGGGGATTGGAAATTGTAGTCAAGTATTCAATAAAAACTTCCAGCAGATCTCAAATATACTGAAAGCATACTGTCTTTCCATTACAGGTTCTGGAACACACAGGTATGCGTGCCACAGTGCATCAACACATTGCAGTATATATACAATATACATATATACAATATCACATATGCAAAGGCAGCTTATTGTTTTCCCTGCAAAGTCACATGTCTTTCTCACTTCTGGTGGAAAGACCTGGCAGGGTGAGTGAGTGTTTTGGATGTAGCACCATGATTTCTTTTCCTTTTCTTGCAAGGGCTTTCATACATTTTTCACTCTCGCTAGCCATAGATCTGTTTGAACTGGTAGCATTCATTGCAGTAGCCGTTGCACTTCTTATTGCCATAGTGATCGCAGGCAGGGGCGCGGCAGCGCTGCTTCGGAAGCTCATCTGCTGAAGGTTCTCCCCGAGGATGCCCCGACTGTGCCCGCTTACTGGCCCGCAGGCATTCATGACACAGTTCCCCAGTCCTGGAGGCTAAGTTGTTCCTACATGAAGACGTGGTACATTTTCGTTTCTGAGAGCTGGCAGCTGGCTGGTGTGAATCTCTGTGGTGTCCTGTTCGCTGAAAATGTTAAAAGCATGGTCAGTTCTAAATGTGGGAACAGACCTGGTCACATTAAGGTTAGGAAATCTCTAAGCTAAAGCAAATGAGGGAAAAGTAACTACAGCTTTTTGTTCCTTTCAATTAGAAAACCGCCATGTGGGGCTTCTGACCACACTACGTTAAAGCAGAAATCTTAGAACCTGCAGAGAGCTCATTATTCTTTTCATTGCAAAAAGAGTTCTCACAAATATGTTGGATGTTGTTAAAATTACTTATTATGAAAAATGAAGGGAAGGAACAAACGTAACACAAGGGCTAGACTTTCCAAATAAGTGCTGTCTCAAGCTTCACACAACTCAGGCTTTCCAGTTTCTACTCTAGGTTAGTTCTTCCCCCTGGATAACCGAGATGTCACACCAAACAGACGAAGCCACTGTAACGGTTACAGAACAGATTCCTGTACAATTTGGTCATGGCTAGCGAACAAGAGCAGAATTTATTTTATATTATTTTTGGTGTAGTAGCCATCACATTACATTCTCCTTATGAATCCTAAGCAAAGTTGACTAGGATGGCACTTCCATATAAACTTGTTTCAAAGAGTTAATGAAGCCTTTTTAGCAAGAAAGACATAGGGTTAAATTTGGGGGAATGATTTCTGTAAGTGTACTGACTTCTGGTTGTCTCACTAGTTGGTCTTCAGTTCTTCGGACTTCATGAAAACGCTTATTCTGTGCTTCAATAAAGCATTTTGGGCAGTATCCCTCAAGCATCGTGCTCCCAGAGGTGCCACACTCTTGACCCAGGCAGAAAACAGTGTTCTGGTACATGGCAGCCAAAGTTCCAGAATGCCCAGAGGGAGGGGAGTTCTGCTGGGGCCTTCTGCGATGAGGCAATGAAGCATCTATTATCACATAACAGGAAGAAAATGGTCAGTGACGGGTCAAAGCGACTATGAAGACAAAGGCTTCAGAAGAACCAATGCACCTATTCCCTTCTGCTCCCCATGTTGCACTTATCACAATGCACAGTATTACTCTGACAAGCAGATATATTCAGCTGACTCTGCTTTTCCATGGAGGAACATGTCATGAGGGAAAAAGTTTCACCTCATGAATTTGTGTCATGCAGCTGCTAAAAGCAGACCACAGACTCTGACAAATAACTGTGAACAGTTCTTTTTCAAAACAGCTCTGAATGAAGTTACCGAACCAACGGTTATTATCTCCCTATCTGCCATCCTCAACCAGTATTCCTTGTTCCCTTCCCTTATCACCTATGTAGAATCTTAACATGAAATGAGTAATCAAAATCAAATGCAACATTCCCTGCCTCTCCTGCCATGCTGTATTCCACAAAGATTCTCACTTTTCAAAACCTGAACTTTGAAAGCAGACTGTATTACACACATTAAATACACAAACATTTGCATAATGTATAAGGACGGAAAATAAAGATTTCTACTCTGCTGCTCGTTTGAGCAGTGCAAATTTGACTTTGTCCCCTAATAAAATAAAAATTCAAACACAACAGTTTAAAATACATGCACAGCTTCCCTATGGAATAACTCCAGCACTTTAAATGTTTCTTATGTTCAATATTATGCCTCAGTGTTTAACGGCCCCTTCCAAAGGGGGGGGGGATCCGCCCATGGGAGCACCATGCAGTCACATTGGCAGATTTGCCCTCCCTGGGGCACTTGCCCCTGTTGAGGGGTGAATCTGTCAGTATGCAGCTACCACGGCCCTCCCTGGTGCTGGGGTGCAGTGCCAGCTGCTGCAGCAGCATCCCAGTGTCCCTGCTGCCACTAGCGTACCGGAGGCGGGCCAGGGGAGGAACCAATGTTAGTCAGCTTCCTCCCGGCCACTTGTTGCCTTATGCCAGCAGATGGGACCTCAGACTTAAGCCACCGAAAAGGTGATGTAAGTCTATTGAGGTCCATAAAGGCTTCTTGGTGGCAGGGAGGCTTTTTCGCTTTGCAAGTCTCCCCATGCCACCAGAAAACTTCTATGGCAGGAAGCCGCCTCTGAGTTTGGATGGGGCTGTAAGCGATTTGCCACTATGGAAAACTTTTATGTTGCATATTAGGAGATTGTGAAGGCCAACGGCCAAGACAATACATTTACTTCTACTACTACACTATGGAAAACTGAAAGTGACATTACTATGGTAAGTCCCTTGCGTTTTGATGTCATATCTTGAGCTCTAACAAGATTTTAGAAGCTAGAATCAACTTCAAAATCCATGTCTAGCCACACAGGTGTATCCCCACTGGTTTGGTGCTCTCTGGTACATCAGCAAACTCTGAGCAGAGTGCTGAAATTTCTGGAGTGATGGTTAACTCACTAATACAGTTGGGAAAAAACAGTTTTTCAACAGTCTTGCATTTCAACTTTGTGATGCAGAATCATAAATACTGCAGGATTAGACTATTTCTTTCTATTCGATTTGCGAGCAAGGCGAGCGACTTTCAGAGTAAGCAAGGCCACCTTTAGTTTCCTTGAACCCCATGGCAAATTGAGGCAAAATATTTACTCACCTTTATTTTCCTGGTAGTCAAAATAGCATATCGTGCAAAATCCTTCATTCTGGGGAGTGCCAAAAAAGCTGCAAGCGGGCTTCCGACATTTAGTGCTCCCCCTCTGCTCTTCAGTTCCCTGAGGTGGTGCACGTGGCAACTCCACGATGTGGCTGCTGCTTGTTGCTTGGCAGGAATGTTGAAGGAGGTTCCGTGATAGGTGGGAAGGATCAGAGGATGATCTCTGATGGCCAGAACTGGATTGTGGCAAACCATCTCTAGCCCTTTTGAAACAAGAACTGCACATGCCATTGAAGGTCCTGTTGGTATCCTTAAGGCAGAATGAACACGTCACACAGTCTGAGTTCTGGGGCTCATCCAAGGTACTGCAAGGGCCGAGCTCCCTTGAATTGTGGCAGCGTTCACAGAGTCCACTAAATTGCATGTCCATCGTAAAAGGACAGTTCGGGGTCCTGCACTTCATTGCAGTGGTTTCACTGTACAGGAAAAGGCTTGGAGCTGTAGGGGGCGCTGAGAGCGGCCCTGTTCCTGGGTCCACTGATGACTGCACAGCAGGGTCATGGGGCTCACCCTCAGATGAACCAGATCCAGTTGCCTGGAATTTCTCAGACCCTGCTCGGAAGTTCTGCCTCCTTAGCTTATTTCCCTTCTTCTTCCTTTGTTCAAAGCATTCGTGACAGTAGGGCTGGGTACTCACAGACATGTAGAAAGGGCAGTTCGGAGTTTCACATTTCACTTCCACAAGTGAAAGCTGAGATAGAGATACTTCCAGATGGTTCCTGGCATACATTTCCTTTCCAATGGGCTCCACATTTTCTTGCCATTTCTTGTATTCATGCTGCACCAGCTGAAAGTAATCCTCTACTAGGTTGATGTTTTTAGGCAAGTTGCCTTCATCCAACCTTCAAGACAAGGAAACAAGGAATTGGCATCACTCAGTGATGAGAAGGCAACAAACAACTATTGGGAGGAAACAGGTAAGCAGGAATAGCCACTACAGCACATCATCACACAGATAATCAATATCACTGCCCTGCATGTTGCGACTTTCAGAGGAAAGGTGGGTGCCTACCAAAGACAAGGGTTTTTCAGTGTTGACACATCACTGGAACTTCCTTTACATAGTCACTAATTGGATGCCTCTCTTAATGAGTTTCAGGCACCAGATAAAGACTTCTTTATTTACCCAGGCTGTGGGTTGGCTTTTTTCCAGCTGATGCCAAACCTGAAATGGACTGTTTTAAGTGCTGGCTATGTGCAGTTTTTTGATATTGCTTATTTGCAAAATTGTAATATTCTGTTTTACTGCCATATACTGCTTTAGAAGGGTATGGCTAACAGCAGATGGAACAGATACTCAGTATTTAAAAATATTTATATGCCATCTTTCTGAAACAATAAGTGGCTTCTAGAAAAACCAAGAATACAATGAAATGTGGTGGTGGAAAGTGCCATCAAGTTACTGCTGACTTATGGCGACCCCGTAGGGTTCTCAAGGCAAGGCAGCTTTGAAGATGGTTCACCATGGCCTTCCTCCACGTGGCCTGAGGGAGCGTTCTGAGAAAGCCATGACTGGTCAAGGTCACCAACAAGAGTCATATGGAGCAGTGGTGAATCAAGCCCAGTTCTCTAGAGTAGAGTTCGCCACTCTTAATCATTACGCCACATGGGCTGTACAATGAAATAGCAATTATAAAATCAATGAGACAATCACATTAATACAAACACCAACTAAAACACCAGTATACATAACAAAAATATGGCAGTACATAACATTACGCCACTCAGTAAAACCTGGGTTTAAACCCCCAGTCAGTCATTAAAATCACCAGTTGTACTTGCAGCCTGTTACAGGGTAGTTGTAATGGTAAAATGGAATAAAGTTACTCCACCTGAGCTCTCAGAGAAAGATGAAGCATGCAAATAAATACAATTTTTCTCAAAAATCACCAATACTGGTTGTTGTGTTTTTCAGGCTGTGTGGCCGTGGTCTGGTAGATCTTGTTCCTAACGTTTCGCCTGCATCTGTGGTCAGCATCTTCAGAGGTGTATCACAGAGAGAAGTGTGTTACACACTGTGTCCAGAAGTGTAACACACTACTCTCTGTGATACACCTCTGAAGACGCTGGCCACAAATGCCAGCAAAACATTAGGAACTAGATCTACCAGACCACGGCCACACAGCCCGGAAAACCCACAACAACCAGTGGAATCCAGCCGTGAAAGCCTTCGACAATACACCTATACTGGCTTTCTAGTTAAAGTTCTTAAATGGTGCATTTGCTGGTTCTTTCAAGGCCCATCAAAATAGTTTTTAAAACTAATTTAGAATGAGACAACTTTGAATGATCCAGGATTGAACAGAGCACTGGAGACTGAGATCACACACCTGGACACAAGAGACTGAGCAAGATTTAACAATGTCACATGATGTTGCAGAAAGAGAACTCACTTTGCAGCATTTATAAGATGGGTTGTCCCTGGATCCCAGCCTTGCACAGGAATTTCAATCACCATCAAATATTCTCTTAACAGCTTCTCTTTCTCCCTTTCTTCAGAGTCTGTCAGAAAGTGGACTTTCAAGTCTTCAAACCTGCCTTTTTCACAACTAACCAATGGGACTGCCCGGATCTCTGTGGAAAGGAAAACAGATTGTTACGGCGGAATCAAATGGAAACAGCTGTGAACATGACACGTCAGAGATCCAATGCAGCCTCTTCCATCAAGAAAGCATTCAGAAATCACATGCATGACTAAATCCCAAGGACCACTATCAAGCGTGCATGGAAATTAAATCACAGAAAGCTAAGGGCTCTGCACAACCAGATGACTAATTGTCCAAAACTGAATGTTTAATTAGGAATGCATTTGTGATAACTATTCAGAGTGGAGAGAACACAACAAAACATTAACACAGTATAGAATACACTCTGAGACATACCAGGGCCACTGTCTTTCAGAACAACCAATGGTGTGAAATGCATGTTGTCATAGCCAAGAAGGATGGCATATCGGTAACACTCTTCTGCAGGCCAGTGGAGGGGCAAATAAATTCCACCAATGTTCAGAGGGGAAAAACTTGAGCCTGATTCCAAACTTCTAAGCATCTTGTCTGTTGAAAAGAAGAAAAGAAAAGAAAGGGATTAGCCAATGACAAGCTGTCAAGCTATAACAAATAATTGCTGTTTTAATTTCTTTAATATATTTCAAAGGGTAGCTATGTTGGTTTGCAAGAAGAGAGCTAGAGTCAAATCTAGTAGCACCTAAGCGACCAACAAGATTTTGGGGTATAAGCTTTTGAGAATCAAAGCACCCTTCATTATTTTTTCCCCAAAACTCTCACTTAATTGTGTGCATCTTGGGCTCACTACTCAAGAATCTTCTTTGCATGCAGAAGGTCCTAGGTTAAACACCTGGCATCTCCAATAAGAGGATCAGAAAGAGGTGATGTGAAAGGCCTCCGTTTGAAACCCTAGAGAGCCACCGTCAGTTAAAGCAGACAGGAGAGGCGACAGACCAAAGACAGGAGGCTTTTGGTATAAGGCCATTTCACATGTTTACAAAAATAGCAAGGGCTGGTAATGACAAGACTAAAAAAACTCTTTCTGAATTGAACACAGTGATCATTTTTTAAAAATGTTGTGGACACTGTTAATCAAGGAGATAATGGCAATTCCCAGCAGCAACCCAGCCATAGCGATAGGACCAAATGATTTGAGGCACACAGCTAGAGAACAGCCAGGCTCACCAAGTTGTCATTTGTTCAACTTCAATCTTTACTAAACTGAGACAGCCTACTTCGTATAGCTTACATCATAGTGGAACATAGGAAATCAGACTACTGGGTTATCTAGCTCTTATTGCCAACCAGAATTGGTCACTCGGGAAACCCAAATCACAGCAAATCCAAAAAAACCCCACATCAGCTTGCTTTTACCAATAAAAAAACAACAACAGGTGTAGTCAAAAAGCTGAATAACTTTTTAGCCTTTTCAGCTCTTTAAATTTTCCTTCCCTCTGCAGCCACGTAGTCTTAGGAGCCAGTTGAGAGTGGGGGGAAGAGAGAGATCTCTGTGAAGGGCTAAGCTCATCCATAGGATCATCGGAACGGGAAGGGTTGCCAAGATCCTGTACATGGTGCTGAGCTTGCTCAGTGTCGTATGGAAAACACACACACACACCCCGCCTTCCAAATTTACTGTTTGGTGCTCATGGCTATTGACTACTCCTGTAGTGGTTCATCAGGATAGCAAGCACAGAAAGGTTTTGGGCAACACCTGCGACCTCAGATCATTTAACAGAAGTTGCCATGAACTGAACCTGCAACCTTGTGCCTGCACAGAATGTATTCTACCACTCAGCGATGCCCCACACAGAGCATGGTACTTCCAGAGTATAAAAACCTTTTTTAAAAAATGTTTATCTATAATTCAGGTGAGCATGTGTAAAATCACCATGCAGATCATATGGGAAAGAAAAAAAACCATAAGATGTTTGTGTCCCTTCAAGTGATGGCTTTGATGTTTATGACTGAATCTGCAAATGACTACCTGCAACAACTATGATTGGCCTTCTTAAGATGTTAACAAGGACAAAAATGTGGATTTCTTCCAAGGATTTATACTGAAGCCCATTTTGGACAATGGATGTTTCTGCAGATGCCATTTTGACGAGGTTGTTCCATTCATCCTCCCAGTTCTAATGGAATAGAAAAGAGACAGATACAAACAATATCAGTTATTATGCAATACCATAAACTGGGTGTACCCAAAACTTCCCTTAACAGTATTTTCCTTGTTCAAACATCTAAGTTAATTCATGTTTATAAGCATTCCAGCTGTACAGAACTTGAAGGGTAACTGATGGGTGGAATGACTGCAGATTACTCCAAGCTGTATTTTTAACCAGAGGAAACCATTTGGACTTTCCCGCCACCCTTATAACAGCCTAACAAATAAGCTTACAATTAGCAGTTACTGGCCCACAAGAAAACCTTTTTTTCCTAGTCTGCCTGCCCACTCGTATCTGTTAGTCATTTGTGGCACACCAATGGCTCGAAAAGGAAAAAGACTGTACTCTTTTCCAATTTACAAAGTTGGAACCTTGGGTTCTTACACCTCTCAGGAAAGTTGTTATTTGCAAACCAGCACTATTGTGATTGACAAAACCAGTCCATCATTTGATCCTTACTCCACCTTTCTTTAAAAGTGTGCCAAATGAGAAAGTCTACAGTTGGCTTTGGTTGCCATTTCAAGGCAGGCAGGTAAGCTCGCAAGATCAGACCACTAAACACAGAGACTGATTTTCCTTGCATCCCCCAGTACGGAGAAGCCGAAAATAGGAAAAAGCCACAGGCTGTGTGGATTTCTTGATCAGAAGTCTGTGCTTATCCATATGTGCTTTAATGAGAGCATAACGTCTAAAAAACTTTTGTGGCAGGAGTTTTCTAACAGTTCCACGCGTTAGCAGGAAGGGATATGCCAACTTCTGGAGTTGTGGGTGGTCCATGGAAATACCCATCTCAGGGGAGGTTACTTAATTTGGAAAATCCGCAGAAGTGAACTTCTTTGTTAATAAATTGGGCAATCCAGTGCAGTTAATAGACTAAAATGTTTTAATTGGGTGACAGCCCTGCAATTTTACTTTCTTAAGCTTGTTCCCATAACTGCTTCCCATCCTGTAATTATATACAGGAAATCATGATCAACCCAACCATACCAAATTTGAAGGATTCCTTGCCACATAAATCAGATGGACTTACCCTGGTGTCATAGCAGAGCCCTGTTGCCACAAATTCCTGTGATTTCAGAGTCTCTCGTTGCCAGCGCAGTTTAAAGTTGCGTGTGTCAACTTCCCGGAGCGCACTAAACAGTGTTTTTCTCAGGACTAGATCAACATCTTGGATTCCCCACATATACTGGGAAACAGCATGCATGAGGCAATTTCCATCACCTGCAGAAAAATGAAAGTGGTCAAGGGTTAAAGATAAATAGTAATACGGTAATAAAAATATTTCAAGTAAGTCACTTTAACAATGCCAAAAGGACTATTTGAGACCTTGGAATTCCCCAGGCAGACAAACTAGAATTTGCTAGGAAAACCCTTTGACCCCCCCCCCCCCCCGAAGACAATGTGGGGGTGGGGTAGAGATATATCCTCCATTTTCATTTCACTAACTTGATCACAGGCTGGAGTAATTCAAAATTATGATGTCACTGGATTGTTTCAATCCAGTGCTCTCATCTGAGTGATCTTCCATGTGCAGAACTGTTTTGAATGCCCAATCCTAATGGGCTCCTGCTATATGAAGAAACCCAAAGGAATTCTTCAGAACATTGGTGACAAAGGTGTCCCATATAAATGCAGAAACAAATGCCCATGTTCATTTCTCTATCTGTGCCTATGGAGCAGGCACTACCAGTCCAGTTTCTGGTCATTTCCCAATGGCTGATATGCTGCTTGGGAAAAGCCCCATGGCACAGAGTGGAAAGCTGCAGTACTGCAGTCCAAGCTCTGCTCATGACCTGAGTTCAATCCCAATGGAAGTCAATTTCAGGTAACCATCTCAAGGTTGACACAGCCTTCCATCCTTCTATGGCTGGTAAAATAAGTACCCAACTGGCTGGGGGTAAAGCACAGACGACTGGAGAAGGCAATGGCAAACCACCCCATAAATATAGTCTGCCTAGTAAATGTTGTGATGTGTTGTCACTCCATGGGTCAGTAATGACCCAGTGCTTGTACAGGGGGTTCTCTTTCCTTTTTTAGTCTACTGCTTACATTGTATCAAGTGGGGGGAAAACACCTTAGCTTTAATACAGCTACAAAGTTTAGGACAATCTTTTAAATTTATGACAGATGTAGGGGGATTTCCCTATTCGCAATTGCCGTTTACACTTGTTTAAGATCTAACAAAGCAGGTAGGGACTGAAAATACTTTAGTCCAAGGGGGCTCTTTCAAAAGTGTTCAAAGTAGAAGACAGTCAACACCATTACTACTGAACTTTACAGGCACTGCATTTTCCTTTCCTGGGGAGTTTCATCATATAGTACAGCAAAAAAGAAAGCAAAAAAGTATAAGAAATTGTTAATTGAGTATAAGAAATTGTTATTTACGAATGTTCTTGTATATATATTAGGAGCTGTGAACATGAAAATGAAAGTTATCTGGGAGAAACATTCAAATCCTGTTTCCTATCCTTAAAAAATGATATTTTTCTTCTTGATAATAAAAGTTATTGTTTAAAATAACAGTTTCAGTGTTCTCTTTTCAATATAACACACATGCAAACACGCAATAAGTTTCTAGTCCTTATGACAAC
Source organism: Sphaerodactylus townsendi (assembly GCF_021028975.2). Classification (NCBI taxonomy): domain Eukaryota; kingdom Metazoa; phylum Chordata; class Lepidosauria; order Squamata; family Sphaerodactylidae; genus Sphaerodactylus; species Sphaerodactylus townsendi. The sequence continues at coordinate 106,485,980 of NC_059425.1, forward strand.
TGAGAAAATGCCAGCAATAATACTGGAACGTAAATGCTAAGTACTAATACATTTATTGGAATAAAATTAATATGTATATAATCAGAAACATTTACAGGTGAAGGTAGTAAAAGTTATGGTTAAAACTGATGCTATAAAAAACATAAAATTGGAGATGATGTCCTTATTAACGCTAAGTAACATTCAGGTGCCACGTGAAGCCAACGTCCAGCCAGAATATAAGAACATAAGAACATAAGAACAAGCCAGCTGGATCAGACCAAAGTCCATCTAGTCCAGCTCTCTGCTACTCGCAGTGGCCCACCAGGTGCCTTTGGGAGCTCACATGTAGGATGTGGTATGCTGTGGCCTTCTGCTTGGCTGTTGCTCCCGATCCACCCTGGTCTGTTAAAGGCATTTGCAAGCTGAGATCAAGGAGGATCAAGATTGGTAGCCATAAATCGACTTCTCCTCCATAAATCTGTCCAAGCCCCTTTTAAAGCTATCCAGGTTAGTGGCCATCACCACCTCCTGTGGCAGCATATTCCAAACACCAATCACACGTTACCGTGAAGTGAAGTGTTTCCTTTTATTAGTCCTAATTCTTCCCCTAGCATTTTCAATGGAGAATGCCCCCTGGTTCTAGTTATTGTGAGAAAGAGAAAAATTTCTCTCTGCAATACAAACATTTTCTACCCATGCATAATTTTGTAGAGCTTCAATCACATATCCCTCTCCAGCCGCCTCCTCTCCAAACTAAAGAGTCCCAAACGCTGCAGCCTCTCCTCATAGGGAAGGTGCTCCAGTCCCTCAATCACCATCCTTGTTGCCCTTCTCTGCACTTTTTCCTATCTCCCTCCAATATCCTTTTTTTGAGATGCGGCTGACCAAGAACTGGACACAGTACTACTCCAAGTCGCAGTCGCACCACTGCTTTATATAAAGGGCATGACAATCTTTGCAGTTTTATTATCAATTCCTTTTCTAATGATCCCCAGCATAGAGTTGCCTTTTTCACAGTTGCCATGCATTGAGTTGACATTCCCATGGAACTATCAACTAAGACGCCTAAATCCCTTTCCTGGTCTGTGACTGATAGCACTGACCCCTGTAGCATGCTTAATGTGAAGTTTGGATTTTTTGCCCCTATGTGCATCACTTTACATTTTGCTAGATTGAACTGCATTAGCCATTTCTGAGCCCACTCACCTAATTTATCCAAAGGTCCGCTTGGAGCTCTTACATGCAATCCTTTGTGGTTCTCACCACCCTACATAATTTGGTATCATCTGCAAACTTGGCCACCACGCTACCCACCCCTACTTCCAGGTCATTTATGAATAGGTTAAAGAGCACTGGTCCCAATACGGATCCTTAGGGGACACCACTCCCTACATCTCTCCATTGTGAGAACTTCCCATTTACACCCACCCTTTGCTTCCTGTTTCTCAACCAGTTTTTAATCCATAGGAGGACTTCCCCTCTTATTCCTTCATTGCTGAGTTTTCTCAACAGTCTCTGGTGAGGAACTTTGTCAAAAGCCTTTTGGAAATCCAAGTAGACAAGTAGACAATATGGATAAACCAGCATGTTGCTGGGCTTCAGCACTTTGCAGAGTGTGGTGAAGGAACCCTGATTTAAAAACCAACTCTGGCCCCTCATGATGTATGAATGCAGACATGTGGAGCTAGTTTTAAATTACGATTTGTTTATTATACTCCATCCGAGGAAGGAGGCTCACAAGCATGCTGGTAAGCAGGGCTCTTACGCTTCAGGCTTTATGTCAGCTAGACCTGGCACTTGAATGCATACTGCTACTACACAAGGGAAACACGCCTGACAAACAGTTCCAACCTATGCTGCATTCCTGCTACAAACCTTCTCCAAGAAAGGATTATCTGGAATTACATGAAGAGATAGGGTAGGGAAAATGGCGTTTCCAAAAGCAACAAGGACCCCAGAAAGAATTACACAGAAGAAGATGCTTTGGAAATAGAAGCAGGCCCACAGGAGGGTTCAGAACACAAAAGGCATTAATGCATTCCAGGACTGGGACAGTCAAGAGGAGGGAGATTTTCTGATTTGGAAAATGCTCCCTTGATGTTTTGATGTTGAAAATAATTTTGTTACATTGTAGTGGCACACACTCAAGTCAGCACACACACACACACACTCACTAAATACTACACTAACAAAACATCACACACCTGACAAGACTGATAAGATTTTTTCTCCAGATGGCCAAAATGTCTGAACACAGATCCTTTCCCTCCCCAGCATCACCAATGTGCAGCCTGGCCTGGAATCAAAATCTGAACATATTCTGTCATGGGGAAGATCCCTACTGCACATAAACAGGATGCAAGTCCTCTGAACTAGAGCGTCAGCTCTTACAAAATCATCTTCAGGAAATCATTTAAAATTAAGCAAATAAATAAATGAAATAAATGCAAGGATTTCAAAACATGTATGACATTGACTCCAGTGCTGAATTAGTCCCTGGCTCAGCAAGAAGAAGAGAAAAAAAACACACACAAGTAGGACAATTATTACATCCTGTTAAAATTTTCCCTTTGCAGAATCTAGAGCAAAGATAAGAGGGCTTTTTTTTCTTGTGTGTGCTTGCTTTCAGTTCTTTATTGAGAACCACCAGTCCAAAATTCCCTAAGCAACACTTGGAATTCCCCAGTGTTAAGATATCTGACTAGCAATTGAGTAACAGCTATTGTACTTCTTGTTCTGATGCAGACTTTTGAACTGTGAAGTACTCAGTGCTGGACTTTCCAAGTGGGCGTGGTTAAACTAAGCTGGAATGTCTATTCATTATAGAAGCGAAATCTCTAGTCAGTGGATGTTGGAATTTTTTTTTAATGACATGGTTTCAATCCTTTTTCTTTCCTTTTTTAAAATCAACAACGGCGTTCTGCCCTTGTACTCTTAAACGAACGTTCAGGACATAAATCATTCTGATTTCCACCACTGCCTTTTTTATACCTTTCCTAAAATAATTTATATTGAAATCACAGATTTAGATTCTTTAGATTGAAATTATAGAAACTTTTACTTCTTGCCACTCAAAAATAACACATCAGTCTAAAAACACATTTCTGATTGTGAAAATAGCCAATGCCAAGTATACTGACTAAGTGAAAACTGTTTTTGCAAGTTCTCCTTCTATATTATTCCTTTATGGCACAAACCACCTCCCACATGTGTAAATTCTCTGACACAGTTCTACATGTGTGGTCAGGATCCCCTATAGCTTGACACTTTCCCCTCCTCAGCTGAGCTAGACAAAGGCCACAGTGCCAAATGTACTGCAGCATGTCCATCCATGTGAGACCGTTCTGTTCCTAGCACGCAGAGAAGAGTTAATAGGGAAGGAAGTGGACTGTGCAAAATGTCTATGGAGATCCCCTCTGTGATCACAAAGCTGCATGGGCAGAGCATTATACAAGCACAGAGGGAGAGGTCACGGAATCCTCTAGACTGGCATTCCATATGGCACAAGGTGTTCCTGTTGTAATGAAATCCTGCCCCCGCCTCACATAAACACCTGGTGCACAAGTAGACAAGTTTCTTGTCCCTTGTGCCAGAAGATGTTAGATCTGCCCTTATGACTGGAATGGTTTTATAAGGGATTTAGAAATTTGCAGACCCATTTCTCTGCCTTCCAGGACTTCTCCCCAGAAGCCAGCTGGCTAACAGATCCTACTCTGCAAAAATGAAATGTTATTTAGGTTGAATTAGTTGGACCATCTGTGATCACCCACCTGTGGTAGGCGCATGATTTAACAGATTAATAATGAAATCCTACAAACATTTCTCTAGCAGTGAGCCCCATTCTGTGTTGACCTGCTTAAGATTGCACTGTAAGGGCTGCAAATTCTGTTCATGCAATAATAGTAGATACGTATGCTAGGAAAAAAATAATACAGTCAAAGATTTTGAAATGAGCTCAGAATCATTACATGTTTGATTGACACTGAGATCTGACATGGAAGGTACAGACTGATGGCTTTTGCCCATTTAAATAAGGCAAACCACTGAAAAAAGCCTTTGCTTGGGATCCATCTGCCAGTTCCATCACTGACCTAGTAGTCTTCTGAACTCTGTGCGCTACATTCTCCTCGACAATAAATGACCTAACCATGGCTTCCATAATCAAATGAGCAGGCTCTGATCACTATTTGGGAACTAACCATGGGTCTGGGTTCCTATGTACACTCTTCCCTTTTGGTTGTATATGCATTCACTTAACTTTGTTTTTGCTATGGCAAAATTTAGTCCATATGAATGCTATGTCACAAATTTTAAGATTAGGATTCTGGAGAATTTGGGACACAATTAATTAGCCACACACCAAAGACTGCGCTTGTGGGTCACTACAGGAATGCAAAAACAGGAAATGCAAGTGATTTCCACATCAACTTTCCACGTTTCCGACATAATGCCTGAAGCAGGAACTTGTGCATGTGCACTCCAGATGTGTATTTCTCACATGCCTTCCCAATGTTTCAGATACTGGAAATTACTACAACACTGGAAAAACAGTTCAAGTTTTGAAATTAGCTCACAATAACAGATTTAGTGAACCTTGCCCAGTAGAGCTCCAGGGAAGAAATGTATTAAGGCAAGAAAACATTGGAATACCACTTACTATGACTGAAAGGAAATTATTAGCCACGTTAAGTCATGATCAGGTTCCATTTTTATTTGAACAGTTCTAAAAACTTGCACACACACATGTGTGTGAGTTTCTAGTAAATACTCCATATAAAGTATTTGCTGATATAGGTTTTAACATACAGGAGCTATCTATAATCTTGAATAATATTTGTATTTTTACAAATGCTCTACAATGCTCTACAATGGTCTTAGGTAATAAAGCCTTCAAAAGAAGTTCTAGAAATCACCTCTCTAATCAATTAAATCTACTTCAAACTGAAGAATATACGTACCTAATAGCTTGGGCACTCTGAACTGGTTGGCACAGGCTAGCCTGAACTTTCCAGATCTTGGAAGTTAAGCAGGATTAGCTCTGATTAGTGCCTGAATGGGAGACCACCAAAAAAGTTCAAGGTCACTATGCAAAGGCAGACAACTGCAAACCACCTCTGTTCATTTCTTGCCTTGAAACCATCATGAGTGGTCATCATAAATTGATTAAGACTTGATGACACATTATACCACCATCACCAATGCCTTGAAACTATGCTTGAAACTCCCATCTGTTTCAGCAGAGGTTTGCCATGAAGCATCATGAACTGCTAATTATGAAACACAAGGCTCAATTCCACTTGTTCCCAGATTGTTTGGATCTAGACTACTTATGGATCATCAGCGCTTACCTATTCTAGGAACCTGCTATGAATGACCAGTTTTCCCACTGGCTCTGTCCATCTTACATAGATTGTAAATTTCTATGTAATTTCCTAGGCAAGGCCTTTGTTCTTTTTGAAATCTGTTCAGCAACAAGCACAATCAATATGCAGAAATAATAACAGAAATATACTTTCCCTCAAATTATAATAATGTTGGACTGATTTAATCAGAGGCCATTTTAACAAACTGTTAAGTACCATAACAGAACAGCGCATAGCTGGACATGTAGTAACCTACTATTACCATAAATTCCTAACTACTAGAAACATTCTGACATTATTGTATAGCTAAATGGACATTTTGCACTGTTCTAAGACTGCCACAAGAAAAGTATCCTGTCAGGATAGCTTAAAGGACGTCATCTACTACTTGAAACTTGAGACTGACTGCTCTCTGCCAATCTGAAATCTATTTAATAACTGATTTTCCAAACAACAACAACTACTACTACCCAATGCATTTCAGAAGGCAGCTCATTCCAGTTCATTTATTTAGGGTTCAAAAAGCTGTTTTAAAAGCTCTTGTTCTGGATTCTTCATTTATTCATGTTACAATTTATATTCTGCATTCCAAATACTTACTTCAGCAAATCCAACTATGTAAGCATTCATGTAGGTTTGTGCAAGGTCAGCTGTTGGTGTGGAATAGTTCAAAATACAGTTGTAATGATTTACTCCTTAGTACAAGCCAGGTATGGCAATAACCCACATCATGAAAATACAACAGCTGCATCCACAACCTCATGTGAAATCACACAACAACTGTCACCACTTTGTTGTTTATCAGCTTTGGGTGCTGATAAAATGCAGACAGGCTCTTGGCTTTTATACCCATCTTTAAAAGTTGATATTTAAAGAACAGGCTCAAATTAATTTTTAAGTTCCCCAAAATGAGATAAACCTCATGTACTAAGGAAGCTAAAAGTAAATAGCATGAATTTTATAATCCACGGACTAAGATAATACTAAGAACCTGTTGATTCCCATTTCTAGTCAGACTATCAGGGAAATGCCATGAATAACCAAGGAGAATCATCCAAAGATGTCAATCCAGACACTAGACCAGAAGTACAAAAAGAGGAAGTTGAAGTAACTTCTCTATATGCTTCACTGCAATATTTACAGCCCAGACAGGAACTCATAAAGCCTCTTTGCTCTTTTTCTGCACAGCTGTTCCCAATTCCAAGGAACAGCCCCCTTTATTATTCTAACAGAGAGAAAAAGAACCTTATCTAAATAAAATTCACACCAGTTCTGTTACTGACCACTGGGGGTAATATACAGGGATGTAGGGAAGGGGAAGAATCTGGAAATGGTGCAATGGTGAATGAATTTGTATTTTAAAGCGTAAGCTGCTTTGAGCATCTTATGGTTGAATTGTGGCAGATAAACCTAATAAGTAAACAATCAAAACTGTTTTCTGCCTTATGGCACAAGAAGCTCACTCACCATTGGTTTTCAACGGCACAAGTTTTTTAACTTCTCGACACCAGTTCAGCCTCCTTTGTCGTTCCAGTGAGGTCTGCATTAGTTGGTCAATCAGGGCTTTCTGAAGTATCTTCTGAAACTGAGGGCAGAACTGGCACATCCTGAACAATTCTACAGTATACCTGTGCATGCTCTTAAAGTGAATGATTATTCCACTGATGCTCTTGACAAGGTCTTCAGGCATGCTCTCCCTTATCTTCATAGCTTTCAACATGTTGCTCAAGTACAAAGCTTGAGGAATGGTTTGCGGGCCAGCCATTTTGCAAGACGGAACCTACAAGCAGGAATGGAAAGAACGCAGGTAAGAGAAGGAATTTTTAAACCCTCATCATCCCAGTGAGGCAAATAGCACAAGACTTCTTTATTCAGTTTTACTTTACAGCAGGAAGCTTGTTCTCTAAGTGCCTTTTCCAATGCAAGTGTGGAGAAGAAAAGGACAGTTTCTATGAAAGGAAAGTCATTAAACTATTATACACACCAGTCACATTTGATAAAGGCTTTCTATAAATGCTAACCAAACAGACTTCTAAATCTAGAAGTGAAATCTGTAACTGGGGAGCGCCCTTTAGAATGACAGACTAGAGATATTACACTGGGGTGTGCCCAGCAAGGCAGAACTGGAGACCTAGGATTACTCAGTAGTAAATCTATCCAGGTGACAAAGAATTTCCTCTTAGCTTAGAATCCCCCCAGTATGTTTCCATTCTATATTTCCCTTGTGATCAAACTGAGCTGTAACTCCGGGGATTTTCTCACTCTCATTTTTGCCTTTTCACATGGCGTAGCTTGCTCACTTGAGCCATCTGCATTTAACTACAGCAGTTTACAGTATGCAGCATAAAGCACCTTATTTGTTCTGGCTCTTTTTGCATTGTAGCTTGGATAATAAGCTACCATTTGATGTTCCTAACTGAGTCAGAAACATTTCAAGAACATCGCAGCCTATGGTTCTGTAGACCAGGCTTCTGGGTTGTGGACTAATGAAGAAAGTCAATGAGGACCAGAAGACCTATGATCTTCCACCGGGCAAATTCACAGTGCTTTCCTCTTCTCATATTTTCCTAGTTTGCCCCCACCCCAAACGTAAAACTGCTTCAACATGTGAATCTGCAGTATACAAAGTCCATCAAAGTCAGCGTCGGCTACTCTAATTGGCAGCAACTCTTCAGGGTCTCAGGATGTACTTCATCTAAGCAAAAATGTAGCAGCTATTGACCTATTTATGTTTTCAAAAATATAACTTGTTTTTACTGTGTAAACACCACTTATTAACAGTAAGAATGTTAAAATATATTTACTAGGTGAACACAAAAATATGCGACAGTACAGCTCCAACAGAGCCAGCTGGGTTGGTTCTTATTGGCACACTGTACCAATGGCTGCCTACTGTTTATTCTGTCCAGTCTGCCTGTTTGGAAACAAACCAGATTCTAAAAAGGAAAAAACTTAGAAACCAAAGGGGATTTCATTCTCTGGACACTGGGCAACAAACCTGAAAGCTGCCATAAATAATTCAAAAAGTTTCAAAGGGAGACTCCATTGTGAAGTTGCCTTACTGGAATTTATGTGCCGATTTGAAGCTATCAGTTCTGGGTTCAATAGAGACCGGGATTCACTACCTCGCTATGGAAAGCATTTGCCTCTTTATGTACACTATTTGCCTAGCTTTGCTAAGTGCAAGGGGTTATTCTAAACAGATATTTTTGCACTTTTTGATGGGATCTGGTTTTATTTCCTACTCCTCTTAGTGATGTAAAAAGCCTATCTGGGCCCTTGGCTGGCTTTGTAACAAGTTCTGCCCTCTCCCAATTCTCTTCATGCATTTAAGAGATCTCTGGTTCATGCAACAATAAATTAAGTCTTTAAAGTGCCGCTGGAGTTTTTGCTACATTTCCAGGAACAGCCACGTCTTGTTTCATGAACATTTAGTTCTGTTAGGGCTGCAGAAACGTATACATATATGCAATCTGAACAGATATGTACACTTTTCCATGTTTTCAAAGTAGAGGTCTGATCTTCCAAGCATTTAGTCAGGAGTCTGCGGGGAAATTCTATGAATACAGGGTGATTACATCCCTGAGACACCAAGCTAAAGCATGCAACAGGTTGTTTCCAGTATTAAGTAACAATGAATTATCCAATATGTTAAGCTCAGTCAGAATGCTAATTGACACTCCTGCTCTGCCAACAAGCAGCCATTCACTTCCATGGAACTTCAACAGTCATCTGATAATAACGACACTTATTCAGGAGTAAATCCCACGGATTTTACCTGAAACAACCTCCCAAAGGAATATGCTTAGAACTGACTGAATGAGTAGCATGCCATTGTGCTGCAACTGATTCATGGCAAACCGCCCACCCCTCAACTGTGGGGGTGTTCAAAGCAAGAGATGAGCGGGATGGTTTGTCACCACCTTCCTCTGCACAGCAACTGCATGCATGCATTTCACCGTATCACCTAAAGAAATCTCATCCAAAGGAATGAATTAACATTTATTAATTTATTTACTTCACAACCACACAACACTTTTCTCCACAGTGGAGAGAAGCGTAGCTTAGAACATTCTCTCCTTCTCCATTTAATCCTCACAGCAACCCTGACAGATAGGTTAGACTGAGAGTATGTGACTGGCCTCAAGGTTACCCAGCAAGCTCTCCATCAGAGTGGGGATTCAAACCTAGACCTCCAAGATTTTAGTCTAACAATAACCATCACACCATGCTGCCTCACCATTACAGCAGTAGTAATAATTCACCACTTCAGTAGAGGTGGCAATTCTTTTTTTCTTTTCGTTTTAAAGTCACACCTTGCTAAATAGATAAAATTACCATTTTCAAGCTATTTCAACCAAGAGTAGAACTGCCAGTTTTTCAGTTAGCTACTGAACCTGTGCCTATAACAGAAGACTGATGTGCAACATTAGCAGATGATTAATCTCCTTATCCTGAAAAGTTTCACCTCTTGAATTCTTCATGTTTTTCTAAAATCAGTAGCACCAGGACAGTCCAGTCCATTTTTCTTAACTACAGCCTCCTACCCAGTGGTGGGATTCAAATAATTTAACAGTACAAGCAGATAGTACAAGCAGAAAATACTAGATATGGCACAAGGGTTGAACCTTTTGGACTCCATTTCAGGGACAAAAGTTATCTGAATCCAGTGAGACCAAGTAATTAGAATGTTATTTATTTCAGTGGAAACCAATGTTTATGTTAAGGAAGTCAACCAGAAGGACAGAATCCTTGTTAACTCATTCAAATTCATTTTTCTACCTCTTACCTTGGTAGTTGTCCTACTGCCTTGTACTATTCTGTCTCCACTGTCAATCACTAACATGCTGATGACCTAAATATATGTTGTAGACCCCACAGTTTAAGAATTCCCTCTTCCAATTTATTACAAGGATGAGGCTCTGGTTTTGATGCAACCATTCACATTTAGACCATTCACAATGTACATGTTACCATCTCATCCTATGAACGTGTATCTGGAAATAAGTTTCCCTGATTAAATGTGCCTTACACCTATTTAGATGTGCCTAGCAAGGCAGCCTTAGAGGATACTCAAAATTGTGAGCAATGTACAAACAATGTTTAGCAGTCAGTAGGATTGAATAGCTTAATACTTTTCTCAATCACTTGTGTGTACAGTCTACACTTGGGGCCATGAGACAACGAATGCCTTAATCTCCACAAATATATTTCAATGCATAAAATCATTCTACATATCACAATAATGAAAGCTTCTCAAAGCTCAACAGAAAACCCACAACAAGCTGCCAGTATCTGGTAGTGTCTGGCTTTGATAAACCTCCGAAGGCTCATGGGCATGTGGTGTTTTCAACGTACATAAAATTTGTCCTATCCAAACTGAATTGTAAGAATGCCTTTCTTTGGACAAATTGTGTCCCACATGGCATTTCTACGCTCATGTTGTGAAAAAATAAGTATTGGCCAACAACATACTTCTCTGTAATACTGACACAGCCAGGCATGATTGAGACTGGTTCAAAATGACATACTTGTGTCTGATCACTGCAAAAGCATGAAGGGTACTTCAACAAAGAATTGTCAAAATATAATTACGGAAATTTCTTTGGGCTGCATGTCCCCAAGACCTCCTGCCTGAGATAAATTCCTGCTCCAGTCCACCAGCCAGCATCCACTGATGCAGGATTTGGTCTGTAACCCAGTCTTGACTCTCTTTTATGAAGAACTGGAGACTTATTAACGTAATCCCTGTTGGTAGGTGTTAAATTATAATCAACTGGAGGGACTGGTTGCTATTTTAAAATTGCTTAATGAAAAGTAACTAGAATGCTTACTGACAAGTCAACAATCCCTGCTTGCATCTATCTCAAAAGGCATTTTACCATCAACGAGTGCGCAGGTTTTGCTTCCAGTGTTGGTTTGTTGTGAAATAATCTATCATCATTCTTCTTAAAAGAGTGGTTGGCTTTAATTAGCATTTGCTGTTGCATATGGCCTCACACATTCCTCTAAATATCTTATGCAAACTTCTGTTTTTAAAAGTTAGAATACTACATATTTCATAACTATTTGCAACCAGCTGTCATCCAGTTATGCAAGTTTAAGCAACCAACAAGTATTACTTGTATATGTATTTGTGTACCTAGGCCTTATTGCTAGAACTTAATATGTGATGCAGGTTACCCCCAGAATTTGTCTTCAGAAACTGCTCTTGAGTCCTGGGTTGATTCTCCATTGTGCAGGCATTTAGAGTGACAAAAGGATCTTTCAGGAAATATTACAGCAAAGCATGCCTGGGAAAAAAATGGAGCAAAGCTGGGGGAAACCCAGAAAAAATAAAATGAAGGATTAAACAAGGGCATTGTTATGTGGGCAACATCATGCGGGTCCTAAAAAAAACAATCAAAATCCTGGTCCAGTTTTGTTGTATTACCAAAACAAAAGCACCATCTGGAACCTACCCTGTAATTTCCATATTCTCCCCCAAACCCAAAGTCTAAACTGCGTATTAAATCAAGGGCATTCTCTCTGGATGAAAACTAATAGCCCTTTTCATTGTACCTGATTAGGGTGACTTAAAAACTGCAACCGTCCACACAAGTTCGGAAGGAAAATGCAGTCAAATTGTTTTCTATATCCTGTATATCATTGACCTATTTCTCTGTTCTCCCTTTCTCTCGTCAGTTATGCCTCAGTTCCCCACTGGTCAACCAGTGGCCTGAAGGGCCTATCTCACAACTGTGGGATAAGTGAGGCAAGGACCCTAAACAAGATCATTTATAGTCCGGAGAGCTGAGAGCATTTCTCAGTGGAAAACTACATCCGAGCCAGCGACTGAGCAGTGGCCGTCAAAAGGAACACATTAAGATTTTTTTTGTTAAAGCCACATCTCATTCTCGTCGACCCGGGGCAAGAAACGTACACGGTCGCGTGGCCCTCTTTTCCCCCCTGCCGGTATCTACCTTGCAGACTAGGCCCAGGCAGCCATCACGAGCAACCCAAACCAAAGAAGCTGGGCGAACTACTTACGCGGAGACGGGCACGGCGAGTCTTGTCAATAGTCCTTAATGTAAATGCTCCAGGCTTTGGCGAGTACCGCGCGAGGATCCATGCACGTCCCCCTAAGCCCGAAGACCACAAAACTGGCTGCTGCAGCAGCAAATGCCCCTCTGCCCGCAGGGCTCCGGACGCCAGCAACCCTTTGTCTGGGCTTTGTGCCCCCCACCCTACAGCGTTCCTTCCCTTTGCTGTGACTAGAAGCTGGAATCAGTCTCTATCAGGTTGTTCTGAGTGTGGCTTTTTTTTTAGTGCACGGGGGAAAAAAGCGCTGGGGATTTCCACAATACACACACATATGCATAAGGGCTAGGGACTTTCCGACATGTGACACCCAGGAGAGCAGCTGCTTACCCGGACGTACAAGTCTCCGCACAGGCCCTCTAGGTGGCGCTGTACGAGTAAAAAGCCTCGCGGATGAGCCCGTCGGCACGTGACCGCAAGTGTGCCTCTCCCCCTCCCTCTTTGTTTGCATCACAGTCACGTACGAATGACCTTAGGAAATCTTTCTTGACTTTGTAGGCTGGGGTTCTCCTCGCATGAATCACCTGCAGCCCTGGTGGAAGGCTGACTTTCCCACTTCAATATTTCTTTTCCTCCCATTCAGTTTATTGGCAAGTGGGGCTCTTTCTCAAAGCCAAATGGGAAAAGGAGAGAATATCTTTGTATTGTTGGATATTACTGTAGGGTTATTTGTAATCATAGGCAGCTACAAAGCTGCTATAATCCTTTTTATTTTCTGAGAAAATTCTCAGAAAGAATAGAATTATGAAGATGGGGGTTTGGTCACATGGTTACCAGATCTGGGTTGGGAAAGTTCTGGAGTTTTGGAAGTGAAGCATGGGGAGGATGGGTTTGGGGGGGATGACTTCAGGAAAGTACAATGCCATAGAATCCACCCTCCAAAACATTCATTTCTCCAGGGGAACTGGTTGACTGTAATTCCAGGAGATCTCCACACCCTGCCGGGAGGTTGTCAACCCTAGTTTGGGAAAGATGTTTCAATAGAAAGACAAAATTCCTGTCAAGTCTCAATGGACTATTATTGGACCTATTCTGATCAAATAGCAAAATTAGTATGGACACCTAGTGCATGTGCGCCTTTAAGAATTTATCACAATGTCACTCAGTCTTTGGGCCAAGCAATTGGCCAGAAGGAACATTTTCTGGCATATGTTCATAGCTCTTTTCAGATACGCTAAAGAAAGAGAGATAATGTGATGTAGTGGTTAAATTGTTGGACTTGGATCTGAGAAACCCAGATTCAAAATTCCCACTCATCCCATAGAGGTTTGCTGGGGGACCACAGACTAGTCACACACTCTTAGCTCTTACCCAGGCTAGTATTTGGAAGGAAGACCTCCAAGCAATACCAGGGTTGTGATGTGGAGGTAGGCAACAGCAAACCACCTCTAAACATCTCTTGCCTTGAAAACCCTACAAGGTTGCCATAAGTTAGCTATGACTTGGCAGCAAAAAAAAAAAAGGGGGGGGGGAATACTGGAAACCTGTTTTTTTTCAGTGTTTCTGTTTGAGTGGAGAGGCCTACATACATACAACTAGACATGCATAGACTTTAGGATACCTATGAGTAAGTTTGAGTAGAACTTGTGTCCAAGAGCCCTCTTGGTCCCTACATGCATTTGTTTTGCCCAGGTAGAACTTAAGAAAAAGGTTCAGGTGTGCCTGAAACATAACAAGAATGAACCATCTGTAGAAATGGTTCCTTAGGTTTAAAAGCACAGAGAAAATAACCATTAAGAACTTCTGTTGACTTCAATTTCTCTTTCAAAGTATCTCTATGTGCAATTTTAATATAGTCTTAAAATACCAGTACTGAAGAAATTCTCTGCTGTGCACAGCTATTAAGAGCAGATCTGTATCTGACAACCCAATCTAGTTTATGTGAATGTAGCCAAATCATGCCTCAAATTTGAACCCTAATTTGGAAATTAGGCATGATTTGCATTGTTCTTTCCCACAGGTCAATTCCACAATGCATCCATATTGCTTGACACAACTTTCCCTTACCCCTTTCTATAAGGAACTGGGCTAAACAAAATACAAAATAACCAAATATATCCAAATAATTTGTTCTATTTGTTTGAGCAGAATTTGACTTCTCTTGTAACATTTCATTAGCATTGGTACAGTATTCACAGTCTTTCATTAGAGGTCCCGGGTAGCTACTGAGTTATGTGTACCTTATATTCTAATCATCATCAAGAATGTTTTGTTCCTTTTAATATATGGCTGCATACGCATAAAACTTTCTCTAGATTTTCATTTAGTGTGTGAACTCAAAAATGAAAGTTAAGGAGAAGAAAATATAAGTTCACCTGTTGAAGAATAGCCTTGTGCCAACAGCGCACGTTAATTTGGGTGAACATTAGCTTGGGTTAATTGCAACATCAACAAAGCAAACTATAGTTTTCATGGTTGTGGAAACTGCCGTCAAGGCAAGAGGGAGTCAAGGATCGCGTGAGCTCAGGAGTTCTGGGATGCAGTGGGCTATGCCGATTGGGTGTTCGGCATCAATATAGTGAGCCTCGGCCCACCAGGTTGCCCAAGGAGGGTTGAACTGGCCCAGGTCAGAGACGGAGCAGGTCAAAACTCCTGTGCCGATCAGTAGTGGGATCACGCCTGTGAATAGCCGCTGCAGGGTAGTCTGGGCCAGACAGACAGACATGAACTCTCCTTTATTGGGGCGGCCTCCACAGCAGCGGCCCTGGGGTTCCCTGAGGGGAGGATCCAGGAGTTGGGTTGCTGGGGGTCCGGGGCCAATAAGAGTTTCATCAGGCTGTTTACTGAAGTGTAATGCTTTGTGTCCTTCCTGCAGGTCCCGGGTGCCTGGTGTGGATCGTGGGGCACAGCATCTGGTGTGGATCATGGGGCACTGGGACGCACACTACGCAGGAACATCACACTGGAGCCGGGATCTGGGACTCTCACTGCACGCACAATTGTATTGGACGGGCATCAGAGGCATGTTCTCGGGCTTGCTGTTGCCGCTGCTTTATATGCAGGCTCGGGTCACCCCACGTCCTAGTGATCCAGCTGGGGGAGAATGATCTGACAGTGGTCTGCCACGTGGAACTGTTGCACACCATGAAGGCGGACATGGACACAGTGGGCCAGCTATCGCCCAGGACAGTCATATTCTGGTCTCAGCTGTTGGCAAGGCAATCCTGGAGGAGCGCCATCAACCCGGGGCGTATTGACTTGGGCAGGAACAATGGCATGCCTCATTCGCACATGGGGGGGGGGGGGACAGATGCATCCATCATGAAGACATCTTTATGCACCAGGCCCTGTTCCGGGCTGACGGGGTACACTTGTCGGACTTCAGGATGGACCTGTGGCTTCACAGTCTGCAGGGTGAGCTGTGGGAGTGGCTCAGGATGTGAGAAGCGTTGGTGGGAGCAGGGCAAGGAACCCCCCCTCCTGGTGGCGGGTTGTGCATGGGAACTGATCTGCGGGGAGGGGAACTAGTCTTTCCCCTGTTCGTATATACTTATCAGGGGTGGTTTTAGTGATTTTGGGGCCCTGGGCAAAAATTTAGGATGAGGCCCTAGAATCACTGCTTGTCAACAGAGTATATATCTTGAAGGGATTTTTCAGCCTGATCTGGTTTTCCACCTTTCACAGATATACAGTGCATTCTCTCGTAACAGTCTGTATCAATGATATGTTCCCAGGCAGGTTTAATTAGATCATGTGATGCTGCTGAAAATCTTAGTGGGGAGGGGCAGTTCACTCATTCCTTGACAAATTCAATGAAGACAGCCCTGTTATTGGTTGCGGCCAGCTTTTTTGACAAGTGTAGCTAGTAGGTAGAATAGTTTCTTCCTCCCTTTCTCCCCTTCCCACCCCTCACAGCCAGAAAGACACTTGATTAAGCTCTAGAACTTTATGCCTCACAACCCAATTATACAATGTTAGGACTTCAGCAAGTAGTCATCCAGTTAGTGCTTTGTTTTTTTGTGTGCATTCTATCATCACTGAACTATATGCTTTATTTTAATATTGTTTCTAATATTGCGTAATAGAAGAAAAGTTTGGATTTATACCCCATCTTACCCTCCTGTAAGGAGTCTCAAAGTGGCTTACAAACTCCTTCCCTTCCTGTCCCCACAACAGACACCTTGTGAGGTAGGTGGGACTGACAGAGTTATGTGAGAACTGTGACTAGTCCAGTAGGCTTCACTAGCTCTGCAAATTATGATTCTGAGATACAGTTGTCCTCTTTTTGGAATGCTGGGCAGATATTAAGAGAATCTGTTTTAATTATCTGACTCACCAAGGCCACCCAGCAGGCATCAGGTAGAGAAGCAGGGAGACAAACACACTTCACTAGATTAGAGTCTGGCTCTCATGTGGAGAAGTGGGGAATCAAACGCAGTTCTCCAGATTAGAGTCTACTGCTCTTAACTGCTACACCACATTAACTCCCTAATAAAGTTCTTTTTAACTTTTTGTGGTGTGAGTTTACTGGTATTAACATACAAACCACGTAACCCACTGGCAGCCAATTTAAGTGTGGTATTAAGTGAGTTTACTGGTGCCAAACCTAGGTAAGCTTGGTTACATTACTGGCCCACGGCCAGCCTGCCATGATACTGCTCCCTTGCCAGGGCCTTGTGTGGGTGTGTGGGTGTGTGGGTGTGTGTGTGTGTGGGTGGCCCAGAGCAGCTGCCTCAATAGAAAGGTGCCAGTTTTGCTTAGGACTGCACTGTTATATTGTTTGATAGGAACTCATTTTGTTCTGAGCTCTGTTAAGAATACTTTTGACAATTTACGCTTAGGTATAATAATTTCACTTTTGTTATCTGGTATCTGTTTTCTACATATATTCCTTATTCCACAAAGTCTAAGCATTTATTTTTCTGACTTGTGTTCTCACTGAGGCTTGAAATACAGATGTGTACTGTAATGCAACATGAGCTGTTATTAAGTATTCTTGAACAGAGCCTCCATTACATTTCTTTCAGGCAGGGACGTATATAAGGGGCGGGGGGGGGGGTTCTTGGGTTCAAACCCCTCCCATTACATGTCCAGCTTGCTTGAAACAATGCATGGAATGGAACAGCCGGAAAGCCCTCAGTCACTGAACCCACCCCATTAAAAAATCTATACCTGTGTCACTGCTTTCAGGTTAGTGAATATGCAAAGCAACTTTTTTGTGAGTTAGTTTTTTGGACCATCTAGCTCAGTATTATATTCTCTGAATGCCAATTGAGATCTCAGGAAAAGAAAGATATTTCCATAAGCTGCTGCCTGAGAACCTTCAACTAGACAAGTCAAGGAATATTCTGCATGCAAAGCCCATGCCACACCACTGAGTCCTCATCACTCCCCATGCTTCTTCTGGCTGAAAAAACAACAACCTTGCTATCTAGAGACACTTGCCTTTTATATGACTTATCCATTTAGGTATATTTACATACTACTGAAACTTTAATGTGCAAAGATTTGTGTACATAGCCATCAGCAAAATCATTTTGGAGAATTCTATTTCCTAAACTGCCCTGGGAAAAGGCAAAAGTATTATTCATTTCTCAGGAAAGAGAAAGAAAGGAAATCCCTTCTTGCCGCAATAGCTCTGGTCATCGCTCCGTTCAGCCGACTTATCTTCCAGGCATCATTTGGCAATGTTGCTGCTTTTCCTGACTAAGGATGATTACTGGCTTTCCACAAAGGATATAAGGAAAAATTCCATAAAATACTGGGAGTCACCATTTTTATTGTATATGTTTCTCATGTTTTCCTCGAGGATGAGAGAAATCTTTAAAATCAGAAAATATGAAATATTATAAAGTCCTAAAGTATAAAATACAGTTGTGGCCTACTTGAAATGGGCTATTACCAACTGAAAATATCCTAAATTTGGGAGTGTATAAACAATCTGTCAGCCAGATAACCAAACCCAGCTCTCTTCCCCTTCATTTTCCCCCCTAAGTATCCTAAATGTTTGAAAAGAACTGGTCAAATTACTCTGAGGAACCATGACTCAGGAAGTTCCAGCTTTTTGTACATCTTAATCTGACAATGAATATAGATGCAGTTTTACCTTCTGTTCTCAAATGCCCCCCTTCCCTTCTAGTTGTTCTTTAGCCGAGTGATAACCAACTGAATTGCCAGCCCTTCAACACACAGAAAGGATGAAATCCTGAATGCAATAAATAGGACCACCAAGTCATATGAGAAAAGGTTTTATGTTTAGCTTGGAGAATAAATGACTGAGAGGTAATATGATAACCACCTTCAAGTATTTGAAAGGATGTCATACAGGGGATGGTGCAGAGTTGAAATTAAATGAAAAGAGTTTTTGGCTGAACATTAGAAAGAACTTCCTGACATAGCAGTTCCTCAATGGGACAGCTTCCTTGGGGTGTTGATGGACTCTCATTCTTTGGAGGTTTATAAGCAGATGCTTGATGGCCATCTGACTTAGCTTCAATGCTGAGGATTCATAGTGAACTTAGAGGCAAATCCTTGAGAGGGAGTAAAGAAGGGTTAACGTCAGTCGCTTGGCTCTTGTGGTACACTTTTACATGCCCAGGGGGGGTATCTTTTGCAGTTGTTACTTTGGGGCTAGGAAGAAGTTTTCCTCCAGGCAAGATAGGGATCCTGGAGGTTTTTGCCACCTTCTGAACATGGTGCAGGAGTCACTGGGGTGTGGCGGGAGGTAATTGTGAATGTTCTGCATGTGCAGGAGGTTGGATTAGTGGATCCATTCCTACTCTATGATTGTGGGTCCATTCCTACTCTATGATTCTATTAATGGCCTGCAACCCTTGGAACACTTCACTGAAGATTCCCAGAATGTCTGTTCAGATCCCTTCTAATATGTATTATAGTTGGGCCATTTTTAGTAACCCCTCAGTTTAACATTTATTTCAGTTTCATGTGTCTTGGATTCAATTTTGTGAAAACTTGTCATGTTCATCTTTGCCCTATTAAGCTATTACTTGCATACCAATAGAAGCATGTGCAACCTACAGGGCTTCTGATATGCGAGGTTACCATTTCATGTGCAAAGGGCACATGAATTTGCAGATTTTCCATGTTTGCAGATTTTCCATGTTTACTAAAAATGTACATGTGGTGGAAAATCCAAATATTTCCCTGTTCACATGAAATGGTGACTGAATATACTGGAAGCATCATTGGTGGGTTTATGTCTATGTTTACGTCTATGGATAAATATTAATAATGGATCAGAATCAGTTATTAGAGAAGAATCTACCTTGTACTTTACCTCATCATGTGAACTTAGAATGTTGATATTCAAAGATGAATACACCTTTTAGCAAGAGGAGGGGATTGCCTCATGGAAGGGATGCGTCAAGAACAAGGTGGGATGATTGAATGAACAGATGAGACTACCAATCTGCCATCTTGAATAACTAACAGCCAGACTGGTATCTAACAAAGGGAGCTTTGACTCTTGAAAGTTTACACCATGGAAATCCCTTTGGTCTTTATGATGCTACTGGACTTGAACCTTGTTTTAAATCAGTCAAACAGACTTTGAATGTTGGAATTCCCAAACAGAGGCTTCTGCAAGTCAGTTGTACATAGAATCTGTGATCCTCATACCTAACCAGTGGCTATGTCATTCACTCTGTTCTTTGCTGCTAGCCAATAAACAAATAGGGTAGCTGTAGGTGGCATAGCAGCTGTGGTACAAAAATAGCAACGGTAGCATTCACAATATGTGGCAGTTGCTACCTCTTCCATTTCCTGTTTGATATGGCTATTGCTGTGAGAAACAGTTACCTAGAAACATGCTTAGTAACTGCTTATGTTCAAATTCTGTTAAAATTACTCTATGATTTAAATGTATAAAAGGGGAGGTGTATGTGGACCTTGACGTTGATGGAAATCACCAGCAGAACCACAAAGGGAAGTGAGATGAAAGTGCAACTGGGAAAGCCAGAGTTTGTTGCCTTCACTTCTACCTATTAGATGTGCATCCTATCGCTCCTGAAAGGGCCATTTTGAGAGATCTGACCATTACATTGAAAGCATACATGGCATTGGGGGAATGCAGCCAATCAGATCTTATTTTATGCACAAATGAGCAGGATCCATGAAGTCATTTAGTAGGTCAAGAATGGCCAAGAAACAAAACATTTTTAGAAATAATTCAAGTTAGAAGAAGAGAATGGATTGACAACATGTGCTCACTTGCTTTTTATGGGTGTTTTGCCATCTTACCCATAATAAAATGATAAGGGATGGAATGTTTCAATGATGAACCCTCCACCCATTGGTGGGGGACATTCAACCCTCTTCAGGGGCTACAGAAGCCCTCTCACCTCCCCCAACAATCACTCCAGCTAACGGATCAGATGATCCATGGGCCGCACAAGCCATCCTGCTTCCCCCCCCCACCCCCAACAACCAGCCCGGGCCTGCAGAGCAGCTGCAAAGCCCTTCGGCTCCCCCCCCCAACCCAAACCCCAACCATCCAAATTCAACCTCCATCCTAAATAATATCTTCCCATACTCTTCCACCTCAAGTCTCACAATCCTTCTCTAGCCCAGTAAGCACCTTGCTACCCTCCCCACCCCAACACTCACCTTGATACCCTACCCCTCCCAATACTCACCTTGCCAACCTACCCCACCCCAAGACTCACCTTTTTACCCTCCCCACACACAGACCTCACCTTTCCACCCTCCCCTACTAGAGCCTCACCTTGCCATCTTCCCCCACCCTGAGCCACATCTTCCAACCCTCCCCCATTCCTGGTCTTACCTTTCAACCCTCCCCCAGCCCAAACCTCACCTTACCACCCTCCCCTACCTTAATACTAATCTTCCAACCCTCCCCCACACTAATACTCACGTTCCAACCATCCCCCAATTCTAGCTACACCTTATAACCCTCCCCCACTCCAACCCTCTCCTTGCCATCTTCTCCCCACCTCAAGACACTCCTCTCCACACTCCCCCTATTCTCACCTTCCCACCTACTCAAGCCACGCCTCTCAACCCACCCCCAAGCCACAGACCCAAAACCAGATAAGTGGCAAGCAATGAGCAGGGGATGGGGCCCACTACAGCCCCAGTAAAACCCATTGCAGGGGGAGATGCTTCCTCTTCCACCCTTTGCTAGGGCCCATTGCACTTCCCCTACAATGGACTTTGCTGCTAGTAACTGAATAATGCTCCTCAAAGGCTAACCCTATGGTCCCAGTATGTTCGCAGCAGTTTGCCAGGGCTACCATTAGGATCCTCAGGTCCTGCAGCAGCAGAGTCAAAAGCACAATAGGCAGGGAAATGCCAGCTAATGAAGCAGCATTGAAAGTAACTTCCACAGCATCCATTGCTACCCACTAGTCATAATGTGGTCTTCTACTAATGCCCCCCCCCCAAAAAAAACCCACATTAGTCTCCTTTCTTCACTGTGGAACTCAAGGTGGCTTAGAATATAAACAAAACAACAGCGGTCAAGGCACATAAAAGAACAGTTAGATTTGAGTCCAGTTGCACCTTAGAGACCCCCCAAGAGTTATATGTGACATAAATAACCACAATTTAAAATCTCCTATTAGGACTGCCTAATTCACTAAATTAGTGAAATGGCCAACAGCCCCTGAATAAAATGGCCCAACTGTCTCCTGAAGATCAAAAGTAAGGGGGGCAGGTACATCACCCTGAGGATGTTGTTCCATAATTGTGGGGCTCACATTGAAAATGCCCTTTTGTGTTCCCCTCACATGAGCTCCTTAGATTGGTGGGACAGTCAGGATGGTACATGGAAGGCATGGAATAGTGGGGTGGATCCTACCCTATCTTCCCACTCCACTGAGCAAAATGTGAATCTTTCCTCCATCCTAAAGAGCCTGCCTCTAACTTAAGTGACTGTTGTCTCCTATACACACAGGCATTGCCAGAAAGCACACTTTGGACTCCTCTGGAGCAGATCGCTCCAGCACAGTTGTTGGACTATTTGCCTGCATAGCCTGCAGGTGACAGGTTGCCCAGGAGAAGGGTTCAGATCCTACTGTCATTATTCTACAGGCAGCATTCATAAAACTATGTGGTACGAGTCTGTACAAGTAATATTGGTAAGGGACAGAGACTGGGATTGCATGGATAAAGAATATTGAAGGCTGCAGCAACTAAGTTACTGTGACCTTGCTGCTAGTTAGTTCAGTGGCAAAGAGGGTTTCCATGACACTCAGAAGATATGGGTTTGATTTTCATTCATAGAAGATGTTGATCTATTCTTTACACAATAAAGCATTATGTGTCCTCTTGGCAGCAGTAATGCTTGTTGGAAAAGGAAGAAGTAACAAGTCTAGAAACCAAACCTCCTCCTCCACAGAACATGAGCACTTTAACCCTGCAGCCACAGGAACAGACAAATCAAAGATCATGAGAGACCTATGTCAACTTCCTACCAGACAGCCAATATGCTGAAAAGCCCCAACACAAATGTTACCAAGTATAAGTTGTAGGCTCAATTCCTGAACTTAAAAAGCTGACTCCCACCCCACTGCAAAAAAGAGGGGGGGAGGAAACATGTGACTGCTTCCTCTTTTCTCCAATCCACGTATTACACAAATATTACCTCAAGGAGTGAAGGCCAGAGACTACATCTCTGTACTTTCAAAGATTAATTTTGGGGGAAATTTTGGGTACAGGTTCCAAATAAGTCTGTCTAGGGCATCAAAAGGGAAATCACAGAAGGTACACCTTACAGGCTTATAGCATAATTTGTTTCATGTCAGAAAATAACTCATTTATGTAATGCCCAGACATGGGATTTTACAAGAGAAGAGAGCATATATTTGTCACTGTCTGATGAACTGTGATATGGGGACACCATTTTACAGGATATCTCGTGCAGCTGTATTTACTTGCTCAGAATGAACATACACAGGAAATCCTTTCTTTAACAGTATTGTGCCACACGTGGCAGTTTTATTTGACTCTACCAATCTCCTGGAAAGTTAAGCTTGTATTTTCCCATGTTGTGCCATCATTTTCAACATCCTGTACAAGTTTCATTTCAGACACTATGTTCTGTAACCATATCACTTATTTGTTCTTTAACTCATTTACCTTACACAAAATCGTTCCTAAATTTAGTCAAACATGAGATCCTGCACTTGCTGTTAAAACATATTTCTGATGTTCCTTTTCCCTACGGTATTTTCCCCATTATAAAGTCATATGGGGCAGAATACATTGTACATAGATTTACACCCTTCTAAATCAGATTCAGAAACCTTTAAGGGCATTTAAAAGGAGCAAATGTAGGACCGATGGGCAGTGGTGTACCGCTAATGGGGACATGGGGTATCTCATGTCCCCGAATGCATGCCATTTGATCACATGGGGGGTGCCAGGCTCCATGCTGCTCAGGTGGGTGCTGCAGCCATTGGCCGGCTCCTGCACTCCCCAGTCTCAGCACCTGCCTGAATCACCCGCCACTGAGTCCGGCCAGACTGGGAGGTGGCTCAGGTGGGCGCCTGATGCTGGCTCCTGCACTTCCCAGCCTCCCTGCTGACAGGGAGGCTGGCAGCAGCTGCGGCGCCCACCTGAGCCACCTGCTGTTGAGCCTTAGCAGCAGGCTGGCTCCTTCCCGAGAGCCGACCTTCCCGTCAGCAGGGAGGCCAGGGAAGCAGGAGTCAACCTCAGGTGCCTGTTTGAGCAACAGCCACAGGCCGGCTCTTGGGCAGGAGCCGCAGGCGGGAGCAGGTGTTGCCCCGGGTGCCTTTTCCCCCCGGCACACCTCTGCTGATTGGGCCTCATTGCGTGAAAAGCGATGTCAAAATAGAAATAATACATAAGTACTGCAGATATTGCATTGTCCAAAAGGCTAGTTCTCATTTTGCTGATCCACTTTTAAATTCAGGATATTCTATCTGAGATCTTTTGATCAGTACTGTGGTCAGAAAAATTGCCACTGACGCTATCATCTCATCCCTAACAGCCAAGAAGGTTTGAATAAATGATCCGTCCAAACTTATTTTCCTTTGATGATTAAAGACCCAATTAGATGAGAATGGATCTCTTTATGATGTGGACAATTTAAGATGATATGTAATATTGTGTCTGGTGCCAGTGCCACAAGGACGCCTCTCATGGAAAGGGATGTGATACAATCTGGCTATTATCACAGATGAGGGGAAGGCATTTAGCCTTGCTAATGAAAATGTTCTTCTTTGTAATGATATGGTAAATAAGGTCAGATAATTTGGTCACAAGTCGTCCTTAACTGGGGTGCCTAAAGCAACCGATGAATATATTCTTGACATATGTGACAATTGCACATGTCTTTTGTGATCAAGGAGTCTTTGTTTAATCACTTGAAAGATGTATGATTTGCCACTTATTACCAGATCATCCAGGGCGATTCCCATCCTGCCTATTTTAGTTCAGATTACTTCAGACCATCAAGTGAATTTTGGATCTTCTATCATATATGAAGCTAGCAGGCCCAGCCACGTGTTGCTGTGGCAATTGTCCTTCTCATCACAGTCCGCAACCCACACAGATGTCCATGCAGGTCCAATGATCCCCAGCATAGCCTTTTGGGGTGGTCAAATGGAATCCCTCTTTCCCTTTTCAATGCACATCATTATATGGTGCTGTCTTGTTTTTTTAGTATTAGGTAACCCTTTCCATTCCATAACGGAACTGTCCAGAGTGCGAATCCCGCTGTCCATGAGGCTGGTTGACATGCACAGTCCTGGCTTGGGTAAGGCAGAACTGGGGCAAGCAGGCTATCCCAGGCAGCAGAGGCAGGGTGGTGAGGCACTCAGATCGAGGCCAGCTCCCTGGGTTCTTAAAGGGCCACGTGCAAAAGAAGCGGAGCCAGTAGTGTTGGTTCGCCCCCACCCCGCGGATTTTCTTAGAAGAAAAAGGCAAACTCCAGCTCGCTTTTAGTAAAAGAGAGATGTGGCGAATATGGGTGAGGAAGTGGGTAAGTGGTGATTGGATGTGAGGGAGGGCAGAGTCAGGTGTGTGAGGATGAGCTGGATGTGGATGAGAGTATGTGTGTTGTGTGGTAGCAGTGGGTGAGGCACAGAGAGTGAAAGTTACTTGCATGTGTGTGGGGGGGGGGAACTCCACCTGACGTCTCACACAGCAAAGTGTGTTTGTGTTTCACTTCCACTTGTATTACCTAACAGTATTACCTATTTACTGTTTTCACTGCTCATCTCTGGCCATCTGAGCGAACATGCTAAGCCCTCATACCAAGCCCTCAGGCCACAGGCAGGCTGCACGAACATTCTAAGGGTGACAGTTAAACAGAGCCAGCTTCATAGCCTGGTGTACCAGGAAAAAGACGTTTTACCTGGCTCAGGTATGGACTTTCGGCGATGTGAAGGTCTGATTACCAGCCCGCAACAGGGAGGGATGTCATGTGAAAATTTGGGGGCGATCCGTCCAGCAGCTTCTGAGGGAGACCATCAGGGACAAACACACTGTTAGATTTATATATATATGTATAGATAAGGTTATCCACATTGGTCCTATAGTGGATTTTTAACCAGTATCTAATTGTTGTAATTCACGCTTTTGTCTCCAATAGTTATTGGCTGGATTCCATACAAAGGCCCATGTAGCTGACACTTTTAGGAATGGCCATAATTCATCTTAAGAAGCTGGCTTGTACTTGTTCATCACAGGATGAAACCTAACATGCTGGAAGAGCCCATATCAAGCAGGTTCACAGACTATCCTGGCTGGGACGCAGCAAAGCATGTTACTGCTGCAACGCTTCCTATGACTTGTGGATTTTGTGCATTCTGACCCTCGGAGTAGACTTCTGATGCTGAAACCTGACTCTAGTACTGGACTCAGCTTCCTGCTGTAACCTGATATCTCTACCTGGCAGCTTATGCCAGGACACATTGTGTCCAGCTGATAATTGCTGGGGCAACACTGCACTCTTTTCTGCAGGAGATGGAGAACACTGCAGGGTCAGTGTTGGCTGATTTGACTCAGCAAAACCAGGCATTGCAAATGCAGGTACAGGAACTATCCCAAACAGTCTCACACTTGCAGCAGCAACTGACTACCATAGCTGTAGCATCAGCTGCCCCATCGCCAGGGAAGTGTCCTGTTCCTCCTCCTGACAAGTTTGGGGGCAAGCCAGAAAATTTTCCCATGTTCCTTGCTCAATGCAAACTGTGTATGAAGATGAGGGAGCAGGACTTCCCTAATGACCATAACAGAGTGAGCTTCATCCTAAGCCTACTGAAGGACAAGGCAGCCAAATGGGCAACTCCGTTACTGTTAGGGGACTCCTCCCTGCTGACTGATTATGCAGTCTTCCAAACTCACCACCAGACAGCTTACTCTGACCCCTAGAAGCTGGGATGGGCAAACTGCAGAATTCAGCAGTTGGAACAGGGCAAGACATCTATGGCAGAGTACGTAACAGAATTCCAGTTCCTGGCCCGGGATTTGAACTGGAATGAGGGTTCTTGAGAGACCAATATCTGGAAGGTCTCTCAGATGAAGTCCTGCAACATTGAAAGGACTGATCAACTTTGCCTGAGAATTGATGGGTGCCTGGAGGATAGGCCGCATGCCCGAATGGGTGTGTGAAACCAGCCACCAGGTCATGCTCCAACCTTAGTCCCTCAGCCTGGCTTGCCATCTGGGCACCCAGCCAGACCCATGAACCCATGCAGATAGGTGCAGCCCAGCCCCACCTGTCAATAGAAGAGAAAGAACAATGGCGAAACGCCAATCTCTGCTTGTATTGTGGAAGCTCAGGGCACTGTTCCAGTATGTGCCCTGAGAAGCGTAGGCTCCCAGCTAAACTCCAAGCCCCAGGCAACAGTGGTCTTCTCTACCTAGGGAGAGCCACAGAACCTGATGGCCCCCAAGGAATTAGATCTCAACACATGCTAATCCCAGTGAAGTTGTATCTGCCGACGGGACAGTGGCTACAAGCCCTGGTAGACTCCGGTGCATCTCGATCCTATATGGATACTGTGTTCGCAGCACAGCACCATGTCCCCCTGCATTGTAAGAAGGAGGCCATCCAAGCGAAGGCCATTGATGGCAGACCTTTCCAGTCAAGCCCAGTCACACAAGAGACCCAGTCCTTGACCCTGCACATCCAACACCACTGGGAACAGCTTCGTCTGGATATTGCTCACATGCCTCACTTCCCACTGGTCCTGGTGATGAACTGGCTGGAGAAGCACAATCCCCTCATTGATTGGGCCCAGCAGGAGCTCTACTTTCTAGTACCCTGTCCACACCAGACACCCCAGACTCAGCTCTCTGCTGTAACCTGATACCTCTGCCTAGCAGCTCAAGCCAGGACATCCTGTTGATCAGTTAAAGTGAACAAGGTAGCCAAAGGAGGGTCCCACCAGTCCAAATGATTTGTGAAGATTTAAGATGGCAACCCATCTGGGCCTGCCTTCTAAATCTATTGAAGTCAATGGGCTTAAAAGGCTGTGATTCTGTTTAAGACTGTACTGCTAATAGCTGATTTGTTACATGGTTTCTATCTACTTTCTTCTTGACTGTTTAAATTATAACTCCCATTGAAATTGGTGGCTCATAAGCAGCCATTAGCAAAATAATATAAGGTACACATGCACACCCACACAGATTATAATACTGTAATTCAAGCAAGAATTTACCATCTGTAGTAAAAAAAAGTTCCATGGAATTTTTAATAGTTCAGTAACCTACGTCTGTGTCTTGTGCGTTTTCACAAGGCTCTGAAGCATTGCATAAGTTTGTGACATGATATTTTCAGAGATTATTAGTACCACGTGCAATCTGCCTCATACAGAAGATTAAATTTTAGATATGTACATGGGAAATAGAGGTCCAAATGCCTGATCAGCTAACAGGCAGAGCTTTATGTGTTAACTTCCTCTCTATAAAACGAGAGGAGTTTTGGCAAGGGTGGGTGACTCAGAGGTCCTAAAATGCTTTGTATACCTCAGAGATCCAAAGAGAACTAAGAAAAATAACAATAATCTGATTTTAGGATATAAACTGCACAAACTTTTTATTTCTCTTGTTATTCCAGTTAGATTCAGCCATTAAATACATATTATATTGGGAAAGTTTCTGTGACCCAAAAAACATAGATTCATACCTAGATTTAAAAACATAGATTTATGTGTGTATAGTTACTGGATCCTTCATTAACACCCCCCCCCCTTATTCCATCATAGTAGAAAGTCACAAACTAATCCTTTTGTATTCATTTCCTGTTGGAGAAAAATCAGTATTAACAAGCACAAACCTGCGAGGACATACAGGCATTAGTTGGCACTTGTTTGATTTTGCTGTGGTCTAGCGCAGCTATCAAAATCTTCAATATCAAATTAAGTTTCCCTACATTTATTTTGCCCCCTTCCTTAGTCCCCAAGAGATTCAGGGACTGTTTGTGAGTGAAAGAAAGTCATGGAGCTGACTTTGGCTTGGTAACCACTTCGGCTTGGTAACTCCTTATTTCCAACAGTTTTTTGCCAACTGAATATGGTTGAAACAGTTGAACATGTGTTATTTCATTCATTCATTCATTCATTCACATTTTTATCCTGCCCTATCCCAAAGGACTCAGGGCAGATTACTTTACTCTTCATTGTATAAGAATATTTGTTCCTTATATTACTCCAATTTTATCCAAGTTTCCAGGGCGATATGGTACAGTTTATATAATCTATTCTTCTTGCAGATTGTTTTAATGAAACTACCCTTAAAGTGGCTGAATTTCATGTTCAGTCAACAAGGAAGCAGATGGTTCAATCTTTCTATTAACCATTTTGTTTTAATGAAATTAATGTTTAATGAACTTAAGAATTTTTATTGTTTTATGTTTAGGTTGCACTCTCTATGTTGATGCTGGCTGATCAATGATTGCAACAAATTAACGATGATGAATTATCATAATCATTTAATGATGATGATTATGGTAATTCACTAATCCCCATCATCTGCTGTCCATCACCTACCTATTAGCACTGAGTATATCAAAGATAAAAAGGAACTTTGATAGCTAAGCATACCATTCTGTAGTAAGACAAGATACCCCCATCCCCAGCAGTGGGATGGTTGCCTGCTACAGCAGCATAGCAACATGGCTGTAAGCTTTTTGTTTGTTTGTTTGTTTGTTTTGATTAGCAGCTGCTGCCAGGGAAAACAGCAGCAGCTCAGAAAAAAGGAGGTGGCCAAGAAGCGGGGTTGGATGCTTATGCTTGTGGGCAGGACCTTTAAAAGTGTAGCAGTATAGACTTTGCACACACCAAACGCTTCAGGTGGGCTTCTTCTAGAAACATGGACTCAAAGGTGGACTGAAGGAAGAAACAACATGGGAAAAAGTTGATAGGAAATCAGCAGAGTAATGACTGACAAATGATACTGTGTGTAAAACAAGGGGGAAACAATTTAAGATGCTGAGCTGCAGCGAAAACTTTGTGAAGATGCCTGTACTGTATTTGCCATTTACTGTTTATTGGGTTCCCTGACCTGGAAAGCCCGAGACTTGCTAATCTTTTCAAATCTTGGAAGCTAAGCAGAGTCAGCCTGTGGTATCTTCTAGGACTACCAGGGTTGTGACGTGGAGGCAGGCAATGGCAAACTACCTCTGAATGTCTCTTGCCTTGAAAATTCCACTGAGATGTGACTTGACAGTTCTCTCTCTCTCTCTCTCTCTCTCTCTCTCTCTCTCTCTCTCTCGGGTTAGTGTGTGTGTGTGTGTGTGTGTGACTGGGTGTTCGTGTGTGCTAATTTTAAACAGAAACCAGAATTCTTACAGCCAGTAACTAGAGAGATTTCAAATATCGTACTGTGCCTTTAACTCAGATTCCCTCCCCTCCTTGCTGAGATTATGTGTCATTTGGGTTCATTTTCAGAACCAACATTTTTTCTGTCATTTTTATTTTAAACTATCCTTGGGTCCCTTTTGCACAGCACAAATAAGACGTCTAGGGGATGTCTTAAAAAGAGGCTACTTGTTAATTTCATTCTGTCCACCCAAAATAAGGCACCTTGGGGATGTTTTTTAAAAAGCCAACTCTCATTTGTTTTCCAAACAGCACAGGTGTCAGAGGAGGAAAGAGGCTTTTTCTGCACGACCAGTAAGCATTCTGGTCAGCTTCAGTCTCCACTTGCATCAAACATTTTGTGTGTTGCTGAAGAAATTCTCCATTTGCTGAAGGTTGCCCCAGGATGTTTGCTCTGTAGGCTCTGATCCTGGGTGCCTTTTCAGCCCGAAAAGTACATAATTGTACTCAGTTGGTCCTGCCAATTCTGGAACCTACAGTTTTCCTTTAAATTTTTTTGGGAGGAGCTGTATTCGAAGATATGCAGACACACATATGAGAAGCTTAGCTACTCAGAGGACTCCCATTGAAAAACATTGGGACCACGAAGGGCAAGTCTACCACCCATTGAGAAGCAATGTGCCTGAAAGCAAGGCTTGCCATTTATTTGAATGCAGTAGTCTGAGAGCTGTAGCGTGACACTCACCATTTGCAAGTATCATCTCTGTTACATAGTGGCATATTGGCATTATTTAAATACATACATAATAGGCAAACTGCCTTCTACACCAGAATATGACACTGTTTTTTTCTAAAGGGGAATGCCTGACTTGGGTAACAAAGATATGAACAGTTGACTATTTCCTGAAAAGGAAGTCTCCAGAACATTTAGTAACAGGGAGGGCAAGGGGAGGAAAAGAGACAAGAACCCACTAAAACAAACCTGAAATGTTCTTATGCAAATTGGAATTGCATAAAATAATAATGTACAGTAGAAGTTTCATACAAAACATAAGCCAGCTAGGATTTCTGGAATTCCTGTATTCATTTCAAAGTTGCTGTAACCATGAACTTTTGTTCTAGTAAGACCCTTTTGATGGATGTTCCTCTAAGTTCACTTTAAGGCTGACCCTACGCCTTTGACATCCTCTTTCCTGAATAACAATTCAAAAAAATAGTTCGTACTCTTTTCATTTCCTTTACTGTTCAACTTGCATGTCTTGCTGCATGATCCAATACACATTTATTCTGAAGTAATGCCCAGAAGTTCTCTCAAGTAAAGAGCACAAGGACACTGCCACCTCACCCTTTTTTTAGAGCACACAAGTTAGTCACCATGTCGTTATAAACAACGGAACAAGTGCAAATAGTGCCATATATGCAGGACAAAGGCAGGACGGTGCAAGTTATCTTTAGATTTGTGCTGGTTACCCTGTTGTACCTGTTAATAGGCCAGCACAGCACATGTTCTTATAGAATGGTCTAGTATAATTTAGTTACATTTTGGACAGTTTTGGACTTCAGAATGCTGAGAATCTTGTTTCAACCTGGAATGCTCCCCTGTATTCAGTAACACTCCTAAATATACATTCATAGGATTATAGTTTTTAGATTATACTTCGAGTACTTTTGAAAGAGTAGTTGTGTTTGTAGCTAGCCAGTGTTTTTAAGTGAAGTCTTACTCATGAAAGCTTATGCTGAACTAAAGTTGGTTAGTACCGCTTGATTTCTGTTTCACTTTCTTTCCAGTGTGTTTTCTGATAAACAATTTCCCCTCTACTGCTTCTCCCACCCCCGAAGATGAAGACAGAATTACACTATCCCGCACCCTTAAGAACCAAAAATAGCATATGAGAAATTTATTTTAGGGAGAACAGAAGGCAGAGACGAAAGGGTTAAGAACCTGCCTCCAATATGTCTTCCACTGGAAAACTGCAAGAGCCTTTGATGTACTTTGTAACTCAGTAAAGTAACTAATTTAAAACAGGAAAAGCAGTGGCGTACCAGGCCTAAATGACACCCGGGAACATGATCACCTCCCTGTGTCCCTCCCAGCGTCCCAATTACAGGTGTCAGCAGGGATGCTGGGGGAGGGCGGGGCTCAGGGGGCAGCTCAGATGGGCGCCTCAGCGGCAGACCAGCTCCTGGGCTCCTGGGCTGGCCTGCGCCGAAGTACCTGCCTGGGATGCCCGCCGCGACACCCCACCCTCCCAGCCTTCCTTCGGGCTGGCTTCTGCCCTCCCCAGGACCTGCAGGGAGGGTGGGGTGCCGTGACCATCTGCTGCCAAGCCCCGCCCACTGCCTCCCTGCAGGCTGGTTTCTGCCCTTCCCATGTCCCCATTAGTGGTATGCCACTGGAGATAGCGAAATCTTAATATCCTGATTCAGGTCTTGCATGTGGCTAGGAAGCACTCATGAGTTTTTATCCTAGCAAACATAGTCCTGTGTGATGGACTGCTCGTGCTCACTGGATGCCCCACACACCCACCTTAAGGCATGAGGAAAGATGGGATATAAATATTTAAATACATAATATTTGACTGGCAAACCCCAATACACCATCACCCTGTGATATTCAAGAGGCTCTACCAACCCCCCACTGTTTCCATCACCCACTCCCATTCATCTCAGCAACCTTTGGGCTTTGTGCTCCTCCCCCCAGCTTATCAGATGCGAGAAATGATCTGAGAGAGGGGAGTTCCTGAGGTCCCCTCCTCTCTCCCCTGTAAGAGTGGATCTCTGTGTACATTGGATTACCTCCTCAGCCTCATTCCAGTTTGAGCCACATCTTGAAGACAACTCAAGTCAGTAGCAAGCAGTGGGTGGAACCTGTTTTCTGTCTATCATATCTCAGTCAGAGACTGGAGTACTAAATGGGGCTATGAGGACTCTTGTTCCATTACATGATGTGACAAATGCCCATATTTGGGAAGTGGTTTCCAGTGAGAGACTGCTCTGAAAGTCCTGCCCAGTCCTGATTGGCTGGAGGAAATTGCCAGGGAGAAGAAAAGGAGGCAGCTGGAGTGCTGAGGGTTCTTTTTCCTTGGTTCGTGCTTGGACCAAGATCCAAAGCAGAGGGAGCAGATCAGGAAGGGAGATCTGTCGCTGCTTGTGTGTTCTGACAAGAAGTCAGAGTGCTCTACTCAGGCTGAGGAGGCTTGATAGAGTGTGAGGGAAAGCCCTGGGCTTGGTGGAAGGTGAATCCGCCACTCAGGTGCTTGGCAGCTTGACTGTCCAGACTAGTGTCTGTCCAACCCCAGTTCAAAGCCCAGTCAGGAGAAGACCAGTCCATAAAGAGGGCAGTTAGGCCTTAACAGGGGACTGCAAGGGAAGGTGGCGAGTGTTGAGCCAGAGTCCTTCCAGTCTTAAGACCTGAGTGGTTGTGTGAACTAAAAAGGATGTGGATCAGAGAGAATCTAGTGTCTGTGTGTGTAACAACTAAAAGTTGAAACCTCTGTGAGAGAAACCTGAAGTAAAGTAGAACCTGTGTGTATGAGAAAGCTTAAGAACCAGAACCTCGTAAAGAGAATAAGTATAGTGGCCACCTGCGTGTGTCCAAACGGAAAACTTTATTGTAACTGACTGAGTAACCTTGCAAGTAGAAGCTCTTTACTTTCTGTAATCAACAAGCGTTTAAACCCTCTCAAGTCAACTGAGAAGCCTTCATTTCTAGTAAAATAAACTTTACAAATTCTGTTTCATGTTACCCGAAGTTCCAGTCTAATTTTTCTGTGTGCCTACAAAGGGAGGTGACTGTCAGCACATGGGCCAACACTCCCCTCCATTTTTGGTCAGAGGTTCCTTCTTTTATTTCTCTGGGGACAGTTGGAGTGAGGCAAATTACAAAAAGGGAGTCTGTGTTTTAAAACCCTGTTACACATGCCTTTGCAAGTTGAATTGATAAATGTCAAAACAGAGCTGTTCTGTGCATGCCCATGAGAGGGACTACTGTGCTGGTCACCTGTTATGTAACTTGCAGTGATGCAGGAGCTAGGCTAGAACAAGGACAATGACATCTCCACAGCATGGCCATTGAAAGCACACTGACCATTGGTCATGTAGTCAGTGGCGTATCTGTGGAAAATGGCACCCAGGGCACCACTGAAATTGTGCATTCACCCCCGAATTGCAGCGGGCAGGAGAAGCAGAAGAGAGAAAGAAAGAAGAGAGAAAGAAAGAAAGAAAGAAAAACCCTCTGAGGCTTGTGGCAGCTGCTGTGCAAAGAGCTGAATAGGCTTTTGCAGGTGGGGAGGCACAACACACATTCAATTGGTATATCAGCTGATTTCCCATTGGCAATTAATCCTGGGATAGTCACCTGAAATATCCAGGTTTCCTCACGATCTCCCCACTGCCGAACTGCAGAACACAGATCAGTCCCCCTCCCTTATCACGAGATTTTCCTGGATCTGCTTGTATATGCACCTTTTTGAAAAAAACACTCCGATGGGAGCTAATAGGAGATGGGGGCTACCCATTTGAGGGTCCATAACTTTGGCCCCCGTGAACCAAACCAAAAGATTTGGCTCTAAATCTCAATTCACATACAATATGACACTTCCCAGATCTAAACTGGCTCCATATTATACCAACATAGAGCTTAGTCACCATCAACAGCCACTTGGAGATGGAATGTAGGATTGCACTGTACATATCATGGGTCGATTCCCCTCTTCAAAAATGGAACCTGATTAAAACCGGTTTGGTAAGAATTGGGAGCTTTTCAGCACAGATTCATGCTCCCCACTGCAGCTTCTACCCCCTTGCTCCTAGAAACACAGCAGCCATGCAGGATTCCCCATTGTCAATGGATCAAATGTGCGATCCGCTTAGGGGCTATCCTAAATTGGCTGCTGCCTTTTGCTGGGGCGGGAATTTTTTTAAATTTTCAAACTGACAGATCCACATCTCTGTGAGCATGCACAGAACAACCTTATGCTGGAACAAAGAAATGGGGGATTAAAACAAAGCCCCGTTTCTGTGCTGCTTTGTCTCCTCGTATCCATGTGGATACAACATGTAGCGTTTCATTGTATTGCCTTTTACTCAGTGAAACATTCAAAACCGGCCCTGCATTGCCTTGCATCCACATCGATCTCGAGCACGGGAAATGAAAAAGGGGCGTTTGAGCATGTGCAGAGCAACTCTGGAAACAATGGGGAAAAGGGCGATTAAGGGCAAGCCCCATTTCCATGCTGCTTTGTCCCCTCATATAGACGTGGATACGACATTTAGCGCTACTTTGTATTGCCCTTTTCTCAGTGAAGAATTCAAACTGGCCCCAT
Organism: Sphaerodactylus townsendi; assembly: GCF_021028975.2. NCBI lineage: Eukaryota > Metazoa > Chordata > Lepidosauria > Squamata > Sphaerodactylidae > Sphaerodactylus > Sphaerodactylus townsendi. The sequence goes on from NC_059425.1 coordinate 106,521,443, forward strand.
GTTGTTTCATATAAACATGGATCCTAGCTCTGCAAAAAATTTTTTAAAGTGCTGTGCGTGCATCGCGCACAGCCCACTGCGTCCTGATTGAATGGAGGGCTTCACGTCACTTGCAAGGGCAGGTAGTTCGAATCTGGATTCACCCCCCAACTTCCCCACTGCTCCAGATTGACTGCAGGTTTTTTGAAAAGGTCTACTTCCTTCCAGGTTCTAAAATAACACGTGCTCTGTGTGTGTGGGGGGGGGGGGGAGCACCAGAAACGGGATGAATGCGCGTTCGGCGCTGGTGCAGTGGGGAGTTCTGCTGGAAACCTGGATATTTGGAGTGACGAGCACACATTTAATTGTGAGTGGGGAATCGACCATGTTTAGTTTGGGCCTTACTTAAGTTGTAAAGTTTTTGGCAGTGATTCACATTCTAATGCACTGTTGGCACATAATAACAGAGAATGACTGTTGCATGATAGATACTGTACAAAGGTTATGTTTGTGTCAGCCAGCTATGTGGGTTGATTTTAGTCTTGAAATCTGCCACTGAGTCATGTGAGCCACACTGACCTCAAGGTCTGTTATTTATTGGATAATACAGGCAGGCCAGCTGTGTAACTTGTTCTGATCTCTCTTTTCTGTGTATAGAGGAGTCTGTGCTAGGTCAACTTCAATCATGGCATCTGAAGTTTTAGGAGTTAATTTAGATTGGATTGGTATTTTAATTTATTTCTTTTAGACAAAATTATTATTTATTGGTATAACCCCCCTTTACACTACCATTCTATAGAAATACATTTACCCCATATATACTCGCATATAAGTCGAATTTTTCAGCACATTTTTTGTGCTGAAAAATCCCCCCTTGACTTATACACAAGTCAGGTGTATTTTAAAAAATATTTTAGGGTTTTTACTTTGTCGGCCGCCAGGGGGCGCATTTTTAGGCTAGCAGCACCAAAATTTCAAGGATTTGTCAAGAGACTCTCTTGCTGATTCCAGCCACGTTCGGTTTAGGGGGTCCAAAGTTATGAATCCCCAAATTGGTTCCCCCATCCCCCATTGTTTCCAATGGAAGCTAATAGTAGGTGAGGCTACATTTTGAGGGTCCATAACTTTGGACCCCCTGAACCAAACTTCACGAAACCTGGGTGGTATCATCAGGAGGGTCTCCTAAAGATACTCTGAAATGTTGGTGCTGCTAACATAAACATTCCTTCCCTGGCCAAAAATTCAGTTTTGAAGGATTTTAACTCTTGTGTTTTAGCTTGGTTGCTGGTTGAGCTAAGGTTTCTATACTTTTAAAGTTATTGTTGAGACCATATTGTTTCTGTTGACCCTCTTTTCCACTTACAGAGCTAGTTTACTGTTTTTCTTTGAAGTAAATATTCAAAAACATTTAACCTACTGATGCCTCCATGTAATTTTATTGGTATCTATTTTTATTTTTGAAATTTACTGCTGCACTTCCCACCCTCGACTTATACGTGAGTCAATAAGTTTTTCCAGTTTTTTGTGGTAAAATTAGGTGCCTTGAATTATATGCGGGTCGACTTATACACGAGTATATATGGTACTTGGGCTGATACGGCAGCACCCTATGTCTGGCAAATAGGACAAGGAATCGCTATTCTGTTGCTTTTCGTTGAAATGAAAGATTACATGTGCTGCCTAGGACATTATGCAACAGACTCAACAGAAGACATCCAGTCACCTATGCTGACTAAAATGCCCCACGGTTGTTCCATAGATGAATCATCTCCATAGTAGCTATTCAGGGAGATGTCACATGATGTATTTAGGGAAAATGGCAGTTGCTCATATGGCAGTGCCAATACCCACTATTATGGCACAATGACTTCCTGGATTGCTTTTTGGAGCCATCACAAGACCACAGTTTGTGACTTTTCACTGGTTCAGGAAGGAGCGGACTGATTATCAGCAATCCTTTCCCACCTATCTTTTCCTGATTATTCCAGGTGATAATAGCACTTTTGGTCCTAGACACATTGAACTATGTACGGCACTATATTTAGGGCTGCCAGTTGGCTGCACGCAGCAGCCAGCCTTCCACCCATGCCCACTCTCATCTGTCCTTGGGCAATTAAGCAGCAGATGCAATGATCTTTACTATAGACATTGGGGAAATTCCTACATCAGGCAGACATCAGGTGTCCCAGGTGTCCCAGTGTAGTGCCCTTGGGTGCCATTGTGCCTGCCAACACCTTTTCTTGCGCTCGCCAAGTGGATTTTAGCAAGTAACTGGGTCCAAGTATGGCTTTTGCCCTGCAAGGCTTCTAATAATAATTAGAGGACTGAATATAAATAATAATTAGAGGTCTCAATAATTAGAGGACTGAATATGGGCTGTGGATATTTGGATTTAAATCTTTCCTCTGCTACACAGCTCATTTGGTAGCCTTGGGCAAGCCATTATCTTTCCAACAGACCTTCTGTACAGGGCTGTTATGAAGAGAAAATGAGACAACCACAACCAATGGTATTCTGAGCTTTGTTAAACAAGTTTTATCAAAACCAAGGGGTGTGTGTGTGTGTGTGTGTGTGTGTGTGTGTGTGTGTGTGTGTGTGTGTGTGTGTGTGTGTGTGTGTAGATAAATGAATGCCTTGGGGCGGGTGGGGGGGGCCTTAAAAAATCAGGAAAAGAGTTGGCATTTTTAAAAAAAAACACTCAAATTGCTGGGATTGCTGACACAATGCTGATGAAATATTTTATCTTTTGGCGGAACTGGCAGGGAGATGGCTTCAGCTTCTGCCACTTCTTCTACTGTGACCCACCTGTAGCACCCACATCTTTGCCTGCCTGGCTCAAGTGGCAATGGCAGCTCTCAGTCCTCTTCTCCTGACCACCCACCTCCCTCAAAATGGCAGCCAGGATCTTGACATGTAGCATTGCAACATTTCATTCTTTCCCCCGAAATTTTAATTTTGATTTTTTTCTTCTTCTTTGCATTTTCAGAAGCAGGAGGTTTATACTATCTATACCTGGTCCCTTCTGGTTTTTTATCTGCATGTGGGCCAGGTTCTGCATACTGCTGAAATTACATATCATAAACAATATTTTAGGTGTACATATTCTAAATGTCACTACATTCATACATAATTCATATGATGTGGCAATTTATGACAATAATATTTTTCATGTTAAAATGTTTAACTCAATAGACAGCTATAATAGTAATTCTGTTGTGGCTAGATGAGGCTGTTTATGCCCAAATAATAAACATTCCTTTTTTACTACAAAATGTGTTTTCAATTGTCAACATGTATTTTTTTTCTACCTCTCAGATCACAAAATTAAGATGGTATCATTCAGCGCAGCAGATTGCATCATTCTCTTTTAACAAATAGGTATATAGAAAATTGAAGTTGTAATCCTAACAATATTTTCTGGGGAATTAACCCCATTGAACAAAGTGGATTATTTATCTATCTATCTATCTATCTATCTATCTATCTATCTATCTATCTATCTATCTATCTATCTATCTATCTATCTATCTATCTATCTATCTATCTATCTATCTATCTATCTATCTATCTATCTATCTATCTATCTATCTATCTATCTATCTATCTATCTATCTATCTATCTATCTATCTATTTATTTATTTGTACATTTATAGACCGCCCTTCCCCGAAGGGCTCAGGGCGGTTTACAACGACAACAAAACAAATAATACAGCGGCACATAAGTGCCGATACAAATTAAAACATAATATTAAACATAATATAAAATTTCAAATTAGCAAACAGATGGCGTCTAATGACTAAAACTCCTCTAAGAGGGGGACAGCAGGGTCCCAGATGTTAAAAGAAGGGGAACAGGGAGGGGGGAAGGGGGTATCAGCGGCTGGCTTCCCCGAAAGCCCGGCGGAATAGTTCACCTCTCTCTCACATTTTATCCTCACAATGGGGGTGGGGGTGGGGGGGGGTTAGGCTGAGTGTGTGTGCCTGACCCAAGTCACCCATCAAACTTCCATGGGGCTTTGAACTTCGGTTTTTCATATCTTAGTCTGACACTTTAACCACTGTACCATGCTAGCTCTCAATATTTCAGTTTTTCTCAAAAGTTACTTCCCATTCCATGGGGAATTTTACTTCTCTAGTTTTGCTATAGGTCAGGGAAGAAAAAACTTATGACCAATGGCTTGGGTACACTCAATAGGATTTTAAATCCATAGCCCCTTTACAGCAGTTCCTTGTGGAACAGAACAATGTATTTTTTGAAGTCTTGCTTTGATCAAAAATAGTTTGCCATACAATATGAAGGACTGCTGCTCAAGAAAGACCTTTGAGCATGGGAGTTCTTTGGCCCCCATCCTTAATCACTATATTTAAATAAGGGAGGTATGCATGAATTGCAGTGGTATCACTGCAGTCAATGGACTTAGATGAACATCTATTTGGATCCTATCTGACTCAAAAAGTTGGGATTGGTTCACTTCAGTAAACTTGTGATTCACGTTTAGTCACATAGAAGATTTGGTATTCAGTTTCCTTCTACCTTACACAGTAGATTGGTATTCTAAGCCCATTCATTTCTCATCAGCATGATGGGACTGATTGCAAAAGGTTTAACTGGTATCATGTTTTACATAATACAGGCTGACTCATGTGGTATCGTACAAATTTCCCAATAATTTTTATAGTGATTTTTCTGACTATTTTCCACAACTGATCAGGTGTTTCATGAGAAAATAGCAAATTGAATTTCTAGGGAAATAACCAGGTGAAATCTTATATTCTAATAGCAAAGTTGTTCAAATCTTTACATAAAATCTAGGGACTGAAGCTGTGAATGGGCAAAATCTTTCAACAAACCTGAAAAGGGTTCCAGGTTTGCAGAAAAATCTGGAATTTGGGGGGGGGGGGGAAGCACATGGGGAAGGGGGTTAAAAATCCAAAAATGATAAAATCAGCTTCAGTGGGTTTTGCTAGGCAATCCTCAGTGTTCCATGGTTTGGTTCTGTCAGTAAAAGCATGGGGGGTGGGGGGTGACAGAGCCCTTTTCGGGCCTATTTTGGCATTTGTGGTACAGCGCCATAGGGCCAGACCAAGAGTTGCCAGTTCTGGGTTGGGAAAATCCTGGAGCTTTTGTGGCAGAGTAGGTTCAGGGTGCAGAGAAGTATTAGGCAAATATAATGCCATTATGCTTCCCAAGCATTCAGTTTCTCCAGTAAGATAGATCTCTGTTCATTTGTAATTCTGGGGGATCTCCAGCTGCCACCTGGAGGTTGTCAACCTTAGGCCTGGCAGAAACCTCTGGATAACTTGATACCACCCACCTTCTATGATTCAACTAGGCTTGGCTGCTTGGTTCAAGCCAGTGTGGTTCAGAGGTTAGAGCTTCAGAGTGGAATCTTTGGCCTCTTCCGCACACGCAAAATAATGCGTTTTCAAACCACTTTCACAACTGTTTGCAAGTGGATTTTGCTATTCTGCACAGCTTCAAAGAGCACTGAAAGCAGTTTGAAAGTGCATTATTCTGCATGTGCGGAATGAGCCTTAGTAAGAGACCCAGGGTCAAATCACCATCTACTGGTAAAAGTTCACTGGGTGATTTAAAACCACTGTGGTATAGGAAAATAGGCTTAAAAATTGTATTTGATATTAAAAATATATATAGATCTATATAACCAATGTGACCAAAGATTCAAGAAGGTTTTCTCTCTAAGTCAAGTGCTTAGCAGTTAGATGCTGACAAAAGCTCATCATTAAAGAATGTGTGGTACAGCGTGGTACATGGTTCAGAGGTCAGAAGTCAAAGAAGACATAAAACTTGTAGGAACAGTGAAATGGTATTTTTCTATATTTTAATGAACACTGAAATGATAGTGAGATACATGAAAGGTCTGCATAGATGTAGTCTAATAGAATCACATATTATAGATAGTGTTATAATCATTTTTAACCTCTTAACGGAATAAGCTATATGTCTGTTAAATCTTTTTACACTGGAGAAGTCTCCCTCTTGATATGCTCATCTCTCAGGAATTCAGGGGTCTGTCTTGATAAAAGCCAGACACCCTTTAGCTCACTCCAAAGGGAGGAGCACCATGCTGTCTTTGTTCAGAAAGGCAGACCAGTCATTTTGATTTTAGCTTATCTCATGAGGGCTGGTCTTGGAGAAATATGATAATACTGGGTATGTATGTATGTATGTATGTATGTATGTATGTATGTATGTATGTATGTATGTATGTATGTATGTATGTATGTATGTATGTAAAGAGGAGGGATTTGAATTGTGACGTATGTATTCTTTGTATCTATAAAAAATGAAGGTCTTTGTCTAGCTGGGTGTGACTCTCTTAGAGACCACCCTGTGAATAACAAATTAATTTTTCTTTCTTAAAGCCTGAGCCTTTGGTATTTTTTACTTCATCAGTCTTTCAAAACGAAACTGAGCGGGGCTAAATATAGATTGTAGCCCCACGCCACAAATACTTTTGGCATAACCTATTTATTTTATTTTATTTACTATCCTGCCCTCCTCAGCCAGATGCTGGGCTCAGGTGGCTAATACACATATTACAAAACAATCATAGTGTTACAAATTAATAAGTTAATAGATTAAAATCCTCCAATATATCATACGTATAAGATGGCGATTTACCCAGACGTCGCCCACATCAATCTTATTCTCACCATGAATATAAAACTATGGGTGAGAGAGGAGGGGGTGTCACAGTTTGGGACCAGCATCTTCAATTGTAGGCCTGGTGGAACATTTCAGTCTTACAGGCCTTGCAGAATTGATTGATATCCTGCAGGGCCCTGATGTCCACCAGGAGGGAGTTCCATCAAATAGGAGCCAGAGCTGAGAAGGCCCTGGCTCTGGTGGTAAGTTGGCTGTTGGGTGAGGACTGGATCTGATATTTTACAACCATCATAGATATGTGGATTTTTGACCTGTTTACATCTGCTTCAGAATCCTGCTTCCCTCCATCCGCCATGTTCCCCATTTATGAAAGTGTGGACGCATGTGTAAAACTACTGTTCTCACTAATGATCACTGTTTGTGCCCATCATTACTGCATATTTATTTCCCTTTTGTGCTCTTCAATTAGCTATTCTGCATGTGTTTCTGCAACAATTTGTGTTAGTGAGCTATACCTATTTACTTGCCCTTTCCATTAAAAGTGTTCATAAAATATTTACCCTCACATAGAGTTGTCGATCTCCATGTGGTAGCTGGAGGTTTCTTGGGGTTACAGTTGATCTCCAGGCAACAGAGAAAGTTCAGCTGGAGAAAAAGGCCACTTTGAAGGGTAGTCTCTATGGCATAAGAACATAAGAAAAGTCATGCTGGATCAGACCAAAGCCCATCAAGTCCAGCAGTCTTTTCATACAGCGGCCAATCAGGTTTCTCTAGAAAGTCCAGAAACAAGACGACTGCAGCTGCATTATCCTGCCTGTGTTCCACAGCACCTAGTATAATAGGCATGCTCTTCTGATACTGGAGAGAATAGGTGTGCATAGTGAATAGCAGCCATTTTGACTCGTAGCCTGCATAGCCCTATCCTCCATGATCAGTATCCTCCCCTCTTAAAGCCTTACAGTATAAAGCATTATACCCTGCTGAAGTTCCTCCCCTTCCCAAACCCCACCCTCTCCGGCCTCCTGCATCAGCAACTGGACAGGTGGGTGGAACAATAGAAGCTGAGGAGGAAGATCAGATTTTTCCCGCCTGTTCTATGATTCTCACATGTCCACTGCTTGTGTGTGTAAATGTATACACAAAACAGATAGCAAATGAGAGGCTAAAGGGCACTCTTAAAGCTCAGCAGTATGCACGTTTGCTTGGCAGTGAGTCCCACTGATTTAAACCTCACTGAATTTGCAGTGCCACTGTATGCAAAGTTATACTTTTCTAAATCCAATAACTCCAAAGGATTTAGAAGCATATAACTCTGTTTAGGACTGTAGAGCATAAGTAGCCTACTTTCAGATCAGCGTGCACAATGGTTTGTTTTTTTTGTCAATCTGAGAAATCAGAATATGCCCCTATCTAGTCGAAATGAGGCTAGAACATGGCAAAGACTTCACCATGTTCATAATTTCGCTATTTTAATCAGTGTGATTAAAAGTTGTTAACTTTGGATAGATAGTCCCAATTAATTTAATTGTGATAATTCTTAGCATAATGTTTCTTTTACATTGTCATCAATATATCTAATTCTCAGTGCATCCCAATACATGCATACTTAAATCTGGAGATTGAAACCATGAACATAAAAGACATATTTTTCTACAAATCTGAAAAATGTCTCCAGTTTTCAGAAATGTCTGAAATAGAAAAAAATACATTGGGGGGCTAACCTCTCCAAACAATGGAAGCATTATCTGTAGCTTTAAAAAATTAATGCTTCCAGCGAAAGTTGCTAGACAACCATAGAAGTATAGTCAAGCCTTGGTTTCTGTCAGTAAAAAGTGGGAAAGGGAGTAGGGCCCTTTGCAGGGTAGCTTTGGCCTTTGAGGGAGGAGCAATAGGCTTGGAATGGCCAAGAGCCACTTCCTTCACCTCCCCTCACACAGGGCTGGTGAGGTGGAGCTTGGGGGGCAGAGCCAACAGTATACAGCTAGGCTCGGGTGGGGGGCCCTTGGTACTCAGTTTGATTTTGGCCTCAGTAAGGCTTGAATCAAGCTTTAAACTGCAGGTAAAAGCCTGCACTTTAAAGATGGACCCCGGTGAGCTAAGGTCAGCATCAAACAGGCCCAATCTGCCCCCCTGAACTCCATGTGGAGTTTGGTGGCTGGGCAAGCTTGGCTAGCCTCGCTGGGTGACACACCTTCTCTAAACTCCATGGGGAGTTTGGGGGCTAGTGTAGTGGGGGGGGGGGCACAGCTCTGCAATGCATCCCCAAGAAGTGGCGCTCTGGGCAGGTGGATAAAATAACTTGACTATGGTGTGGGAAGCAGAGAATGAGGCAGGAAAAGGAGAGAGACTATGGGGAATTTCAGGAGGAGGAAAGAGGAAATAGTAGGAAGGGGAAAATGAGAGATCCCCTGCAAGTCCTGGAAGTCACTCGCTCTTGTGTGTGTGTGTGAATGTATCCATTTGAAACATCATTTTAAAGAAAACTGCCGTTTTTAGAAATGAAAAAGTTACCGCATTTTCCCTACTTAGGAAAAATATTGCGGTATTACGAATTAGAGACGTTTATGCATTCCTGGTATAGTATGCTTTGACCCCTTTCTTTTTGCTGTTGGAACCAAACTTCATCTTTTCTTTGCATCCAAGCCCTATTTATATTCAGTTTTAAAGGTTTTTGTTACTGACTTCATGCTGAATGGCTGAGCTCCCTTATTGACTTTTTGCCTGTGAAAGGTGAATGCACCTCCTATCAAAATGCAAAGCACCACTATGTGTCATCAGACATGATGGAATTCCCCCTCCTCCCAAGGTATTTTGGTCACATCAGAGTGGGAGTACGAGACATTATATATGAAAGAGATGAGATGGGGAAGCACACTGGAGACACTTTCAGTTAATATGAGAGGCCTATGGTTGGTATAGGTTTTCCCCCTTGTTAAGCACTCATAAGATTTTGAATGAGCTTGATCATCTGTGGTCACAGAAGCATGTCTCAGTCAGCTAGAGAACTGTTTGACCGATTCACCATGTGGGGGCAGCAGTGTGCCTGACTATGAACTTTCCCTTAAAGGGAACAGGGTTGAACAGTCCTACCTAATGCCAGGTGACATCTCTGTTTGGTGTCTGTGCAGGCAGTGATTCAACCGGGAGGAGACCTGAGAGTATAAGCTTCCTGTAGTGACTTGTGTGGGTCTTTGCCACAGGTCTGCCATTTCACTGGTTCTAGCCCAGTTCCTTCACCAACTCTAGCAACCAGCTATCCAACAAGTCTACCCATTCCAGGGGCACTGTTTGCACGGCTGCCACCTCTGCAATGAGGCAGCACCATCCTTTCCCCCCAGAACTGGTGGGGGAAACACTGTTTTTGGGAAACAGAAGGCACTGCTGTTTTGGGGAAACAGGAGGCTTCCTGTTTTTCCGAAACTTACGTTCTCTCCCTGTGGAGCACTGCAGGGATGAGGAGACACACCCAGTGGTCAGAGGGCAGCATGGGCGTGTCTCCTCATCTCTCCAGAGCTCTGCAGGGAGAGAAGGTAGGTTTGGGAAAACAAAACGGAGGCGCCTCCACGGGCCGCAGCTGCTCTGGGGCTGCCTGCACAGGAGCATGTGAATGGTCCCAGGGTCACACCGGCATCATATATGTCAGTGTGCTGCTGCTTCAGTGGCCCATGCGGAATGGGCCTTTGTGGGGCATTCAGCTATGAATGAGGATATCAGCAATCTGCAGCATCATTACTGATGGGTGGCAGAGTGTCCAACTGACACTCATTGCTGGCATTGGATATGCAGAGCTGACTTGTAGCACCAGAAGCCCCTCTCAGTCTGGCTTGCTCCTGGCCCATTTAATTTCCCTGGGCTAAGTGCCAACCTGGGGATCCTCTGGATTACAGCTCATCTTCAGACTACAGGGATCATTTCCTCAGGAAAGGTGATTTGGGAAGGTGAACTCTGTGGCACCCTGTCCTTTCCAGGCTCCATCCCCATCCCATCCCATCCCATCCCATCCCCTAACCCTAAACCTCTTACTTTCATTTCTGCAGCTCGCACCTGCCATTTTGTGTGCTGCAGCAGATTCTCTGTGGAGATTCCCCACGGAAGGTTCCTCAGCTTGCAGTTCACCCGTTTGCTATTGTGCTGTAAAAAGTAGATGAATAAAGTTTGTTTAACTTAGTGATCCTGTACAAGTGTCATTTTTCTTTTTTTTTTGTTTTGAGGGGGATGTCTGTGAAGCTACGGCAAAACAATTAGGGAAGCTGCAATATGCACATGATTGTGTTGCTGTAGCTTTGTAGACATCTTGCTTAAAATAAAAAAATGGGAAAACACATGTGCACAGGTTCACTAGGCTAAACAAACTTTATTTATCTACTTTTTGCAGTGAAATAGCAAATGTATGAGCTGCAAGCAGAGGAAACCTCCCTGAGGAATCTCCATGGAGAATCTGCTGCAGTACAGTGGCGGCAAGGTGGGGAAAAAAGATCAATTTGACTGACAATGATGGATTTGGCAAAGCATAATAATAACGGGTTGTATGTATTATTTTTGAATCTTGGTCTGTTTTTTTCCATTTTATTCCTTTGCATAGGTGCCCATTTTCCATGAAGGAACTGAGTTGAGGTCAGGGGGAAACAATCCATTTTCTTTCTGCCCCTTTGCATGAACCTGCTATTTTTTTCCTGCATTCTAATTGGTTGTTCTATCACCACAGCCCCCCCTCTTCCACCTGTTCCCACCCTCTGCTAAGGGAATGCTTCCAATTGGTGGAGAATCTACAGCAATCCTCGGAGTCCAAGCAGGACCTCCCCCTTCCATTTCTGCAGTGTGGAAAAAGTTTAGGGCATTGAAACCACAACACATGTAAACATGAAGCATGCAACCCTCCCCCATTTACCATTGTGATATACAAAATAATACAATTTGTCCAAAAAGGGAGCAAAGCAATATGTCCCATCCGCATTCAAAAATGTGCATTTGCATAGCTATGTGTTCTAAGCACCAAAACAATTTTTAAAAAGGAAACAAGGTCATTGCTTGCAATGGTCCTGTTTGTTGTGAATGCGTTCCTGTACAGATATGTGTGAAAAGGTTCTCACAATCGCTGCCATGGGGAGAAGATGTGCTTGGGCATATTTAGGAAATGGTGGGCTGTGAGTCACACTGGCTGGCATCTCAGCAGAAACTAAACGGAAATGAGGTAAGGTGGGAAATCGGATGGCGGGCAGGAAAAACAGGCGGTGGGCAGGAAAAATAAAGCATTTGGTGCCTACACTGTTCACTTGGGAGTGGGTTCAAACAAGATTGAGGTAAAAAGATCACTAGCGATTTTTAAAAAACCCAGGCTGAGGAAATATAGTGGGCCTATCCCAATTTGGGGAAGGGACCTGTGAGAAGTACTTCTCCAAACTGGGATATTTCCCTCCGTCAGCCCGTTATATTTCTATTCTGCGGAATCCACCAATGCTTGTGTTCTCCCATGCTGTGGGAACACAAAATCCCAAAATGGATATTTTTATAATGTCCTAAAGATGCTTTATTTATGCTGTGTGGAATCCACCAATGCACCACTGGATATTAGGGGATCATTGCACTATAGCAATAATTCACTTCCTATATTGTCTTTTCCACAGAGAAAAACCCTATCGTGAATAATTACTACAGCTTAGTGATAGAGCAGTTTCCAGTTGTGTTTGGATGCAGCCCATGTTTCTCTTGCTCAAGGCTAACACAGTATGCACCATACAACACTGCCTCAGAAATGACTGTAACTTATTTGAATAATTCATTCATTAAAACGGATACTGTTCACTGAGTTTCTCTTTTGTTCTTATTGTGGGGGAAAGCAGTGCTTTTCATTGAAGACCTTTCAGTGAGAATTTATGAATGGGGGTGGAATGGAAGGAAGTCTCAGGATGAATTCTGACCTGCTGTGGTTGGTCCTTTTGTAGTGGGCTTGAGAAAACCCTGCTAATCTGTATCAGCGAGTCAGCAACAGCTGACTGACTGTCTACAGGAAGTGGACAGCCACGGCATGGCTGGAAAGTACACAGTGAATTGAAGGCAGCTTAAAAAAAAAGACTGTGACAGGCACAGTGAGTGCATTTATGTCACAAGATTAGAAAATCCAAGAACATCTGGTATTTCTTATGCAACACAGTGGGAACTGTGTGATGTCACTGAATCGTTTATACGGAAAACAGCAGAATCATTCCCCTTAGAGTGAAAAATGGAACTCAATTCAAAATAATTATTTCAAAACACCATTGGATATATTCCAGGAGTCTCCTGGTTTCAAAACTGACACCTTGAGTATACCTGTGTTCTCATAAATTTAATTAGAGGCTACACCTTTAAAGGGGATCTGCTTTTAAAGGGGATCTGCTCATATGTTTGTTTTTGATTGAAAGGTGTGCTCTAGTGCTTCAACAGATAGGCTGCTTCCTTAAGAGAGTCCTTTTATACTTTGGAGGGATTCTTTTTTTGCAGCTAGCAGCAAAATCAGGGCTGGGATGCTACATCATAGCCTCAGCAATTCAACAATGTTTTTTCCCCACCCCTCACCCCCAGCAAGATCCTTACCATTATTACTAAGAAGTAAGTTCCATTTAGGACAATGTGTTTCCTTCTAGCCCCTTGAGCAGATCCTGGTCAGTTTCAGGCTCTCTTTTGTTTTAAGGGATCTCTCAGTAGCAGGATTTGCACTACACAAAATAACATTACAAGCAAGATTTTGCGTGTTATAAACAGCTACAGATTGGCATGTCTCTAATTCAACTTCACATATATTTGAGTGGGGGAGGTTGAGGGATTTGACACTAAGCCCCCCTCTTCATTAATTAATAATATGTTTACCAGCATTTGAGTTGTACCACTTATACCCAGAGATGAGAATCCAGGAATAGATACTTGAGGAGGTTGTTTGTTTAAAACATCCTTATTAGTTGAGGCTGTGTTGAAGTCTTCCTTATGCCTACAAGACTGGCAAAGGGCTTCTTTTAGTTGGTTATTGTCATTATCATATCCTGTTGCTCAGAAGACAAGTTTAGGTAAGAATTTTTTTTATCATGTCATTCAAGTCATTCAGTTCATTTTTTAAAATTGTTAGCGATTTATCTGGAATACATATTAAATGGATGCCAGTTTGCAAAAATATTCCTTTTAGATGTGTCGTCTTCTTCCACAACTGGGCCATGTAAATTTTTGTCACATTTGGATTTATGCTGTGTAAACTCTCCCAGCTAAGTTGTTTCTTAGTACTAGGGTCAATTAGAGAGGTCTTGTCATCTGTAGTAGATACTGCAGGAGGTCCATTATTTTTATTTTTGTCTAGGAGATCAATTGGAGTTTTAACCTTAAAAGCTCTGGTTATGATTATATTATACCCAGCATATAGAATCACAGAGTTGGAAGAAACTCCAAGGGCCATTGTCCAACCGCCTGCAATGCAGGAACAAACAATCAAAGTACTCCTGACAGATAGCCATCCAAACTCTCTTTAAAAACTTTCAAAGAAGGAGACTCCACCACACTCTGAGGCAGTGCATTCTACTGTTGAACAGCTCTTACTGTCAGGAAGTTTTTTCCTGATGTTTAGGTGGAATCTCATGTCCTTTACCTTGAACCCATTACTCCTGGTCCTAGTCTCTGGAGCAGAAGAAAACAAGCTTGATCCCTCACCATCATGACATCCCTTCAAATATCTAAACATGGCTATCATATCATCTCTTAACCTTCTCTTCACCAAATTACCCAGCTCCCTAAGTCTCTCTTTGTAGGGCATGGATTCCAGACCTTTTAACATTTTGGTTGCCCTCCTCTGGACCCGTTCCAGCTTGTCAATGTCCTTCTTGAATTGCAGTGTCCAGAACTATACACAATATTCCAGGTGAGGGCTAACCAATGCAGAATAGAGAGGTATAATTACATCCCTCCATCTTGACACTACACTCCCATTGATACAGCCCAAAATCGCATTAGCTTTCTTGGCTGCCACATCACACTGCTGTCTCATGTTCAGTTTGTGGTCTACTAAGATCCCTTTCACATGTAGTTTTGTGAAGCCAGTTGTCACCCATCCTATATCGGTGCATTTCATTTTTTCTGCCTAAGTGTAGTATCTTACATTTATCTCTGTTGAAATTCATTTTGTTTGTTTTGGCCCAGCTCTCTAATCTGTCCAGGTCATTTTGAATTCTGACACTGTCCTCTGGGGTATTAGCTACCCCTCCTAATTTGGTGTCATCTGCAATTTTGATTAGCATGCCCTCTATTCTATCATCCAAGTCATTGATAAAAATATTGAATAGCACTGGGCCCAGGACAGAACACTGTGACACTCCACTAGTCACTTCTCTCCATGATGAAGATGAATAATTGATGCGCACCCTTTGGGTTTGGTCAGTCAACCAATTACAAATCCGTCTAACAGTAGCATTGTCTAGTTTACATTTCACTAGCTTACTTGTGAGAATATTATGGGGCACCTTGTCAAAAGCTTTACTAAAACCAAGGTATGCTACGTCCAAGCATTCCATTCATCTACCAAGCTCGTCACTCTATCAAAAAAAAAGAGATAAGATTAGTTTGGCATGACTTGTTTTTCAGAAACCCATGCTGACTTATTGTGATCACAGTATTCCCTGCTAAGTGCTGGCAGACCGTCTGTCTAATTATCTGCTCCAGAATCTTCCCTGGTATTGATGTCAGGCTGACTGAATGGTAATTATTAGTGTCCTCCTTTCCCCGCTTTTTTGAAGATGGGGATAATATTAGCCCTCCTTCAGTCCACTGGGACTTCTCCTGTTCTCCAGGAGTTCTCAAAGATTATAGTAAGTGGCTCTGAGATTACTTCTGCCAGTACTTTTAATATCCTGGGATGTAGTTCATCAGACCCTGGAGATTTGAATTCGTTTAAAGCAGGGGTAGGGAACCTGCAGCTTGAGAGCCGCATGTGGCTCTTCTGCCCTTGCACTGCGGCTCCATGAGCTGAGCTGCCGGCTTCATCCTTGCCTTGCCTGCCCTGCAGGGAGCAGGGCGGGCGCACCAACTGCCCGCGGACGGCTGGGCCATGCCGCTGGCTTCCCCTCTCGCCCACCCCATTGGGACGGGGCAGGCGCTTTCCCGGCAGACGGCGAGGCCGAGCTGCCGGCTTCATCCTTGCCCGGCCTGCAGGCAGCAGGGAGAGCGCACCAATTGCCCGTGGCTGGCTGGGCAGTGCCGCGGGTTTCCCCTCTCGCCCACCCCGTTCGAGCGGGGTGGGCGCTTTCCCGGCGGCCGGCAAGGCCAAGCAACTGGCCCCATCCTTGCTCGCCCTGCAGGCAGCAGGGCGGGCGCATCCATGTGCTTCTCAGAATGAGTGGAGTAAAAGGTAAAAAACCCCAATATATACAGTGTTATCTTTATTTTAAATGTCAAAAATTATTTGCGGCTCCAACGGTTTTCTTTTCCAGTGGAAAACGGGTCCAAATGGCTCTTTGAGTGTTAAAGGTTCCCTACCCCTGGTTTAAAGAAATCAGGTGTTCCTGCACTACCTCTTTATTTATTCTGTGCTGAATTTTTCCTACTGTATCTTCTGTTTCATGTTCCCCTAGATGAGCACCATTTCCTTCTTGGGAAAGAACTGAGCCAAAGAAGGTGTCAAGTAGTTCTGCCTTTTCTCCATCCCCTGTTAGCATTTTGCCATCATCTCCATGCAGTGACTCTATCCTATCATTTTTCTTCCTTTGTTACAGACACAACCAAAAAAAGCCCTTTTTTTGTTTTTAACCTCTCAGGCAAGCCTCAGCTCATTGTGAGCTTTAGCTTTTCTTACTTTCTCCCTACACAACCCGGTTATTTGTTTGAATTCCTTTTTGGTGATTTCCCCCCTTTTCCATTTCTTGTACATGTCCTTTTTAAATCTTAGCTCAGTTGAATGTTCTTTAGACAGCCATCCTGGTTTCCTTAGCCACCTCCCATTTTTTCTCCTCATTGGAACTGTTTGAAATTGTGCTCTCAAGATCTCACTTTTAAGAAACTCCCAGCCACCATGCACTCCCTTCTCTTTTAATATTTTTGACCACAGGTTTGCATCCAGTAGATTCCCAAGATTCCTGAAATCTGCTTTCTTAAGGTCTAGAATGCATGTATGACTATGCTTAGTATTCCCTTTCCACTGTATAACAAATTCCAGGAGAACATGATCACTCCCACCTAAGAATCCTACCACTTCCACTCCACTAATCAGGTCATCATTATTGGTTAGGAGCAGATCTAAAATAGCCACTCCCCTTGTTGCTTCTTCCTCCTTCTGGACCATGAAACTGTCTGCAAAACAAGTGAGAAATTTGTTGGATCTGATTGTCATGGAAGAGTTTGACTCCCAGCAAATATCCAGATACCGGTAATTGAAATCTCCCATTACTACTACTTCTTTCCTTTCTGAAAGTTTGGTCATCTGTTCCAAGAATGCATCTCTTCAGACTGGCATTATAGACCCCCCAACAATGAGATCAGTACTGTTTCTCTACTCCTTAATTTTTACCCAAATTTTTACCCAAACCTGGCTTGCAGGATTTAAATCATTGACCTGCTCACAGCTGTAGTAATCTTTTACATATAATGCTATACCTCCTCCTTTCCTATTTGATTGTTTCTGTGAAATAGGTTGTATTCTTCCATTATTATGTTCCAATCATGAGACTCATCCCACCAGATTTCAGAGATGGCTATAATATCATATTTGTTTTGCTGTGTTAAGAGTTTGAGCATCTTGTTTTTTCCCCATGCTCTGTGCATTGATGTAGAGACATCGAAGGTCATGGTGCATTTCCTCTGGCTGCTTCTTTAAGGTTTTTTCCCTCCCACTGTTGGCTTCTTGACTATTCGCTCAGTTCTCTCTATAACCTTTGGACTATCATCACTATCACTTCATGAATTCCTGTCTGCTTGAATACTGTCTCCCTCCCACACATAACTCAGTTCAAAGCCCTTCTGATCAGGTTTGTGAGCCTCCTGGCAAAGATGATTCTACCTACAGGCGTGAGGTGCAACCCATCCCTTGCCATCAGTCCCTCTTCATGCAACCACAGACCACGGTCGAAGAATCATTTTTGGTGGCACCACTTGCAAAGCCAGTTTTTCATCTCCACTATGCTTCTTTCTGGGCCATGTCCTTTAACCAGGAGTAGAGATGAAATGACAACTTGTACATTCAGATCCTCCAGCTTCCTTCCCAGAGCCTCAAAATCCCTTCTGATTTCCCAAAAGCTATGTCTTGCTGTGTCATTTCTTCCCACATGGGAACAATAAGCTGCCTTTCAACATCAGTAGCTGTTTTGGAAACATGGTGATGTAAATGAGAGCAAGATTCTGCTGTAGTTCTTAACTGGAGGGATCCATATATAAGAATCAAGCTTGGTATCCTTTATACTGTAGTTTAATAATCTGCTAAGTGAATTCCTATCTGTATTATAATTAGTCTGTCTATTGCAATTTAACTTGGTATTTTTGATGAAAATGACCACTTGCGTTCTCCGAAGACACACAGCTGTAATATGTTGAGATTCAGAATTGCTGTAGGCAGCATTTTTTTTTGGAACATATGCTTCTTTTGTAGTATCATGAGTTGTCAGTTGTTGATGATACAGTTTAGAAAAATCATCTAGTTTACTAGACAAAGTAGCAATATTCCTTGATAACAGTTCAAACATCTTGGCAATTAGCACAACCTGTTGAGACAGAAGACCATGGAACAAGAGTAAGTTTGTAGGAGGATTGTCCCAAGGAATAAGTTGAGGCTGTTGAGTCAAGTAGTTTACTAACTGAAGACTTGCCAGCACTCACAGAGGAATTTGCACAGGTGTCAGAATCAAGCAGTGTTAATGGCACTTTAGGAATCAGATTTAAAGGGGCCAAAGGCTCAGAATCCAGATCAAGAATTGAAAATGTATTAGCATGTGCAAAACAGTCCCAATCATTTTCAATACAGAACTGATCCACTTTTGTTTGTTTGCACATTTTCTGTGAGTTACAAATCTGGGGGTTTGTTGAACAGGGCATTTCCTTGACCCCATCTCTATTGGGAGTGATGTTTAGATAATGCAATCCAGATAGTAAGTTCAATGATATAATTAGCATTGGGCAAGGCTGAACTTCTTATCAGAAGAAAAATATCCAGGCTGTTTAATTAAAAAGCACGTATCCAATCCAGATCAGTGGGGAGGATCGGGGATTGGATCAAGATTTGTATTTTGCGCCTTAGGGAGTGATGCAGGGGATTCCAGCCAATGAGAACGCGGCGGGCTGTGCCTCACCCTTTTTTGTATCTGACGAGTGCCTCCATGCAGGAGTGCACAGGGGCGGGCCAGCTATGAGCTGGGCGATGCTGGTGGGCTACAGCAGCAGCAGCAGCAGCAGCAGCAGCAGCAGCAGCAGCAGCAGCAGCAGCAGCAGCAGCAGCAGCAGCAGCTCTGGCTCGTTATCAGGCAACAAAGACGACTCCTCCACCACCCCCCAGGAGGCAACCCCCCAGGCAGGGAGCCCGGCTGCCCTTCCCGCTGCCAGGTGGGCTTCCTCGCGGGGTCTGACCAGCCACTTCAGGGGACGGGGGACATGGAAGCGAAATTGGCTCCACCTGACTTGGAGATGCCTTCCCCCATTAACCGTGCAAGTAAACAAGAGCACCTCCCTGGCCATGGAGTTATTAAAATAGTCTCTCTTTCCCAACCCTGTACCTCATGGCGGCTTTCAAATCTGCAACATGAAAAATGTAATCAAACCTAAATATAATCAAACCCAAATAATGTGCAAATAATCAAACCCAAATATAATCAAACCCAAATAATGTGCACGCCCCTTTACTGTCCCAGTTTTGTTATGGGTGCTGAAACTTTGGTTGGCTGCAGCCCACTTTGTGCAGACGCTGGGAATGCCTCCTTTGAAAGGAAGCAACCAATCCTCTCCCTTTTTTTCTACTGCAAAAAGAGCTCAGCCCCGAGCAGCTTGCAGGAATGGAGGATGTGTGCCCCCCAACTCTCCCAAGTCAAGCTGATGAAAGCGACCGGCTGTGTTTGTGGAAAAAATGACAGCTATGCGGGCAGGACAGGAGAAAATCAGCAGGCACTGCCCCTGGACCTGCCCTCCTTCACCAATCAGGATAGACCTACCGAGCCGATTGCGTGTCCGTGGGGATTGTTCCATTGTTTGAATCCATGATAGACATAGATGTCTTCACTAGCAACATGCTGCAGTAGGGATGGTGAAACCTCAATGAAAAGGTGTGGATTCTTTTGAAACCTGGATGTATCTAGGTTTGATTTCTCAGTGGGGAAATGGCCTGTGATACAGAACTGATATCAAACTGGGACATATCATTAACATCAGTGACCAAACCTTTCCCTTCCACCCTGCTTCTAGAACACCAAGTACTCTGAGGCACTTTCTTGCCTCTCCACTCCTATGGTGGGATACAAGGCTTCTGAGGTTTATATTTCTGCATGGAGCTAAAGAGCAAACAAGAAAAGAAGAAGAAGTTAGCAGGAAAAATCTGCAACAGGATAATCAAAGTTGGGTGGTTTGTAGCCATAGTTATCAGGGTCGTCTTATTCTTAGTCTGTGCAGTAACACTGGACAGCTGGTCTACTCTTCTTCCACGCTTAGAGTAGCACTGCCACCCCTGAGTAGGAATGGGCTTGAAAAGTATTTCCTATGGGGTATATATGCACACCAGCAGTTTCCTTCATGATAATATGCTCTTTATCCATGGCAGGTGGGGAATGAAGGGAACTTCGTCAGCTGCCTCTCTTCTACTGTTTCACAGATGTGAGTCCACAATAACAATGGTGCTGCAGTTTGCATTAGAAACAAAAGAAATCATAAGCTGGGTCTTTTAAAAGACTGGAGGAGGATATGGAACCATCGGCTTCCAATGTTTTAGCACTGATGTTGAATCACTGGCACTTATTAGCACTTACAGTGGGTAGTGGACAGTGGTGCCTTTGTTGCTTCTTTGTTCTGTATCTGCCTCAGAAACTGAGCAGATAAATCCCCTACCTCATGAGAAGAAGGGTGCACTGCATCTGCCCTCTTTGTACAATATGTACCTCTCAGAAGGCACTGTAGCCTGTAGATCTCAGATAGGCTAGACTGGTCTCAAAGAAGTCAGCATATGATGCTAGATAGGGGCAGCAAACCAGTCATCAAGGGGGTGAGTAAAACAGGCATGATGCAGGATGTGGCCTGGAATTTTTCACCTTAATTACTTCCTGTGGGTTTCAGTTGCATGAGCTTCTAGAAGTCTAAAAAAAGTCACCAAACCAAAAAAGGTACATAATAAGCAAAAGCAGACTCCAGAGGAAAGCCCCCTGGGTTAATTATAACAATTCCTTTAGAACAGCTCTATCTCTGAAGCAGGACGCCTGACTGACTACTGCAGCTTGTTGCATATAAGAACTTTTGGTAATTATGGTCGCCAACTCCTAGAAGGCATAAATTTGCCAAAGGGACGTGGCCTGCTCTAGAGCCCATGCAACCACTGGGTTCCAAGGGCAGCCAATAAATGTTCATCTATTCCATCTATCTGCCAGTCCAGTGTATTTTTAGCCCTCTCCCCTTCTACCAAGGAGCTCAAGGTCATATATACTTTTCTTTTTGCCTCCATTATAATCTTACAACAACTGTGCAAGAAAAATTAGGCTGGGAAAGCATGACTGCCCCAAGATCATTCAGTGAATTGTACGGCAGAGCAAGGATCTAAAACTGGATCTTCCAGTTCTGAGGCTTACACTTTAAACAGCTATGCTGTTTTGGCTCTCTGTGTGAGTACAAGCACCACCAAGCAAAAAACCCATGATAACACATCCTCACAGATAAACCTACTCAATCCAGATTCCTTTTCTGTCAGAAGCACAGTGCAAGAATTAAAAGTGTGTATAAGTTTTTTGTCTTGCCCCAGTCTGGTGAAATGCTCTATCTGGTGAGACCTGGGCCCTGTGGGACTTAACACAGTTCTTCAGGGCCTGTAACACCAAGCTATTCCACCAGGCATATGGTTGAGGCAGCTACAATTTTCTATCTTGGCCTTCCCCTCTGCCATTCTCCGCAATTTTCTATCTTTATCGGACATGATCCCACCTCTTCCACTTGGAGGTTCATGGTAGTTGGCATTATAGATTTTAGTAAATTATGTGTTTGTTTACTAATTTAAAATTGATTTTCTATTTTAAATCTTAGTCAATCATGAGCCCATGAAAAGAATGGAGGGGTTAATAAATAAATAAGCAACTCAACCACTGAGAGCACTGTACTACACATTTATAGTCACATGTATCACATATATGCAACCTATTATTAAGGCATTAAGCACTAAGAAAACAGTCTGAAAAAATCTATCTAGTTTACTTACAGGAGACACTGAGGTTGAATCTGTAGTAATCAGTGAATCTGTGGTGGAGAACTAAATTTTTATGCAGATCAGATCTCTCAAGAAAAGGATCTGTGTTGCAGGGCAATAACTGAATGCACTGCAGAATCTTTGAAAACCATGCAGAGCAGCATTTCACAACGGCCACTGTGATGTTGGAATCCATCCCCAAACAGCGTCATTTTCAATGGTGTTTAAACTAGGGAGCACAGATTCTCCTTTTAAATCCACCTTAAAGGGAGAAACTGGGGTCCCCAGTTAAAACAATATTGAAAGTGATACTGTTTTGGGGTGGATTCTCCCCCACCCTGAAACAGCATCACTTTCAATGTTTAAACTGGGGACCTCAGATTCTCCCTTTAAATCCATGCCAAAGGGGGTGGATTTAAAAGGAGAATCTGGGGAAATTTGGGAGGGGGGACTGCTGTCAGGGGTGCAATTGTTAAGCTAGCAGCACCAAACTTTCAGGTTATCTTTATGAGACTCTCCTGATGATACCACCCAGGTTTGGTTAAGTTTGGTTCAGGAGGTCCAAAGTTATGGACCTTCAAAGGTATAGCCCCATTTCCTATTAGCTTCCACTGGAAACAATGGGGGATGGGGCACTCCCTTTGGGAGTCCATAACTTTGGATCACCTAAACCAAACTTCACCAAACCTGGGTGGTATAAGAAGGAGACTATTTTGATGATGCCACCTTGTTTTAGTGAAGTTTGGTTTGGGGGGTCCAAAGTTATGGACCCTCAAATGTGTAGCCCCCATCTCCTGTTAGTTCCCATTGGAAACAATGGGGGATGGGGGCACCCCCTTTGGGAGTCCATAACTTTGGATCCCCTGAAGCAAACCTGGGTAGTATCATGAGGAGAGTCGCCCAACAAATTTCTGAAATTTTGGTGCTGTTGTTCTAAAAAATGCGCCCCTGCAGGCCAAAAACTGAAAAAACACTTAAAAATACAAAAAAACACAAGCGGGGGTGGAGCTTTGGACAGGAAATGGGGGGTTTAAACCAGGGAACCCCCCCTTACCTACTTCCTTGGCATAGAGTGTTCAAAACTTACATACAGTCTCCCTTTCTCAATCTGTCCCCCACACCTAACACTCTGCTTGACCTCTTCTGCTGGCTGCTTTTCGTGGGATGCTTCACCTTCCCATCTGGCCTTGGCATTTGGAGCCAACATATGGAATACATGTGACATAAGTCAGCATATAGGTAGCAAGTAGGATTGGTGCAACTCACTTTGAAAATGTTGTGTTGTTCTGTGTGACTCCAAATGCTGTGGGACAGAGGGAATTATAACTCATGTACTAATCTATATAATAATAGCCACCAGCTAAATCTGTGGATAATTAAATCTGGTCACTGAAGCTATGAACAGACAAGACATATATTTCTACAAACATGAAAAGTACCCCAGGTTTGCAGAAAATTCGAAATCTAAAAAAATACACATGGGGCGGGGATTTTAAAAAACCCAAATGATAAAAGACGTGCCTATGGCTTTATGAAATGGATTGGCTCACTGTTGCCTCAGTGGCTGTTGCTAGGCAACTAGAGCATTTCAACCTGGGTTAAGTCAGTAAAAGCCAGGGGGAGGGGGCAGGGCTTTGTCCAAGTCTATTTTGGGCTTTGAGGAAAGCTTTGTTGGAGTCAGGCCTGGACCTCTAGTTGCCAGCTTCAGATTGGGAATTGAGGTAATGTGATCAGAGTCTGAGGAGTAGAGTTTGTGGAGAGAAGTGGCCTCATTTGGATATAATGCCATACAGTCTGGAGTGCGTCCAGAGGAGGATGACCAAAATGGTAAAAGGTCTGGAATCCATGCCCTATGAGGAGAGACTTAGGCACCTGGTATGTTTCGTTTGGGGAAGAGAAAGTTAAGGGGTAACATAATTATTTGAAGGGATGTCATGTTCAAGAGGGAGCAAGCTTGTTTTCTGCTGCTCCAGAGACTAGGACATGGAGTAATGGATTCAGACTACAAGAAAAGAGATTCCACCTAAACATTAGGAAGAACCTGCTGACTGTAAGAACTGTTTGATAGTGGAATGTGCTGCCTCAGAGGGTGGTCGAGTCTCCTTCTTTGAAGGTTTTTAAACAGAGGCTGGATGGCCATCTGCAGGAGTGCTTTGATTGTGTATTCCTGCCTGGCAGGGGGTTGGACTTGTTGGACCTTGTAGTCCCTTCCAATTCTATGATCAATTCAGAAACAGCTGCCCATGTACATAAGAACTAGCCTGCTGGATCAGACCAGAGTCCATCTAGTCCAGCACTCTGCTACTCGCAGTGGCCCACCAGGTGCCTTTGGGAACTCACATGCAGGATGTGAAAGCAATGGCCTTCTGCTGCTGCTGCTCTTGAGCACCTGGTCTGCTAAGGCATTTGCAATCTGAGATCAAGGAGGATCAAGATTGGTAGCCATAGATCGACTTCTCCTCCATAAATCTGTCCAAGCCCTTTTTAAAGTTATCCAGGTTAGTGGCCATCACCACCTCCTGTGGCAGCATATTCCAAACACCAATCACACGTTGTGTGAAGAAGTGTTTCCTTTTATTAATCCTAATTCTTCCCCCCAGCATTTTCAATGAATGCCCCCTGGTTCTAGTATTGTGAGAAAGAGAGAAAAATTTCTCTCTGTCAACATTTTCTACCCCATGCATAATTTTATAGACTTCAATCATATCCCCCCTCAGACGTCTGTAGGAGAATATTTGGCTTGTAACCTCTTTAGATTTTGTGATTGACTTCATCAACCCATCATATCATTTTGTAGTGGTGATCGCTCATAGTTGTTCAAATTTCAAACATATCCACAAGCTCAACAAGATTGAGAATCTCTGTTCCATAGCTCACTAGACTTTGTATGCATAGGCTTTCTGGCTTCCCATTTATGTAAATTTTGCTTGTATCTGAGCAACAGAAAGGAATGGCTTTCTCTCTATAAAGCCTGAGAGGCTACAGCCTGCTTGCTATAACGGAGTGGCTTCATTCATATATAGATCTCCTGTCTTATTTTTTTTTTAGAAAAAAAGGTGCTGCACATTCGACAAGATACATTGAAATATAATAGAGTAGCATTCAGCTGTTTTGAAAACTGCATGGATATGATGATTTCCCCATAGGAACAGAATCATGTTACCTTGACCACAACCCTTTGCAGGGTCTGGAAGCTGTTGAAGAATCCAGACTTTCAGTACTGTTGCTAATAAAGATTCCTGGCTCTTAATTGGGGCCCAGTTTGGTTTTCTTGTCCTTACAACATTAATGTCAACTCTGGTCCTTGACAATTGATTGATGTCCAAGGCAAGAAAATCAGGAAATCTAAGCATGAAGAGCTGTGTTTGACTTGGAAGCTTGTATATTTGTAAACTAATAGACTAGGGTGGCTAGCTCCTGCTGGGGAAGTTTTGGGAGATTTCAGGTGGTGCCTAGGGAAGGTGGAGTTTAAAGAGGAGTGGGGGCTCAGATAGTGTGATAGTACGGAGTCCACCCTCTAAAGTTATAATTTCCTCCAGAGGAAAGTCTGGAAATGAGTTGTAATTCTGGAAGAAGTAGGCCTGACCTGGAGGCTAATAACCCTGAAACAGAGGCTATTTCAGTAAAACAGCATCAAGGATCAAAATCAGTCATTTTCTGGGACCAACAGTGCCTACCTGACAGGGTTATTGTGAAGATAATATAGCAAGAACAGAACCAAGTACATTGCTCTGAGGTTCTTAAAGGTATAAAAAATGCAATAGCTAGAGTGTCAGGACTTTGTGTGTGTTTGTGTAACGTCCTTGGTTCTTCCCACCTGTCTGCCTTGGCGACCTGTCCAGTCTTGGAGACTCAGACTTTGCTGATATCTCTTTGGGAAAATTTGCCTGTGTGAATCTTTGCTTTGTTTTCTTTACAGTGGCGGGAAGGAGGGATTGGTACTGTTATAAACTGTTGCCTGAGTTCTGGACCCCAGAACTCGCTTGCCTTGTTTTCGGAGCTGACTGCCAGTACAATAAAGAACGGTTATGAGTTACTTTTGACTGGACTTTCTCAAGTTCGTTATATTCAAGGATTTAAAAAAAACAGTGGAAAATGCCAGCCTTCCTTTGCTTTATCATTCAGTGTCCTAACAAACAACCGTATTCCTCCTTTTGTGTTACTTTCAGTTCTGTTATTCTTAATCTCTGTTTTCCTTTTGCTTTCTGTTTGACTTTTTCTTTCATTGAGTATACGTTTAGAGGATAATGGCTTCTACTTTCAGCTCTATTTTCAAACTTCATGTGCGTGCTTCTGAAATGTATTCCATATAAGGGTATATTTTCTTCCTCTGCTGTTAGGTACATTCCAACCCCGCTTGGCAAGAAATTCCATATTTTTAATCATGGTAAGTAAATTTTGAGTAATGTGTCATAAAGAAGGCAAGGGCTGCAATAAATGAAAAATTGAGGATTCAGTAACTATCATCTCATTTTATTTTGCTGTCAGAAAATGCTGCAATAAAATGAACCTGGTAGCAAAACAAGAAAGACATTGATACTTTTAGAGATTTCTCTTTATCTGTTTGCAATTTCTTGTCTTGCAAATAAAAAAAACCCTTGGAGGCGGGGGTGGTATAATATCAGGGAATTAGTCATCTAGCACAGCATTTCTCAAACTGTGGCCTGCAAGAGCACAGATAATTTGTGCGTCCTTTGAAAAGACAGAAACAGCCTTTTTAAAAAAAATTCCACCCAACTAAAATGACAATTGAACCCTCTCATTTTCTAGGAGTGGAGGCAGGGACTCTCTGCCTCAAGGAAAGGGGGCATCCAGTTGCTTGCAGACAGTAACTTCGCTTTTGGATCACCCTAGAACAGGGGTAGGGAACCTTTAACACTCAAAGAGCCATTTGGACCCGTTTTCCACGGGAAAAGAAAACACTTGGAGCCGCAAATAATTTTTGACATTTAAAATAAAGATAACACTGTATATATTGGGGTTTTTTTACCTTTTACTCCGCTCATTCTGAGAAGCGCATGGATGCACCCGCCCTGCTACCTGCAGGGCGGGCAAGGATGAAGCTGGCGGCTCGGCCTCGCCGGCCGCTGGGAAAGCGCCCGCCCCACTCCAACGGGGCAGGCGAGAGGGGAAGCCCACGGTGCGGCCCAGCCGGCCGCAGGCAATTGGTGGTCCTGGCCTGCTGACTGCAGGGCTGGCAAGGATGAAGCCGGCGGCTCAGCCTTGCCAGCCGCCGGGAAAGCGCCCGCCCCACTCCAATGGGGCGGGCGAGAGGGGAAGCCCACGGCGCGGCCCAGCCGGCCGCAGGCAATTGGTGCTCCTGGCCTGCTGACTGCAGGGCTGGCAAGGATGAAGCCGGCGGCTCAGCCTTGCCAGCCGCCGGGAAAGCGCCCGCCCCACTCCAACGGGGCGGGCGAGAGGGGAAGCCCGCGGTGCGTCCCAGCCGGCTGCGGGCAATTGGTGCGCCTGCCCTGCTGCCTGCAGGGCAGGCAAGGATGAAGCCGGTGGCTTGGCTCGTGGAGCCGCAGTGAAAGGACAGAAGAGCCGCATGCGGCTCTTGAGCTGCAGGTTCCCTACCCCTGCCCTAGAACACTAACTGGAAAATGTGCTAATTGGAACCAATACCTCATTGCTAAGATGTACAGTTCTAATTATTTCCAGTATAAATTTGAAATGTTTCTCATCCTCTTACTAATGCAAAAGATTTCAGCTTAAATAAAGAAGTGTCACTCTGTGTCCATAGAGACAAAAACAGCCAACTGAAGTTTTTAACTAGGTTCAGGTTCTAATACAGTGCTGGTATCTACATAGGCCGAATCCCCACCGTCAATAAAACACGTGCTATTCACGCCAAAAAATGCAGTTTGAGCAAGGGCTCCCCACCGCTTACATACCGAACCCATCTTCATCCTGGTTCTGTTGCTAATTCCACCCCTCATCATGGGTTTTTCCCAGACCTGCATGAATGTGAACCTTTTCAAAAAACACAAGCCGAACCCGGATCCAAGGGGAGGGACAGGAGTCGAATGTGTGTTTGTTTTCATGCTGTTGGGAGTAATGCAATGGCTTTCCTGCCAATCTGCGCACAGTGGGCTGTGCGCGATGTGAGCGCAGCCTTTTTTTTCTGTGCTGGGTGTAGTCATGTGGAAACTAGGACACTTGGACATGTGGGCACGAGCGGATGTGCAAACGTGGACATGTCCAGCAAATATTGTTCATATGTAACCATGTTGCAGCATTAAAGTGAAAATAAGAATTATGAATTTTTAATCAGGGGCAGAGTAATGTTCCTGCTGTGACACAATAGCCAATGAAAATGCCCTCCGCCGCCATATTGTGACATAGTGAAGTTACCACGGGGCTGCACACAAAAAAATAAAAAAGGTCCTGCCCCAACACAACACAACAGCCAATCAGGGCAAGGAAGAATACGACCGCTGAGCAGATCGCGTGTCTGAGGGGAGTGTTACTTAAATCCACATTACTTGAATCCTTGATAGAAATCGAGGTCTTCAGTGGAGTGGGAACAGAGAATGTGAGATGAAAAGGTACTGTTTCTTTTGAAACCTGGATGTATCCATATTTAATTTCCTGGTGGGGATTCGGCCTAGCTATCTGCCCATCTGTCTGCTCTTACCTGCAAAGGGGAACTACGATGGGAACTCAAAACAGCTTACAAATTTTGTTTTTCTTTTTTTTTATAAAAAAAGCCACATGCACCCTTTTGAATCATGCCATTTGGCTTACATTGAATCCCTTGATCATGCCCTGGCTTTTAAGTATCTGTAGAAGTGTGTGTGTGAGAGAGAATGAACCTTGACACTGATTCTATTTCTCTGAGCAGCCCTGAAACTCTTTCCAGACTGGTTCCAATTTCTCTTCAGCTGGCCTCCAGCTAAAGGCTGTTAACCACTGTATCCAGTGTACTTTGCTGTATCCAGTGCAAAGGCTTTTCAGGCATGCTCTAGGCTGACCCTGAATTGAGCAGGTAGTTGGCCCATTCCATCTCTGTGATTTTGTGATTATATATTAAATATGTCTTTGGCCTTTCAAAGACAATTGTAATGGATTTGGAAACAGAACATATAAAAGGCAATACAAAGTCTCAGTATAAGAAACAAAATCCTATTCAAGACAAATTTGTATTTCAAATATTGCAGCATCATTGTATAGAAAACGTTTGCCTACACATAAACTCGGCTGGATTTAGCAAAAGGACCCTCTTTGATAACTCAACTGTGTTGCACAATATTGAAGGGTAATTCAGACACACCACTTTAGATGCATTAGAGGCCTAGCGAATTCTAGGAAACTGGTGGCCCTGCTGTGTTTCTGGTGAACCATTATAACTGCCATACAAGGAACAACAAGGCTGTGGATATAATTAACTGAAAGTACAAACAAGAAGACACCCAGCCCTTTTATGAAACTGCATATTTCTCACTGTGCCCTTTTTTTGATCTTCTCTGTACTAATCTTCTCATTAATGAGGAAGTCCTGATAAACTTCTGAGGAACCCTTGTGTTTTTCAGAACTCAGTTTGGAAACCGCTGGTTTAGTATTAAAAGCAATGCACTGACAATTTTGGAATGGAATCAAGAATCCAAAAAAGACTCTCTAGAACCCACAATTTATTTATGACTTAATACGTTCTATGAAGGATGTTCCAGAAAATTTAAATCTTTCAATTTTTTCTTGTTCTATGCAGTGGATGACCCTGTATATTATTTTGATTGTTGTAATGTGGTCAATACTGCTAAATAAAAATGATGATTTCTGAGCCCTTCGGGGATCGGGCGGTATAGAAATTGAAGAAATAAATAAATAAATACATAAATATAAGGAAAATGGAGCCTGCTATACATTATCTATCAATCAATCAATCAAGCAAGCAAGCAATCAATCAATCAATCAATCAATCAATCAATCCCAATTTATTGGAGATGTCTGACAGATCCCCAATAGCTGCTAGGGCACTTTTGGGAACCAGCTTCATAGGACACACTTGAAGGAGACATCCAGTACATGCCAACAATATTGCCCTTTCGACACGGAAGGACCAGATGGAGTTAGCGATGACTGCTTTCTATGCTGTCCCCCTTGGTCTTGTCATACATCGATCATTTTTAGTGCTAAACTCCCCACCACTGAAAGCTTATTTGGTCTGTGAATGACAAACAAAAAAGACAGCAGTGGCATCTAAAATAAGGTTGTCAACTCTGAATTTTGAAATTCTGGATGTTTGGGAGTGCCTGGGAAATGCAGTGTTTGGAGACAGGAGGAAACTCAGCAGGATTGTGATGGCCTCTGAACTTACTATTTCCTCCTGGAGGAAAGAGATCTGTTAGAATTGCTGCAGAACACCGGGCCCCACCTGAAAGTTGGTCAGCCTACCTTGGTGACTAACAAAATGGATTCCAGCAGACATTTTTGAGAGCCAGAGCTTTCTTCTTCAGATGCATCTGGCTCATGAAAGCTAATACTGGAATAAATTGTTAGTCACTGAACCCCACTTTTGTTTTGCTACTACAGACTAATACAGCTACCCACCTGGAACTTTTCCTAAGGCTTTAGCACTGATATGTAAAGTTTTCCCACATATACATTCTTGCAATGCTCTGTTGGCAGGACACACAGGTAGGAAATTTATTGCCTGAACCATTGTGTGATGCTACCTTTTTTATACTATACACGCCTTATGTTACAATACACTTGCCCCAGATTGGCTGCTGAGCTTCTCAAGCAGAAGTGGTTGTTGTCTTGTAAGGAATGCAAAATTCGTAGGTTATTGGGTTGATTTTAAACTGTTTTCTTGGCTTGCTATTAAAAGGGGGAAATTGTGTGACCTTTAAAATGCTGATGCAAAAGGTGTCCCCTCCCCCCATTTCTACTCTGGTATATTTGGTACTGAACAGAACAGAAAGCCTTTATTGGCATATTAAAAAACACAATAGCTACAAAGCAAACCAATACAGCAAAACACATCCAATGCAAACCTGCATGACACATCGATCCATGTTCTCACCTTCAACAAAAAGAAGGCCCCCAGTTCTCATTCCACTGGGCCCGAACCACCCAACAACAAGCAAATTCTGTCTGCATCATACTGATGCCATATTTGCTTTATAATTACTCATTAGCAAGAGAGACAGAAATTGAAACACATATTAAATCTAAAATTAATACCACAGATAAACATTTCAGAGCTGCTACAGAGACATGCTAAATTCCCAGGTTAATATATTATAGTATAGCAATAAAATATTAGAAAGTAAGGTGGCGTGATAAGAAAGAGAGAAGTTAATTACTTATGCTCTAAACATACTTAGACCCATTGCTGGATTATTTGCATTCAATTATTTCAAGGAGAAAGTTTGCCATAATCTCAGGGTTGGTATTATTCAGAAGAATTGGAATTGCAACCAAGTCAGCAGGGGCCATGGTGAGTAGTGGTATGGAATTTACATATCGATCTCTGACTCCCTTGGTTCTCGAGCAGTGAAACAGAGAATGGGCTATGGTTTCAATCTGTGTTTGGTTGCAGGAACATAATCTTTGAGTTTTATCAAGATTATTGAACCTGCCACGCAAAAAAGCGAAGGGCATAACATTAAATCTGGCAAGCGTCAAGGCTCGCCGTTGTGTTGGGTTAACCAGAGTAATTAAATAGTTAGCCATTTGGCCTTGGATCGGGGGTATTGCTATTTGGTACTGGTGACACTGAGCAATGCCTTGTCCTGGGCTACACAGAACTGATCAAGTAATTTATTTCTGGGATGCAGACAAAACCTGGCTATTCTGAAAATTATAGTACCATTAAGAAAAAAAGAAAGAAAAGAAAAAAGAAAACCCTCCTTAATTCCACCTACCAGAGAGGAAGGACAGTTTCTTATCAAAAGTCTGAGACCAAGAAAAGAATTAAAGTAATACAGTAAATTCTGTCCATGCCGCTACCACCCTTCGGTATCTGGTCAACAGTTCTATGCTCTTATGCAGGTTTCAGATCTTGTTCTTTGTCGCTCATGGAATAAGGCTTTAAGGGTCACAACAACCGAACTGTAATAAAAGCAAGCATCATGAATTTGTTTCATGGGCTAATTATTTGCAAATGATGTCAATAATTAGTCAATTGCAGCTACAGCGCAAGCAAGCCTAATCTGAGCCAAATGTGACAAGTTCCCATTAGTTGTTGAGAGGTGTGGGTTCCCAGGGGTTACTTATGGGCTGTTGTAAAGCAGACTGCTAATTTTCCAGATTTCATTTGAGTCTTGACTTTTGAGTTTTTTTCTTCTTATGATCAAAATATAGATTGCCCTATTCATGTGGTTAACATGGGAATTTTGACACCTCATTATGGTTCATTTTTTCCATTTTATATGCTTTGGAAATTTTACGGTGCTTAATTTTGCATTGATGCCTTTATACGCATGTAAATTGTTCGTTAAGGACATTTTGGTATCATTCCTTGTAAATTCAGAAAAAGAACAGAACAAAATATTGCCAGTTCTGTGTTCTTAACTATTAGTGATATGTTCTGCTCTGTTAAACTGACTTAATTGGATGATGTGCTGCCATCTATTGGAATGTGCTGAAACAGCAGACTCGGGCTTGGAAGGTCTAATTGTACTACTGAGGATATTTTGGGGAGCTGCAAAAACAAACAAACAAAAATATCTGCCTTGGGAGAGGGAGGAAAGATGTTTGTAAGCATAACCTCAGCTTGCAGGTTCTGTGGGGCAGGACTTGGAATGAATCTTGCAAAAAATTTAAAACAAATTTTCTTTTTCACAACAAATCATATATTAACATAGAACTTAGTAATACCATAAAACCATAATCATAGTCAAATTTCCTCCTTTTTGTAGTTTGCCAACCTCAAGACCATTTTTTTTACTCTGGTAGGTAGCCAGAAAGTCTCCAGGTGAACTCTTGGTGCACTGACTGCAGCAGCCAGAATATAAAAAACACAATTTATTGGATCTCAGAATCTGACACTCAGAGTTATATTATTTCTGAACATGGGCTTTCCAGTTAGCTGCCATTAACAATTACCAGTTATATGTATGAGACATAATATGATGTTGCTTTTTCAATAGTATGATATATATTCAACTGTAATCAATTTTATATAAAACTCAGAGTGATCGAAAGCCATCTTGCTGAACTTTGGCTAAACTAGAAAGTGCTGTTACCCCTGCTTGAACAGCTGTCTGGCACAATGCACTCAGAAAGGCCTTGCTAGATCACTCCCAATCTAAATAAGGGGATAAGATGTTTAAGTAAAGATGTGAATAGACAGTGACATTCATTATGCTATGTGTCTAGATTAAGCAAAACGTTAGTTATAAAACCAGGAAGGAGAAAACCAGATGACTGACTATAAGTTACAGAATAGATAATGTACTCCTATATATATATCATTGAGTGGATATTATAGCCATTGTGCTATGTCTGTTAGAAGTTCAAGTGGGTATTGAACATGTATTTGGTGTGGACTATTTCAGCCTAATAGTCAAGTTAAGGATGAACAGTGAATGACCTGGTAACCTGTAAATGAGAACATCTGTATTTAAAAGGCTCCATTGTAACCTATTAGTGGAATTTGTGTACTAAAAGCTCCTATAACGTTCATTTCAAATCAGAGGTGTAGCTAGACCAGAGTACGCCCAGTGCACACTCTGGCTTTTGCACCCCCCTGCGCCCCCCTGCGGCACCCCCCGCTCCCCACGGCGCCTCCCCCACAGCGCCCCCTTGTGCACCCCACCCCATTTACTTTTAGGAAAGTAGCAGGCCAGAGAAGAAGCCTGGAAGCCTGCCTGTGTTGCCTGGGCCTGGTGGGAAATGTAGCTTCCGGCCTGCTCCATTCCTAAAAGTAAGTGGGGTAGTGCGCCGCAGGGGGGGCGCCGTGGGGGGATGTGGAGGGAGAGGGAGGGGAGGGGGATTTTTCTGCCCCCCATGTGACTAGAAATGGTGCACCCGGTGCGTCGCACACACACCCGTCCCCTGGTGGCTTCGCCACTGTTTCAAATAATGAACAAATACAAGAAAGGAAAATATAAATCATTTTGTATGTGACATGCATATACCCATGTCTAGAGGCTATAAACCACATCATCTCTGAGAAGAAGGGGGGGAGCTTAGTGAAAGTATATAAATGACCTCTACCTCAGAACAATCAGGGTGCTCCACTAGTGTGGACACTAAAACTTTGCTGCTTCACCAAACTTTGCTGCTTCACCAAATTTGTCCTAATAGTCTTTTTTAGGGTCTAAGTACCCTAGTTCATGTTCTTCTTGTTTGATATGAATATTGGTGCCCTTGCACACATGGATCAGGGCATTTGCTTTTAACAGTTTAGCATTACAATGGTCACAACCCCAGATCGATAAATGGCTAAATTCTATAACCAAACCTTAAAGAGAGGGGGCATTAATAATTCCTAAAGTATAAGCTGATCAGGGAAAAAAAGATCAAAAATGATTATGGTCCTAAGAGAACGCCCACTAAATAAACAGAGCCCTGAAACAAGGTGTTAAGAGACTATTATTAAATTTCAAGCTCCCAGCCAGGCAGTTTGCTTACTTCTGCTTTCCACACATTCTGCACCCTTCTACCTCTAGAAGCTCCACCCCCCTCCTGGCTCATCCCATTCCTATGCAGGGATTTCATAAGCCACTTTGGGACTCCTTATGGCTGAGAAAAGTGAAGGATAAATCCAAACTCTTCTTCCTCCTCCTCCACCTCCTCTGCAATATTTTTAGTAGTTTGGTCAAACTTACCTAGAAGTGTAAGAGGATGCCAACTGGATGTGTCCTTTGTTATTTCTGACACATAGATTATGCTGTTGATGTAGGATGAAAGAGGGTATGATTGTGGTGCCCAACATTTCTTTACCAAATATCAAGCCAACAGAAGAGATTTTTAAGTAGATTTCTTTGTAAAGAAAGGGGAGCTGTCCCCACATGTGCAGACTCCACCGAAACAGTATATCCACGGCACCTTTATCCCTTTCCCTGAATTCGCCACACCCTCTTTGTTCCCCCATTGGCTAAGGGTAGTTAAAGTCACAGCTTTCCGGTCCACCTAATTACATGTTCCTCCTTAATATGTGGCCCCTTCCATATTCTCCTTGTATGTTCATTATAATACAGTTTGTCGTCAGAGCAGGAGGAGAAGTTAATATGTATTAGCCTATTAAGCATACTCAGTATGTACAATCTGATACAAGCTTCGCCCTTCAGCTTAGTCATCCAGCAGTCTTATCTTGTCTTGTCACAAGTATCCTCCCTTATGTCTCTGGTCTTTCCCCTTTCTGTCAATTTCCACCCCTCAGTCCACAGCTCCAATCACTGTTTTCCTTTCCTACCTTGCTGGGCTGGCAAACCAGGCAAACAGACCTTGCAAATATTATCAGTCTGTCTGTATCAGAAATATTGTATGGGTGTGCAGCATTGACTCAGATTGGAACCATGCAGGGGAGTGAAAGTGAATTCAATCCTTCAACTTCTGCTCAGTTCCACTAATCAAAACTGAAGGAAGAAATAAAGAAATGTCCTTAGAAATCCTAATGTTTTGGTTTACAATGCTAATTCTGCTGACTGCAGAAGAACCTGAACAGCCTGGTGATTATGGTAGAGGCTAAAGTGGCTGCAGTATCTGGGACAGAGCTCTCTCCTTGATGGCTCCCATGGTCCATGACGTGGTCTGGAGCTGTACCAGGATTGCACCAAAGGCCAACCTTAGTGAGGAGGGTGTGGCCCAGAATGAACCAGCTGAAGTAGCATTGACTTTCATGGGGCAGGTACTCGGATAACATCCTAGGGATTAATGGAGTGTGAGGAGTCATAAAATCATAGAGCTGGAGGGGCCGTAGAGACTCAGTCCAACGCCGTCTTCAATGCAGGATCCCAGTTTGTCCAGGGCAAGTGTTTGTCCAGCTGCTGCTTGAAGACTGCCTGTGAGGGAGGACTCAACACTTCCCTAAGCAGCCAGTTCCACGGCTAAGCTACTCTTGTTGTAAATTTCCCCCCAGAACCTTTCTGCCTGTAATTTGTATCCATTTTTGTGAGTCCTGCCCTCTTCTGCAGGAACAGCTCCCTGCCCTCTTTTGAGTGACAACCCTTCAAATACTTGTGCATAAGGATTAGTCCATTTGCCCCCAAACGAAAAATACTTGCCTCTCTTCCCTCTTCTCTTTGTATCACAAGCTTGATCCAAACTGGGCCTCCTTGCAGTTGCTATTAAATAAAATTAAATATGTTGAGATGTATTTGGGGAAAGTCTCATTATGTCTGTTATGTAGAGGCAGCTGGGATCCTTCCACATAGTGGATCTCTTACATCTTGTCAGGTTTGGCCTTACGGTCTGTCTAAACCTGTTTGTGTGCTACTACCTTTTGTCTGGAGAAGGAAAGCATTCTTCGCCTCCACAGCCTGCAGCAATGCTGCTTGCCTGCCTGCTTGCCTTTCAGAGGGTACAAGCAAAATACTCACTTCTCTGCCCTACAGATGTGCTGCCTATTGTGGTGGAGGGGTATATTTTTATTTATTTATTTATTTATTGTTTGGACTTTTATACTGCCCCATCCCCGAAGGGCTCTGGGCGGTGTACAGTATAAATACAATATTAATATAGGTAAATAACTAAAACCATTAAAACAGCAATAGCAACAGTAAGAACAATAATAGAGGCGTCCGACTAACCCCATTTTTAAAAATTCTCCCCGGAGGAGGAGGACAAGTCCCAAGATGACAGGCCCAGATGTAAAGGGCCAACTATAGGAAGCCATTCAGCTGCTGGGAGTTCCTCCAAAGGCCCGGCGGAACAGCTCCGTCTTACAGGCCCTGCGGAACTCATTGAGGTCCCGCGCAGGGAGACCCCTGACAGCCGGAGGGGAAGAGAGTGGTCCACCAGGCCGGGGCCAGGAGAGCCGTAAAAGCCTATCTGAAAGGCTCCATGTGGGAGGCTGCCAGCCGCATCATTGAGGGACCAGGGACCACTAATAAATTGGCCTCCACAGAGCGGAGAGGCCGTGCAGGGACATATGGGGTGATGCGGTCTCGAAGATACGAGGGTCCCAGGCCGCGTAAAGCCTTGAAGGTCAACACCAGCACCTTGAAAATGATTCGGAACTCTACTGGGAGCCAATGTCCTTTGCCTTTACTCCCCCAACCCCATCTCTAGTCCTCAGTGTGTCCTGTAGTTTAGAGAATGTAAACAAAACAGGCACACTATCTTCTAAATTATCTTGCTTTAAGTAACCCAGGGAAATTTATTTCAGTTCAAGATTCAGGTGTCATTCGCTATATTTACATTCCAAAGGAAGCCACTGGGTAAGTCTCACACTTTGTACTTAGAACATAAGGATCTGAAGATAAAGAAAGATCTGCTGTAATGTGACCTATAAATGTGCTGCCCCTTTGGGAGCCTCTGAACTTTATTGACCACTACAAATAAAGCATTCTAGAAGGTTGAGGCTTCTTGAACAGTAAATTCACATTAAGCCACAATAATAAAAAATATTATTATTATTATTATTCCAAAAGCATGCAAGTGTTTGCCAAGTGTATCTGGCATGACTTCTTTTAGCTTTGCTTGAAGATGATAGCGGCCTTAAGGCAAAATATTATATTTATTATTCTAATGACTGGGTACTGTATGTGAAGGTTTTTTCCTGTTTTTTGGTTAGATCCCCTTAAGGATAAAATATCAAAGGAGGGGAAAATCTGCTTTTCTGTATCATGAGAGATGAGTAGTTAACATACTGTGACAGTCATAAGCTTCAGGAATAACATGTCTTTTGAATATAAGACAAGCTTCATGTTTGGCAGGCCAGTTTTAAGTTGAGTCCTAGATTAGTGAGTATGCATTCACTTAATTTTTTCACCTGACTACATTACTCAAATAGGCACAGCTAAACTGAGGAAATTCTCATTTAATTGGTTTTAAAATTAGTTTAACTGGTTTTATTGTGAAACCAATATAAGATGCCATAGTGTAAGACTGGGTTTGGTTGGCCTGCTCCAGAGGGAAGATTTAAGATATGAATGAGTTTATAGCATTTGCATGCCAATTGTGGTTTTGAGGTGTATTCATACAGTTGTTGGTATTAGTAATAGCTGTATTGCATTCCCATGGCAACTTATCCATTGCATGGAAAACACTACAGTAAGCACCATGCAGCCTCCTCAGAGATAGACAGTATTAATGCAGTTTGAGAAGGACTGAGGTAATTTATATTTTCTGTGGTTTAAAAGTGTCCTGGATGCTTGAGGCCTCAGACCAGGTTTCTGGCTACTTGATGGCAGATAGGTTACTTCGGTTCTTCGTCAACCTGGGGGCATGAATCCTTTGCCTGAGGTTCCTTTTTGCCTGCCTTTCTTGTAGATATTCTCATACATTGCTGTGACTTGTCTGTTTGTGTGTCCTACCAAGGCCTAGGGGCTTGTTGAGGATTTCATTGGGTGAGTGCTCCTAGTACCACCACCACTTCTGCTGTGTCTTGCCTCCTGGAGTGCCATACACAGTTAGTCTGGAGACTCTGAATTCCCTTTGCTTTCACATGGCGCTGTACTTGGGCCTACGGGATCTTTGTTGTCCAGGATCTCCTCTAGTTCCTACCACCATAGCTGGGGGCTCTATCCCAAGGCTGCCCATTGGACCCTGTGCCTAGCTTTCCCTGGGACCACCATGGGTTCTCTGCTGCTGCCTAACTCTGCTATTATCCAAAATGCTGGAATCTTCCCTTCATTGGAGGGGGTTTTGCTAACCCCTACCCTTCTGGCTCGCAGCTTAGGGGTCCACCTGGACTCCTCTCTTTCCAAAGAGAGCTAGGTGGCCCATGCTACCCAGGTTGCTTTTTTTCATCTCTGTCAGGCTCAGCGGCTGGCCCCCTATCTCTCCCAAGCTGACCTGGCCATTGTGATCCATGCAACAGTCCCCTCCAGGTTGAACTATTGTAACTTGCTCTACGTGGGCCTTCCTTTGAGGCTGATCCAGAAACTGAAACTGATCAAGAATGCGCCGGCGCAACTGTTTGTGGGTGGTTCTTTCAGAGATCATATCACCCCCGTGTTGCGTCGCCTACACTGGTTACCAGTGGAATTCCAGATCACCTTCAAGGTGTTGGTGTTAACATTTAAGGCCCTTTGCGGCCTGGGACCCTCATACCTTCCTGACCGTCTCACCCCATATGTCCCAGGTAGGCCTCTGCAGTTGGCAGAGGCCAACTTACTGATGATCCCCGGCCCCTCTATGATGTGGCTGGCCTCCACTCGGGCCAGGAACATTCTGAAAGTGTCAGTTGGAGGATGTGGCTCAGAACACAGGAAGGGC
Organism: Sphaerodactylus townsendi; assembly: GCF_021028975.2. Lineage (NCBI taxonomy): Eukaryota > Metazoa > Chordata > Lepidosauria > Squamata > Sphaerodactylidae > Sphaerodactylus > Sphaerodactylus townsendi. The sequence continues at coordinate 106,560,752 of NC_059425.1, forward strand.
AGTTAGTGAGTGAGGGTTTAACTGAAGCTGAAGCCCAGTTCGTTTTTTCCTGAAGTTTTCTTTTGTTAATTCGTTAGAGCAACTTGTAAGCTTGCCTGTTATATGTAATAAACTACAAAAAAGAAGTTTCTATGAGTGTATTGAATCAATAAGCAATTCAAGTAGAAGGGGACTGTGGAGTCTTCCTTGACATGGTGGCAAAGCCGGAGAGAGGGATTTTTGAAATACACTCAGTGAGCATTTTGTTGGCAAGCAAAGAGTGTAAATTTGCTCTAGTACAAACCCACAGATTTCCAGTTGAATGTGCAGATGGGAGCGAGACCAGTGAGTGAAACCTCGATCTAAAAAGGTGGAATGAAGTGCAGGTCACACTGGAAAGAGCCCAGAATATGCACACCATTTTTTTCTAGCTGAGCCAGAATCAAGCAGCAGAGTGGAAATTAATTGGCTCAAGAGTTGGGGAGCCACGGGGACAGCTGTTGAATGGCAAGGGAGTTCGAGAGACATGGATGAGAATGACCAAGAAAGGTCTGTGAAATTGTTACTACCCCAGAGGGACTACCCAGAGTTAATGCAACCAGGCAGGGGATGAAGTATAGATACAGGACTGATTCCTCCAGAAAGTACCAAATCCAGCACTGGAGTGGGATGGATGAGGATGCTGCAAGCGTTTATGCTTGCAGCACAAAGAAAACCTCCATGAACTTTGCTGATGCAGGATAGACAGAGGGAGTCGGGCTGCAGCTTGGCAGAAGAGACAGTTCCCCAGGTATCAGCAGGGTGAGTCAGTGGAAAGTTTTTTAGCTTTGTTTGAAGCTGCCTTGAGAGGAGAAAATGAAGTTCCCAGAAGAGAGCAAGTGAGCAAAATTGAGCGCATTATGGCCCTATGCGTTGCTGGAGATTTAGCCTCAGTTATTAGGTGAACTTTTACTTACACTTGGGGAAGAAGCCACCTATGAGAATATTTAAAAAGGCAGGCCTTTTAGCCAGGATTTGGAAAATCAGAGATCCAGTTGAGAGAAGAACTGAGGGGAGCTTTCCCTAAGAGGGAAGGAGAGGAAGGAGAGCTATGTTGCTTTACATGGCTCGAATTTGAAAACTTATAATAGTTCAGCTAGAATGGTATAGAGCTGCAAAGGTTCAGTCCATAGAAGACTTTTGCAACTTGATAGCAAGAGAGCAATTTTTTCACACACTCCCCGAAGAAATCTCAGCTCTTGTTCAAGCTAAAGAGAACTTAAATTTATCTGACTTGGCTGCTTTCGCAGACCAGATGGCCGCCATAAAAAGCAAGGAATATAATCTGCTTTTTGTGTGGAGAAAGGGGTCACTTCAAATCACAATGTGCAAGAAATAAGAGAGAAACAAGAGTGCAACATGTTGGAAATAATCGGGTTTTGGTGCAAAATGAAGATTGGGAGGAGAGTAATGATTCACCAGGTAGTTCTGCTTGTTCCAGTGAAGGAGAAGAGCCGGTCACCGTGGTGATGAAGAACTCTGCTAAAGTCCCTGGAGAAACTCTATGCGCTGACAACTAAAGAGAGATATGCTGGTGATGAGGAACTTGTTAAAATCCCACTGAACAAGAACCAAGAGTGAGAATGGGAGAGTTACAGCTGGTTGATGTAAAATGAGTGGTGGATATCCCTGAGGGGAACAGAGACAGTGGGTTGGAGATCTCCAGGGCTATATGAGGAAAGTGTTACTTGGGGAAGTTGTGGGTGGAAGGTTCTGTTGACACAGGGGCAGATATAAGTTCTATCAACAGAAAGTTGTTAAAGCAAATAAGTCATCAGTTGGTGGGAAGGATGCAGGTTACCCCATATGAAGGACCCCCTATGTACTTAGATTTAGTACTGATTCATATCCAGACTCCCAGAATTAGAAAAAAGGACATATATGCCATTGTACATGATGTTTCTGATATGCCTTTTATAATTGGAGCAGATGTGTTTGTACGCAATCTAGACAAATGAGCAGCAGTAGTTACTTAGGTCAAAAGGCTAAAACAACAAGCACTGAGAAAAAAGAGAGAGAAACAGGAAGGCTCAAAGGGGAATTAGAAGATGTACATGAAAAGTTTCCAAACTAGGGATTCCTAAAGCCTGGAAAAAAAACTTAAGTCAAAATATAGGTGAGCAAAAAAAGAAAATTAGTGGGGTGGAAGTTGGAGTTGACAGCAAAAGCTGGAGTTAACTAGAAGTCACAATTGAGAGGGAAAGAAAAGATGAGTCATTAAAGCACTCCTAGTCCACAGCTTAAGTGGGAAGTTGAAACTTTCCATTTTGAGGATAAAAAGAAAATGTATGTCATATGAAAGGTCTGAGCAGTTTAAAACTGAACAAAAAGATCATGTACTACTCTTAAAAGAAGTTATGTGAAAAGGCAGAGGTTGCGCTTCTGGAGAAGTTATCTAAAGAAAATCCTGAGAGAGATTTATGGCATATGGCAATCTGGCTTATTGTATGCGCCATAAAATGGAGGTGCAGGGCTTTTCTGAGAAGGGAAGAAGTAACCTTACAGTTAGTAATTCCAAGAAAGTAAGCAGGGAAGAAATTTTAGAACTGGGCCTCATAGTGGTCCCATTGGCTGGACACCTAGGAATAAGAAGCTGACTATGGAAAAGAATTCAAAGGCAGTTTTTGGCCAGGGTTGACTAAAGCAGAAGTTAAGGATTTTTGCAAGACATGTGGATAGTATGTCCAACGGGTTGGGCAGCGCTACTGACAATAGAACTAGGTGTGAGCTACGACCCTACCCAGTAATTGATGAACCCCTTTGCAAGGGTTATCAGTTTGGACATTTTAGGTCCCTTTACCTAAAAGTAGTCTGAGGAAAACAGTATATTGTAGTTATAGTTGACCATGCAACCAGATTTCCTTGTGCTCTTTTGTGTGAGAAACATTACATCTGTGTCAGTAGCTAAAGGCAATCTGTAATGGAATTTTGTATTGTCCACATATGGTGTGATGAAAGTACTAATGACTGGATCAAGCCCCTAATTTGATGTCACAGGTGATGAAAATTTTCTGTAGTTGGCTGAGGTTCAGCATGCCTACCCTGTAGTGGCGTTATAACCCTCAGTCCAAAATGGTTACTAGTGGAGAGGGCCATTCAGAATCTACGGACAATTGTTGTGAAGTCTTATGTACTAAAGCATTCCAAATTCATGGGATCAAGCGGTACCATATTTGGACGTTTGCTCTCTGTGATTCAGTCCAAAGAAAAGCCTAGGATTTAGTCCAAATCAAGTTATTGTTTGGTAGAGATATCAGAGGTCCTTTGGGCTTAGCTAGAGCAAATTGGGAAGGCTTTACTGACAACTCTTGTCCCAAGGATGTAAAATGCATATTTCTGTGAGCTGCCAAAAGAACTCTGCAGGAAGTAAGGACAGCTGCACAGCAGAGAATTTGAAGCAGGCTCAGCAAAAGCAAAGACCTACTTTTGATGTTAAGGGCTAGACCACGCAGGGCTTTGCAGTGGGTAATAAAGGGATTTTATTACTGCTTCCAGTGGATAAGCCTGTTAAGTTGGATGTGGCTTGGAAAGGGACCTTATGTGATAATACAAGGTTTTACCCAATGACAATTATGTAATTCAAGAAGATGATGAAAGCGAAGAGAACTGTGCATCACGAATAGGTTGAAACCGTGGATTGTGAGAGATCTGTAATGACTTTTCCAGTACAAGTTGACACTCAACGCGAGATGAGTTTGTGGAGATGGAATTTTGAGGAGTGCTCTGATGTGAGTAAAGTTAAATTTCAGATGGTGGTTTATCAGAAGGGCAAATGTAAGCAAGTTAGACATTTGTTAAAGGATCCTTTTGGAATTGTTGTTTACTGAACAGCCCGGGTTTCTGACTCACCTGATTTCCCACCACATTGACTTACTGGAAGTGCTCGCATTCCATAAAAAACCACACCCATACCCTATTAACAATCGTATGAAAGAAGTTGTGGAGAAAGGAGGGAGTTAAACAAATGTTGAAGTGGGATATTATTGAGCCTAGTAACAGTGCATGGGGAGCACCCATAGTACTAGGTAGAAGAAAAAGCAAGTGTCTGAGGGGTGACCCTCCTGAATTCAGACTGTGTGTAGACTTTAGAAAGGGATGCCTAGAAATCTAATGACAACTCTTGATCCTTATCCCACACCCCGTTTGGAGGAATTGGTGGAAAGATTAGCTAGCCAGGTGCTAAGCTTTATAAGCACCTTTGGACTGTTCAAAGGGGTATTGGCAAATTCCACTAACTAAAGAAGCCTCTGAGAAAACAGCCTTTGTATGCTTGGGCTTGGGTGCATTTTCAATTTAAGAGAATGCCTTTTGGGTTAAACGCAGACTTCCAAAACCTTCCCCAGAGGTTGATTGATAAGGTTCTTACTGGGTTAGATTATGCCTTTGGTTATCAGGATGATATAGCCATCATGTCTGATTCCTGGGAGACCCGATTTGAAACATATAATGAATGGTTTTGGGTAGAAGGTTCAGGAAGCTTTGGGTTAACTTTGAGACCTGATAAGTGTCAATTTGGATGGAAGGAGGTGATATACCTTAGTATCACTGTGTCGGCAACCTTGGTCAAATTAAGCCTCTTGAAGCTAAGGCTGCCAGTATTAAGAATTGGCCTATTCCAACCACAAAAAAGGGGATATTCAGTCCTTTTAGGATTAGTTGGGTTTTATAGAAAGTTCATACCTCAACTAAGTGAACTAGCTACAATTCATTATCAGACTTATGTAAAAAGCTTAGCTCCATTTAGTAAAGTTGTTTGGAGCGATAGGGATGTCAAACTGCTTTTGACCGGGGTAAAAAGGGCTACGTTGTAAATGCTCCAGTATTAGTTTGCTCCTGATTTTTAACAACAAACCATTTGAAGTGTATACTGATGTTTCGGAACGAGGTTTAGGTGCTAGCATTAGTTCAGAAAGGCGTAAGACCAATTGATGCATCCAATAGTTTTTTCCTTTAGTAGAAAGCTGTTACCTAGAGAATGTGCATACTCAACGATCGGTGAAGGAATGCCTCGCCATTTTGTGGGCAATCAAAAAATTACATCCTTACCTAATAGGGATCTAAGTTTATTGTAAGATCTGACCATAATCCTTTGGCACTTTTTGAGCAAGATGAAAAACAGCAATGCCATTATTTCTTTGAGAGATGGTCCTTAGCCCTACAAGATTATGAATTTGAGATTCGACATGTAAAGGGTAAGGACAATATTATTGCTGATGCACTAAGTCGTCAGGGTAATGGTTAATTATATATAATTGCCTGTATGATATGATTGGATCTAACTGAAATTTTGAGACATTTAGCCCCTAAATTTCAGCTGAAAAGGGGCATGTGAAGAGTTCAGGAACATTCTGAAAGTGTCAGTTGGAGGATGTGGCTCAGAACACAGGAAGGGCAGTTAGTGAGTGAGGGTTTAACTGAAGCTGAAGCCCAGTTCGTTTTTTCCTGAAGTTTTCTTTTGTTAATTCGTTAGAGCAACTTGTAAGCTTGCCTGTTATATGTAATAAACTACAAAAAAGAAGTTTCTATGAGTGTATTGAATCAATAAGCAATTCAAGTAGAAGGGGACTGTGGAGTCTTCCTTGACACCGTCTCACCCCATATGTCCCAGGTAGGCCTCTGCAGTTGGCAGAGGCCAACTTACTGATGATCCCCGGCCCCTCTATGATGTGGCTGGCCTCCACTCGGGCCAGGACTTTTACTGCCCTGGCCCCTGCCTGGTGGAACATGCTTCCAGCTGACGTGCGGGCCCTGCGGGACCTTGGTGAATTCCGCAGGGCCTGTAAAACCGTCCTGTTCCACTGGGCTTTTGGGGAGGCCAGCCGTGGATTTTCTCCTCCAGATGCACCCGTGCTGAGTGCCATACTGCTTTTGGCACATCCGGCATAACATCTTGTCAGTATGGCCTGTCCCCTCCCGGCCTTCAGTTTGTGCGCCACCATTTTAATATTGAATACTGCTATGTTTTTATATGTCTTATGGACCTGAATTATGACTTTTAATGTATTATGTATTGCTGTATTTGTATCATTGTGTTTATATTTCTGTATACTGCCCAGAGCCCTTTGGGGGTGGGCGGTTCCCAAATGAATCAAACAAACAAACAAACAGTCTGGGGAAATTAGTGAGGCGAGACCTGGCTCAACAAGAGGTTGTGCAAGCTTGGAATCTTTGTTGCCAACTTTTGTGGAGAGCAGTCTACAAGAAATATGCAGGATAACAAAATAAAAGGCCCATTCTGCACAGCACAAATCAGACATCCTGAGGACACAAAAAAGGGGTCTTAGGGAGGAACCCTGCACAACTTTCCCCAAAGATTTCCTCAAAATGCCTTCTTTCTCCTCAAATTGACCTATTTTGAGGACACTTATAAGTGCATCCTTTCCCCCTAAGTCGCATGCAAGACATCCCTGCGTAGCTGTGCAGAATGCAGAACTCAGGAGGCATCTTATTTTTGCAGCCTGACAGTTAAGCTCTCTGGCCAGTTTCACTCTCCATTTGAACCCGACATTCTTTGAGAACTCCTGGAGAACAGCAGAAGTCCCAGTGGACTGGAGGAGGTCTAATGTTATCCCCAACTTCAAAAGGAGGGGAAAGGAGGATCCTAACAATTATCATCCAGTCAGCCTGACATCAATACTAAGGAAGATTCTGGAGCAGATCATTAGACAGACGGTCTGCCAGCACTTAGCAGGGAATACTGTGATCACAAAAAGTCAGCATGTGTTTCTGAAAAACAAGTCATGCCAGACTAATGTTATCCTTTTTTTGGATAGAGTGACAAACTTGGTAGATGAAGGGAATGCTGTGGATATAGCATACCTTATTTTTAGCAAAGCTTTTGACATGGTGCCCCATAATATGCTTGCAAGTAAACTAGTGAAATGTGGACCTGACAATGTTACTATTAGATGAATTTGTAATTGGTTGACTGACCGAACCCAAAGGATGCTCATCAATGGCTCATCTTCATCATGTAGAGAAGTGACTAGTGGGGTGTCACAGGTTTCTGTCCTGGGCCCAGTACTATTCAATATTTTTATCAACGACTTGGATGATGGAATAGAGGGCATGCTAATCAAATGTGCAGATGACACCAGCTAATACCCCAGAGGACAGAGTCAGAATTCAAAATGACCTGGATTGATTAGAGAGCTGGGCCAAAACTGACAAAATGAATTTCAACAGAGATAAATGTAAGATACTACACTTAGGCAGAAAAAGTGAAATGCACAGATATAGGAAGGTGACACCTGACTTGACAACACTACATGTGAAAGGGATCTGGGAGTCTTAGTAGCAGTGGTGTATTTGCCTAGGGACAGGGGGTACCCTCTGTCCCTGGGCGCCACTGATCTGGTCGGGGGGGGTGCAAAATTGGCCATGTGACCAGGAAGATGGGACCTCATGTGACCAGGAAGACAGGACCAGGAAGTCCCTTGTCTCTTCTGGCACCCTCAGCCCCGCCCATGTCATCATCGACATGGGTGGGGCCAAAGAACCCAGAGGACCCCCCCAAGCCTCACCCTCCTCCCACCTGCCAGCTCCCCCCAAGCCCCGCTCTGAGCCGGCAGCCAGCAGTCCCTTCTGCCCTCCCCTCTGGGCAAGGAGACCTTGGGTAAGGAGTCCCCACGGCTTCAGTGCCTAACTCGGCTCCATCCCTGGCGTGTGCTCACCCCCTCATTTTGCGTTTTTCAAAAACCGGCAAGAAGGTATACCTTTTTGAAAAATGCGGGCTGCGTCGGTGAGGAGGCAGCAGAAAAACAATATGGTTTATTTTTCCCACCCTAGGAGGCATGCACCAAGCAGAGTGCAGTGGGCTGGGCACAGAACACATGAAGGTCATGGCTTCGTAGGCATGAACCTGCAATGAGAAGGAGAGCTAGCGGAGAGTGTGTGTACCAACGAAGATGCACAGCCAAAAAGTTAAAAAAGAACTTCCTATGTTTTTACAAAGCTGCGCAGCCAGAATTTTTTTTAAAAAAACTTCCTCAAGCAGAGGGGAGGTCATGTTACCACCCCAACACAACAGCCAATTGGAAAGAGCCGCAGAGCAGATTGTGGGCTCATGGAAATAGCTACAGTTTTTGATCCTGGGATTAACTGCAGAGACCGGGATGAAAAGGTGCTGTACCTTATGGAACTGGGGTGTGTGTGTGTGTGCGCGTGCGTGCGTGCGTGTGTGTGCGTGTGTGTGTGTGTGTGTGTGTGTGTGTGAGAGAGAGAGAGAGAGAGAGAGAGAGAGAGAGAGAGAGAGAGGAGGGTGGAAGGTTTATTTTCCCAGTGGGGATTCACCCTTTGATAACACATTGGATAAATGGAACTATTTATTTGTGCAGTTGAATTAGACAGTGACCAGAAGATGGCGATGTAGGACAGCTAAATCTGCTACAATTATTTTTGACTGCTTGCTTGCTGCAGCTGAGGCTCCTGCAATACATACATATCTGTTTCCACAATAGGGTCTTACAGAATATAAACCTACAACTCTGTTTAATGCTTTTAATATCAAAATATTTGAAAATCGTGTTTTGTTTTCCACTTGGGTTCAATTTAGAGCCACATCGTATTACATTATAAGCCTGTTTAAAATGTCACTATTCTGAAGAGTGAGAAGAAATGATGGGAAGTATGTTTCTGAACATACCCAGAGTACCTTTGCTTCACCACTCACTGTAGCCAGTCCCTTTTTATCTGATTAGGGCTTCAGAGCTACAAGATTTTATTTTAAGCCAAATTTGAACTTAAACACAGTTCAAAAGTTGCTTTCTAATGGGCAACAGCCCTCTTAGGGAACATACTACTTCAGAATGAACATCAGAGGCTGCTTACATACCAGAACGTGTGCATTCTTGCCGCAAGCAGACAGCTTTTGAAAGGTGGAGGAACACTTTCAAATAAGTAAGGCTCTCACATGCTGAAGTACTGCAGTCTGTTAGAGCATCACAGCACAGCAGAACACATTTCAGCATACTTCCCAGTGTGCTTTATATTATACAATGGTGCATTTTAACTAGGGCCTTTGAACCACAAAGGGGTAAAAAGATTGCGCAGGGAAGACAGGAAGACTGCAGAGAAACTGAATGCAGTTCTTATGCACTGTGGAAAAGGTGAGCAGCTACCCATGTGGAAGCAGAAGACTGTTTTCAGAAGACTGTTGGAACAGCTCAGTCAAACAGAGGTGACAAGAGATAAAGATCTGGCGCCAATGGGCAAATTAAAAACTATTCAGTTATGGCACATACCAGAAAGTTCTGAAGGAATTCAAATGCAAAATTATTGATTTCCTAATAAAAATATGAACCTTTGTGCTAATACTGGCCTCCTTTCTGGATGATCAGAAGGTAGCAACAGTAATTACATTTTAAAAAACAAACAAACAGGATCCCAAGGAGTGCAGGAAATTACATGCCAAGTACCCTATTGTCTATTTTGGGTAAGTTAGTGTAGGACTGTTATTTTTTAAAAGAGCTAATAAACACATAGAGGAACAAGCTCTACTGAGGAAGAATCAGCAAACTGTTTAAGTGGGTACATATTAGCGAGGTTTATAAAATTATGTGTGGCTTGGAAAAGAAAGTAGACACAGAGACATCAGGGATGAGACTTTGGTCTCTGTGCACTGCTTGAAGGCCTTCTCATGCACCTGGTTGGCCACTGTGTGAGACATGCCATTAGATTAGGTGACCCACAGATCTGATCCAGTATTGCTGTTCTTAAGCTTTTCTTAAAGAAAACAACAATGGTGGGTATGAATATTTACTGAAGGATATTCTATGATGCTTACAGGGAACATCACTGCACTGCTTAGCCTGGTGCTGACTGTTGGTTTAGCTGCTGAAGCATAAACTACAGAAGACAGTCTGCTTGTGCATTACTCCAAGCTGTCAATCTCCACATCTTCCCTCCTTCTCAGAGCTACTTCATCACTTTCTAGGCGGGGCACATGCCTATTTTACTCTGGGTACTAGGAACCAGAGTTCCTGTCTTGGGGTGGCGGAGACAACACCTTGCCCCCTCCTTCTCAGTACCTTCTCAGTTCCTCACAGGTTCAACCCCAGCAGCCATCACGTCCCATGGGGTGGCTGATGCATCTTATAAAGAGGGGCCCACAAGCCAGCTTAGTAGTGATGGCTGGCCCTTTAAGAGTGGGACACTCACTGGTAACTGGCTTTTTGACAGCTAGTTGTCTGAGGATAAGCTGTTGGAAAGTTCCATCCTGTATGGGTGGGAAATTAAAGTAATGAGGCAGAAATGGCTCCAGAGGTCCTATTGGTCCCTCACAGGCTGGGCCACACCATCGTAAGGCTTATGAGTAGAGGGAGGAACACTACTGGGTATGTCAAGGGCCTTCAAAAGGCTTGAGGGAGGATTCAGAGGAATCTAAGGAAACCCATCAGTTCTGGTTCCCTGCTCAGAAGGGAGTACTGCTAGGAAAAAGGAGATGGATTAGGGTAGAACCCAATCCTGCTCCTGTCTGTCTGAGGCCAAGGGGAGGCCTACTAGCCAAATTAAGCCCTGGTGCATGGTGGCCAGGAATGGGATCCTGACAATTCCACTCTACTAATCCTATTGAAGTCAGTGGGTTTAGAAGGGTGGAACTCTGTTCAGGAAGGCAATATCAGTGATCAATCTCCTAAAATGCTTTAGCCACCAGCTGTGTCTACAGCCTTGGAACAGAATTAAGGTACTGACCATAAGGATATTGATTTAGATATGTTTGTTTATTTATCCAGTTTTCTTCCCAATAGGAAACCATGGTGAGGTATGTCTTTTCTGCCTTTACAAGGTAGCACTTAACAATGAATCTTGCCACCAGATGCAACTTTTTTGTTGAATTTTACATGTTTTTTTCCTGTGTTTGGCGCTTGCAAGGTCTCCTGGGAAGTGTAGTTCCCACCAGGCCATTTTCAGCCTCAAGTGAACAGGCTGCTTTTCCAGCCTGCACTTTCAGGCTGAACTAAGATAAATTTGGGGGGTGGGGTCACCACGGGTGGTGGGGGTGGGGGTGATTTTCTGCCCCCCCCCAGGCATGCGCCTGATACAATGAACCCCCACACCCTGTTAGCTCTGCCTCTGGGAAAATATGTGGGAAGTTTTGCATATCATAGGTTGAACTGAGACAGATTGGAGGATATTCCATCCCTATTTTCCCACCCTCTGAGCAAAGTGTAAAGCCTCCTTCCAATTTAAGGAACCTTTCTCCAACTTCAGTGACTCCTCCTCTGAAGGAAGTCTTCAGACTTCAGCAGGAGGAAGACTCCTTGGAGGATAGTTGAATCCACCCCAGTGACCAACCCAAGATCACCCATGACAGAACAGTGATTTCAGCCTAGATGCTACTCTGACAGTCTACAAACACTACACTATGCTGGGTTTCCAGGGTGGGATTTTTAAAACTACTCTCTCAATGCCTGCTTTTGCATACAACGTGTTTCTAATTCCTGCTCGCACTTCTGAGTTCAAAAAGATGGGAAGGCAGTTACTTGATAGTAATTCATCTGAGGCTAGGTCTATTCCTAGCTGTTTGGTATTACAGTGACAGACTACTGTAGAAAAATGTTACAGAAAGAGATTCACAGAAAGGGTAAAAATAGATGGTTAAGGGGCTGCTCAGGAGACAACTTACCATATCCTGGGAGTGGAGATTTCCATTTTATAATTAAAGTTAATCAGATCAATTACTTGTTTAATTATGATTTATGTTATCATGCTTGCACTTTAAGTATTTTTAATTGTATTTACAGAAAATTATGTGTTTTCTGCCTTGACCTGATTAGCCTGAGCTCATCAGATCTCAGAACTTAAATAAGGTTGGCCCTGGTCCATATTTGGATAGGAGACCACCAAATAATGCCAGACAAACCACCTCCAAATGTAGTCTTGCCTTGAAAATTCTATGAAGTTGCCATAGGTCGACTGTGACTTGATGGCAAAAAAGTGCTTTGCTTAATGTTTTTTAAGCTGCTTTGGGGCACTGCTGAGAAACAAGGGAGAAATTGCATCAGTAACAATAATGATATATCTGGAATATGTTTCCTCTAGAATCCCAAGATCAAATGCACTGATGAAGGCATTATAGTTGCTCTTGGACAGCTTGTAGTCCCTGTCTAGAGAACATGGGATATGCTTCTTCAGTTATAGTTACCACAGGTTAATGAGCGATTAAAGGGACATGATGCTGGGATCCATGCTTGATCTCCCCTGACACAGGGAGAGGGATAAGAATTGGGACTGTGATGCTAGGAAGCATGCTCCCCACAATGCAATTTCCCAGGGGAAAAAGGAATACAATACAAACATCCCCTACCCATCTCAGCTAAAAACAGACCAGTTTCAATTTAGAAAATGGCACAGGAAAATAGTTACTTAGCTTCCCCTTCATTAATGCTTTGTCCCTGCTCTTTTGCTCCCCCTGGCTTCTTTCCAAGGCCAAATTACATGACAGGGGATCCCATCATGATGTCACATGCTGTTTGACTCTAAAAGCATGAACTAAATGGGAACCACAGCAGCACAGTAATCAAACTAACAGAATGTTTCCATGAAAGCCCATATGAACTTTCACAGAGACCACTGCACCAACTCAACCCTCCCACCAGTTTGCAATGTTGTGCCCACTTAGCCAGTGCACGGGGAAAGTACAGCTAAAGATGCCCCAGCCTTGCACTTCTATTGCTTGCAATACTCAACCCATCATTTATCCCTTGTCTAAGCCATAAACAGCCAGGGATACAAGGAAAGAGACATACACCCTTCTCTTCTAGTACTGCCATTCTGATGTAGTTAGGTGGATTGAAGAGCTACTATATGAATGAATGTTGTAAAATACTGTCAAGTCACAGCACTACATGCTACACAAATAGCAAGCTGGATTCAAATGCTGCTTATTGTTTGATGTAATGATTACTTCTTCAGCTGTCCATACCCTATAACTAATATTTTTAATGCTGTTCATATACCTAATTGTATTTATATTACTGAAATAACTTTGAACAATGATGGTCTGAGATCAGAGGGTGGGGAAGCCATAAAAGATGTAGATCAAAAGAGACAACCTTTGCTCAGTTGTGATATATTAGAAGATGATTGTACTACAGTAGGATTTAGTTCAAAATATGTGTTTAGCAGATATCCCACCATTCCTCTTTTCAGTTCCAAACCTACCTGTAGGCCATTTCCCCCTTAAAAGTTAAAAAAGTTTCATTATTCTTAATACTATTTAATTATTGTAAATTAAAGAACGCAGTTATTGGACTACAGGATAATCAATTCCAAAGTAAAGGGGATAAAACAAGGATTGTCATTTGCCCAAGAGTAGTCAGAAGACAAAGAACAAGAAAAATAGAGGGGCAAAAGAAAAAAGGCCCAGTCAGCAAAAAACAGAACAGAAAGAGAGAAAGGGCAGCAGGCCTAATAGTAGGAACACAAATAAGACAGAGGGCAAAGGTCAACAGCAGCCCCAAAAAGAGAAGCGACGCTGGACAAGACACATCAAGGAGAGCACAAGGAGATGAGGAGGGGGACACCCCCAACCCTAACCTGATGTTAGCTTTAGTTGAATTATGGATCAGCCCAATAGTGTATGTGAGCTACACTGTGCTACACTGTTGCTACACTGTCTTAAGTCAAGAAAGACATTATATCACTACACTAATGTAGACAGTGGGAATGTTTTCAGAACTGTAGTTCCCAACTAAGCCTTTTTTTTAGGTTACCAAATTGTCATTCATGTAAAGTAAGAAGGTAATTTTTTTTCACATGGAACTTGCCAGCAAGACAGCAATGAACCCAAGATATTCAACATTCTAATAAAATAGTAATGCTGCAAGCTCAGCGTCTCATAAAACATTTACAATCTGCAGATAGTAAAGTGTAAACAAGAGATTTAAGTCCTGCTGCTGCTTGGACAGATAAGAAACAAGTTTGGAGATTAGCTGCAAGATTATTCCACACAGGTTAGACAGAGGTTCATTAAATGACTATCTGTCTCCTAATTTGCTACAACAAACTTGGAGGGATGCTGAATTGGACCCTTGGAAAGAAGCCTGTCTCTTAACAAATGTCGCTTGCCCACCATGGCAGTGAACATCCTGGAAGGTAGCTTACTGCAGTTATTGTTAAATGAGCAAGGCCCATAAAGGAAAAAAAGGACGATTACCTGTGCCAAGTGGGTTTCTTCTCCTTTCCCCAGCACAGAGTCTCCTTCTACCTGTCTCCCGCTGCTTTGTATTCCAGAGCAAACAAACATAAAACAAGCTGGGGTTTTGCAGGCAGAAAGGGGTGGACTGTATATAGTAATGGGACTGAAGGTAGGAACAAGTTCATCCTTGATGGCTAGGGTCAGCAAGCCCAGGGCTCAAGCATGGTGAATGGGTGTGAATGGAGGGTTGGGGAGACTACCTTAAGCTGCAAGATCATTTTTATTTATGTTTTTTAGGAAATAAAATATTATTATTTTTTCTTTCATGGGCTTGTTACATATGGAATGGGGCTGTATCTTTGGGTGGGAGGGATGTCACAAGTTTGTAGTGGGCCTGGAAAAATCATTTTTGACCCACTGCGGGGAGGGAACCAATTTAAATTTCACCTCAGTGGTGTTCCTGAGTGAAAACATTATTTTCTTCCATATATACAAATTGTAGCTCTACATTCCTATGGGGAAATAACTGCTGTTGCTCAATCTTCTGTCTCACCCCGACAACTAGATGTTCTCACGTAAGTGTAGAAGTATGTGTGACTGTATGACAAAGGGAGACACATTTGATACGCACATGGTTTGTGCATGCAGGCCCACATAAGAGCACATGTACATACAGCCATTGTAATTGAGGATGTTTGATTACCTGCCTGTTTGGCTTGAACCCTTCTTGCAGGTAGTGGTCACAGGAGCTGAACATTTGACAGACTTTTAATTTACATGTGAACAGCTTGAATATGTCTTATTGTTTGCACAATCACATACTGCTTTCTCACAGCCACTATCCTTCTTCCCTTACCATGTCTGCAGCCACTGCCTCCAACTTAAAAGATATATTTAAAAGAAATGGGAAGAAATAGAAACTTTTTAACATTTTGTATTTAAACTTACACCCATGGCATGTCTGTGCATCTCTTAAATCTCATTCCCTTGAATCAGATGTCAGCTATGAGAACTAATTTCCCAAGCGTTCAGCGGATGGATTGGCCAGGGAAATTTCCTGGTGGGCAGTTAGTCTAGAGGGTTGTTGGTGGCCAGGAGCAAACATAACCAAGTTATGTCAGAACCTTAGAGGCCATGCGGCTGTCATTGGCAATGACAGTTGATGTCAGTTCACCAAATGTTGCTTCCTCCTGAAAAGTGGCAGCAGTGTGAGGGAAAATAACTTGAGAACTAATCCTATGATTGCCTGTGAGTGAGCTAATATCGACCACTGTTTTCAATGATTAGCTGAATTACCCTGCAATGCTGTCTAGTAGCTTCATAGGGGGAAACTCTGCTCCAGGTCCATTATCACTTCCCAGTTTACTCCTGGAAGTTTCTCAGGGGTTGATTTACATCAGAATCATAGTCCAGAGGAAGGAGGGGCTTCAGCCTCCCTCACTGTGCCACCTTTCCAATCTGAATCAACCTCAGAGGTGCAGGTATACTGTGACACTGCATTTTTTTTCTTGGGAATCCTAGAAAAAAAATGTTTCTGCTATCCAAAAGGTGAATGAAGAATGAGATAGAATTTTGGGGTTCTTGTGCAAGCTGTACTACTTCTATCTGCAGGTAAATGAGTGCACTTTTAAAATACTTTCTTTTTTCCCCTTTTGGGACAAATTTGGCAGAGGCCGTTTCCGCACAGGCATTTAATGGTGGCCTGGAGACGGCAAAAACGCCATCTCCAGGCCGGCATTCTATTAATAAGGCTGCCCTCGCCGCCTCTAGCGCCGCCGAAGCCGGCAAAGTTTTCCCAGAGAGCTTTGAAGCTGCGCTTGTTGAGGAAACGCTGCCTCGAAGCCGCTTTCGCCGTAGCTTAACGGCAGCGCCGCTTTGAGACGCCTTCCCTGCATCTGGCATTAATTTTATCCCGCGGGTTTCTAGTGTATCGCTGGAAAGTTCGGGGGGACGCTTCGCTCCTGCGCGCCGCTGGAGCAGGAAAGACAGGGTTGGGCGGTCCCCAGGCCTTCGGGCGAGCGTACCGGAGGCCCAGGGACATGCCGGGTTGGCGGGCACCGGCGCTCCACGCCACCGCCTGCCCGGCTCTTTCTAGGACCGGGTCCGCGGCAGACGGTCCTTAGCGCCGGCCGGGTCGGCGGCCGGAACGGCCGATCAAGTTGCTCGCGATTCATGCGCGGAAACAGCCAGAGTTTGGGGTAGAATCCTAGAGCATCACAGCAACATTTTAACATCACTTCCAGGGTCACACCAAAAGTGATGTTGCAGAGTCAGCGCAACACCCATTTGCATTGCCCTCGCCTGTTAGAACTCCTGAAGGTTCAGTTGATTCCATTAAAATTAGAAGTATCAAGAATTAATCCTTTATCAGTGTTTTCATCAGTGATGGTGACTGACAAGGCCTTTGAAATATGACCAAGTTCCACCTTTCTCAGTTACCAAGAAAGAAGAATGTATGAAAATCAGGCTTGAAGTCATCAGAAGAGTCCTGCTGGATCAGACCAATAAGTCCTTGGTTCATCCTGACCAGATTTCTCAGAAGGCCTAAAAGCTGATCCATGCCACTTTAAGCTCAAGGTTAGAGTATTGTAATGTGTCCTACAATAAGGGAATGCCCTTAAAAACAGTTCAGAAACTTCAGTTGGTACAGAATACTGCTGTTACATCATTGACTGGTTTATGCTGGTATATTAGTATTACACCTGTACTTCACCTTCACTGGTTAAATATTTGTTTCCAGGAATAAATCAAGGTGCTGGGTGTTACCTTTAAACCATGACCTGGGACCCACATATCTTGTGAACCATCTTTTCCTGTATGAACTGAGGCACCAAGAAAGGTCAACAGGTGTCTCTCTGTTGGCAGCCATCCCACCCCCATTTAGCAGGTCCACTTCTCTACAGTCTGTTCACACTCATTTTTGATGGCTGAGCCGAGGAGTTGCTTACTGGATTTGATACAGAAATCTCCCATCTTCTCTTCAATACAAAGTGCAAAGCAGATTTATTTGGATGTGCCTCTGCTGGAAGTCAGCAATGAATATCTCTGATTGCAAACTGGTGATAATATTCATTGCAAGAACTGCAGTTTTAACTTGAGTTACTTGATGCAGTTTTAACCTGATCTCAGGTGTTTCAGCTTCGCTTTAAACTATATGGCCAAGCTTTCCCAAGATGTGGTTTCCGATGTATGACGCAAGGCTCTGGGCGCTAAAAAAGGCGCTTCCCCAGGTCGCCGTTGCCAGCAGGGCGCCGCTGCTGCAATGCAGCAGCGGGCGAATCTGACTCCTTCTTCCTTTCCCCAGGGCGGCGCTCAGCCGCTTCTAAACAACAACCCTTTAAAGGGTTGTTGTTAGAGGGAGCCTTTTCCCAAGCAGGCGCTGGTGCGAATCAAGGCCAGCCGGGAAGACGCTGGTCTTCCTCAAGCTCTGCGCTTTCTATTTTCGCCACGGTGGTTGCTACTGCCAGTGGTAGTCGAAGTCTCGCCATTACCGTCCTCCTCACCCTTCCAGGGGTCGGAGGGCAGCGTATGGCCAGCGGGCTCGGCACGCTCCGCAGGGCTAATTTCAGGGAGGGCATGACCGCAGGTGGAGGGCGGGAGAGGGCTTAGAGGCGGCCTCCCGGCAAGGAGCTTCTGCCGCCTGTCAAGCCTGCCCCCGCTTCTGCCTGGGTCGACAAGCCAGCATGCTTAACGGGTTTATGCCTCCACGCCTCAAGACTTGGCGTAAGGGCAGCAAGGGAGGCCGTGGGTGGGAAACGGCCTATATGTTTATATTTTGTGAGCTATCTAAAATAAACTAAATCAATAAGTGAAGAGAGGCCAAAGTCTCTTCCTGCTGCTGTCCACATACAACTATCATTCAGAGATATACAGCCTTGGAACAAGGAGGTCCCATTTAGACATCATGGCTAATAGTCTTTTGAATTTGAAAAGCCTTCATGAATTAGCCTTATCTCTCTCAAAAATCATCTAAGTTAGTTGCTGATGCCATTACCACATCCTGTGCAGCAAGACCCACAAGCTAGTTTTTGATAATACCTTTCCTGATTTGTTGTAAATATTCTGTATAATTACTGGATAATTGTTATTCTTTAAATAGCTTCCAAGCACCCTGAAGAGATTTGACCCTATTAACTTTCCTTTCAACTTTCTTTTTAACGAATTCTCTTTTTTTTAAAAGAAGTTTCAACTTTTGGACATTTTGGGCAATTTTCTACTTACATAATTAGTGAACTTAATAGCACTGTATTCTCTGTTTCCAAATGGCTCAAGAACACTTGCATACTAAGTCCTGGGTTATCTCTCTTCCAGTTGGTTCTATAATTCCCTGTTTCATAGCACGATCATTTATGATAGCTAGAAATTCTATCTTTTTGTCTCAAGCAGAAAATGTATTTACACATTCAGCATCAGGATATGTGAAATCCCCTGTTTTATTACATTGTCTGCTTCAGTCACCTTCCTTGCTTTATCCTCCATCTCCACCAGTGTTAGAGTTCTGATCAAGTGATAGTATGTCCCCAATTTTAAGTTACCCACTTGCACTTGAACTTGGTATCTTCACCCATCGTGATTCTATGCTATAGTTAACTCCTCTGTTGTTTCCTTATTATTTAACTTCATGCCTTCTTGACATAACAGAACAAGAGTCTTAACTTCATGGCCAGCACGACAGCCATGGAGGTCTCCCAGAATAATCTAGTCCCTACCCATACAGCAAAACATACTCATGATCTGGTTTTCTCTGGGGACAAAATGCATGGTTTGGTAATTGAAGAATTTTCAGTGCCACTCTTTCATGAAGCGGTCATTACCCAATGAGGTTTAGGCTCACAGAATTCAGAACCTGTGGAAAGAAAGGTTGGTTGGTTACAAAAGTCCACCCAAAGATGGCTTCCTGATACCTCTTGGACATTTTTTCATTCACCAAGATTCTTGTTCCTGTCACAGTCCTGGTCAATTTGTGGAGTATGGGGATGACCTAGGCCATGGACACGATACCTCTGGACAGCCCTCTACTGCAGAGCCTGAGATGCTCCTTCATTTACTGAGAATCTTGAAATGATGAACTGACCGGGCAGAAGGTTGGAGCACAAGTAGAGAGAAAAACCTCAAAGTGAATTTGCCTCCTCTATCACAGTAATGGCAGCTAAGCAAGTTCACTTCTCTCCTACTGTCTATGCCATATCATCCAGCAGAGCATTCCTGGGTTGTGAATGGGTTCTTATCCAATGATCTTGAAAATGAAGACCAAAAGACCACACAGTCCTGCTTTGATGCTTCTGTGAGGCACTTTGTGGATGAAATCACTTGCATCAGTCAAGACATTGATTTCACAGTTGGTGAAGTTCAGACTCATGATGCCATTGGAGTGCAGTCTGGTCCTAGTTGTATGGATGATTTCAGCTGGTGATGCCTAATAAAGTTGGCAAGCAGCTAAGCGATATGTGGCCCATCATGTCTAGACTTGACCCATGCCCCTCATGGCTATTATTATCAAGCTGGGTTGGGTTGTTTGAATGAATCTGGCAGGTAATAAATGCATCTCTGTAAAAGGGAGTAGTCCTGACTGACTTGAAAAGGGTGATCATGCAGCTCCTCCTGAAGAAGGTATCCTTGGAGCCCACTAACCTGAGCTATTACCATCCAGTAGCAAATATTTCATTTTTGGGCAGGGTGCTTGAGAGGGTGGTGGCCTCACAGCTTCAGCCAGTTTTGGAGGAGATTGATTATCCAGAGTCAGATTTAGGCCTGGGTTTGGGATGGAAATGGCCTTGGTTTTCCTGATGGATGATTTTTGTGGGGACAGGGAAAGAGGTAATAACTCTGGCTGTTTCCCCACTCACCTTTTAGTTAAGTGCTACTTCTGCCTTGGGTAACGCTGGATTCCAGCAGCAGCACTCCTCACTTCCTGGAGCTGCAAGCGACAACACAGCTGCCTCTGATTCCTGCCTTCCTCTTAGACCCCTCAGCTGGCCAAGGCCATTTCTGTTCCTGTTCGAACAGCAAGATTTTGGGAAACCCTCACACTACCTGCAGTGGGGAGCACTGACTGTGCGCTCAAAAACACCCAAAGCTTACAAAACCGTTTTGCCTCTGCTTTTTTTTTTTTTTTAGTGAGGAAACGGCCTCTATGTTTATTCTTCTGGGCCTCTCTGTGGCAATCAAAACCAATGACTTTGATATCTCTCTGGAGATGCTGGGTGAGTCAGGAATGGGGGGTACCATTTTTTGGTAGCTTCATATTTACTTGACTTATTTCAGAAGATGGTGATAGCAGACTGCTGTTTAGATCCACTGTCTTTGTGCCATGGGGTCTCACGGGGTTCCATCTTGTTCCTCACACTGTTTAACATCTACATGAAACTGCTGGAAGAGATTATCAGGGAACTCAAAGCCCTAAATAGCTTGTGGCAAATATACTTAAAGAACTACCTCCTCCAATATTGTTCAGTTCATCAATAACACTACTGATGTCATCCCTTGCCTTATTTGTTTAGATATTATACCCCACTTTTCTGCCAGCAGTGATCACAAAAACCTTGAACATTGTTCTGCTCTCCTCTATTTTATCCTTACAACAACAGCCCTGTGAAGTAGGGCTGAGAGAGTATGACTGGCCCAAAGTTACCCAGCAAGCTTCCATGTCACAAGTGGTGTTTTGAACCCAGGTCTCCAGATACTAGTCTGACATTTTTAACTACTACACCACACTGCTCTCTCACCACACTAGTTGCTGCTCTTTTGTTCTCTTTCATTACTTTATCTGCTTAAACAAGATCATGATTTCATTTTAGTTGTGATGCCTTTTTACCACGTTGCACTTCGATGCTTGATGTCACAGTGCAGATTTATAAGCTAATAATTTCTACAACCACAGAGGGATTTTTTTTAAGGCACACTTTGGCTCATTCCATACAACTAAGATGCCCTGGGTACATCTTTTAAAAAGTCATCCTCTCATTTTTTGTCCAAACAGCATGGACCAAAATGATGAGTTTGAAGAGACAGTGGGTTTTTTCCATGACCCACCAAGCGCTTCATTTTTTTTTCACTCAATTGATAAACTTTCTACTTCCATTTTTTCACTCCACTATTTTCGCCACTTGACTCTCTCAGAAGCGTTTAGCCATTTGCTGAAGATCCCCTGGGACGTTTGCTCTGCAGGCATTGCAGCTACCCACCTTTTTAATCAATAAAGCACATGATTGAACTCAGTTTTTCCAGCCAATTTTGGCAATGTATAGTTTTTAATTTTAAATATATACCGGTATATGGCATTTCTTCAAAGTCACAATGACTCAAAATGAGAATTGGCATGGATTCTCATTTGAAGACACATCATCAAAAATTTAGAAACTGGGAAACCATACATTGCTGAAATCGGCAGGAAAAGCTGAGCTCAATTATATACTTTATGGACTAAAAAGGTACGTGGCTGCAATGCCTGCAGAACAAACGTCCCAGGGGCTTCAGCAAATGGCAGGTGGCATAGAGGTGTCAAGCAGCAAAAAATGGCAGGTGGGGGAAAATTAAAGTAAAAAGCTTATAAATTGGGCAGGAAAAATAAAACACTTCCGCGTTCTACACAGGCAAGGAAAAATGAGGTGACAATGACTAGTGGGGAAAAGATGGCTAGTTGAGCACTTACAAAACTGAAATAAAACATCTTGAAGACATTTTGAGGAAAAAGCTGTGCAGGGTTCCTCCCCAAAATTCTTTTTTTCCTGTACTCAAGACATTTCATTTGTGCTGTGCAGAAAAAGCCAGAGTAAGGTAGATCCAATAGTCCACATACACTTGTATGAACTGAGTGGCTCAAACACAGAAGATAGATTCCTGTATATAACTTAAATTAAGCTGGTATCATTTGAAGTTGATGTTATAGGATCAGATCTGAGTTAAGATTCACTGGAGATGCAAGCCACAACGGTGACAAGTACTTATAATAAACTTATCTGACATTTTCTTATGGTTAACATAGGCCGTTTCCGCGATGTGGCTCCATAAACAACGCCTGGGGCGGTAAACGCCACCCCAGGGCCACCGTTTATAGCTGCTGCAACGCAGCAGCGGCGCATCTGACTCGCCTCTTACGGCGCTTAGGTCGCTTCTAAACAACAACCCTTTAAAGGGTTGTTGTTGGGGAGGAAGCCGCCTTCCGGGCGTGGCGATGCTTAACCGGCTGGAAGATCGCTATCTTCGTTTGAATACGATATCCCTCCGCCGTTGCTCGTCAGAGCCTCGCCTGACACTGGTCCTCCCACCTCCAGGGGTCGGAGGGAAGCGCATGGGCTTAGACGGGCCAGCGCGTTTACCTAATGGTGACATCGTGAGTCGGATCGGAGGAGCGGAAGAGGCGGTTCCGCGCGGAGCCACCTCTCCTGCAGCTGCTTCTGTGCCATTATCTTGCTCGCGACGCTATGCGGCGGCGAGGGCTTCCGCCCCCACGCCGCCAGAACTCTTGCCGGCGTGGGGGCGCGAGGTGGCCGTGCGGAAACGGCCATACAGAAGATGTGGGCAAGATTTTATTTATTTATTTAGCTTATTTATAGCCAATTGTTCTCATTGAGACTAAAGGTGGATCACGGAATAAAGAAACAGAGGGGGGGACATGTAATCATGCAACATAAGACGTCCAATGAACAATAGACCAGATGATACTACAATAATATTTCCTTCTTAGGTGTATAAGATCTGACTGCAATTCAGGAAGGCTTACTTGGTAGTAATACTTTCTCCCAAATAACCATGCATAGGATTGAGATGCAGATGACTTTTTGGCATCTCAACTGTCCTATTTGGGCTCAGATGCTGAATAGGACATTGTGATTTTCAGAACTGAAGCTGGTATTCTGCCTTTTACTTTAATAGTGTGCAAAGTCATGATGAATGAAAGGCGTTTATATGGACTAGTAGAAAGAGATCAGTACAAAGTATGTTTATAGCTTGTTCCCATATGGATGAGCCAAGAGAAGGCATGGTGTAATAAAGCAATGTAGTAGGCTGATGTTATAAAGCAAAGGAAAGATCCATTGCTACAAAACAGGGGCTTTATACAGTTTAGAAAGGCTGAGAGCACCTCACCAGTTTCAAGACATCAGAAGGAATGCAATTTCTTTTATGAGGCTAAACCTTTTAAAATCCTAAACATGTGAACAAAAGTGTATTGAAGCTTGCTTACCATCAGACTTAAAAGGATGATACAATCTGCATAGTTAAAGAAGGCAAATTAGCCAGAATGTTCTAATAACAGAAAAATTGAGAGGGCAAAGTCAGAAGGAAGAAAACTTACACAAAAACGGGTCTGTTGCTGAATTTCCTTGGAGCAGAATTTGAGATATATTGAAAATTCCTGTTCAGTCAAGAAGAGAATTTTGAGGAACGATTTGAAAGTTTTGATAACATTAGTGAAATACATGGGTAAGGAATTCCATGTTTACTTAAGTTACCACCAGATTCTGCCTAAAGAAAATTTGAGGTGAGTTTGTTCTTACCCAAGCAAGACATCTGAAGAATTCTGAGGAACAATTAAAGAGTTTTTTTAAACGTAGGCAGGACTGGGAGACCTCTTAATGTTCATATATCTGAACACAAGTGAGAGATCTCACAGATACAACCCTTTTAAAGATAAGAATATCATGTAGCCACAGATTCCAAAGGTTTCTCACTAGGGGTCACTCCTGTTCAATGGGATGCCAGAACTGGCCTTGTCCACTCTTGAGACCTTATGTCCTATGAAAAATATGTAACTAAAGTTGAGATGTTGTCCTCCCCGCCCCAATTTGTGATGACTAGTGGCAATGGAGGATGGTAGTCCTGAAGTGCTGACAATTGTACAGGGGGAAAAAGGGTTCAAAACTCTCCTCTCTGCTTTTTATCGCTCAGCCCAGACTTTTGATCTCATTGGACTCCACCCTTAGATCTCTGCCCATGCTTGGGGGATAAAAGCTTCTCTTGGTAAAGTGCATCCACTGCTCAGATAACAGAGTGATAGAGACCATCTGAAACCATTCCTCAGGTTCTTGCTTGACTTGATATTCCTGGCACTAATCTTGGGAGGATTCACCTTGCTCTGGGTATGAACAGTTTTGGCCTGCTTTCCTCTGACTAGTGGGATTGATTTGGAACAAGACTGAAGGGCAGCTAGCCAGCCATTATGGGGAATATGAAGCCCCTCTGCGACTACACAGAAATAGGAGGGGTAGGGAAAATCTGACCTCTCATCTACCTGGTTCCTTTGAGTATATTCTGCTACCCTCTCAGGGGTTTTACTTCTCATTCTCCAATTTCTCTCTCTGGCCCTTATTTGGGAGTTGTCAGGGTGAATGTGTAGGGGTGAGATGCTATTTGGTTCTTGAAAATGCCTTACAAACTCCTGAAATTCCCTTTTCTACACAAAGCTGTGAGGACCCAATCCTCATTGACCTGTGGTCACC
Organism: Sphaerodactylus townsendi; assembly: GCF_021028975.2. Classification (NCBI taxonomy): domain Eukaryota; kingdom Metazoa; phylum Chordata; class Lepidosauria; order Squamata; family Sphaerodactylidae; genus Sphaerodactylus; species Sphaerodactylus townsendi. Next base: position 106,585,349 of record NC_059425.1, read on the forward strand.
CTAGTTCCTGTTGCCTTTTGGGCCTTTCTAGCTTGCCAGTTGTTGTGAAACTAATATATGTTTCAACAGCCACAGGATCAGGCCCTGAACATGCATCTGAGGATTCTCCACTCACTTTGTTTAATGTTAACAGTGACAGCCTAGACTATAGTTTGTGTTTGCTGTTGTGTTCACCTGTAATTATTTCTTTTAGTGAGGATGCATAAAACTTTCCAATTGCATTTAATTCAGCACAAAACAATTTCTATATTTCATGTCAGAGGCTCGAATGAAAATGGAGATAGTTCATCAATGCTGATATGCGGTATAAAAAGAGCTGAGAAGCTTAGGGGTATGAGAGTGCATAAAAATGTTTTGTGTCCTGACCAGTACATCGCTTAAAAATTTTTTACAATCAACCTCAATTGTTCATTCTTCCCATGCAGAAGATACTCACATATTCATTTTTAAAAGGGCAAATCAACCATAATTCAGTATATAAACTGTGGAGCTGGTTGTGAATGTCTGGATGAATATTCATTAGAATCTCTTAATCTGCCATCTACGGTGATTCATTAGGCATATGTAAATATCATTCACTTTAATTGCCCCTAAACTGACTTACCATAATATTGTCATTAGCAAATTATTAGTTATTTGTGTAACTAATGGTACATTATGGTACACACGTTAAATGGTCAAATATATGATTACAATTATGAAGATGTTTTATGCTGGGAGCTTTCTAAACCGTTTGATGAAATATAAAGGAGTTGAATTGAATGCGGTATGTTAACAGGGCAGTTGGAGAACTTTATTATTACTATTATTTTCCACCTTTGTGTGTGTTGGAATAGACAGGCTGTTTATTGAGGGCAGGGCTTTGATGGGTTACAGATTGCAGTCCCCTTTCTTCCCATATCAATGGCTCTGGTGATTTTCACATGCATAATAACCCAGTTTTAACTAATGAACTCAGACCTCAGTTAATTATTGGTGGAAGTAACCTAGGATCCTGGAATATGACCTTTTAACTGAATGACCTGTTGGAAGGGTGAAATGCTAGTGAAACTGGAGGGGGAGGCATCATGCAGAACTCGATACACAGAAAATACCTATTTAAAGTCCAAGACCCGGGGATTAATTTTAACCAATGTGGAATTTACTTTCAAATGCTTAGGATAATAACATTAGGGTACAGCTGTAGAGACACTTAAGATGCAGTGCAAACCTGGGGTAGACTCACCTAAGTCAGTGGGCCTACTGAGGTGTTCATTCTGCTTGACCATCTTTAAGATCGCATCAGATAAGATATCTGTGTTCTGATAACATAGGTTTATTGATTCTACCATCCTTTCTTTGATCTTCATTCAATTCCAAAATGTGTTTGGCTCTGTCTTGATGTCATAGGTATTCTAACCCCTTAATGTAAAAAGGAATACAATGAAAACACAATGTTTAAATAATAAAAAAGTGAGAGTAGTGGAGAAGTGAGAAAACATTCCTTCTGAATCCTAATTAAATAAATAATAATTAAATAAAAAGAAATATAAAGGAGTAGCAAGGGAAAATGGGCACTGGTTTTATGTAAATGGTTCAGAAGAAGAAATCTTGAAAACTTCTGTCTATAAAAGATATGTGATATGAAGTGACTTTGCCTCATGGTCAAATTAATGGTATTATGAATCTGCTCTTATTTTGAATTGTTAGTGCTCAAATTTTGTGCTCCTGTTTCAAAATCGTGTGTGGCTCAATCCACAAATCAACTAGTCCAAGAGTATGTTAATGTAAACTAATTCTGTCACATTTATGTTAGTGAGATTAAACTGGTTTAAATGTACTTATACAGTTGTTAATGATTTATGAATTGCAGACCCATGTACCTTAAAAACAGTAATGTAGAGCTGACATTTTAAAAGAAAGCCTGTAAGGATTATTTAGGTAAATGGATCAACAGTTAATAATGGAAATGTGTTAGTGTTAATATAGCTATAGATATTCTATGGAACCTTTCATAGACATTTTTCACAATTCTTTTTCATTTGCATGTCCTATCAAATGGGGCAGGATTCAGGGTGCAAGCACTTACTTTGGCCCAGTTGAAACTTGCAACATGGCCCTTGCACATACATGATCCTATGTCATATTTTTGGAATATATGAATTTGGCATTGGGTGCAGCCCTCCCATGGATAGTGCTGGAAGGACCAAGGGGTCCCAGAGGGGTCAAGGAGAAGAGCTGAGTAGTAACGGAGCAGCACCAACAAAAATGCTTTGTTCATCTAAGGTACGCAGTTGTTCCAGGTGCTTACCTGATGTCAGAGCGACATAGATAACACATCACAAGCCAGATTCCATTCCAGTTATTTATTTATTTATTTATTTATTTATTTATTTATTAATTATATTTTCATCTTGCCCTTCCCAACTATAATTGTCAAAATAATTTTTAACCTTTTAAAGTGAATAAGTTGTGTGTGAAATCCTTACACCTTGAGGATGTATTTCTCTATGGAAAAACTCCTCCCTTAGGAACGTTGGGAACTGTTTATCTTGACTGAAAACCTGAAAGACAGAATTTAGTTACTCTGCTTATGGGAGGGACAAGCCAAAAAGCAGATGAAAATTCCAGCTTTTGAGTAAGAGAATCAGACTAGCCAGTTTGATTTTAATGCTAAGGAAGAAAGCATATATTGGAGAAATATTATTATAGGGGTGTGTATGCAGGTATGATTATGAATTATGATGTACATATTCTTTGCATCTGTAAAAGACGAAGGTCATTGTCTGGTTGGGGGTGACTCTGTTAGAGAGACCACCCTGTGAAAGATCTAATTCTGCACAGTAAAAAAACATTTATTTCTGTTCAAAGCCTGATTTTTGGTTTTTCCTTACCAGTCTTTATAAACGTAACTGATCAGGGCTAGATAAGAATTCTGGTCTGACACTTTATACGGTATTATTCATAAATTATGAAAGAAAAAGAAATTTATTTTGGAGTCACAAGAAATGGACCATATCATAGTACTAGATTTAAGCCAGATGACTTGCTTAAAAACAAGCAAGCAAACAAACGAACAAAAATCCTTGGGAATTGTTCCCTCCCACCCTGACTTTTGAGCTCATCTCTGGCAAGTGGCATAAAGGTGTGAGGCTGGACAGTTCTTTAAACATTATTTACTATTTCTTCCTTCAACTAACAAAATTTGCTCCAGCGACATACCAAATGAGAGCATTCATTAAGATTCCTTAACCTGACTAATCTGTAACAGCCTCAGGTGTAAACTCAAAAAGATTCTGCCTTTTGTTGTTGTTGTTGCTTATCAAGAGCCTCCTACAGTCTCTTCAACAAACCGCAGTCTAGTGGGATGAAGGACTGGGTATTGAACCAGGGCCACCTTATCCATTAGGTACTTTGGGCACAGTACCTAGGGCCTACGAACATTTTAGGGCCTACAAAAACAGAACTAAAAGATTACAGAAACTGAGAAGGAAAACAAAAATTAAAAATAAAGATATTTTGTATTTTCATCTACAAAAAAAATCCGACTTCCAGTTTTTAATGGATATGCACATTTTGAGATCCATAGGGGTCAACAGGACAGTTTTGGGAATGATGTCTGTCTGTCCCTAGTGGCATGTCGGGATGAAGCAGGGAGTTGAATACAAGAGTGCCTACGAAAACCTTAATGTGGCCCTGTGTTGAACTGTTAAGGAAAGGCCACATTAGGGTTTGCCATTTCCGACTCAGATAAATTTCTGGAGATTTGGAAGTAGCACATGGAGAGCAGAGAGTTCAGGGAAGGAACTCATCCAGGATATGATGCCATCAGGTTTCCAGTTCTGGCTTGAGAAACTCCTGCAGTGCATGGGGAGGGCAGAATTTGGAAAGGAGAAAGAACTCAGGACTTCCATTTCTGCTGGATTCTACCAGAGTCCACCCTCTGAAGGTGCCATTTTCCACCTGGGGAAATGATCTATGTAGCAGTGTGAAAATCAGCTGCACTTCCTGGAGAACTCACTCAGCACGTTAAGGTTGTCAGCCTGCTCCTGGCTCCTTTACAAAGCTAGATTGATTTTTCTTAGAGAGGGATTAAGCAGTGTTTCTTTTGAAGAAAAAAATACCTTTGCTTCATAACATTATCGAAAACAACATTAGAACAGCACACAGAGAGACAATTTACATCTTTCCTGAGGAGAATACAACAGACCCTGACAGTTGAGGTGGCACCAGTGGGAATAGGCTAGTTCTGGATTGAACATCCTGAGCAAACAACCCCCTCCCTCCATAAACAGTAAACATTCTATGCAAATTAGGCCTCCTTGCATTTACTAACAATTTTAAGCACAAGCCAAATATAGTGTGTGCGTGTGTGTGTATGCACACACACACGCACACACACACACACACACACACACACTCTAAATTACCATGTGTTGGTAATGTTGGGTTGTTTGTTTTTGCCATCAAGTCACAGCCAACTTATGGTGACCCCCTAGGGTTTTCAAGGCAACAGACATTTAGAGGTGGTTTGTCATTGCCTCCCTCTGAGAGCAACCCTAGACTTCATTGACCTCCCATTTAACTACTGATGAAGGTAGGGTCTTCTTGGCTTCAGGGATCTGACAAGATGAGGATAGCCTGGGCCCCAAACACTTAAATTTCTGTAAATACAATTTAAAATATTTAAAGTGAAGGCAGGATCATATAAATCATTATTAAAGCGATAAATGATCCTATCAACTTTTGATTTTAAAACAGAAGTCTCCACCTGCAAGATAAAATAACTTGTTTCCTCAGCAACCCCTTTGCTATCACTTTTCATCTCTCAAGCCCAAAAAGTTGCCTACCTTTGTGAAAACAAAGGGGTTTCCATGAGTAACCAGTTAATGCATGGTAGGGGTTACCATAGCACTAAAAAATTTCAACTTGTATCTTGTGGTACATGAGATAGGATGGGTCTGAGAGATAGACAGTTTGGATACTAAATGTTGAGATGCCTAGAAAAGTTGAATGAAAGTTCTATTAAATATGTGATCTTCCCTTCTTCAGGGTGAAAAACATAAGATTTTGATAAACAAATGCAAAGGAAGACAATGAAAATACAATTCCAATCTAGCATTTCTAATCTGTTTGCTACTTACAACAGTAACAAGCTTTCTGGTCACAATAAATCTAATAAGGAGGGAGATAAAACAACATTTGGTCCCTTTACAAAAATCCCCAAGGGGATCCGTGTGCCTATCAGTGTGTAAATCACACAAAATCAGCTAACACCAAATTGCAATAGTATTTAAAACCCATAATTGCTGTTGATTAGAATTCAGCCAGGGACTGTGCATAATGCCAATAGGTGACCCTTTTCCCGAGGTGCTCTACTGTGATTACTGAGACCTTGTAACAAATGCCTAATGCCATTTAACGATGGAACGACATATCTCTGATATGCAAATTTTTACAGCACAGCAATTAAGCAGTTTAGATTTTTACGACAGTGTTTGGGCTCTATACAACAACAAAAAAAGGGGGCCAATAAAGGCCTGTGATGGATGGTCCAATCCCCACTGGAAATATACCATGTAATCTTGTGGAGACAATGCATTATGGATAGCATTGTGATTATTGGTTGTTAATCTCCCTCCCCCTTCTCCTAGTAACCTTCCCCCCGCACCTCCCTTTCCCTCCTGCTATAGTCCATGGATGAAAACGACATGGCTGCCACATTGTTGGGGGCACGAGCCTTGGATACAGATGGGAAAGTCGGGGCATGGCAATCTGTTGTGCACAAGGAAGGCAGTGAAAAGGGGCTTGCAGCTAGGCTGCCTGTCAGCAGGGGACAGAACTGGGGGCCATATGCCTCTCTTCTTCTCCCTTCTGTCACCAAGTCTGCTGCCTCGTCCTTCTGTCAGGGGACACTTTAATGATGAACATGTTTTAAACAGTTTTGTTTACCTAGCAGCAGCCTTAATTAGACACCTTAAACCATTTCTGAGTTTGGATTTGTGCCTGTGTGGGTGATAATCACATAGTCTATGTGTTTCCCCTGTCCCCCATGCAGCAAGCTACATCTTGCGATCTTTACAAAAGAAATACTGAAAATCCAGAATTAGAAAGTGAAGATCTCTTCCCACTCCTGTCTTCATTATGCTAGGGGAAGTCATGTGAAAGAAAAGCTTATTTAAATTGAACTGATTAGTTATATTGCACTCTGTATTCATTTATTTACTATGTTTATGTCTCGCCTTTCTATGTACATGTGTGTGTAGTTAAGCCAAGAGGTATGTTTACAAACGCAAACATATGCACACACAAAGTATATCTTTATTTGACGTATAGTCAGACTCGTAATTAAGGAAGGCGTGGGTCAGGGTGAAGCAAATGGAAATTGGTAATACCACATTTTCTTCTCATTTTTAAGCTTGAATTTTGTCTTGAATAAATCTTTTATCGAACCTTTGAATTTTCTGGATAGATAAATATTCCATTACAGTTCATATTCAACTCACGGAAAGATCTGCATGTGTAATAATAGTTTTAAAAAGCTTCTAAATAAGTTTAGCTCCTTCCTTTTTTGCTTAGCTCCATAAGTCTCTGAAGACATGCTGTTGCCCCTCCCCCGCCAAGCAAGCTCTCCTTGTTCTAGCGACATGCGTGCCCCCTCACTCTCTCTGTGTCTCTGTGTGAGGGAGCCTCTAAAACTTCACTTTATGTAATTTCATCGGAGCCCTGACAGAGATTGGTGTTGAAATCCCAAGGATGCCTGACTGCCTTTTAAAATACCACAGCGGGCAACCAGGGAGGGAACTGTAATTTCATTTATCAAAGAAGCAGACCGTGCATGGCTGCAAAGAATTCTTCCGTCTGCTAACTCATTAAACAGACTGTACTACAATAATATTAAAGCCTTTAATTTGCTTTTCATTTGTTTTGCCGTTTGTTCATCCCCTTAAATATCAAAACAAATCAATCCAGTTTTATTCAATTCAGTTTTTATATGGTGCATTGGGGGGGGGTGTGTATGTGTGTGTGTGTGTGTGTGTAAAGTAACATTTTGGCTGTAAAGTGCTGGCACAATGCCAGTATTTATTAGTTCAGACAGGGATTTTAAACAAAACAAATACAACTATGCAAAAGGCATGTTTTGGCTAGAAGCTCTCCTGCACAAGCCAATGAGCTGTGCAAGGGAATGCTAATTCTGAGGTTCTTGTTTAGTGTAGATTAGTTTAGCACAACTTTGATGGTCCTGAAACATAGAGCCAAATGTTGTACCTTTGGACACTGCAGGCCAGACATTCATATCTGACCTATCCTTTGTGTTGTTTGTTGTTGTTGTGTGTTGTAGTTGTTGTTGTTGTGTGGTGGTGGTGGTGGTTTTGTTTGTTTGTTTGTTTGATAGACCTCTCTACCCAGAAGGGCTCAGAGCAGTTTGTAAAAGCCTGGATCAAACTGCAACAGAAAAGTAGGAGGGAACCTGAATAAAAAAGCCACCAACTTTGCCTCTAACCAGGTAATCTACATGTGAAAGGTTTTTGGAAGCTGAGCCATGTAGTAAGCAACAGGAGATGTGACTGAGTGGGCATTTAAAGGCTGCTATATAGTTGTGCTTAAGTTTGCCAGCTTTCAACCCTGAGATAATACTGGTCCCTGCAAAGCAGCAAGTGCAGATGTAGGCAGTGTACCATGGCTGCACCTGCTCTCCTCACCTTGCTTCTATGGTCAAAGCTCAAGTCTTTGCTTGTTGCAACCTGCAGGGTATGGATAGAAGGAGCACATGCAAAGGCATCACTGGAGGACCAGGGTAGAAGCCATGGCTGCAGATGCTTTTCTGTGTCCTTTAGAATGCATACAGTCCAATGTGGAAGGAAAGTCCACTGCAGTGGGACTTGGGTCCTTTATGCATGCACTACTTACTCTGCTGCTCTTTGCTTCGCAGTGGGGTTTTCCCATGTTTTTTTGTTTACACAGAGATTCTCCCCCTGAAAAGTGTTCCCAGCCGATCTGATCCACCATCCTCCCCGCCCCGCCCCGCCCCGCCCCCCGTTTCCTCATTGTTTTTGTGCAGCTTCCATTTGGGGAGGTTGCCTGCCACTCCACACACACACACACCCTGCCCGCGCACAATCTTTGGTCTAGTATTGGTTTGCTAGACCATGTCAATTTCATTGGGTCTATTGCTCCAGTGATAGACCTTCAGTGTAAAAAAAAGAGAAGGGTCTTCTGATCCTTCTGAAATGTGTGGAAGAGAAAGGTTTGACAGCTGCAGTTTTTCTTACTCTAGTATGAAATTGCTCTTAACTGTCTTATTTTACTTCCTGTCGCCTTAGCACAGGAAAGTTATCAAAGAAAGCATGTATTTCACCAGGCAAAGCATCAAAGTGCTCCATTTTGAAGTACTTGTGTGGTCAGTCAAACTCAAAACTTGAGTCCACAAGCAATTTTTCCCCCATGGTGTAGGGTTGATAAATCCAACTTGGGAAATTCCTGGTGATTTGAGGCAGAGTCTAGAGAACGCAGAAGATGGCGAGGTGGAGTTCAGCTAGGATGCGATTCCATACAATCTACTCTTGAAAACTGATCCCTAATCTGAAGATAACTTGTAACTTCAGGAGAACTCTAGGTGCCACAAAGAAGACAACTCCAAATGACAACTGCCTTTTGATTGCAAACCAGGGAATGCATGATGTTAGTATATCTGCACAGAGGAGGTATCCATTTTATAAATATAAATGAACATTGGGATTTTCATTTGTATATTTCATGCACTGTATATGATGTGGCAAATCAACAATTTAGTGAATGATTAAACAGCCAATGGCCACATGTTCTCAGCCAATTCTGTTTTGGACAGGCATTGGATAAAATGTTTTGAACACAGGAAAACACAGGACTTGGGATAATATGACATAATATCTAATGGAAAGATACCCAGAAGAACTAAAATAGAAACACTGTTTGTTCCAGTATGGGATCCTAATACTGGAACCAATTCTTTTTAAAGGATTCATTCATGCACAAGGTTTGTTTCTAGGACAAAGCAGAAATGTGCTCAGCTGCTCAAGGCTAATGGTACTGTATTTCTCAGTAATTCACATTAATGATGTAAAAGTTACCTTTGGCTATCCATTTTCTCTACTGGACACCTTGGCTGCTCTTCTGGTAAAGGGGAGAGAGTGGAAGTAAGGACTGTTTCATCTTCTGACAAATGGAGCTTTGACTCTTGAAAACTAGACATCTTGCTGGTCTCAAAAATGCTCTTGGACTGAGTCTTGCTCATTTACTTCAGCAGAACTGGTTGTTTGGCAGAATTGGTTATTCAGCTCATTTACTTTGGCAGAACCAGTTGTTAAAATGGTGCTAGTAAACAACCAGTTGTTAAATTATTTGAATCCCATCACTGGAACCCGTTGTTAAATTATTTGAATACCACCACTGTGTGTGTACTTCCCAAAAAATGCCATTTTATTCCTAATCTTTTATGTTGTGTATCATTAGCATTCATTTTGTTTCCTTATTTTTATTTGGACTTCTCTGTAACAGTAGTGTCAAACATCAGCACTTTTCTTTCAACTATTATTCTTGGTCATATACTACACTTCATACAGCAAACACACAATAAAAATAACTTCTTATTTCTAATTGACTGACCCCCCCCCCCCCACTCTCAATGCCAGGGCAAGTCTGAATTCTGGGCAGCTGTACTTTCCAGCTTTGTATGAGGCAGTAATCAGAGATATGTAATGTGTTGCTTTCCATAAGGAAGTAATACTTCTGGAAGTGTGCGTATGAATTGATATCTTAGGATTATTTCCCTCCAATCTTTAGAATTCCTTCTGATTTTTAAAGCAGTGTTTAAATAATTTGCAAAATGGAATTATTATTGAGTATGTGCAACCTCCCCTATAGATATGAGTCATCCCATTAAGATGTTTCTTGAATTGTCTGCTGGTTATCTTACAGTGCAATCTTATACCCTAGATTGAGTTAACTGATTTCACAGGATTGCACTGTAGGTAGCTTTTTTTCTTATTCCCCTTCAGTTATATAAGGATTGTTGTCATGTTCTGTTTGCTCCTGTAAATTAAATCAACTCAGTTATGTGTCATTATATTTATTTATTTATTATTTATCAGTCTTATATACCGCCCAACCCCCGAAGGGCTCTGCATCCTGCAACTAGTATTCCAAACCTTCCAAGCTCTTCTTTTGGTCTTCACATTTTTGAAGCAGTGCATTGTTGTTGACACTTTTAAAAAATAGCCAACAGCACTATTCCTTAGACTTCCTTAAACTGCTAAATGTAAGTACTATCAGACCTTGCCCCCTCTACATTAGAATCCCTTTTTCCTGTTTCTAACTGTAATATCAACATATTTCATTCTCAGCATAGCCAAATCTGTGGATACTTACATGCAGAAATTGGAGCCATGAACATATAAATTGGAGCCATGAATGATGCACCTGAAAAAAATCCAGGTTTGCACAAAAAATTAAATCATATATATATGTGTGTGTGTGTATGTGTGTATATATGCGTACGCACATACACACACACACATAGATGCATACATATAAACATACATATTGGGGGGGTTAAACCCTCCAAAATGATAGAAGTTGCACATGTAGCTTTAAGAAATGAATGCCCTTCGTGGCTGTTGTTAGGCGCCCATAACAGGATTGCTAGCCTTTAAGCCTTGGTTTCTGTCTGTTGAGTTACTGATCAGGGGAGAGGGCAAGGTTGAAGCAATAATGGGCTATAGTTTTCCAGGGTAGAAGCTGCAAGGGGGAGGGAATGAGGGATATCTGAAATCTAGAGTGGGCAGATGAAGATAGGTTTGCCCATGGGTGGGAAGGAGAGAAGGAAGTAGGAATAGGAAACAGGATATGGGTGCTTTCATGGAAGAAATAGAGGAAATTGGGAGGGGGGATAAGATGCTAGTCTGCAAGTCCTTGTGAGTTGACCACTTGTTATATACCTTTGACTTTGAATATAGACATTTTGAACTGTTTTGACCTTAGGGCAATTATTTCATTGATCAATTTTGAAATACATCCAATGTGCCATAAAGGTGTCTGTTGTGGGGAGGGGAATGGAAAGTGACTGCAAGCCACTTTGAGGCTCCTTAGGCCCCCTTGCACAGCAAATGTATAGCAGGTTGCAGTCGGGATAAAGCAATCCGTTTTCCTGTTTTTGAATTCACATGCATCCATGCAGGGTGCAATTGGTGCCCATGGAAGCAATCCAGGTTGCTGTTGTGCCTTTGCACGAAACATGTCTCTTTTAAAAAATTTACTTCCCACCGATAAGTAGCTACACAGGCATGCACAAATGAACCCCCACAGCCATGCTGATATCTCACAATATGACCATCTGCACCTGCATAGCTACGCAGATGTAAGCCGCGAAATTTTTAAAAAAAGAAAACAGAGGCTAATAAAGTGCCTCCTGCCTAGCTGTTCACTCACAAGTGTCTGCAACCCCGGATTTTTGAAAAGACTTGCTAATAGCGCAAAAAAACCGGTTTGAGGGAAATAACACAGGGCAGATTCATTTTAGGGCCGGGTTCTGTGCAAAGTTCCCCGCACTCCCAAACAGGTTTTTTACTGTCCTACACCTGTTTTTATTGGCCCATGCAGAACGAGCCTTAAAGGTAGAGAAATATGAGATATAAAAACCAACTCTTTTTCTCCGTGATCATCCTCTGAGGTGACCAAAGTTTTTGTTTTGTTTATTATGTACATTCACAAGTAAAGATAAGATTCTGCTATTAGTGTTATTATAAATGGGATCCTGCAGTTTTTTGAAAATACACCAAAATTAATAGACCAAGGTAGTATGTGTGCTATGTCTAATTTTTATCAGACAACCAAAGTTTTGGCCTTCTGTAATTATGTTGGTGTGAATCAAGAAGGCTACTTCATATGTAATGGCTGTATAACTAACCACCTAACCAGGACCATATGAACTTATAACCAGGCCCCTGGGCTTTCAGGTACTTCAGGGCTCCCTCCAGCACTTCCATTTTTCACTCCACTACAGCTGATAGCCTGTCCCAGGTATGGTAGGTACTAGACCTCAATACATATTCCTAAATCCATTTTGAGGGAATCCTGAAGAATTGTACTCACAGTTTTACTCACACACAATCAAGGTCACAACTAGACTGTATTGCTCATGGAGGTGTAATAAAGGAAGAGATGGCATGATGCTAGTGTGCTATTGGCCCACTGTTTTCTTCTCACCCCCCACTGACTCAAAACAAACCTTAGCGGATTGCAAGGGTGCCTTGCAACTTGCACTCAACTGCCTCACATGCTCGCTCAGTCAACACCTGTAAAAAAAGCGGAAGCCCTAGGGCTCTGGTAACAGTGCCTCAACAAAAAAACAAAAAAGAGAGGCCCCTAGTACCTGCGGGGGCCCATGGGCTTCAGTCTAGTCAGCGTTATGGATAATACGACCCTGCACCTAACCAGTTTTAAGTGTTAACAATAGCAAGTATCATGAAAGACTGCCTACAGCTTCCCATTGACCATACACAACTGGACTAACTACAGATTCCTACTGAGGAGCCTGGAATCGGGTAGCAAAGGAAGGAAAGTTCTTTTATTTGGGCATACTTTATTTATTTTTAGATTCCCACAATCTGCTGGATCCTTAACTTAAAAGTTTACATCTTTTCATACAAAAATTAATTTCTCTTTCACAAGTTCCACTCAGATTTTGTTGCTAATAAAATCAAGGATGTAAATACTATTAAGTACAAAACAGCCTGCTCCATAATTGTTTCCCTGCAATTACAGATTATATCAAGCCATTCCTTGAGCAGAAACAGTTTTTTCCAAGACACCAGTTCCCTATACCTTGAAATTTTATTAGGCTAAGAATTTCATGCACCATATGTTGTAATACGGGACTGGCTGCAATTGAACAAACAACTTTCTGATATATAAGTGAATGATAACCTGATTTTAAATGTGTTTATCTAATGAGATAGTAACCGTAATTTACAACACATATAAAAACTCCCACTGTTACTCCTGGTGCACCTTTTGGCTAAAAAGGTTGATGCACAGAGATATGCTAATGAATATGTCTTGGTTTTTACCAAGTCAGTAATAAAATTTGCATTTGATATTGTGCACAGTAAACTGGGTTATTAGCTTTGAAAATGAGTCTCATAAAATTTAAATATAGGCTTAAATCATATTAACTGTCCTGTAGATTTTCTGAGAGGCTTTAAAGCATTGTGTTTTGTTTCCATAGCAGAGAGAATGCAGATGTCATTTTGCCTTTTTTGGAACCTGAAGAATAAACAGTAAAGTAATCAACTCAACCCTTTGTCTCCCCAGCCCCCACTCCCCCAGTTTGGGTAGTGGGAAGACATTAGGTCAGGAAAATTACTCTGTGTCACAGATAAGAACAAAGGAAAAATCTAGACAACTTGCAAACACTGGTGTGAAGTTACAAGATCTATGCAGTTTTTGAGATGAAAGGGATTATGCCTTATCATGCACGTAGTTTCAACTTTGTATGTGCAAGGCACTACAAATGTTGACTAGGTTCATGCCTGTAAATGTCATGGATTCGTACTAACATTCCCTGAGGATTTTCTATGAAGTAGCTGGGACGTTCTCCAAAAGAAGTTTCATTATTTCCATCATACTCCATCCACCATGATTTGATTCCCAGGAAATCACGTCTACATTATATCTAAAGTAAATGGCTCTGAAACCAGTTCATTTTTTGGAATTTTAATTTTCTTAGACTGACATTTTTCTTCTCTCTAGCCTCTTATGGAGTTGGCAAATTCTAATATTCATTTTCAGGAAACCATTATAATTAAAAGTACCATATATCTGAATTGTGGACAAACCTTTAATTTATTTTAAACACATCATATTTTCCCAGCACTCAAACCAGCGGTGGGATTTAGCAGGTTTGCACCACTTTGGCAGAACGGGTTGCTAAAATGGTGCTGATTGTAAACAATCAGTTGTTAAATTATTTGAATTCCCACCACTGACTCAAATCATAGTATTTTTAACCTGTGTTAGGGTGATTTAGGGCCTTTCCCCACTCCCTTCCATCCCCCCTATGCCGCACGCTGCTCTCAGCGCGCGGCATCCCAGGCGCGCGCCCAGGCGTCCCCACGACCCCGTATATATATATATATACATTAGTATGAAAAACCATTGCATGAACAAAGGGCTCTGGAAAATTATTGATGGGTTTTTTCCTGCACTTTCTCCCCTTTTCAAGGCTCATCGCTGCTAGAGTGAAGCACAATGTGGAGGAAGGAGGGGAGTATGGCTTCCCATAGCAAGGGTTGCTGGAAAGTGCAATCCTTGCCCCTCTGGGAGAAGCTAGAATCTGGGGTCTCCCAGACGGCCAAGGACTACACTTCACAGCAGACGTAGTTTTTTCTGGTTTGTCAGGAATATGCTGCTTAGTTACATAGATATGCATTTCATTTCTATTATCAAAATTAGTAGTAGTGGTAGTGGTAATAGCATGCCGTCTTTCCCCTTAACAGGCTCAGTGCAGATTCTATCATATAAAATACAATAAATATAGTAAGTACAGTCATATACAACAAATACAATAATCAGTCATTCCAAAACTTAAAACTGATAGCTCAGTGTGTAACAGACTTCCTTCTGTGATACACCTCTGAAGATGCCAGCCACAGATGCAGGCAAAACATTAGGAACAAGATCCACCAGACCACGGCCACACAGCCCGGAAAACCCACCAGAACCAGTTCTGGAGATTTTGTTCTTTTGTAATAAACAACTGACCTTCATAAGTGATAAGCCTGTCCTCTGACTGTCTCTACCTGACACAATATGATACATTAATTTATGGGAGAGACAGGCTGTCTGTGCTTCTTGGAAAAACAGAGAGATCTGAATGCTTCTAATATGGCTGTGCTCTGGACAATAACAATAGAAAGGTCTAGCCAAAATCTAGAAAACGGCTCAGCAATTGCCGGAAAATGAATCATAAATGTAGGGTTGATTTTCAGATCAGTCTGAGGTGCTGCCAGGTTGCACCCAACTTACGGCAACCTTGTAGGGTTTTCAAGACAAAGTATGGGCAGAGGCGGTTAGGCATTGCCCTCCTCTGCATAGCAACCCTGATATTCCTTGGTAGACTAGTCTCCCATACAAACACTAATCAGGGCTGACCCTGCTTGGCTACTGAGATTTAATTAAATCAGGATAGCCTGGGCCATCAGTGTTTGGGATTCCAAGTGAGGTCATGCATAACTCTAAAGAAACTCTTCAAAATTTCAAAAAAAGCTCCATTTTATAACATGTCTTTTAAAATGAACATATTTTACAATGTATTTTCATACACACATAAAGCTTACCTTCAGTTACATGGCAGTTGCTGCCAAAGCAACATTTTTTAAAAAAAATCTGTACAGCCAATCAGATTTCCAAAGGCCAATCAGAAGACCTGTTGACCAAAGCCTTGGTTTCTAAAAACACCTGGCAGGTGCCAAGAAAGGTGTCAGCAGGTACCATGGTGCCTATGGTGCCCATTGGCGCTGCTTTGGGGACCCCTGTCCAAAACATTTCTACATATGCTACTCGTTCACCTCCTCAGGAACCCCATTCCATGGAGTGGGAGCTCTGTTGGGAAAAGCATAGGCTGAGGTTGGAGAGCAGCAGTGGCGTGGGAGGTTAAGAGCTGGTGTATCTAATCTGGAGGAACCGGGTTTGATTCCCAGCTCTGCCGCCTGAGCTGTGGAGGCTTATCTGAGGAATTCAGATTAGCCTGTGCACTCCCACACACGCCAGCTGGGTGACCTTGGGCTAGCAACAGCTTTTCAGAGCTCTCTCAGCCCCACCTACCTCACAGGGTGTTTGTTGTGAGTGGGGAAGGGCAAGGAGATTTTAAGCCCCTTTGAGTCTCCTGCAGGAGAGAAAGGGGGGATATAAATCCAAACTCTTCTTCTTCTTCTTCTTCTTCTTCTAATCTGGGGAACAACAGCTGGCAGTTGGCAACCGGAGCCCTGTAACTGCTGAAAGGAGATGGCCCTTTACGTGGTCGTAAGGCTGTGAATAGTTTTAACAGCCATAATTAGTGCCTTGAATAACTAAGCCCAGTACAAAAATGAAACAAGTGAAGAGAAATACTGCAAGGGGAGGAGAGAAGAACTACTCCCCCTTGCCTAATGCCATGTGCACACACATTTGCATTCAGACACTGCTGTTTTTGAGGGTGGAGGGAAAAAATTCAGAAACCTGATCATGGATCTCCAGTATAGTCTGGTCTTCAGAAATGTCTGAGCTGCCTAACAGATTGTTCCTCAGTTAAGTGATGGTAAGCCAAAGTCTTTGGCAGGAATTTTAAGTGACATTGTGGTGCTTCAAGAAAGAATCCACTTATCTCCCCTTAATCCTCATCTCCTTTGATGGTTTTCCTCACTCCCAAGGGAAGACCTGCCAAATCATTTGGGAACCATAAGATACAATCACATGAATGAAATTCAGGTGAATTCCATTTGGTTGTGCATTTGTAATTCTTCTGTGATGAAGCACAAATTAACTAACTCCTTCTAGAGAAGGATTACTTAATTCTATTACCTCCTAAAGTGATGATTCCAGTATGCATCACTGTGATAATTTTAAAGCTATTATTTTTTTTAAAAAAAGATGCATTGATCTGAATGTTTCCATAAAACTTTAGGGCTAAGGAAACTGACACATTCAACAACAACTCAGACACCTTTTTTATTTTAGCACAATAAATGTCACACAGATGTAAAAAGAGACACTCTTGTCTCACTTCTTTTTGCATGCTGAGCAAACACAGTTAACATAAGCATCAGGGCCCAGGGATGCCTCATTTGGTTAGGCTGACTGCCAAGAGTAAATTGGATGAAAAGTAAAAGAATTGTAAGGAAAAATGAACCAAAAGTGCCTTATGCAAGCTTTGGCGGATGTTGGGGCAAAGCTCCCTGCCTGGATGCTACACCTTCAGGGCAATTCTGCTTAATGCTTCTCGTGGAACACAACAGTCCCCTTTTTAAGCTTTCCCATTTGCACTGACATATTTGTAATTGTTTTTGCAGGAGACTGACACATTGGCAAAGGCAGTTCACTGGACTGTCATTTCCCCGATGAGCAAAACACCAGATTATGTTGCTGATTGTTTCCTTCTTAGAAAACAGATTCTTAATTGGCACTGACTTAAATTGCTTGCCAAGATATCTGTCATTGTAACCATTTGTTTTGGATTATTTGCTTGAATCATGTCGAAGCATTTTTTTTGGTTGGCTTTGCTTAACACCAGGCCTGGACACCTTGTGATTACCAAGCCGAACACAGTCCACCAGCCATGTATGACAGGTGGGTTCCAGGTGCTGGAGAAATGCCATGTATTTGCAATCCCAAACAAGATGTTGAGGGTTTATTAATCCCCTGGAGGCCACCATACCTGGATTATGAGCTTCGAGGGTCACACATTCAGCAAGTTTATGGCACATCTTACCCTAATGTAAGGATTTTCTGTTGCAAAGGTATATCTATATAATCATATTATATTTCCAAATTATATAGTGGTAAGAACACTTTTCATGCATGATTTTGGTAATCTTGACAGTAACATATTAATAAGCCTCTTCTTGATATTTCCAGATCACATGGGGTTGGGAGGGGGGTAAAGATGAAAAATATTGGTTTAGTTAAAACCTTGCAGCTGAGTTGAGATTTGAAATGAAAAAGTTCAAACGTATGACTTCTTCTCTTAAATGCCAAGTGTAGCAAACTACACCAGTGATTTTGCATAGTCATGGAACATGTACAGTGGCCACAGGTTAAGAACTGATTGTTCTGGACGCAGTCTGAGAGTTCAGACTTTATCCTGCTTCTGGCATTACTGACGCCTCTGAAAGGTGCTGCTGGTCTAAACACCTGCCAGTATGACAGAACTAGTCCTGAATCATTGTATATTAAGGACAAACAGTGGAATAAGAGAATACTGAGGTGGATAAAACTCTGAGTGCAAGTCTTATTACAGCATACCTGTGATTTCATAATGGTTCATGTCACTGGATCCTCTCACCATTTGGAATGTCTGTGCTTTTGCACTACACCACTTTTCATGTGTTGTGTCTCAAAATTGGATTTGGCTCTACCATGGTCTGACAGCAATTTAAATACAATTGCATACATATGGCTAAGCAATTCCTCTTTTTTAATTATTTTGGTCTGCTTAACAGTGCTGGCACCAGCATGTACATGGACAGAGTGCAGTTCAGCGATGAATATAATTATGGAGATTTCATATAGCAAAGATGTGTTTTACATAACAAGGGCATTTTTTTGTTTATTTAAAAAGGTAGAATAACATATAAAATCATGTGTTGGCAGTCCTTTATACTCAGTCATGTCACCACTTTGAAGTCAAGCAGACTTGACTGAACTCGGGGAGGAAGCTAGATGGGATACAAGAGACACATACAGAACTGTAATTCCTTACAGTGAACTGTTGTTGAACACTACAGAGCTCCCCGACCTTGTAAGTTCAGTGCTTATTCAGGCAAGAATCATGCCCGCTGCATAACAAGGAAACAATCTATTTGTATATTCCATAATAACATGGTTAATAAAGATTTTAAGGGATAATTGGGGACAATGAGACATTGTTTAAAATCCTGGTTTTGAAATCAGTTGTAAGTTGATTTAAAACATGGCGGTTCTCGGTTTTCAACTGAATAGATATCAGACACTCAAGACAAGTATTCCTATCACTGAGGTGGATTCCGCATGACAAAATGTATTTATTTATTTTATAAACAACATACATAAACACAAAACATTATACAATCCTTAAAACATTTAAAAATATAAATAACAGTATAATATTAAAAACAATGGCATTTCAATTCCAGACCAGATGATAACAACAGATGGCAATAGATAATAGAAGTGGAAATCCACTCCACCACCTCCCCACCCCCACTGCAGGCCGAAAAGAGATGATCTTGCTTCACTCGATCCAGCTGGCTAGATGGAAAAAGGCTGGTGGAACAGCCACATGTTGCAGGCCCTGTGGAATTGTGGTAGCTCCCGCAGGGCTCTGACATCATTTGGTAGCTTGTTCCACCAGGTTGGAACCAGGGCTGTAAAAGCGCTGGCTCTCATTGAAGCCAGATGGATATCTCTCGGGCCAGGGATCCCCAGAACGTTCCTCTCTGACAAACGGAGGGGTCTCTGAGGGCAATATGGGGAGATGCAGTCTCAAAGATATGTTCTGTTCCAAGGCCTCCCACAGAGCTTTAGCTGATTTGCAGCTCAATAAGAGGGTGCCTTCTTCCTTCCTAACTGTGGATGCAAGGATATACATAGCTTTTGAATCATCCAATGCAATTTTTTCTGCCTATTCATTATTGCCAGAAGGGGGATCCTTTGATAGGACGTAGGCAATCTTTTGCATGGCAAGTGAGTACTTAAGGTGACATTGCCAGACTATGAAATTACACTGATCCAATGTTTTCAATGGGGGCAGGTCAGGGCATGCTGGAATTTGACTCATGGGCCCCTTCTGCACAGGCCAAAAACAGCGTCCTAGGGACAGCAAAAATGCCGTCCCTAGGGAGCTGTTCACTGTAAGGAATTACATTGCAGCAGCACCACCCTTGCTCCCCCCCAGCGGCACGAACCCGCTGTTTCCCAACCTTGCTCCCTGAGCGAGGTTTTCCGGAAACAGTGGCTTCCAACCGCTGTCGTGCGAACAGCAGCAGCTGGAAGGCGCCATGTCCCCTGCACCATCCCTGAAAGCTTACCTCGTCTCCTGGATTCCGGCTCATCATAAAGGCCAGGGGACACGCCCCCTGGCCTGTGAATCTAGAGCTGTCGCTCCAGCCTGTGGGGGCATGTCCCCTGGCCTCTGCGATGAGCTGGAGTCCAGGGGACGAGGTAAGCTTTCAGGGACGGCGCAGCCTATGTGAAGGCTGCGCCACCGCCTGCCACCCTCCCAGGACCATCCATGCGAATGGTCCTGGGGGGGGTGTCGGCGTCTTTTACACCGACGCACCCTCGCACCATTGCGGTGCGGAAAGGGCCTAGGTTATCGATGCAATACTTCTCCTGGTATTTGAGGGGCCTGCAGTTTCTCAATCTAAGGATGACATGACTCTGATTATTTGGGATACTTCCAGGATCCTCTTTTTGTTATGCTGTCAAGCCAGAACCCCTTTCTGGCCCAGATCAGTCACATTTAAAAGACAGAAAGAAAATTTCCAAAGACTTAGGTTTTGAAGAGGGTATTTTTACTGTTCAGATTTAGTCTCTGTACAGGTGCTCTATGCTAGAGTCACAATTTACCAGACACAGATCTCGGTTCTTATACTTTCAAAATGCATATGTCATGATTTTCTTACATACATACCCTCCACCATAAAATCAAATGTTGCTAGTCTAACAGTTTAACACAAACACAAATTTCGCTATGCTAGTTTGTTTGCCCCTTCCATAGGTCAGGCAGTAAAACTATTTTCAACCTTTCAATCAAGTTAACCAGTTTCCAACATTTCTGAAGAGGGTTATGGTCCAAAGTAACCTCTTCCAGGATTAAATAATTTCACATACACCTTATTCACTAAAAACAGTTAAAATGATTATAGCCATTCTTATAATATGGGATTCAAATAGAATACATTATATATATACTTTTCATATATTTCACTATCATTTCAGAGTTCATTAAAATATATAAAAACACATTTTAATTATCTCATTAGATTTTACCTGGCTTCTAACCTTTAAACATTTGTATTTGACATCTGTATCTAGCTGAAAATGTATTTTGGACTCCGACAGATGCTGTTTTTTAGTTCTTAGTCCTGTTCCAGAATGTTATAAATTCCTTTGTGATATGATAAGATCTTCCCTGCTTTGTAACTTTGCTTTGTAACTTTGCTACAGAGAGAGAGAGAGAGACTCCTTGATTTTCAGTATATATAGATCCCTTATTCTTTTATATCAAATATAATATTCAGGCTATTTTCTGTTCCCATAATGCAACAGACTGTTCCAGGGAAAAAGGCTTCAGGTAATCCACTCACAGCCAAGAAGGAAAAAAGGTTCCTGTTCTTCTCTTCTCGCTAAAACCTAGCAAGTCACCTCTTCCAAAAAAAGGCCCTTTTTCTGCAAAGGATTCTACCTGGACAACATAAACTTTGTTACAGTTGTTATAAAGGAACCTGTTTTCCTTTTTCCCATTCACATGCACACTGTGCAGGCAGCGATTGGAGCCCACCTATGTTGCTTTCGCACTTTCACTTGCAGATACTTCTCTCTTTAAAAATGTCCTGCAACACATGCATAACTGTGCAGGCATGCATAAATGAACTCCCGCAGCCACGCCAATCGTTCCACAATGCTATCGGCTGCACCTATGTAGCTGTGCATGTGCAACAGCAAAATTTTAAGAAAAGAAAAGAAAAAGCGACCTCCCTGCAACAGCAGGGCAATAATGAACATATTGCTGTGGCAGATGGATTCTCCCTATGACGTTCATGCAGGAATGTCTCCAACCCGGGATTTTGTAAAAGAATTGCTAGTTTAGCGATTTTTGAAAATCCTTGGCTGAAGGAAATAAAACGGGGCAAACTCATTTTGGGGATGGGACCTGTGCGAAGCCCCCTCCCCCACACAAAAACCCATTTGTATTGAGCTTTACACCCGTTATATTTGCCTTGTATAGAATCCACCTGAGGTAAATATACCTTCTTACTGAGGTAAATGTTCTCAACTGGCCCTTTCCTATCTCTTCATTTTCACTTTCTCATGATTAAAAACAACAGTACAGAAGCATAAAAAGGTTATTCTCAGATAAAGCTGCTTTTGCTGTCTAGTGCATGTGCCCTTTACAAGATAAATTTTTACATTTATTAGGAAAATTAGGGGAAACTACAACTGGAGTCACAAACCAAATGCTAAGAACTTTGCAATTTGGCTTTATTAAGGCCAAGATCAGCCTTGCCAGTACAAAATAAATCCCTTAATTCACATAACCTTTTAATAGGAGAGGAAGGGGAGCCCTTTCATTTCAACAGGAGATAATAGTTTCCTGTATGTTAAAATAAAATATTCAGTAGGTCTATCTTTTCTTGCCACACAATGTATAGGCCATCTAAGTTATAATTTAAATAGCTTCTCTCAAGAAAATAGGGTGCCAGGATTTTCTCTCTGTGTGTGTGTATTCATCTAGTCAGCAGTAATTGAGTACTTTATTGTTATTCCAAATAGATTTAAGCTTACAGTTAACTTACCCTTTAATATCAGCAAGGGCTTAAAATTTTTATCTTTGAACAAATGATTCCCTATATATATATCTATATATATATCTATATATATATAACCTCATAACATTCCCAACACAATCAGTTTTCCTTGAGCTGCTAAATGGGATGGACAGGATTCATGGAGATGCCTACCACTTGCATATTTGTCCTGCGGATCTGATAGCAACCCCAAAGTGCATCAAAGACATATCTATCCAGCAAATGAACTGAATTTATACCAATTCAATTGTTACGATCTCTGCAAGGAACCCTGAGAAATGTAGTTTGGTAAGGGGCTGGATCTTTGCTTTCAAATGATTCTACTCAAAAAGTACAATTCCCTTGTATGACAGAATGACAGTTAAGAGTGGCCAGCCTCCAGATGGAGATCTCTTGGAATTACAGCTGATCTCTAGACTACATAGATAACTTCCCCAGGAGAAAATGGCTGCTTTGAAGGGTGAACTGTATGTTATTACATACCTGATTAACAATGTCACATCCTTAGACTCCACCAACAAATCCCCAGGAATTTTTCAACCAGAAGCTGGCAAGCCCTTAAATGTACATTAAGAATGGGGGTATACTGAAGGTGGATTCTGCACAGGGCAAAAATAATGGGAGTAGGGTGCAATACAAACCATTTGGGCAGGGGTTGCCCCATTTTATTTCCCTCAATCTGGGATTTTCAAGAATTGCTAAACCAGCAATTCTTTTGCAAAATCCCAGGTTGGAGCTGCTTCTTCACACCATGTATAATTCACTACAACAAGATGTGCTAACAGTTACTAGTTTAGATGACTTTAAAGGGGGATTGTACAAATCAATGTAAGTTAGGCCTACTAGTGGCAGTTAACCACAATGGCTAAATGGAACATCCATGTCCAGCCGCAGCGCAAAATGCCAGTCACCAGAGGAAGTTGCCTTGCCTTCCTGACCTGCTGGGAGGCTTCCTGGAACCATCTGGCTAGAAATTACTGGAAAGAGGATAGACACTGGGTCTGATCCTGCTGCCCTTCTTGGTCCCCCCAAATCCATTGCCTAAGAGGGAAAGTATCTCCTTGCCTCATGAACAAGCAATGTCTGAGCACTTCACAATTGTTTCTACAAGGTCTTAGGTTCATGTGCATGGAGAGCCATGAGGAGTTCATTATTTCAGGGTGTGGATTGTGGCAGGAGTCTGTGCTCTGGATATTTAATTCCACTTGCTTACTGTGAAAATATCATTCAGGGCAACCTATAGAGCAGTGTTGCTTGTGTTAGCCCAGTAGTGTTAGCCCACCAACTTAGGTAGAAACACTGCAGTGAAGCAAAGAACAAATTGGCAGGGACTGGGAAATACAGGAAGCCATCTTTCTCCGATACACATGCTGATCAATACAACAAGGTTTCCTAACCATTTTTGCCCACTTTGTGAGTGTGTTTGAAAAAAAAATAGTTGTGGATACAAAAGTCACCGTTGTCAGATCTGCTGAGAAATTACAATTATGCGTGCTTAGTTGTCTGCCTCTCTTACTATGAATAAAGGCTTAGTTTGAACATAAAATTTCATTCCCTATATATAAAAAAACTACACTTTTGGGGTATCAGTGGGGGGTTAATACAAGCCCAGACTGACACAATACTACAGGCATTCACAGAAGAGGCCTACAGTTGCTGCATAGGCACATTTGGCCCTGGCAGAAACTGCTACTGCAGAGAAGTATGCTGCCTGCCACGGTTGGACCATTAGTATGGAAATGAGGCATGCGTGTGACAGGTGGCCTTACAACCAACACAATTAACTTTCTCCATTAGCTGACGCACTGACAAAACAGATGCAGCATCAATAAGCACACAGGAAAAAAATCCCTTCACAAACACTGAATGGGAATGATTATTTATAAGAAGTAACAGCCAGGACACGTTATAATGGGAGACAGTTCTAAAAAACAATTTTTGGGTAAGTTTGCCATATATTAAAGGTGCTGTAGGGAAGCTCCAATGCAGTCAAATTAGTTTTCCCTGCACTGTAGAGAAGAAATATACTTTCAGGTCGAAAACTATCCATTACTTTGTCTCATCTGCTTGGATAAGTTTGGAGCCCAAAAACTGAGGGAGGTTGTTGTTCTGTTTGCAGAAATAGGCATTGGTATGTCAAACAGCTGCTCTCCTCCCACGTGTAGCTTGCACAAGATCCTAGTACAAGGGAAATCAAACAGTTCTGGCAGACCAGTTAGCCTGCATATGTTGTATGCTATCCCTTCTTTGCCTGGGCACTTCACAATTGTTTCTACAAGGTCTTAGGTTCATGTGCATGAGGAGTTCATTATTTCAGGGTGTGGATTGTGGCAGGAGTCTGTGCTCTGGATATTTAATTCCACTTGCTTACTGTGAAAATATCATTCAGGGCAACCTATAGAGCAGTGTTGATTGTGTTAGCCCAGTATTATCCCAGTATTATCCCACCAACTTAGGTAGAAACACTGCAGTGAAGCAAAGAACAAATTGGCAGGGACTGGGAAATACAGGAAGCCATGTTTCTCAGACCCATGCTGATCAATACAACAAGGTTTCCTAACCTTTTTTGCCCACTTTGTACATTTTGAATGCACCTCATAGTTCCAGCCAGCATTAGTCTTGCTAAGCCAGTGATTACCGCACCTGGGCCATAGGCGTACTACCCTCAGGTTCAGGGGGGTCAAATGACCACAGGCACAATGGTGGGGGGCAGAAAATTGCCCCACCCCCCTCTTCCCCCATGCCAACCCAGCTCTGAAGAGCTGGGTCAGCGTTGGGGAGGCATCTAAAGAAAGAGCTGGCCTGCTGCTACAGCCCCCATCCAAGTGGCCTCCTTCCCTTTCCAGGCCCTCGGGGGTGAGGGTGGTTTGGATGAGCACCCTGAAAGCAGGCCAGTTCCTGGGCTGCCCAATACACCGCTGAGTCCCCCCGCAGGCCAGCTCCTGCAGTCCCCGGGGCCTGGGGAGGGCAAAAGCCAGCCTGCATGGAGGATGGGGGTGGGACCATACCCCCACACCCCTGCTCAGGGATGGAGCTCAAGGGTACCCCCCAGCTCTGCCCCTGGCCTCTGTGCAGGCTGGCTTTTGCCCTCCCCAGGCCCTGGGGACTGCAGGAGCTGGCCTGCAGGGAGGCAGGGTTGGTGGGCATGGCCCCACCCATGAGCCCTGCCCCAGCCTCTATGCAGGCTGGCACGGGGCCACACCCACAACCCCACCCACAGGGGCAAGGGACACCCAGAGAAGGTGTTTTCCCCAGGTGCCATTTTCCCCAGATACACCCCTGACCTAGTCACTAGCGTCCCTACACATATCAACCTGTTTAGTCGAGAAGAAGCCATCCTGTCAGGTTTCCTTTGCATCCCATGCAGGCTCTTCCTCCTTGGTTTTCTCACAGGCAACCTGATCCTGGTACTGAGAAAACAGCCCTCAAAGCAGACTGTGGGAGATGTGAAACTCGGTGTTCAATTGTATAAAAGTTTAGGAAATGGTTACATTCATTTGGTTGTACCACCTAGTGGATTGAGTTTTATTTTCTTCCTTGCAAACTTTTTCAAGGCTTCACCCCAGGAAACATCCAAATGAATACACACAAGGAAATTAACGGATTTCTAATACAGACTTTCCTAGAGGTGACTAATATACTTGTTTTTAAAGCAGCCTAAACATCCAGTTCTGACCCACCAAGATGATGATGCCATACTTGTTCAATGGCTTTTGTGAAACACCATCCTGGGTCAGTCTCAATATTATTCCTGTACCACATTTGGCACCCTTGTTAACAGGGATGCCAATGGCTTAAAGGGCATGACAGCTGCAATTTTTACATCCCTCTCAAGGGGAATCTCTCTGGGTCTCGCATGAGAGGCAGATTTGATGGAACAGTCTGGGAAGCGTTTGCCACCAGTTTCTGCCTTGTATGCCTGTTGTGTTTGATTAGAGGATTTGGGTCCCATGGGCTTTGAATTATATGCGCTACATTAAGCTATGCATAGTCTGGGAAAGAAAGAAACAGCTAAACTTTGCCTGAGGATCTCCCAGCAACTTTTCTACATTCAGTGTATTTGGAATTTGAAAAGTTTAGGGCCATTCATATTGTCACGATTAATGGACAGAAGATCTGGATTAAAACCTCATTCTGATTTCCTGAAGCTCACAATTCATTAGCTTCTAGTTCTGAAAAGAAAGGCACACATTATTCTTGGCACCAACAACTACTTGTGGTTTCAGGTTATTATGACCACAGGATCCCACACACACAGTTTGAAACCTACCTGAAGAGGAGAAAAGGAACACTGAACAAAACCCCTAATCTCCAAGAAGTCTTTAAAAAAATCATTTATCTTAGGTTTTTCATACCAGGCAGAGTACTAACTGCAGAATGCTGAAGATTTGCTACCAGGCATCAGTAGTAGTAATATACTCCCTAACACTGTATGCAAGTGCTAAAACTAAACCAAGAGGGGTACTCTAGGTCTAGAGGCACACATTTCTACACCACTAGAATGCTGTGCTTCTAAGTTCTGCTGGTTTCTATGGTAGACATTTCAGTACATACTTATCTCTCCCACTGAAATCGATGAGACATATAAATATTTAACTAACTAACTAACTAACTAACTAACTAACTAACTAACTAACTAACTAACTACAACAAAGTGCTATCAAATTGCATCTCTACAGTTATGGCAGCCCCTCCTTGGGTTTTCAAGGCAAAAGATGGGCGGAGGAGGTTAGCCATTGCCTTCCTCTGCATAGTAATCCTGATCTTCCTTGGTGGTCTCCCATCCAAGGATTAACCGGAACTAACCCTGCTTAGTCTCCAAGTTCTGGCTCTCCCACTAAAGCTCTCTCACTAAAATCAATGAGACTTAAGAGTTCTTAACTGCTGACATCAAAGTTCTTTATCACTGCAGGCAAATACATTGCCAAAAATATCCAGGATCAAGGCCAGAGGGCAGAAGTTCAACAGTATGGCATAATGGGGGTATTTCTATAATGTAGTACTTGTCCATCA
Source organism: Sphaerodactylus townsendi (assembly GCF_021028975.2). Classification (NCBI taxonomy): domain Eukaryota; kingdom Metazoa; phylum Chordata; class Lepidosauria; order Squamata; family Sphaerodactylidae; genus Sphaerodactylus; species Sphaerodactylus townsendi. The sequence continues at coordinate 106,612,642 of NC_059425.1, forward strand.
AATGTATCATGGGTCCTGAGAGCATTAACAGCTCAGATAAGCAAGATAGTTAAAACTGTATTAGCAACTAAAAACAACACCACTATTTCTATTTGAACCATCTTTAACCATGTTTGGTTGAAGTCTGTGGTAAGGCAAATTGCCTTTTTCTATAAAAGAGTTTTTTGAGAACTTGGCTTTCATGGTTTTGTGACATTCTTTCCAGTATGAGATCCTGAGTCCTCATAATAGGAGAATCACTTCTTGGCCTGAATTCTGAACGTCTAAGAACAGCAACCTAATAATCTAATTATATGTCATTAGATGGCCATTTCTGATTTGAATCTTTGCCTTATTCTTACAATGCCACTTTTCTTGCCCTGATGTGCAAGTTACTACTAGTATAACACTGATCTCCTAACCATAATTAGCAACCCTTATTGGATAAAGAAGTTGACCTATCAGTTATTAAAACTTATGAAGTGTGTCTTCCCAGCAGATCATATTCAACAAGTAGGTGTTAATGAGGTTGCCTGATGCTGGGAATGAATGGGGAGGCCACCAGGGGAAAGTGTATGGGCTAGAGTGGAGTGGAGGTGGGACGCTCTTAATTGCAGAGTAAAGGGGAAAGCTCCATTATTCACTGCTACTGAAGGTTGGAAATAAAAGGTCCTCCTAAAAGGACTAAGTATTAACAAACATATTACTTGTGTCTATAGGGCAGTTTTGCTCACAGGCAGCTAACTAGAAGTTAACTGCTGTTGGTTTTTACACAGTGGATCACTGCACTGATCTTATAGTGAAGCCTTCTTCATTATTTTTCCCACAATGAATATGTTTTGAAAAATATATTTGAATTTATCAGTGATCCAGGTGAAACCCTGCTTTCAAAAATGCTGAAAGCTAATGTGCCTCTGGAGTGGTTAAAGGACAGTCAGTAACTTTTAAAAGGGCCAGTTTAGCACTCTGACAGGATTGGCCCTGCTTCTGTTAAATGGTTCAGACCCGGCTGGAAGTTTGCTGCATGGGTGATGCATGCAGAATGGGAAGCTCTGCTTGCTTTTTACATTTTATTTTTTTAAAGGGGTAGAGCCATGAGCCACAGTGCCAGTGAAGGCAGGCATACAGCTTTCATGCTTGTGCTTTGGACTGAAAAGACTGGTAAATGTGGCATCTTTGGCTGGACAACCCAGTATCACAGCAGTGTTAGGCTCAGTGATTTTTTGTTCCATTCCCATAATGAGACTTTTACATTACTAGCTTAGACATGCATGCTCATCATTTGATAACTGTCTGGAAATCATGTGGTGATTTGCACATGTGAAGTCAGGTGACAAAGAAATCAAGTGTAGGCTGATCATATAATGCACACATATATATGAACCATCCCTAAGATCAAAGAATCTTTGTTCTGAGCCTCCCATTGTCATCTTTATGATCAGCTAGGCCCCACTGAAAATTAAATACAGATACACCCAGGTTTCAAAAGAAGCAGCACCTTTTAATTGCGGTTTCACCCTCCCCACTATGGTGTGTGTGTGATGAGGACATCCATGTCTATCACATGCAGCAATCCCCACTACTGCGCCATTGAACACACGATCTGCTCAGTGACTCTTTCTTCCTCATCCTGATTAGCTGTTGTGCTGTGTTGGGGTGGGAACTTTTAAAAAAAAATTGGCGCAAAAATGTGCCCGTGTTTCAACAATTTCTGCTACACGTGCCCACGTTTAAACAGTTTTTGCTCCTTGTGCCCATGTTTAAACAGCTTTTGCTCCTCATGCCCATGTTTAAACAATGTCACTTTGCCTCTGCTGGTGCAAAAGGAAAAAAAGACTGCGTACGCATCGCACCCAGCCCACCATGCTCTGATTGGCCAGAAGGCCCCGCATCACTCTCTACAGCTGGAAAATTGAATCCACATTTGACCCCCGATCCTCCCCTCCAATCTGGATTTGGCACGTGTTTTTTTTAAAGGTGCACTTCCATGCAGGTTCTTACAAAATACGTGATAAGGGGAAACAGGAGCGCCAGAACCGGGATGAATCTGTGTTCAGCGGTTCAACTGTGGGGAGTTCTTAATGAAACCTGGATATTTCACAGGAGTATCATGCAATTAATTGGCAGTGGGGACTCCACCCTAGAGTGCTTTTCTTACCATAACCCTGTGTCAAATGAAGACTGTAGCAACAGAAGACAAGATATTCTCTGTAGTTGTCCTACAATTATAGATTTCTCTCATCTTGGAGACTTGCCAGATACTAAATTTGAGGGCCAATTCAAACATTCAAATATTATAGTTCCCATGTGAAAGCCACTAAAAAAACTTCCATAAGGCAGTGCTATACACAACAACATTAACATTTGAAATCAGTTGTCATGTGCATGGAGAGTCTTTGTATTAGTGTCAGACAATAACATGTAGGATGGCAAGTTCTCTCTTAAAATTGTATCATTGTTTATGTTTTATGGAATACTGAGAGCCATCTGTTGTTTTTGTTTGTTATATGATCTGTTATTTTTCATTCCTATAATTTTCTACTGTGGTCTGTGTATATATATAGATAAAAATTCATTAAAAATATTAAAAATAACAACAATGTGGAATACTAGTGTTGAGATTCTCCACATGAATGGTGATGAAATAAGAATAGGAATAATGTCTGAATCATTCCTGGTGTCATTGAATGCAATTTAATCTTTGAAGGGTGTGTTTTGACGGTTGAGTTGGTATTTCATGGTTAGAATTTGGCTAGTATCAGTTAGTTTAACCTAACTGTTGTCTCTGGAATCTATTAAGTTTCCTTTTAAAAAATAGTTATAAGTTTCCCTGACCTAGAGAACTATGAGGAAAAACAAATAACGAAGCAAGGGAAACTGTTGGCGATTTAACTATAAAACATTAGCAGTCTTATTAAAAAAAGTTAATAAGGAGAATGTGTTAAAAGGATGCTTTCTTCTGAGTGGGAAGGGTGGGGAGATAGATGGCCCTGATTTTACTAGAGGCCTCTTGTTTTCACAGCTCTTAGGCTATTCTTTGAGGTAGGCCATAAAACCATTGCCACAGTTAATTCTGAATCGGTCACCAGAAGTTGCTTTCATTATAGGAACTCTCCTCTCATTATGTAGCTTCTCAATAATTTGGCATGTAGTACTACTACCTGGATAAATTGTCTGCTTTATTTGTGCATTGACTTTGTTGTGCAGGAGTTCATTGTGGGGCAGATAAAGAAGTGAGATGGCAGATGTGTGGTATTCCACAGTCCCCCTCTAGTCCTGTTTCTATGCTGTTCTTCCTATTAGCTTTGGCTTATTCAGTTACTGGGAGAGTCATGGAGAGTGAAGAAAATAAAAGTTCCTTTCACTCAACTTATACCCAATTTTTTTTAACAAGATAAGTAATAGTATTAAACAGTAATATTTATTGTGAACTATAACAAACTACTGCTACTACTACTAGTAGTAGTAGTAGCAGCAGCAGCATTATTGTTATTTCAGCTCCAGCACATTATGGAAAGTTAACTAGTAATTTCTTCAAATATTAAGTGTCATAAAACATCTTCCCATGGCTGGATAAGACTGCATTTATCTCATTAAGAATATCCAACTTACTGCCCCAGGAAGGGAAAATCTACCAGCACAACCCACACCGTCTCCATAGGCACATGTGCGTTCCCCCTCCCCCCAGATTAGGCTGTAAGACATGTGTATGTCACAAATGGCCTCCTTTCAGCAATATAACTGATATAAACAGAAAAAAATAATGCTATTTAAAAAAGAAGATACTGTTAGTTTTTTTTTGTATACTCTCTGGCACTCCCTTGCTGCCACACTCTGTTTCAGTTTTGCAAGACAGTGATAGGGAGAAGGGAGGGTTAGAAAATAAAGAGTGACTCAGGAGTTATGAACCAAGCAGGGACATCATCTTGAAAATTGCCCTTCCCTCAGTGGATAGTAGCTCACATAATTATTTATTCATTTGGGGAATTTTTAATCATTTTGTTCTCCCCAGTGAGGAAAGCAGTTTACAAACCAAATACCAATATAACCACTGAATCTAAATAAACACAATATAATGTAAAGGAGCAGAAAATAAAAGAAACACTTACCTGGACTGGGTTGGACTCCACAGGGCAGTACATCAAGGCCAATGACTGAGAGCTAAGGAATAAGATCCCTTTGATTCTTGCCCTTCAGTTTAGCACCAAACAGCTCATGCCTCTGGCCTCACTTACACATTAAGTACCCACAACAGGAGGTAAACAGAAGCTCAGCCTTGATTTAGATCAGTTGGTAGCCATCTTCTCACAGTTCTCCTCCCATGCTGGAAAAATACATTCAATTTCCTGTTTTTACTTAAAGAAAATAGTGGATGGGATCTATTTGTAAGCAAAGCTGAATCATACTGGGAAGGAATGCTAAACCATTTTCTTCAGCACTTCAAGCATTTTTCACCAACCCAGTCTCTGATGCTAAAAGACAGCTGGTGAGAAAAAAAACCTGTGAAAATCATCTGAGCCATCTGAGCACAGAAAGTAAAGTGGCAGCGGACATACAGCTTCCATGCCCCACTCAGGTACACTCCTTGCTGTTTTTACAGCACTCCCTCCTTTTGAAGGACCCGGAAAAGAAAAATCCACATATCAATTCATTCAGCTGAATCTGAATTGCCTATAAAAACAAGGTAATTCTTCCTATTTGCCTAAAAATTGCCACAGAACATCGAAGCAGTGAAAAGTTCACTAATCATAAAGAGACAAATAGAACTATTCCTAGACAAAACAAACAGTACTCCAGTGAAAATTCTATATGCATAACCCATAGACATGCAAGATCAGATGTCCAGCCTGCATGTGAAAGACTACAAAACTTCCACTCTTGTTAGTCACGGTGAAAAAGCACACCCAGCAATGACCTTCAAGCAAGATTTAGATACTGATGTAGCAGGCACAGGTACCAGAATAAAAGTGATAAGACCAGAATATCAAACTGATTTGTTACCGTGTTTCCCCCAAAATAAGACCTACCGCAAAAATAAGCTCTAGCATGATTTTTTGGGATTTTTGGAGGATGCTTGAAATATAAGCCCAAATCCAAAAATAAGCCCTAGTTACAGATTCCCCGGCACAGCTAATCTGGACACATGGGGGGTGCAAAATATAAGACATCCCCTGAAAATAAGCCCTAACGCATCTTTTGGAGCAAAAATTAATATAAGACCCTGTCTTATTTTGGGGAAAACATGGGTACAACAGATGGATATGACATAAATGTGACTTGGTTGGGCTGGATCCTGTGGGGAGGCATGCTGGCTGAATGAGCAAGCCCATAGTGGGGTGGGGTGGATATCTGGACAGGTGAGCCCACTGCAGGCTCAGCTGTCCAGATCTGTAGTTGAGGGGGGATGTTGCCTCAGGAGACTCACAAGTCTGATAATGCCTCTCAGGAGGCCAGATACAGCCCCTCAGGGGCGTTCCTAGGTAAACTGGCGCCCGGGGACAAAACCTGAGTTTGGCGCCCCCCCCCCCGCCCGGCATATGGGCGGCCACCCTCCCCCACCATGACTAAACAATGATTTTTTGTACCCGCTCACAAAACACCTCCCACTCCCATCAAAACATACATGGCTCTCTCCCCACCAACTCTTTTCCTAATCACAACAACCCTATGAGGTAGGTTGTTAGCCTGAGAAACAACTCCAAGCCAGTGCAAGTGGGTATTAAGCATGTAAATCTCTCACAAATCACCCCCAGCAAAACATTTACCAAACAAATGTCAGCATCATCTCACACAAAACACCTCCAGTGGAATCCACCCCCAAACAGCATCACTTTCAATGGTGTTTAAACTAGGAGCTCAGATTCTTCTTTTAAATCCACCTAAATTGAAAGTGATGCTGTTTGGGTTGGATTCTCCCCCACCCTGAAACAGCATCACTTTTGAGGGTTGGAGATTCAGATGAAACAAATAGCAGATTCGGCTGGTATCTGGGCAAATTTGGGCACATTCAGACAAAAAATAGTCCTGATTATGTTCTGCCCAAATATGAACAAATGCTAATGCAAGGTATTTGGGTTTTTAGCGGGGGTATTTTTTGGTGTTTTTCAGCCTGCAGGGGGGGTTTTTTTAAAGCTAGCGGCATCATGATTTCAGGGCATCATCCAGGGACTGCCCTGATGATACCACCTGAGTTTGGCGATGTTTGGTTCAGGGGCAGCAAAGTTATGGATGCCCAAATGGAATGCCCCCATCCCCATTGTTTTCAATAGGAGCTAACCTGAGATGGGGGCTACCCATTTGAGGGACCATAACTTTGGTCCCCCTGAACATAACTTCACCAAACTTGGGTGGCATAATAAGAATAGTTAACAGATGATACCCTGACATTTTGGTGTCACTAGCTTTAAAAATACACCCCTTCCAGGCACCCCAAGAAATTTGCCCAAGATTCTTTGTTTTGCAGTGACTTTGCTCCATTGTAGCTAATGAGGAATTTCTGAGGCAGGCTGCACATTTTTGAAGATAGAGGCGCCAGACTTTCAAGGTGGCTCCAAGAGGCCTTGAGTAATAGCATCCAAGCTTGGTGAGCTTTGCTTCTGGAGTAGGGGGGGAGTTGAGAGAGTTCTGAGAGAACTCAGCCCACAGGCTTTCATGTGCAGGAGCGGGGAAACAAAATAAGCCTTTTGGGGGGGCCATAAAATTGAACCCCCAGAAGCAAAGGTCTCCAAACCTGGATGCTATTACCAGGAGGCCCTCCTGGAGCCACCCTGAAAGTCTGGTGTCTCTATCTTCAAAAATGTGCAGCCTGCCTACACACTCAGAAATTCCCCATTGGCTACAATGGAGCAAAGTCCCTGCAAAACAAAGAATCTTGGGCAAATTTCTTGGGGTGCCTGGAAGGGGTGTATTTTTAAAGCTAGTGACACCAAATTTTCAGGGTATCATCTGTTAACTATTCTTATGATGCCACCCAAGTTTGGTGACGTTGTGTTCAGGGGGACCAAAGTTATGGTCCCTCAAATGGGTAGCCCCCATCTCAGGTTAGCTCCCATTGAAAACAATGGGGATGGGGCACCCCCTTTGGGGGTCCATAACTTTGCTCCCCCTGAACCAAACATCACCAAATTTGGATGGCATCATCAGGACAGTCTCCCGATAATACCCTGAAATTTTGGTGCCGCTAGCCCTAAAACTGCGCCCCTGCAGGCCAGAATGTGAAAAAACACTTTAAAAAATAAAAAACACACAAACGACCCTGAAATGTTGGCGCCCCCCCATGTGACCAAATGGGGGGCGCCCGGGGACATAGGGTACCCCCTGTCCCTAGGCAGGAACGCCACTGAGCCCCTGGGCTGCATGCTTGACTCGCCTGTTATAGACTGTCTCTAGTAAATAGCCATGGTTGGAGAATATTATATTCCACTGGCTGTATATATAGTGCCTGTACTTTTATGTATTTTTCGCTTTTAGAGGTAGGAGTTAACTGTCAGAGATTTAAAGAAGTGCATCCAAAATGTTGCATCTATCGGTACTTCTTTTTGTCCAGATGAGATGTACAAAACAAATGCAAATGTATACCAGGTACCCAGTTTTTACTGTTCTGCATTACAGAGGAAAAGTTCCATCTGAATTTATCAGGCAAAAGAGTGCCTGGAATAAGCAAACGGAGCTAACCAGCAAGGCAAATTGTGGTGACCCAGCTCTGTTGGTTTAACACGCCTAAAAATGCATGACTCAATTACAGAAGAGTTAGCTAATGAGGAATGAGGAAGGTGTTGTAGATTAAAACAAATGGCAACTAAATGAATCGGCCCTGCTTTTCAAACTGTTGCCATTCAACAAAGCCCTGGCAAGATATTTTCTTCACAGGATATGAATCATCCCAACTCACAACAGCGTGGCCAGGGCCACCTACCTTCAGTTTGTACAATATGACCTTAAGGCCCAACATCTACCAGAAGTTGAGTAGAAAAAGGCCAAGCTTGGAAGAATAAAAGAGTTTACATCAGTATTAAATAATTCTCTCTTAGAGATGCAAATTTCTAATTAGTTACTGTGGAAACTGTAGGGGCCTGGAAGTAAGCCCTGCACAATGAGAAAGAGAGTTTACTTTTTTGATTTACTACTGAGCTGTAGCAGCAGAGGGAGGGGGACAGAGAAAGGGGGAAATAAATTCATTGCTTTTAACATGACAACAGAATAAAGTGGAGCGAATGGAGTGACTTTGTTTTGTGCAGAGCTGTTGTTATAGACCCCAGAAAAACTTTTATGGGACACAGCCTCACTTGTAATGTCTCTCTGGAATTGTAGATTACTAGTTTACAACAGAGTTGGAATGGATATACTCAGCAAGATTTGCATTCATATGATTTCACAAAATCCACAGGGCATGAACTCAAATTCCAATGGCCGACAATGTGCAGGAACGTTGCATCTGAATTTTGCAGGGGTGTGTGTGTCTGTCTGTCCCCTCAGCTGAGAAATTGTGGATTCCAATCTGAGGTTTTTTTTTAATGCTTGTGGGTCTCTTAATGAATTCTATATTCCTTATCTGCTTGTTTTATAATATTTGCCTTTTGCTGTATAGAAAATGATTATTTGTCATTCATACTTTGATGTTCATGTGTTTGTGATGAAAAAAACTTTTGTGGGGGTAATTTATGGGGATATTCTTTTGACAAAGTTTGAAACTATGATTCCCAATTCCCTCCAAAGTGAAAATACACTTCAGGAACATTAATTTTGATAGATTTTCATTTAAGTAACTGACAATATAATAACAGTGAAATTATCAATATGAATAAGCATATTGTAGAATTCTCTGCTTTTCCCCTTCTGTGTCTAAAACTGGTCTCTGACAAAAATGTAGAATATTATTATACAGAAGTAATCCTTACAATACTAGTGGTAATCTTTATAAGACCTCTGTAATTTATGTAGCTGTTGATTTCTTGTGTCAATTTTTTTGGGTGGGGATATTTTTTAGGAAAATCAGCACTCCAATTTCTGAAAACCATGAAACAAGTCATTTCATTTATTTGTAGGGTACCAGTTGTTGAATCTAAATGCATTGAGATAATTTAAAAATATTGAGTCAAGGGTTTTAATTTTTATATTGACTTTGAATTGTTTATATTCATTTCTAATAAGTGTATAGGTGCTTTCATGTAAATATTCAAATGCAAAGCTTTCAATATGTTTACACTATATATGAGAAATTTAATTTTCTAAGAGAGTTAAAGACAGTTTGGGCTTCACTGTTTTCCAAATAGTTACAAGATAAATTAAGAATGGAACTGGCCACTGACAAGTTGTCTTGATAGTAATTTATTTAAGCACATATAAGATTTGTGAATTAGTCAAGATGTGTTTACCATGGAGCCAACACATACTCACTGTACTTTACATCTGGAAGCTCACATACCATTTGGTCATATGTTAAAACTCTCACAAGGATGTTGATGACTACCATCCTGAGGTGGTAAAAAGACCATGTTTGTACATCAGAGTAGTAAGATTTATTTGATGTGGAATTGGGTCATATTATATACATACATAATTTGTCTGCTCATGGGATTTCTGTCGTGTGCTTTCATTGCATAGCAATTTGAAGTAGGGAAATATGCTCAGTCAAGCCTGAAGTACCTTACAAATTTCCAAATGCTTTCGATATAGTCGTCACATATTGAATAAATATTATGAAGCCTTGCATAGATTCTAACCCACATTAAATTATTTAAAGTCCAAATACAAAGATGATGAAACTTAATTTAGAAATCAAATATGATGTATTGTGCCAATGGTGATCTAATAATATACCATGCTGAATATTCAGTGTTTGAATGGATGGTATAATAGTGACTGTAGAAAGATACATTTAAATCCTGTATAAATTGGAAGAGGGGATAAAAGAAAGTATTTCCCCACTAAATCTGGCTTTGTAAATTCTCTGTGTATAGTACAGTGCAGAACTGTCACATTCTACAGTTCTAGATTATATACTTGGCATTATGGAATAACTAAAAAAAATGAGAACAAATCTCATCTGATCCAACTCTTGCTCAAATAGACAGCCATCCGACCACAGACAGTAACAGTCTACAGTGTTCCCCTAGCAGATACATTGCAGAATGGTACCTGCAGGAGTAAACTAGTTTAGACTAATCACAGATTCACTATTAGGGAATATGTCCATGCTTTATAGAATAAAATATTATAGATGTTATCAGACCTGTTCTGTTCTTCTGCTGCTTCTATTTTTAGCCATTTTAAATGTGTCCTCTGTTATGCTGAGGCTGCCAAAAAGAACTTTTGAATGCAATATGAGGCTTTCAACCTTTACACATACCAGCAGGGGGCACCATTTCAGTACAGCTTTCCCAACAAGTATTAGATCACCTATATTTTGGGAACACTTAACTATATTTTGGGAACACTTAACTCAACATGCTAAAGGGCAATTGTTATGAACAGATTTATCTAGGTACTACATATGTGTGCCAAATGCAGAAATTCCATTGCTGAAAAACAGAATTTGTTTTACTCGTGGTGATAACTTTTCAATGGGTATAGCTATTATCTCGGATACTACAAATTCATATTTTACTACTTAAACTTGAATGTCTTGAAAAGTGTGACTTTATATATTTCCCTGAATCACTTCTCATGCAATTTCTAAAATATGTGAAAGGGACAGCAATAAGATGTTTAGAAATACAAAAACAGATCCTGTAGAAATATCCACTTTTACCAATTCCCTCTCCAACTACAAACCCCCACCCATGTTGTTCCTGGGGGGTTAATTTAGACTTGAGGAAGACGGGGTGAGGGAGTCCTGTTCAGGTAGCAGAAGTCCTTTCATTCAGTAGATATTTACTGGGGGATCCAAGCCATGGTGCTGGAATTATACAGTATCCTTTCATTGAAATATTATGTCCGTGTTACTATTGTTTGTTTGTTTGTTTGTTTATACCCCATCCTACTCCCAAAGGGCTCAGGGCAGCGTACAATGGCATAAAACCTAAAATCACACATTAAATTCCTATAAATAACAATAAAAACAAATAATAAAATCATTTAAAACAATCCAACTAAACCCCCCTGATGGTGAGACATATTGTTTCTCCCACTGGAGGTGCGGGGAAGATATTGTAAACATCCGGCTGGCTTGATGGAAAGGCCTGGTGGAACAGCTCCTTTTAAAAGGCCCTATGGAATTGGGTCAGACTCTACAAGGCGCTGATGTTACTCGGCAGCATGTTCCACCAGGGCTGTAAAGGCCCTGACCCTTGTTACAGCTGGTCAGATATCCCTCAGGCCTGGGACCCCCAGTAGATTACCCTCCACCAAGCAGGGAGGTCTCTGAGGGTGATATTGGGAGATGCAGTCCTGCAAGTATGTGGGTCCCAGGCTGCTTATGACCAATGATGGGATTCTAATGGTTTAACTACTGGTTTGCCCCCCCCCACTGCACACGCCCCTGCTGCCCACTCCCCCCACACAGTCCACTTACTGGGTGCTGTGCCCCCACCTTTTTGATGTTAGGCTGTGGGGAGGTGAGGGAAGGCAGCAGCTGCAGCTTGGCCTGCATGCTGCTGGGCCAGCAGCCCAGCCACCAAAGGGGTTGGGCTTTTTTCACCGGCCGGCTGCAGGAGGTGGCCGGCCTCAAAGCATACCACACACCTGGGGGCTGGCTGTGCGACCCAAGGGCAGCCTTTCTCTGGCATTGGCTGGAAGGCCCAAGTGGGCGGCTGCTGCTGGAGGTTCCTACGGGTGCTGGCCGGCCGCATATTGGGCCGTGTGCCTGGGCTGGTGGGCAACGTGCCAGGATGGCCTTCCCAGGCCAGGGCAGTGGCTAAGAGGCCTGGGTGGCCTCCAGCTGGGCTGCAGCTGCCAGAGTCCCCACCTGCTGAACGGGCCGTGTGCCTCTGGGCCAACGGTGCAGCTTCGGGGGAGGCCTATTTGTGCCCGGCTGTCCTGGGGCTCTGAAAGCCCCCTCGCTCCCCCTCCCCTGGGAGAAGGAAGGGCAGGGTTTTTAGCGCCTCAGAGCAGCCGGCCGCTTTTAGCAACTGGTTTGCCCGAACTGGTGCGAACCGGCTGAATCCCACCACTGCTTATGGCCTTATAAGTTAACACCAAAACTTTGAAGATGATCTGGTACTCAAGGGGCAGCCAGTGTAGATATTCCATGACCGATGTTGTATGGTCTCTGCTGGCTGCTCTTGTAAGCAGCCTCTCAGCTGCATTTTGGATGAGTTTTAATTTCCGGTTCAGCAACAAAGATAGGCCAGTGTAGAGTGAGTTACAGTAATCTAGCCTAGAGGTGACCATCGCATGGATGACTGCAGCGAGGTCAGATTGGGAGAGGTAGAGAGCCAACTGTCTAGCCTGGCGAAGGTGGAAAAACACCTTCCCCAGGGCTGTTCTCGTGACTTGGTTCTCCAATGAAAGGGTAGAGTCCAAGGTCATGCCAAGACTCTTCACTGTTGAGGCCAGAGGTAGGGCCTCACCATCTAAGGCTGGCAGTTGGAAGTTCCCCGGCCTCTCCCCCTGACCCAGCCACAGGATCTCCATCATCGCTGGATTAAGTTTCAGTCTGCTTGTTTTCAACCAGCCAGTCACAGCTTCTAAACAATGCTGGAGAGCTTCAGGGTGGAGTCTGGCTGACCCTCCATTGTAAGGATGAGTTGGGTGTCCTCAGCATATTGATGGAACTGTAAACTGTAGCTCCGTACCAACTGAGCCAGGATTGCTCCTTGTGGCACCCCACACCTGATGGGATGAAAAAGCATACCGTCCACAGGGACATGTGGTGTCACTTTTTCTCAGGCACACGCCATCTAATCACATGGGGGGCACTGGGCGCCAGCCAAGTCCTTGCCTCCGGCCTCTCCTATGGCACAACAGTTCCCTCCATGCCCAGGCCGTGCTTGCCAGCTTTGGGTGGTAGACCTGGGCGCCTCAATGGGTTTTGGGCAGTAGACCTGGGCACCTTCGCCAACCTGGCACACCTCTGTGAGATTAGCAGATGGCTCAATCTACCCCCCCCCCGATATCTAGGGAATATGGGGCCCAAGGGGGGGGGGCAGAAAACTCATATTTTTGCCCTGGGCTCCATTTTCCCCAGATATGGCTATGATGGGGTGTCGATCAGATACATCCCCCCTGAATAACACCTGCTGTTCCCAGCCCTGGAGGAAAGAGATCATCTATGACCAATTAGACCAGAAAGTGTGCACACTTTAACCACTTTAAAATTGTATCTGTAATCTGTATTTTATCTGCAAAAACAGTAATAGGAAATTAACAATAGAAATGATGCTTTGTGAAAAACTGTGGGTTTAAAAATAGTGTTTGAAATTGCATATGTCTGGCTTTCGTAGTATCATCAACAAATCTTACAAGCATCTTCTTTTTAGCTGAGTAACTCAGGGAAGAAAGAAACCCTGATACCTAGTGAATAGCTTTATTACAACTGTAGAAAGTGGTTAAAGACAATGCAATGTTCTAATCAGTTTTGCTACGGACCCCTCATTGAAAGAACAATAACAATTAAAAACACATTAAACAACTGCCATGCAAACAAAAACAAGGCATCTTCATGGCTTGCAAAATGCTAATGCTTCTTCTGGCTCATGTGCATCCATCTTGTAGAAAGGGACTAGAAAAGAAAGTAATTGGAGCAAAGGGCAGCTTTGCATTCTTTGTCATCCGCAGCCCTTGTTCCCTTTTGAGTTCCAGCTGCTGGACTGCTTGTGCCCTGTTTTAGGGCCCTTCATAAACTACCTCTCCCCTCTTTTAACCTGGCCTGATAGCCCCAATGGAGTGGCCATGACAATGGATGCTCATTTCACCGCTACAGAAGGGCTTAATGATTAAAAGGCTGCATCATTGCACTCCGCCACAAACCTCATTTTCTCACTCCTATGAAGCCCCTTGGATTCAAAATGTTCTTTTGACAGGATCAAGAGTGCTTTTCATTCAGCTGGGCAGCAGAAACATCTGCATTTTCTATCCTCTACCTCCTACTCAGTGCACATAGTTAATGTGTAATTAATGAAACATCCCTTCATGGAGTGACACACAATCACCATAGGTCTCCCACCAACCTCGCTTCAGCTCCAATAAAGCAGGTCTGCTTTTATATCCTTGTACTCTCATTCAGCAATAGTAATAATCTTAGTTCCAAGCTTATCGAGCCAGCTTACATCTTAATCTTTCTTTCCCTTTACTTTTCTTTCTTCTCCAAGAGCGGGAAAAAAAGATTTCAAAAAAAACTCTATTCAGTTTCTTTTGGGTTATTAGAGCACTTTGGGAGTGGGTGAACCAAACACACAGCAACTTTCTATGTGGAACAGAGAGGACAGGGTTGAAAGAGGCAAAAGAAAGGGGCTTGGTTTGAAACAGGGATCTTGGAATGCATCTGGCAAACTGAAAAGACGTGGGAAGTTTTGAAGGCACACTGTTTTTGATCTTAATGAGAATGCTCAAGAGTTGGACATCCAGATCCTCGTTACTGGATGCAAGAAGAACAGCTCTATAACAGAGTGGGTTTCTATGTGTGATTCCCCATGCTTTCGAACAATAGTGCCTCATGGTTAGTCCACTGATATGACCCACATATGAAAGCAACAACAAAATGCTTCTGTATTTGGTGCAGCATGTTTCTCTGCTCTTCACAGTAGGGCTGACATTTCTGGCATCAGGTGATGCTCATCTAGAGAATCTTTCCAAGCAGCACTAGGCAAAAAGCATTTGGGGGGTGGGGGTGGAGCTGTAGTAAGCATATAATTTAGATTGGCTTTTGCACAACTAGAAGAAGGAAAAAGAGAGCCAACAAAGACTGCAAGGCTTAAACCTACCTGACCTCTACAGTCAACCTCTGATGGCCTGCTTTAGATGCCTCTGCCTTCTGAGGCCAGACGGGGTCAGGAGAGGGCCTGCTTGGTTGTGACACCTTAGTCAAGCCACCAAAAATTTAGAATTGCCTTCTAAGGGATACTCATAGCTTACTGTAAGAAGGATCCTATTTTTGATCATGTTAAACTGTCATGTTACTACTTATGCTATGCTTTGCTTCTATCCTTTAGGTATCTAGTTGGTTCCAGACTTCTACAATCCTGGTGCATTGTTTATTGAACGTCCCATTTGATTGTTGATTGTACTGACTCACTGTGTATAAATACATGTATAAATGTATAAATACATCTTTATCCTTCTATCAAAATGTATAAATACATCTTTATCCTTCTATCAAAATGTATAAATACATCTTTACCCTTCTATCACTGTCTTCCATCAGTGCTTGCAGATTTTTTTTGTTTTCCCTCAGTAGTCCCCCCCTTCCTAGCTTGTGTTTTAATTTGCTGTGTTTGTTTTATATACAGGTTTTAGTTCTGATTTTAATTGGTTTTATGATGCATTTTTGTTGCAATTCTAACTGTTAGCAATCTTAATGGCCCTGATTGGGCAGAAAGGTGGGATATAAATGTTATAAATAAATATGTAAGCATGCAAGCTGTTTTTCAGTGAGGTGGATGATGTATCGTAAACTTCAGCTTTGCTGTTTTTGTGGTTTTTGTGCTATGACTGCCCCCAGCCTTTCTTTATTAGTGCCTCCATTTCACGTTTATACCTGAAAGTGAATTCATTGATGTCCAGTGAAAATTGCCCATGAGCTACTGGACCTATTTAATCACCTTTAATTATTTTTTAAAAAATACATTTCCAGCCTTTCGATCAATCTTCAGAATGGCTTACAATGAATGACAAAGAATCTACCATTGTTGCAGATCAAAATAAGAAGAGCAATGGCTTTATCGGGAGTTTGCCTCTTGGCTCTTCACTCCTCTTTTGGTTCAAAGTGTGGAAAAGAGAAATGGTCTTGGACAAAAACATGCTGTTAAAATTTCTCCCCAGGTCTTTGGTGATCTAGATGCTATTGATACTATTCCTATGAGGGAACCATGATCCCTAGGAAATAGCTACATCAGGGACTGAGCAGCCAAGCAGAATTGGTTGTCCCTGCCTCTAGAGAAGAGAGCTTCTCACTTAGGTGGAATATGGCTTCTGGCTTGTGAAAACAAATAAACATGATCTTAATGCCTCCCCCTAGCTGTCTGGCATTCCTGCTTATGGAGGCTGGCATGCTTCCAAGCAACATTGCTTATCAATTTTCCTAGACCATCCAGAGTCACATTAAGTTGAAGTACGAGGGGCTATGCCATAACGAGAAGGGACTCATGTGATAAATCATCTGCTGATGTTACCAGTATAACCCATGAACAAATAGGTCACAAACCTGGTCACCTGTCATACATCATTATGAGTAAATATGATGGGTCGTGGCCTCAGCAGCAGCAACTGCTATACCTATAAGGCTCTGAAGAATATTTTAGGGATTACAGGTGTCGCTGCCGCTGAATATTCTGTAGTGCATCAGTTTGTTATATATTTAACTCCCTTGTGGGGAATAACGACTGCAAATGACATGTAATAACTGACTCTAGAATATAGGCCCATTTTACATATTTAATTCATTTGGAAATATATTGGACTACATACAATTTTGACTCCCTCACAGGAGAATTCTCAGGACTGGCATGGAATGTGGTGTGGGGGACTGAAGATGGAAGAGGACATCCCACCATCTTAAAAGGCACATGCCTTTTGATGTCCATGACCACCACCACCACCACAACAAATAAAGGCTGTTTCCATATGAGGGTAGGAAAAGTCACTGCTACTGTGGAAGAAGCAGTGACCACAATGGAAGTAGGTGGGAGTTGGGTCTCTGTGACACTAACTGATGTCACACAGACAAACCCCCCCCCAATACCCCACCTCCTTTCACATCTTGCCAAACCTCTCACCATTACAACTCCTCCCCCCGTTTTCCCTTCATAGCCGCAGTATTTAAAGCACCAGTGGTCAGTTGTGAACCCATTAAAGGACTGAAGAGGAGAAGTAGACCTTAGCTATGGCATTATGAATACAGAGCTTAGCTCTGCCCCCCTTCGCCAGAGTGGTCCTGGGCAGAGTGTCACACAGAGCATCCATGTGCAGTCAGAAAGCCATTTCCCCTTTAAACCGAGGCATTTCCTCTTTAAATTGGAGAGTTTTCTTTGCTCTGGCTTAAAAGGGAAAGACTCAGGAACCCCACAAGTCATGCTGGGGATAAAATGATGTCAAGTGGAAGCTCCCTTTGAAATGAGTGCATGCTATGTTGCACGAGAGCGGGGAGTCAATCCCTATGTTGAAGCTGTCAGAGAAACACTCCCAGATTTAATCTGCATGCCAGAAGGTTTTACCTTGTCTAAAATGAAAATGAATAGCACAAAAATAAAAAACTTATTATGTTTATGATTGTAGCTCCTCAGTCTTTCAGCATAGCATCCCTGCTGTTTCTTTATTGAAGATGTTCCTTGTTCCATATTCAGATGACATTTTTGTGATAATCTTCGCTTTCAAACAGATGACTAAATGTGACTGAACTGATACAGGTAATTTGTTCTATCAGATGAATTACAGAGCAACTTTTCAGTACACATTTAATTTTTTAAATTATGTCAAATTCATATTATTATTTTCATATTTAGAGTGGCTCCCATAAGCAAATCTTGTGCAGAGTTTGTAAAGGTGGCAAAGGAAGGGTAGGGAGGTATTAAAACTTCCAATATCCCTAACTGTTTGCTTAATGCTTCATTTCAATTGGGGCTTGCCAGTATGGACCCTGATATTGTTTCAAAAAACAGTGCTGTTTTTCTATTATTTATTGGATTTATTTCTTGCATCCAAAGACTGACTGCATAGTGTCTCTGCACATGTGCACATATGCAGAATGCTTTTACTATTGATTAATTACAGTCATGTGCCAAGTGTCTCTAAAAAGTTTTACCTCTCTCTTTTAAAAAAAGCACTGCCTACACTGCACAAAGTCAGCAGTCACTCATTTATCTTTCACATCTTGTGAAGTCTGACTCAAGATGGAAAGCTCAAACCAGCTTGCCAACATATCCTCTTTAGAAGGGGGGGAGAGAAGCTTCAAAGAGTTATTTCTTCTCCCCCCCCCCTTGATTCCAAAGTATAAGCAAGCCAGAAAAATGATATAATGTTTGTCATGGGGATTAGCCCCCCACTGTGGCTGTTACATATGAGCACACTGAAAATTGCCAGAATACAGCAGAAACTGTTCTGCATCTCTTCAGCTGAACTGAATCCAGGCATCAATAGCACAAAAGTCTCATGGTGCAAAAGACAAACCAAGCCAAACCTCGGGCATTAGAGCAAGCCTTTTCCTGCACAGAACCCTAACAAAAACTAAGCCATGGGCAAAGGCGGTGGTTGTCTGAGCATGAAAACTCCATATTCATTTGCCAGAAAGATTGTGGATGCCTGTGGAGCCCTCGAAAAACTCTCAGAGCAAAGTGGACTCTTGTTTCTTTCTACTCAAAGCCAATAAAATCTGACTTCTAAATCATGCATTTCATTTCATACCAATCATGCATTTCATTTCATACAGTTACAGACACTTTCCAATAGTAGAGGAGAGTGCTGCCAAAAACATGCTTTGGTCACACTGAACCTAGTATGGCTTACTTTCAAATAACTGTGGATAAAGTGTAATCCAGTGCTCACATATTTGGGAATATGTCTCACCCCAAGTTACTTACTTTTGAGAAAACATACATATATGCTTCAGCTACATCGTCTTGTCAGCTGACTCTATCCTAGATTTCTGTTGTTCTTGACCTTATCTTCTTACTGATGCTGGTTCACCTTTATGAACATGGCAGCTTGTTCCTTTGCACAGATGATGGATTGTGTTTCTGTCCCAGATCTTGGCTTGGACTAGTGCATAAATGTTCTCCCATCGAACTAGTGATGCAAATTTATGAGCCATGACACCATATTGAATATTGCAGGCAGATATGTTTAGCTTTGGGATACAAGCCTTTGCAGAAAGTTATGTACCCAAAACAAGTAATTCAAATTGTCTTAGTGGGAAGCTTCTTGTCATGAAATGAATGCCAAAAAAAGTATCAGTACTAGCAGAAATGTGAATGAAATAATAGTTGAAGAACCACTGAATAGTGAAATCTGACTTGGCCCAAGTTCCCATATTATTAGCGCTATATAACATACATGGGGCACTCCACTATAATATGTTTAGAAAACAGGGATCCAAGCTATAAACTATTACAGCAAGAAAATCAAGATTGTATGTAGCTTCAAGATGCTTTGAAATGGGTAATTACTAACTTAACTGTGTCTGTGAACTTGTCCTCATTAACTTAATAATTAGCAATATCTTGTTTGATCTTGGAGTTCATTATGCATTGCAGCTGGAAGATTGTTTCTGTTTTAACACATCAAAATAGACAATTAAAGTGATAATAAAGAATCAATATAATTTTCCTGCTTTTTAGATTTCCTGGGGGGCTATGTGACTAATTAAACAGAAAGCTTTTTTTTAAGTTTACTTTGCCTGTTTTATATTTGGATTAACACAAGGAAACCTTGGCATTATCAAAAAGCTATTTGAAATGAAGCTATGGGCACCCAGTGAATCTAAATAGCAATGTAATTGGGTGGGGTGTCTGTTATTAGCTGTAGAAAAGATGCCACTAAATATTTGTTCCAAAAAAAATGAAGCTGGTGTCTTTGCATTATATCAGTAAAGCTAAACCAGATTTCACAGGTTCAAATGCAGTACTCAGTCTATTGGAATACATATGCAACAATCTGGCAAGAATGAAAAATATATGTACATGGCTTTCTAAATGTTTCATATTTGTCCAATCAGGACGCTGCAATGTTTGGGATCAGTTTCATGTGTCTATTCGGTCTTACAAGATCTTTGCATCCTATGGAAACACAAAAGTTGCTCACAAATGTCCTCCTGGGATCTGCAAGACATGCACTCAAACTCACAGTCATCTATGAGACCTTAAGTCATTTCCCACCTACCTAACAGGATTGTTGTGAGGTTACAGCAAGTGAAAAGAGAACCATGTAAGCTGCCACGGGTACTGGGAGGAAAGAAGAAATGTAACATATAATGGATAGTTATTGTAAGGGGATTCCATCTCTAGTAAACATGATTTTGTAATTATATCTTCAAATAATATTTATTGTAATTATAATTAGTTTTTGAATTGTGCAGAGGAATCTATAAGTGTCACTTAACTGAAGCACACTTACCCATTACACAGAATTCTTGTTTCTTCATTGTTGTTTTTCCTGGAAAACAAGAAGGCGAAGAGCTCATAAGATCTGTTTCTCCATTGCACCAAAAACTAAAAACAAAGTCTCCAGGCCTGCCAGCACCCTGCCTCTTCTCACTTGCCTCTGCAGTTCAGGGAAAGGAGAACTGGTTTACAATCCCGTAACAAATCTGTGGCCATTCAGAAATGGAGGCTGGTGAAAAATAATGAAAGCAGCACATTAACATCTGGCCTGCTGGGCTCACACAGCTGAAAGCAGCCAGTGGGTGAATTTCCCAGCATCTAGGAACTTTGCCTCAGTTCTGTGGGTTTGCTCAAGTGTGCGATGGCTGTTTGCGGGGCTGTTTCCTGCTGGGTGGGTTTGCTTTCCTCCCAACAGCTCAGAAAAGGTGAGAGCGCTCCTTCATGTCATCCTTCCCTCCCCTCCCTCCTTTCCCCTCCCCTCCTCTGCCAAGACAATAGTTTCCCCCACAGGTCCCCTTTGTTAGGGAGCCGTCCCCTCTCCCAGCTCTCACACTGGGACATTTTTCCACATTTCCAGGATTATGACCACTCTAACTTAGATCTATGTGTGTTGCCTCCACATACAAAGAAGCACTCGGGGACAGGATTAGTAGGATTAGAAGAGATTCACATATGTCCAGTTCAAGCAATTGGTATTCAAAGCTTTACACTTTCAAATGCCACCAAGAGAGAGAAAAGGAGCTGAGAGCTTGCTTTGCTTTTCAGCACCTCCATGAAACGGACAGTGCTTTCTTTTTCTATTTTTTTTCAACCCCCTTTTTTATATTAAGTCTTTAAAGCTGCAGTTACTAAGGGGAAGCAAATATTTCTTCCTTCTTTAATGAGATGCAGCAATCTTTAGTGTGGCTTCAGTACTGCCCAGACAAGTTTGCACTGCCATGAAAACAGAAAGCCACAGTCAGGAACTGGCACCCCTGACTAAACTAGGAGCAACCGCAGTGCTCTTAGCACCTGGCTGTAAAGTGCAGAACTCACTCCAGTGATCACTATTTTCCCGTTGTTGCTGGGGTACAGAAGATGGAATATACCAGTAGATGCAACAATTATTTTAGATGCCAAAAGATTTACAGTGCACTGCTCTTCTAAGCTCTGATGTACCTCTGCTTAAAACAGCCTTTTTTGACACTTACTGTCCTCTAGCAAAATCAACAGACAACTACCCTAGACACATGTGCAAAATATTTCTGTTAAGACAGAAGTTCCAAATTATTTACAGTGATATTTTAAATGGGAAAGATATTTCTGGCACAGAGTTGGGGCTGTGGGGGGGCTGTTTTCTTTCTTTCTTTTGCAATTTCTGACTTTTTTTTCTGCTTGTGAAATTGACTTCTATCTTCATGCACCCATTATGAGAATGGATGGAAGGGACATCACACTTTCCAAGAAGCCTGAGGCAGACTTTGTGTATTTGTTTTACACTGTGATTAGTGGCACTTGTTAGAGACTGTAAGTAATCAACCTGATTATGATACCGCCCTAAAGAAATATGCATAGTTTTGTACAACAGAACAATAGCAATCTATTTGCAAACCTTTCCAGTTTCCAATTCCAGTTCCAGTTTCCAGTTCCAGTTTCCAGTATACAAAGTAAAAGGTGATGAATAACATTTGTCTTTATAGAGTCATCTTATAAGGCTAGAAATGACCTTCCTGACACACAGACTACACATGCATTTTCTTTCAGGTTTTTCATTTTTGGTCACCATGCTAGCCAAGCAATCCTGTGAAAATAAGATTTAATGTGAGCAAGTGCAAATTAATGTATATTGGTAAAAAAAAAATCCCAACTTCACATGTAACTGATGGGATCTGTGCTGGTAGTAACAGACCAAGAAAGGGATCTCAGGATGGATAGTGGATAGTCCAATGAAAATGTTAACCCATTGTGCACTATTGTAAAAAAAGACAAATGCCATGCTGGCCATAAGTAGGCAACGAACATAGAATAAAAATGCTGCTATCTCACTGCCCTTCTATAAATCTATGGTGAGACAAGTGATTTTCAAATACTTTTTGTGCCACCTATAAAACTAAATAAATAAATACAAATAACCATCTGCTCAGTATTCAATGAGGATGACTCTCAAGTTAGCATACACTGAATAGCTATCTAAAAATATGGACCAAATTTTAAAATATAAGAAACAAACAAGGGACTCACCCACCTGGGATTCCCTGTTTCCCCTCCTTTTACTTCCTTTTCTACCACTTCCTCTTCCCTTTCTCTCCCATCTTTTCCATTGGCTTCTCCCTTCATGCTAGGGCTGCCGCCTCACTCCGAACATTGCTTTCTCTCCCCCCCCCCCACCGCCCCCCAACAAAAAATAATGCTGAGTGAAATGAATGAAAGTATGGTCAGGAAATGCATACCCAACTTGGGGGGAATGTCACATTAAGTTTGTCTGTTAGGATTTTCTATCTGGCAAAGGCCAGATTGTGGGCACTTTCTATGGTAGGGCCAAGATAGATGCAGAGGGCACCTTCACTTGCTGCCTTCAGGAAGGCTTGTAGTGGTGTAGTGTGTAAGAGCGATGGTCTCTGATCTGGAGAAGCAAGTTTACTTCCCCACTTCTACACATGAAGCCTGTTGGGTGACCTTGGGCTAGAACCAGTTCTCTCAGAACACTATCAGACCAACCTACCTTACAAGATGTTTTTTGTGGAGAGGGAAGGGAAGCTGGTTGTAAAACACTTTGAGACTCTTGAAAGATAGACAAAAGTAGAGTATAAAAATCAATTCTTCTTCAGCTCCTTTTATAGAAAAGTTTTCTTTTAGAATGCTTTTGGTGGCAGGTCATCTTGATAGGTCTGGCTGTGTTTTTAACCTTATGTTTTGTTTGGTTCTCTCTGTTGTTTTTATTGTGTTGTTGGAATGTTATATTGTTTTTATGTGTTTGCAGTGCTGTTCCTTTGTTAACCCTCTTGAGCTTAAGGCACTAAAGTATTTATATTTTAAATAAATAAATTCAAAGGCTGCTTGAGTAGCAGCTACACCCTTTCATGTATATAGTCATTCTTCTTTAATTGACTCCAAGTGACAAGGACAAAAATAAAATCTTGCTAGCATGAAGATATACTGTGTTGAGAATATTATTTGTTTAGAATAGTGGACACAGAGGTGCATGGATGTTTTATTAATCTGATCTGCACTTCCTCTGCTGCCAATTAGCTATCATAATTATTTATTTAAGTGCTGAGTTGGTGGTTGGCAATTTATGGGACAAATAATAAATGACACCTGCCCCCAAATTACTTAAAGAATGTATGGTACTTGCTGTTTTTCATTCAGAACAGCAGTTTCCAACAGAGGAGTAGGGGGGCCAAATAGCCCCGCAGAGGCAAAATGCCCTCTGGGCACCCCCCTGAGCACCACTTACTCACAAGTAAGCACTGCTTACTTGTGAGTTGGGCTTCAGCCCCTCTTCCCAGCTCAGCAGCCAGGGAACCAGTTTCTCTGGCGTTCCTGTTGCTGGGAGAGAAGAGGAGCCCATTGCAACTCCTCTTCCAAGCCCAACAGCTGGCTGCAGCCTGCGCCCCACTCAGATCCTGGCTGGATCCGAGCAGGGTGCAGCTGCAGCCACCCCCTCCCCGCTTCCATCAAAGACCCCACAGGGCCTCTGATAAAGGTGGGGAGAGCAAGACCATCTGCAGCCTGCACCAGGATCGGAGCCTGCCAGGTTCCCAAGCCAGGCGCAGACTGTTGCCGCCCCTCCCCTCTCCCTCAGCCTGGTAGCAGGGATGCAGGGGGCGGGGTCAAGGGAGGTCGAAGTCTGATGAGGCTCCATGATTATCAGACTTCCACCTCCCTTGGCCTGATCCTCTGGTCACGTGGGAAGTCGATTTTACACCCCCATGTGACTGGAATGGTTGCACCTGGGGACATGGGGTATCCCATGTCTTTAGGCAAATACGCCTCTGGTTCCCAATTCCTTCAGTATCATATCCCACAACTCCACATTTACATGATGCGGTGACCCAATTTTTTTGGCACCCCAGGTAAACTATGACCTTGTCATCTGCCTACTTCAGCATCTTATCTTCTATAGTGGTTAACCAGACATTTTTGAGAAATCCACAAACATCACACAAAGGATGCAGCTGTTCCACTGTGAACTGCAAGAAAGGCATTCCAATGCACACTGCCTTTGCATTATTGCGTGTGATAGTTGAATCCTACCTTTGACCAACCTCTCCTTCTCTATCACTCCCTCCTAAGTTTCTAAAAAACTCACTCTAGTAACCATCAGGACACATTTTACTTGATCAACATGACCATTCAATGAAGGAAAAAAACCCAACTAATGTATGAAATGGAAGATGTTGTTTCCAGGGTCAGAGCTTGGTTTCCAAAATACAAAAGTGAACAGTTGAAAGGGCAGGTACATCCATTAGGGAGGGCTTGCTGCAACCACTTTTGGAGGCTTCATGATCCACTTTTGTGACCCAACTGACAGGCTGAGAAATACTGATATAGAGTTTTCAATTTGATTATCACAAGAGCACTAGTGACAGCGCTGGAGACAGTTATCATTATGTAAAGGTTTTCAGCTTTGGTCCATTATTTTATTATGACTGTCCCCTCTCTCTCTCCCTCCCTCCCTCCCCCACTTTATATTTAGAATACTCTTTCAGGTGGATTGCTATTGCTTTGCTAGCATTCAGTACAGGAGAAGCAGACATTCAAGCCAAAACATACGGCACCATCCCAGAGGGCAGGAAATGTTTTGCCAAGCTCTATAGAGCTTTTACAGGGCAAGCAGGTAAGAAGCAAATGATGCTAGTGAGAGACAGCTGTGCAAAAGGTTTTTACATGCAGGGTAAGTAGAGATCACATCTGGGACACACAGAGCTCCTTTCAGGGATATTAATTGTGCTTGAGGGATTTAAAAAAAAAATCTTAGTGCCGGGGCTTTATCAAGTCCCAATCAGCATAACCCTCTTCTGTTTAACAACGTTGTGGATATTGTTACTCCATTTTATTTGTGGCCTAGACATTATTTATCCCAAGTGCATTATCTTCCATTTACCTAAATGTGCTCAAATTAATATAGAGAGAGTACTGTATGTGTGGTCTGAAAGTTTTATACATTTGAATTACGATAAAGCAGATTAAGAGAAACATGACATTAAATAGCTTTCTTGGAGTTACAGTGCCAGTTTGCTGCCCATGAAGGTCACTTTTGCACAATCCTTATATTGTCCACAGTCCACAGTTCTCCAAGTGTGCACTTTCCTATGAGTGTATCATCACATTTCCAAGTGAATAATCTGCAAGATTCTACCTGGGAAAATTCGTTACTTCCTCCAGGTAGAGAATTTGGGATTTTCTTCACAATTCATTTAAAATGTTTTGAGACAGGAAATAAAACATTTCATCCATGGAATTCTGCATTGTTTTTACTCCAAAATGTTTTATTTCCAGCTTCAAAACATTTTAAATGAATCTCCTTTTAAAACAATTCTCTGGCTGAAACATTTTGAAAATGTCTTCAGTTGCTGTGCGATCTATTGACTATGTTTCCCATGCTTCTCTGCTTCCCTGAACTTTCTCCTCGCCTCCATTTTCTGAACTCATTCAGGTACCCCTCACCTATTTATTTGTGGCATTTTTCTGTTTGTTCTTTTATTGGGGGGGGGGGCAAACTTCAAAACATCAAGTATACAAAAAGTATAGAAGTCAGCTGTGAAGCATTGAAACATGGATTCAACACAGAACTAAAAAAAAGGAGGGGAAGAATCATATAATGGCGGCCAGGAATCATTCAAGGGGGTGAGTGTGAACAAAAGGGGGTGGGAATTGAAAATGTTTTACAAATGTTTTAACAAATCTTTGTGCAGAAAGGGCCTTCACTACTTTTTGGCTACTGTGAGGAACTCCATCGTAAGACTATCATGAGCTCAGCTCCAGCATTCTTTTAATTTATTTATTTATTATTTCGATTTCTATACCGCTTCATCCCCAAGGGGCTCCGGGCAGTGACCTTCTCTGAAAAATTATGTACTGTAAATTTTATGAAAGAGCCTTTAAGCAATGCAGAATGTTTTAATGCTTAGATCATTCTCTTTCTAACCTGGTACTGCCCAGTCAGTTTCATTTCTGGTAGAAACTTCACCAGCCTTCTCATTTTTTTGTCCTCATTGCTGATATCAGGGTTGAGCCTGGGACTCTGCATGTGAAGCATATGCTTGAAGACTGCAAATTCCCTTCATTTTTTATTAATGCATTTTGAAAATTTATATGCCACCCCTCAAGAGACCCTCTCCAGGTGGCTTTAATGACTTGCTCCATTGGTACACTTTGCCTCTGCCATAATGTGACTGTTAAAATCTCTTCCACATCACGTGAGTGGCAGTAAACAGTTTATGAGATCTGATCCAGGCATGGGAATCTGGCTGCCTTTTGGGGGGTGGGGGGGGAGGGGGCAGGAGGAATCTTCAGTTATATCATGCCCTGATGTACAATAAAAGAAAAAAAGGGAAATAACCCAAACTAAATTCAGGTGGGTAGCCGGGTTGGGCTGAAGCAACAGAAAAATGTTTGAATCCAGTGGCACCAAATTGCTCTTGGTATTAACTTTCTTATGCATGCACACTTCTTCAGGTAACTGAAACAGAAGTCACCACTCACTACATATGGGTAGAGGATAGAGAAGGTGTTGCCGAGAAGGGCTAGTTATGTTCAATATGCATATGCACACAAAAGCTTATACTAGAGGTGGAATCCAGCAGGTTCTTACAGGTTCCCGAGAGTAGGTTACTAATTATTTGTGTGTGCCGAGAGGAGGTTACTAATTGGTGATTTTGCCACGTGATTTTTGCCTTAGTTATGCTCCTCCTCTCAGCAGTAGCGCACAGAACTTGAAGCAGTCTAGCAGGAGGTGCACCGGATTGCGTGGCAGCCTGCGCCTGCATGCATTCGTTTCCCGCCCAAGGACCTTGCCACAGCCCCGCCTATGGATGGCCCGCCCCTGGATGCCCCGCCACACCCCCATCGTGCCCCGCCCCGCCCCATTGGCACTACGCCACAGTTTGAATCCCACCACCATGGGAACCTGTTACTAAAATTTTTGGATCCCACCACTGGCTTATACCGAGAATAAAACTTTGTTGGTCTTAAAGGTGCCACAGAACTCAAACTTTTAACTTAAGATAAATTGAATTAAGAACCAAAGAAGATTAAGATAGTATAAGTGTGGGCTCAATATCTATAGGTTAAAAGTATAAATAGAAACAAATGTAGGATATTTGTTTATATTTACAAACACACACACACACCATGTCTTGGCTCAAATAGTAACCTCACAACTGTACAGAAATAAAAAGAACCATTATTGACCATGTCTTTACCATCCTTGGTTCTTAATTCTGCTGTACATACACTGACAATTAAATCTTCAACAGAGCTAAAGTTAATGGGCTTAGAAGCCTGTAACTCTGCTTATGGGTGCCCAGCAGTGCTGCACACTTTGCAGAACTACAAACCCTTTTCTGGGAGAGAGCAGTGTTGACTTGGGCTTACTTCCAAGTAGACCTGCTTAAACTCACTCCCTAAGGATTCCTGCGGAAAGCACACTGCAGTATGCATGAGGCTGTAAGTCAGAATCTTGAAAGATGAGATTAAATAAATGCATGGAATGGAGCATTACACCTAGGTAAATGCAAACAACAAAGGAGCGTTGAATTGTGCTGGAGATATTCCCAATTAAGATTTTGACTGGGCATATTCTCCATGTATCTATGGAAAATAGCCTCATTGCCAGTTAGCTCAAATGGCACATAACCAATGGGTTTTTTTAAACCACTGACTTATTGCAATTATAAGTCCCTAAGAAATAAACTCTCCAATCAATGTATATAAACAACTTCAATTTCCCATCAAATCCAAGAAGGGCCACCTTTTCTGCTACTAATGAATACCTCTGTATATTGAATGGTCTTACAGGATTTGTTTATTGCAATGTGTTCATTAAAAGTTAAAACTTAGTATTCAGGTATTGCCTGGTCTTTAGCACAGTGAATCAAATGAGCGTACTGAATGCGTAATTTTGTTTGTTTACATAAACTAATTTCCTGCTATCAGTAGCAAATGTCAGTGAGGATTAGTAATTTGTAAGCAGCAAAGAATACTAATTACTCTTCAGAGTCTGACTTCCATTACTAACAGTCTTGGCTGTTCTTTATTAGTAGTGGGGGTTGGGGTTGGGGGAGGGTCCTTTTTCTTTCCTAAAGTTTTGCATTCCATCTATTTATGTATTTATTAGATTTAATACCACGCCCTCCCAGGCCGAAGCCAGGCTCAGGGTGGCTAACACACATAATTCTAAATCACAGTCATAAAACAGTTTCCAATTTAACAAATAAATAATTAAAATATTAAAAGCATTCACAAACGGCAACTAAAACATCAAGGACTCTCAGATAGCCTGTATTATAATTATCAACCCCGCCCCATTATATGATCGATCACTGTCAGGGTGGGGAAAGAGGGGAGTTGCAAGACTCAGGGGCCAGCGTGATGTAGTGAATCCATGGCAGCCTCATCCCTAAGCCCTATAAGCAAGGCTTGCAGCAATGGCTGTCTATTTTTAAATAAAGTTCAACAAAGCAGCTTCATCCGAAAAGTTTTTTTAAAAAATCTATTAGCAGCCAGCAGTCAAAACAGTCATGTCTGAAATGACACAAAAAAATCTGTGTGCAACTGGCTGCTAAAGTGAATTATAAGGGCTCTTTGAAAGGGCTCTTTGAAAGCTGTCTGTCCACAAAACAGATCTGATGTCACCTTCAAGCCTAGCAGATGTAATGGGGCACAAGCTTTCATGGCCTGAGTTCCCATTTTTGGCAGTGATCCAGTGGCGTAGGGGGGAAATGGCACCCGGGGCACCCGTGGGGGTGGAAAAATTGCCTCACACACTTCTGTGAAGGAGGAGGGGCATGACTGGGCCTCAGCATGACATGCGCACACCACCTAGGCCAAGGTCTGCCCAGACTGCATGCGCATGTCGCACTAAGGCCCAGCCACGCCCCTCCTCTTTCCCAGAAGTGGCTGGGCATCAGCCCCCCACAGCGCCCTTCCCCCATGGCACTTCACCTCCCACCCCCTCGCAAGGTCTCCTGGGAAGTGTAGTTCCCACCAGACTACTTTTTCAGTCAGCTGCATTTTGCAGCCGACTAAACTTAGGTAAGTGGGGTGTGGGGGGGCAGGGTGCTGCAGGAGGGTGCCATGGGGGAGCAAGGCCTAGCCACTTCTGGGAAGGAGGAAGGGCATGGTTGGGCCTTGGCATGATGTGTGCACGCTGCCCGGGCAGGCCTTGGCCCGAGCAGTGTGCGCACATCACACCGAGGCCCAGCCATGCCCCTCCTCCTTCCCAGAAGTGTGGGGACGATTTTTCCAGGGGCCTCCCATGTGACTCCCACAGGGGCACCCAGGTCATTTGTTCCCAGATGTCCCTGTGGCAGCTTTGCCACTGCAGTGATCTATACCCATATATGTCTCCTGTTGGATCCTGCCTCTCTGCTCCACTAAATGTAGAGCTTTGCTCCAGAGGAAGTGCCTCCTTTTATTGCCTGACCAGATTGATAGGATCCAACACAAATGAAAACCTGTCTTTCCCAAAAGCTGGAGGCAGTATGAACTGCAAATATGAGACAGGCGATAGATTCCCAACTGCTAGTTCACTCCCAGTTCATGACCCTAGCCCAAGGGCAAACAACTGAAGTTGAACTGTTAGTGAAAAGGCATTCCCAGTGTCCAACCGCAGGATTTTTAAAGAGAATCTGTAGAACTTCACTGAAGTGTAAAAGACAGAAAATCTTCCAGAAGCATTGCTGAATCAAAGCAGGCATGGATCTGATCAGTGCAGTGGTTCTCAATTTTTCTAATGCCGCAACCCTTTAATACAGCTCCTCATGTTGTGGTGACCCCCAACCCTAACATTTATCCATTTTACAGATGGAGATCACTGATGCAGAGAGTCTTAGGTGACCCCTGTGAAAGGGTCATTTGACCCCCAAAGGGGTCCCGACCCCCAGGTTGAGAACCACTGGATCAGTGCCTGCAGCAGAGAGTCCAGTGGTGACTCTGTGCAACCTGTAGCAGAAATGTTATTGTGAGGAGAGAAAACCATGCCCAAAGGGGGGAATCGGTGCAAAACATCCTGAACTGAAATGCAAAGAGGAGTTGAATATGCTTGCCTGTATGTTGTGCCCTCAAGTCACTTCTGACTTATCGTGACCCTATGAATGAATATCTTATCACCTCTTCAGCCTTGCTCAAGTCTTGCAAACAGACAGCCATAGCTTCCTTGATCGAGTCATTCAACTTCATGTTGAGTCTTCCTCTAAGTATCTTAAAGACTCTGTGAATTAAATTCAGTTTCATAAAATGGATTTCTTGCAGTACATGACGACAGTCATATGACTTACTGAGCAGTGTGATGGAATACTATCAGTGTATTTTTTCCTATCTCCTTAGGTAAGTGGGTAAGAGATCCACTTTGTTTATTTGTTGTACCCTGCTGCTGTCCTCATGAAATAAAAATCACAAATGATGTCATAGGGAATATTCATACCCCGAGCCAAATGTCAGTATATCTGCAGGCAGAAAACTGTCGCCCCCCCACCCATTAATTTTTTTTTGTTGTGGCAGAAGACTAGTTTGTGGTATGTCTCACAAAACACAAATGCCCAGAGTCAAAGAACACATTCTTAAATGAGGCAGAAAATGTTTGACATTAATAATTTATACCCAGCAATATGTTCCCCAGGTTATTGGGAGGGGCAGTATTCCTTCAGATCTCTTAAAAACAATTTCCTGGATCAGTGTTTTCTGGGGTGGGAAGCCTCACAGAGTATATATTGTAGGCTAAGGTAGCAAAGCACCCTAATAGCAAAATCAACAGATTTTATAATCTATGTGTTTTTATTATTTACAGAAAGCAGCTTTGGGGACATTTTAATAATGTGCATGTGACAATGTCCTAAAAGGTAAAATGTCAATACTCGTTTCTGTAAACATTCCCCCCGCCCAAAGTACAACTGTGGTGGCAATTTGACCTACAAAGGCATCACCACAGTGAAAGCTGAGAATTCAGGGAAAGGACTAGGCATAGCCCTGAGACAGTCAGAGTTCCAGTGTGTGCAGTTCTGGATCTGTGTGAGCCATTATGAGTTTTCTTTTACAAAGAATAAAAAGAAAATGAAGAAGTCCGTAATGAATACATGATGATGATGTGTGTTTTCCTAAGATTGATACAGAGACATGTTGCCCTGACAAATTCTTATTGTAATTTCTCTTTCTAGCACTCATAACTTTCCTGGAGAATGATTCTCCCACTTTCCTGAGTTACTATTGTGCAATAATTTGTGAGCTACCTTGAGAGGTATCATATACATTTTCTAAGTAAATAAATAATGTATGCAGAAAGGGGCATCTTCCTGCAAATAGTTGGGAGGGCAGTAGAACGCTGCTAAAGAAAAATTCACGGGTTTGCATAAAAGAAGTCTTTTGTCTGTAGATGATAGATACCCTGCTGGTATCATGAGCCAGAACCCTAAGGTGAATGCTGGGTCTAAGGGCCCAATTAGATGTTCACCTACTGCTGTTCTGCCCCCCCCCCCCCCGGTCTCATGGCATGTAGTTGAACATAATAACTGATGTGACATCATCGCAATATGCAATGCCCCACCCCTGCCATACATCACTGGCTGATCTTGTATGACAGTAGGATGATGTCATGCCATGTGCTGTATTCACTGAAGAATAAAAGAACAGGCATTGAATGACAGGTGGCATCTAGTTAGATACTGACCAAGTTGAATATCTCCAATCTATGTCATAATGACATATTGACACAATTTTCATCTTGCACATTGTAAAGAGCAGCTTTTGTATTTTGTTGCCAAACCCAAACTTCCTAGTAATGAAAAAAGTATTCCTGGTAAGAACAGAAAATGGACCATATTCAGCTGCAGCTGAAATAAACAAACAAGAGCTTGACATGAGATGGGATTCAATTTAAGCATAATCTCCTAGTAAAAATCGAGTAAGCAATTACAGTCTATAGAAGTTCATGTGTTCCACTCTCAAAGTCCTTGCCAAAGCAGAACTGTATAATGAATCTTGCTGGTCCTAACCATCCATGCTGTTTATGCATCATTAAAATTAAACTTCCACTTCTGCCAACAAATTACATTTCCTATATATTCTCATAATTAGCACTTGAGCTGCTTCTGCTCTTTGGGGACTCCCTAACATCCTGCGCAAGCCTTGCATTCAAGACTGTTAGCAAAAATGTTGAGCCTGCTCTGTCCTCATCAGACATGATTTCCTGCTCTGCAAAAGACTAGGGCTCTTCCTTACCAGTGCAAATGTGCCTCCAAAGGGGAAGAGAACCAGCTGCAGGGTTTAAAGGAGCAACTGTGGCTGGAATCACATGCAGTTCCCTGTCATTGTTCTCTGTCTCAGCAATTCACAAATGATGATCTTGCTTTCAGAATCTCTTGGCTCAAATATTGTTCATTGTATGATGTGGTTTAATTTAAATATGGCCAGAATCTGACTTTCCGCTTCTCACTAAATCTTCATTATCTAGAAGAGATATTGTTGGTGGTTGCTGGTCTCAGATCCTTTGATCTGCAGAAAAGGTTACTGTTTATTAAAGTTTTGGAAGCCTTGATTTCCCATTTAACACACAACTGATTGAAGTTTGCTTTATACATTCATTTATACATCCCCATACAAGTTCTGCAAGTTGGAATATTTATTTTAGGGATTGTTCTGCATTGATGTGAAGGAGAGACAGTGGACCAAAAGATTATTACAGTCCTAAGCTTACTATCCTGAACATTTTTGTAAAGAAGTAAACTACATGAAAAGCAACAGAACACATAACCAGAAAACATATGTCATCAACCCCACACCTGGCTACTTGATCATAAATCCTCCTTCAATTAAACTGATGCCCAATCACACTCTTGGAGAAATGGCACTCATATATTGTAAATTAATTTGTTAGATAAGAGCAACCACCTTGGATAAGAAGTATGGCACTTCAAGGTGCTCTCTCAAATAACAAATGCCAATTTTGTGCTCCCTCCCTCCCCAAAAAAACAAAGTCTAGAGAACTAAATTCTCCGGAGGATTCCAGAGAATTCTAGTAGGCACAACTCACAGTAACAATGGAGTTACAAGAAATCCATTGGGGGGGTGCAAGAAAGCCATTCTAGAGAATTCCAGAGACCTTCTTTCCATTGGTTATGTGTTCGTTTAGTTCTTTATGTGGTTGTTTAACTGTTGTTTTTCATACACACACACACACACACACACACACACATACGTGTGTGTGTGTGTGTGTGTGTGTGTAAGAGTGTGTGTGTGTGTGAGAGAGAGAGAAAGCTTATTTGAATGGTTTTTGTTATTTTCTGCCTAATTTGGGTAGAAAAGTGGCATTAAAATGTTTGGAAGTAATAAATAAATGAACTAATATTAGGGCTGCATTTAAAATTTTAGCAAAGATCATAATAATATTGAACAAATGTTTGTTCAGAATTTTCTTCTCTGTTCTAAGTAACCTGTCTGTGTGGCATTTGCTGTGTAATACACACATCTACCAGGAACTGTGCGGGTACCCATTGCTGTTTGCAGTGCTGTGGCTGAGATCTGATCTGAAAAACTTCCTAAAAGTTTTTCAGTTTAGTCCTAAGCAGAGTGCTCTCCTTCTAAACCCATTGAAGTCAATGAGCACAGAAGTCCACAGCTGCTCAGAATGGTTTTGTTGATTTAGTAAGGCTGCAACTCTAAGCATTTTTAGTAAGCTCCATAGGAATTCTGAAAAAAAAAAACTTAAGATCAAACATAAAGTTCTGCAAGAATTTGTTACTGATCTTGTATTATTTTTACAGAAAACATCAATAAACTTCTGCATTGCCTACAATTACAATGTAAAATCTGCACTGCCAAAAAGAGCACACGCTGCTTTCTGTCTCCCGCGAACAATATCTTGAGTGCACAGTCCAGATTTGCCATTTCACAAATTATATATTTTTATAGACAAGCAGAAAATAAAAATCTTGATCTAGTCAACAAGTGTAAGTCCCATTATTACTCCATGACTTCACAAGAGGAAATAAAGATGCTTTATTCTGGTTGGATCATGCAACCAGCTGTAATGTTATGTGGGCATTATGGTGGGGCTCCTGGCAACATGCATTAAATAGGTACACGGGCTTAAAGAGATGGGTCTGTTGCTGTTCCCTGCCACAGGCAAGACAGACTACCTCTTACTGGGCTGTACTTCTCACAAGTAACTTGCATCTTTCTGCCTATATTTCACATGCAAAGTAGATACACACCCTTACACCCAACCATAAGTGACACCTTACGGTCACTTATGAATTTGCTTACGTCACTCATGAAATGATGTCACTTATGAAGGGTGGTTTCCTTCAGAAATCTGGAACAGTTAATCCAGTCTGCCAGGCAAAGGTAAACCCCATATGTATCGACTAATTTCGCCTGTCCAGAGAGACTCAAGGCAAATTCCTTCGTGGCCTTAGAGGGCCAGGACGAGTCTGTGCTCCTCACTTCTGACTAGGCTGCTTTTTTCGCGCAGTCGAAGAAGAGGAGGAGGAGGGGCGCCCGGCTCCGGGATGCCCTTCGGCATATCCCGTCTAACTAACGGGAGATCTTTCACGGGGCGTCTCCACTCCCACTGCGGTTTCAAGGATAGAGCCGCGCGCTGGCAGCCCCCCTCGGATGCGCCAGGGAGGGAAACTCGCGGAGCGGAGCAGCACCAGCGCTGGGCTCCAGTGGGCTGGACGAGGAGGCGCCCGAGCAAAACTCACAGCGTCGCTCGCCCTCCATCAGCCAGCCAGGCGGCTTTTTGCGCTCGCCCAGGAAAAGTCCCCTCCGCTCCAGCCCGCTGGACTCCGCGGTACAAGGACCGGGGGCGGGATGCTTCTCTTGGCAACCAGCTCCGTGCTCGTCTGTGGGCCGCTAGGTAGCTGCTGCTGTTTAGCAGCTCTCCCCCCCCCCCCCCCGCTTAGGTTGTTCACCGCGCCTTCAAGCCAGCCACGCGGCTCTGGCCCTTCTCGCAAGCGCTCCCCGCACACCCGCCCCGCTGTGGGATGTGGAGGAACAGGGCAGCAGCAGGGCGGAGTCGGGATGGGCAGCCCTGGGCAAACTGTAGCCCTGGGCAACACCTGAGTTGGCTCCCCCCCCCCCACATGGGCGGCCACTCCACCATGACCAAAATTTGTTTTGCACCAGGACATTGGTGCCTGCAGGGGGCGCATTTTTAGACATATCAGCACCAAACTTTCAGCATATCATCAGGAGACTGTCCTTATGCTACTCCCCAAGTTTGGTGAGGTTTGGTTCAAGGAGTCCAAAGTTATGGACTCCCAAAGGGGGTGCCCCATCCCCCATTGTTTCCAATGGGAGCTAATAGGAGATGGGGGCTACAGTTTTGAGGGTCCATAACTTTGGCCCCCCTGAACCAAACTGCACCAAACTTGGGGGGTGCCATCATCTCCAGATGATACCCTGAAATTTTGGTGCCGATACATCCAAAAGCGCACCCCCTGCAGGAACACATCCTAGAAATTTGCCCAAGAATCTTTGTTCTGCATTGAGTTTTCTGCATTGCTGTCAATGGGGGTTGCAGGCTGTGAGGGGCACATTTCTGAAGGCACAGTCTCAAAACTTTAGGGGTCTCATCAGGAGACTGCCCTAATGATACCCCCCAAGTTTGGTGCAGTTTGGTTCAGGGAGGCCAAAGTTATGGACCCTCAAAACTGTAGGCCCCATCTCCTATTAGCTCCCATTGAAAACAATGGGGGATAGGGGCACCCCCTTTGGGAGTCCATAACTTTGGATTCCCTGAACCAAACCTCACCAAACTTGGGGGGTAGCATAAGGACAGTCTCCTGATGATACACTGAAATTTTGGTGCAGCTAACCTAAAATCTGCACCCCCTGCAGGTCAAATATTAAAAACCACTAAAATACACAAAAACGAACCCAGCATTTTGATGCCCCCCCCCCCCCACAAGGTGATGCCCTGGGCAGCTGCCCACCTTGCCCAATGGGCATTACACCAGTGGCATGGGTCCTTGCCCTGCCCAGCGGCGGGCGGGCGGGCGGGCGGGCTGGCTGGCTGGCTGGCTGGCTGGCCCTGGCTCTGATGTATATAAACTCTGATGTATATACACACACTACATACCACACCTTCCAGGCCGAGTCGGCTCTCCCTCTCCGGCTCTCCGCTTTGCTTGGCTGAAGTAGAGCGGTGATCCCTGCCCTGCTGAAGTATTCTGGGCGAAGGCATGGAACAGGTTGGCGGACTTGCGCCGATCCGCGCTCTTCACCTGCTTACAGAACAGAGCGCAAGAAATGAAACTGTAAAATTGAGGGTTCTATTTGGCCAGACCGGATCTTTAGAAGACTTTTTTTTGGAAAAGTTGTTGTTGTTGCTAAGATAAACTGTCCCATCCTAAGCAGAGTCTCGCCCTTCAAAACTCGTTGGTTTCAATGGATTGAGAAGCCTGTGACTGTTTAGGATTGCATTGAACAAGAGGAGGACACAATGCTTTGCAGTGAAAATAAACTATCAAGCTCCGTTGATGGAGTGGTGGTGATGGTGGTGGTGGTGTTAACTTTCCATCGATCTCGATAGGGCGGGGGACCTTGACACGAAAAATGAAGGGGTGGACAAAAAAGTCGATATTATCCAGGCAATCCGAATGTAATTCTGTTCAGTGAGTTGTATAAAATAAAAAAAAGAATGGATATTTTGTAACTGATCCCAAGGTCAATAAATTTAAACAATATACTAACCAACTAGCATTTGATCTCATGTATTCTTTGAGAATACCAAATACATCTTTTCAGATCTCTGTTAATCAGGATCAGCGACCCAAGGAAAACCTGCATATTTGATGAACTTGACTGGGTTTTCTCCTGAAGGTGAACTTCGCCTGGGGGTGTGGTGCTGGCGCAGTCAGGAACCCGATGGGGGTCCCACAGAGGGAGTTCGCAACGCCTGGCCCCCAAGGGATTCCCCGCAGGGATTTTCAAGGACGGTCTAGGCGGGATTGTGGTTGGATATGAAGATGAGGCCCGAGTTTCGAGGGGCAAATGTGACCATTCGGATTCTGTGCAGCGCTCCTTGGCGATTTGGGATTTCCCAGAGTGAACGGCGTTCCCCAGAGCTCCGCGACGGGCTTGTTTTCAGCCCTGGAAAAACCGGAGGATGATGAGAAATGTACCCTGGGAATCTGAACATAAGCAGAGTGCATTTCCATCCGGATTAATGACTGCCAGTTTGTTTCCACCTCAGTTCGTTTTTATTTTTTCTTCAGCTCTGCTCGGCACGTCCTCACCAAGAGGGAATGTTGAAGACAGACTACTAGGATATGAAGTCAGACTTCTCCTGCCTTGACTGGTTCCACTGTAACCACTGTGCGGCACTGCTTCCTCCCAGTTGCTCGGGCTCAGCCCATTGGAACTGTACAGCAAGCACAGCAAGCAGGGCCCTGCAGCCTGTGGCTTAGCTCCTGGCCTTCCCCCAAACCGGGACGTACCTCTACAGGGGGCCCTCCCCCTCCTCTGCCGCGGCCCCGTCACTCGCCACGAGTCCAGCCGCTGCCTCCCGGCTTCCCGCCGTGGGTCATTAGCAGCGGGGAGACAACTAAGGGGCGGCGGGGTGGGGGAGTCGTTTGTTCTCACGGAAAGGCCTTGTTTTTCCTAAGAAGAGAGAGAGAGAGAGAGAGAGATTTCAGAAGGATTCTGCCATTCCTTGGGATCCAACAGCGGGTCACCCGAACGAAACCAAGGCAGGGTCCAGCTTGGCCACTGCGGCACCCGGAAAAGTTTTTCCAGCTGACCTTGCATTTATTCGGGGAGGAGGGGGCGGGGTGTACCTTGGTCCGAAACCCTGCCTTCCTGAGACGTGAGTCCTTCGGTTTCAGTCGAAGAAGCGCGCTGCGGGCCTCCAGAGTGGGGTTCATTCAGACCTTTCGAAGTTTGGGGGTTTGTTTCGAGGGAAACGACGAGACCGGGGCGCCCTCGTTCGACTCCTCCCCCCTCCCCACCCCCGCCGCTGCGGGGAGAGCGGGCGAGAAATCCGTCCGGGGTTCTGGGTCCGACCGAAATCAGGGGAGCCGGATGCCATTAACCCGGCGGCTAACTGGAGCTCGGGAAGTGACTCGGTGGCCCCGACTCGCCCCCCCCCCCCCCAACTTTTGACAGACAGACAGCCAGCCTCTCTCTTCTCCTCCCCGCCTACTATCCCTAGCGGAGCAAACCTAGCCAAGAGCGCGCAGAAGAAGGAAGCCGCTGGCCCTGATCTTCACGGCGGTGGAGGTCCCGGGCGGTCCCGCGAAGAAGGCAGCCTCCCTCCCCTCCCAGCAGGCCGGATCACAATCTCGGGCCAGCGAAGGCCGATGCTCCTGCCCCGGGCCCGGCCGCCTTCTTTCAATCCGCGCAGGGGGAGGGGTGTGTGAGAACGGCTTCGGTGGGGTGAGGAAGGAAGGAGCAGCCCCTGTGCGCTTTCATGTTTTGGCTCCCCCCATATTTTTCGGGTCTGAGTTGCCAGAAACGAGGTGCGCCCCAGCTGTTTCTTTCCTTAATCCGATTCGGCCTTTTGGGTCAAACTAGCTGTATGAGGGGGGGGGGGGGCCCTGCGGGGCGCAGATTGGACCGATTGCCTTATTTCTCAGCCTGGATCCAGAATCGGGCCGCCGGTTCTCCTCTCCCGTCCCAAATATTGACAGTCCTGGCTACCAAGTGTTGAAAGGGTCCCGAGAGAGCGCCGCGCCCACCTGCTGGGCTCATAAACTGGGCCCAGGAACGACTTTGCCGGTTCTCTCCGACCTGCTGCGCTCACACTTTTTTTTTTTTTGGGGGGGGGGAGGAATATGTGTTAAAAGGGAGTTCCAAATAAAGGCCGAGTATTAAACATCTTAACACCTGGTGCAGTCATCCTTCGACAAAGCATCTCCCAGCCGACACCCGGCATCTCACTGCCCGCCCGTGCCCAGAAACGTCTTTAACAGGATCCCAAAATCTCCTTTTAGGAGCGAAGTTCAGCCTCCGGAGGTGCTGGATCCCTCAGCTACTGGATCGAAGGAAAACCAGCCTCTACTCGCATTTTAGGCACCCTCCTCGGGGTCAATGGGACTTAATGGTAGGAAAGGGAGCGTGGCGGGGGGCGGGCGCTCCAAAGCAGTCCCAGTTTTCTCCCGACCACCTCTACAAACCGAGTCGCAGTGCCAGGCCTACACAGCCCGAGTTTTCCCGAGCTCTCGGTCCTTTCCACACAAAGCCAGGTGACGACCGAGCGTCCTGCGTGGGTTGGCTTCGAAGTGAGTCTCAGGGCTTTCAAACAGAGCAGATCAACTATAGGCCCCCAGCCCAGAGCCTCAGATCTGCTGATGTTGGACCAGCCCAGCGCCTCTTGGGAATGTTGGGATAAGTGCTCCTGGTAGTTGGAGATTATCCCTATTTGTAGTTAGCAGAGCAGCACCGGTGGCTAGAACACAGCAGAAGCCTTACCTCCTGTGCCTGCGTGTGCCTGTGATGGATCCCAATGTGCGGCAAGCTTACACAAAATAAAGTCGGAGTCAGTTGTAGTTTCTAATCTAATAAAAAAAGTATTTATTAGTGAATTCCATTCTGGATAGAAAGGTAGGTAGATACAGTCACTATGCTATCCTAATCTAGCTGGATGGAGATGGATGCGAGGAGCATCCATCCTCTCTCTAGGCATGGTAGGAAGAAGAATGGAGAAGGGGTGGAGGAAGAAGCCGGAAGGAAGGAAGGGAAAGAAGGAAGTCCCTGAGAGTATCAGTCTAACATCAAAGGGATAGAACCAGCATGATAGAGTAAAGGTGTCAAATCCCTAGGTCCCTATCTAGCCACTTAGCTCTCTAGTAAAACCCCCTCTGTAGGTTGAGGCAGGAAACAGCGTAACAGTGTAAAGTCCTTCACTTCCAACAGGGAAGCTGCTTCCCAGAAGCTGGCTGCTTCTTTGCCAGGGATCTGATCTGAGGCCTACTGACCCCACGACTTGCGCCTCCGTGCATAGTCCCCTATGGGGGCAATGGGTTTTCAGAAATGGGCTTCGGTTCTGGACCCCATTATTCGAATGTTAGGGGTTAGGGCTTGCTCTCAGCAATAAATGCCTGTCTTTTCGTGGAAGCACTGCGGCCCTCACGGGTCTTAACTTGGAAGACATCTCAGTGCAATAGGGCCGCCTACTCCAGAGCAAACCTATTTAAGCTCGGAATCCACCTGATGCTTCAGGAAACCGAAAGTGGGCCGATGTGGGGAAACGCTGTTTTTCTTTGCTTGAAGAACAGGAAACTTTTTCTCCAGTTTCCTAAAAGGTCCCAAATCGTTTTGAATTTCAGGGACTTCGTGGAGGTTTCCTTTCCCATCCTACACACAGCATCGGAAAATAAACTGCCCAGGCTTACGGGCGGGACACTTGCACGGAAGTAAACTGCACTGAAATCAGTAGACCAACCAGCTGGTTTAAAGAGCAGGTCGTTAGCAGAGATGACCGGGGTCTTCCCAAACCTCCTGGCATGGAACTCAGCGCACATCTATCTATCTATCTATCTATCTATCTATCTATCTATCTATCTATCTATCTATCTATCTATCTATCTATCTATCTATCTATCTATCTATCTATCTATCTATCTATCTATCTATCTATCTATCTATCTATCTATCTATCTATCTATCTATCTATCTATCTATCTATCTATGTTTACGAAAAGCGTGCTTACTTCCAAATATGTTTAAGATAGTCCAGCTGTCACAAGAATGATCGTCAGCTAAATATGCAAGGGGAATTGTCCCAAGCGCTGAATGGACCCCCGGATCATGATGCCCCCAGGAGTGACGAGGGAGATAGATGTTGGTGAACGGAGGGTTCATTCATCACGAGCCCGTTCAGGACGCGGTTAAAGGGTGTGGGGGCTGCGAAGAGTGGGCTAATTTTAGCAAGATGGGCGGCTATGTGTGTATGAGTTAAAAGAGGAAAAAGTGGTTTGATCGAGAAAGCAAAACGTGGGCAGGTCGACTAGGGAACCCAACCTACTCAGAGCAATTCAGCCTGAAAGCACCTGGGGCTGAAATGTAACAGTCCCGTTGCAATCCACGGGCAAAGGTTACAAGGGACCATCCCCTGGTTACAGCGCGTGAGCGTCGGTGGGAGCAGCCGGGTTCCAGCACCGGGTAAATCTTTCCAAGCTACCCCGGCTGGGATTCGCACGACACGACCTTTGGAGGCTGGGAATCCAGGGCAGCGGCTCCGCAGCATTGCAGGTCCAGGGACTGTGAGGCTAACTGGTTTGTGAGCAGGAGTCGCAAACCCGCAACCCACAGATCAGTCCTCCGGAGCTGTCCCGAAGTAGCCTCTAAAACCTCCCTTGTGGAAAGTCAGCGTTAAGCTGATGATGTTAGAAACGCAGCCAGACCCGTTGAACGAAGTAAACCTCTCTCAGTACTGGTTAGGATTGCATCCTTAGAATTATTCATGTTACTACTACTGCTGCTGCTGCTACTACTACTACTCTTACTGTTATTATTGTTTTGTTCGATATCACAACTGCCAGTTAGCTGGTTGTTGGCCTTTCATTACAATGATTATTAAAGATTGAGTCCTTGGGCTGGACTGGTGTGGGAGTCCATTTCAGTTGCGGTGCGCGGAGTGGAGTGGTGGGGTAGCCCTTTCCCTCCCCCTCCCTTTCCTAAACTCTCGGGATGACTTTCCGGGCAGCCCTGCCCCCTCCCCTCAGGCCCTCGGAGAGCCCCGCGGGCGGCTGGGAGGCGAGCGCCGGCTGTGCGCGCTGTCAGTCAGAGGCGGGGCCGCGGCGGCTCCGGAGGGTCGGCGGCCGGGGTGTCCCGGGGCGATGCCACAATGCGGGCGGATGGGGGTCCTGGCTAAATGGGCCCGTCAAAGCGCACCGCCCTGAAGAGTGGCAACGTCATCTCTAACAAGCCCCCTCTCGCCATCGGAGGGCTCCTTTTGTGCGGGTGTTCGCCTGCAGCTCTATAAAAGCCCCTCTCCTTGGCAGGCGAGCTGAGATCCGGCACATCAGCACGCCAAGCAGGCGGCGGAGGAGGACGGGACGGGACGGGACGGGACGGGACGGGACGGGACGGGCAGGGCAGGGCAGGGCAGGTGGGCGGGGGAGACTTTCTTCCTGGTCTCTCCTCCTCCACTGGCAGCGGCGCTGCAGCTCGGAGACTCTCCTGCCGCCCCCTCCCCAGCAGGGCAGCCCTCTCCGCCCCCTGCCTTCCCCCGGCAGACCCCACCATGAATTCTGACTCCAGCTCCGTCTCCAGCAGAGCGTCCTCGCCAGACATGGAGGAGCTGTACCTGCGCGACCACCACCACCACCATCACCACCACCACCACCACGCAGACAGCCGGCTCAACTCGGTGTCGTCCACGCAGAGCGAGGTGGGCGCCAAGGGCTCCGGCGGCGAGGGCCTGTCGCGCGGCGGGGGCAAGGGCGGCCCGGGGGAGAGCAGCAAGTACAAGATCAAGAAGCAGCTGAACGAGCAGGACCTGCAGCAGCTGCGCCTGAAGATCAACGGGCGGGAGCGCAAGCGCATGCACGACCTCAACCTGGCCATGGACGGCCTGCGCGAGGTGATGCCCTACGCGCACGGGCCCTCGGTGCGCAAGCTCTCCAAGATCGCCACCCTCCTGCTGGCGCGCAACTACATCCTGATGCTCACCAGCTCGCTGGAGGAGATGAAGAGGCTGGTGGGCGACATCTACGGCGGCCACCACTCGGCCTTCCACTGCGGGACTGTGGCTCACTCGGCCGCCCACCCGGGCCACCCCGGCGCCGCCGTCCACCCCATCCTGGGCAGTGCCTTGGCCTCGGCCAACCCGTCCTCCGCCTCGCTCTCCGTGGCCTCCCTGCCCGGCCTCGGCGCCATCCGGCCGCCCCACTCGCTGCTCAAAACCCCCCCGGCGGCTCCGACCCTCCAGCTCGGCGGCGGTGGCGGCGGCTTCCAGCACTGGGCCGGCTTGCCGTGCCCGTGCAGCATCTGCCAGGTGCCCCCGCCGCCGCACCTGTCCGCCCTCAGCACCAGCGCCGGCCTGGCCAGGATCGCCACAGAGGCCAAGGACCTGCTCAAGTGATGCCCGCCGCCGAGACGCCACTCGCAGGGGCCCCGACAGCCCGCGCCGGCTAGCCGGTCGGGGCGCGCGCAGGAAGAGCCCCGAAGCCCTCGGGTGGGGGCGGGGGTCGCGTGCATGCTTCTTGTCTTCTCCAGGCCAGAGTTCCCCTCCCCCCTCCCCGCCACCCCATCTTGTCCAGTCTACATTTGTTGTCAGGAAGGGATCTAGTGTGTGTAGCAAAAAGGAACTGCCTGCCAAGGTAACTTTTTTTTTTTAGTTGGATGCAAGTGGGGGGCGATTTTTGGTGGCTCTCCCATCACCACCACCACGGGACCAAAATCCCCGAGGCTTCAATAGGGGGAGAAAGGGGGAAATGTAACTATGTCTTTAAAGTTGAGGGGGGAGACATGATCCCCCCCCCCCTTTGTATTTGTTCAAGCTGCAGAAGCGATTGAGGGACACTTTGGGTTGAGCGCAAATTCATTTAGGCGTGTGAAAAAAATTTTTTTTCTCGAGCCAGGCTTTGGAAGGAAGTTCGGTTAATATCGATGGGCACGATCCAGCCAAGCTTAGGAGCGCTTGAGACGGTACCCACGTTTACCCCTTGCTTGGCAGTAAGTCTCATTGAATGCAGTGGGGGTTACTTTCAAGTAAACGATGTTTCGACTTTCTTTTGGGGCTTCTTGGGCTGAATCGTGTGTGCCGAAGGAGACTTCCTTTCAAGTCACTGCTTTGGGGCCGAGGAAGCCGAGCAACCAAGAGCAGGAGCCAGCCACACTCCTCCTGTGAAATTGGGGAAGGGATGAAAGAGAGAGAGCATGCGAAAGGAAAGAGCAGTCGAGCGGGTTCCATCAGTCGGCTTCAGTTCAAATTGTGAGTCGGGCTGAAACCGAATTCGTTTCAAAGGACCTGCTCTGCAAGAAAAGCTGAATTCTTTAAACCGGACGTAAACTCGAAATGAGACTGCCTGCCGGCTGAGGGTCTCCGACTTTATAATACCGGCCGGGGGGGGGGGGGGGGCAGTTTTCCTTGTAACAAGGACGGAGGAGTTAGTTTGTCTCTCAGTTTTAGTTCAGTTTTTCTTGCATCCGGAAGGAAACGTGGGTGTCCAAGCAGCCCACCCTCGGAAATATGGAGCATTTCTGCTTGGCGGGACTCGCCGCGGCCTTCTTCGGGCCCGCCCTCCTCTTCCGCCTGGGACAGCTGCGGTCCTTTCTGTCCGCGCCGTCGGCTGCTGTCTGCATGCAAGGTCCGGGCCAGAGTCCCTC
Source organism: Sphaerodactylus townsendi (assembly GCF_021028975.2). Classification (NCBI taxonomy): domain Eukaryota; kingdom Metazoa; phylum Chordata; class Lepidosauria; order Squamata; family Sphaerodactylidae; genus Sphaerodactylus; species Sphaerodactylus townsendi. Next base: position 106,657,284 of record NC_059425.1, read on the forward strand.
GCCCTGCGCCGGAGCGTTCCTCCTCTTCCTCGTTCCGTTTTCGTTCCTCCTTCCGGGCACTGCCTTGAAACTATTTTGTTAGGGCTTCACAGACAATGACGTGTCTTTATTTTTTATATATTCTCAAGAACTATCGATATATTTATTATTATTAACCAGTGTTTCTGGATGAAATTTCAAATTAAAAACATGAAATAAAAGTTTGATTATTTTTTTTGCCTGCATCTGAAGCTGCATTTCAGGGAAATGGGGGTGGGGGTGGGGAATACGTTGTCTGGAAACGTTTAAAACAACAACTTTTTAGAAAAGTTAAAATGTATAAAGCGCCAGATGCGAAAGTCTGCATTTAAAATCCTTTGCACGCTTTCGAGCCCCGGGCAACTCAAAGAGCAGTCGAGCTCTAAACAGGTATAGGGTTTATACTGGGTTGTTTAAACGTAAGGCTTTGATCCGCAAGATACTTACCCGAAAGTAAATCCCGTAGAAATCAGTGGGGGTTATTTTCAAGGGCTTGCGCGCGTGTGAAATCTGGATATAGCAAACAGAATATAAATGGACAGCTATCTATTAAATTAGCAATAAAACTACTAATTCGCCCCGTTCGTCCATCTATTTTGTATGCCAGTTATTTGAAACGTGGGCTGGTTTCTTTTTGAAGGAGACCTCCAATCTCCATGAATTCCTAATACCCATAAAATGACTGCACCACCCACACAATAGCCATACTTTAAAAACAAACGCGGGCGAGCAGAGAAGGGATAATAAATCAGTGGTCTTTGTGCCCTCCACGAGAACCCCACCTCGCAGCAGCAGCTACGCTCTGAAGTGGGGAAAGGATCGTTTCTCCCACCCATCTTTGCAAACTGGAAAGCTGGGTTTTAGAATCCTGTTTCCAGTTTATTCTGGAATGCTTCAGCTGTAGAGTACAACTACCCCCGCCCCCCGCCCCCCCAAAAAGAGACCAGACTGAAAGAGTCGTGAGCAATGTTGGTTTCCGGGGTAATTTCTGCTCCCCTCGAAGGCAGAGGCCATATTCAGTGGGTACTTTGAACTGCTTCTTTTTGGATGCTAAAGTTTTGGTTCGGAGAATGTTGCAGCGCTAGACTAAAGGACATTGGAAATGACTTCTGGAGGGAACAGAATCGATTGGTTCTCACCGCCAATCGATGGGCTACCTTTCCTTGACAAGACGGGTCTTCGAGTTGAGTCGCCTCCCTCTGCCAAGAACTTTGGGTTTCTCGAGGTGTTTCGCTCTGGAAGGCGATCATTTGCTCTTGCTGTTGTAAAAAAAAACCCCAAAACCCCCACAGTCCCACAAGGTGACGTTTTATAAAATGGCACTTATGCCAGGTAGTTTAAAAGAAATGACTGAAGAGTTGTGGCTTGGTTGGCTAGATTCCAGTCCAGCGGCACTTAAAAACCACCAATATTTTCGGAGTATGAGTTTGGAGAGTCAAAGCCAAGGAAGCTGTGAAATCTTACAACCGGAAGATCTTGTGGATCTTTAAGGTGGTACTAGATTCGAATCTCGCTCTGTTCTACTGCAGACTAGCACAGCTGCCCTCCGAAAATGGCTTAGTTGATGGCAGCCACAAATAAACAAAGGACAAAGAAAAAATAAACACTGGACAAAAATGCGCGCATGAACACACGCACGGACACAGATACTTTTCAATCATAGCTGAATTTGGTATTTCGGATAGAGTTTTAGTGTCTTTACTGGCTTGAGGGGGGGAGGGGCTCTGTAGAGTGACGTTATGGCCAGTTTTCTACGCATGAGTCCTTCACCGGAGTGCTAATAAAGGTCTCATAGAAGTCAATAAGTGAAATAGTGCTTCCAAAGCATCATGTTAATAGTTAAAAATTTGGGAACGGCAGAGAAGCGTGTGTGTGTGTGTGTGTGTGTGTGTGTGTGTGTGAGAGAGAGAGAGAGAGAGAGAGAGAGAGAGAGAGAGAGAGAGAGAGATTTTTAATAAAATAGCAGAGGAAGACTCCAATAGCTGCAATTTGAACCTCCCCCCATCTTTGTCTAAATGGCCAGAGTTGTAATCCACCTTCAATTAAGTCGTTTTGCAAGTTCTGTTAATTTAAATGAAGTACCGACTGCAGCCAAAGTCCCGGGTTAAAAAAAGAAAGAAAGAAAGAAATCAACAAGTTCTGCTTGTTACAAGAGCAACGCAAAATATTTAATCCGATGTCTGCCATTTAAAGCGACTCCCAACTCCAGAGTTTCGGACAAGAAATAAAACTGGAGGGCGTTGGGGCAGGATTGCCCGTTCCCGGTGAAATTGACCATCCCCACTTACAATAAACTGTCTCGTGATAATATTTTGCTTCTGATTTTTGCCCTCGTTTCCAGCTCACTGGCTGTTCAACTAAGCAGTTAATTGAGTCACTGTGCAGCCCTTTGCAGAATTACTTCAATCTCGACCCACTGGACTCGAACGGTTTAGAGTGGAGTAACTCTGCATGCAGTATGGCATGGCACTGGCTAGTATGCCGCAGTCCTGGGAGTAAGTCCTGTTGAAGATCATGGCTTTTCCTTCTGAGTAGGTCTGCTTTGACTCGCTGCCTTCTCTCGTGTGTGAAGAAGGGGCTGTTCCCCGGCATCGCGGATTTCCTCCGCAGAGCCCGGCCGCACCGACCAAGCCCCCACCCCGCAGACAGCGCTCTGCAGGCAGGTGCCACCTCTCCGGGAGACACGCCCCGCACCGCTCGCGCCTCTTTTGATCTCTCCGTCCAATCGGGTTGCACATGCAAATCAACTAGTTACGCTAATTTGCGCTGCTGCCGAAAGAAGGCGACAGCGGCGCGCGGGCACTTCACAGTCTCTCTCTTACCCCCCCCCCCCCTTTGCCTAAGCCTGAAGGGAGGGGGGAGCCCTGGATTCTCACATTCAGAGGGGCAACGAGAAGTTTTATTTTCTGGCCAATCACGAGCACCCGCCCCACTGCAGCAGTTGCCTAAAGTTTATTCCAGGCAGCGCAAACCAGACAGTGCATCTTTTATCCCCGGAGCTGCCAGGCCGCCAGAGTAAAGGGCAGTTATGCCTGCTCGCTGCAGAGGGGAAGGGGGAGGTAATTGGTAATAGCAGCAAACGTGCCCCCAAGAACTGTGACTAGCCCAAGGTCACCCAGAGAAGACTCCTGCTCTCCTAACGACGACACCAGGCTGGTTCTCCAATGGGGGGAGTGGTGGGGAATCAAACCCGGTTCTCCAGATTAGAGTCCACTGCTCTTAACCACTGCACCACGCTGGCTCCCCATTAAACCCCACTAGACTTGGGGTGTGCAACAAGCCCACCCTCGATGATTTTAATAATTTGTACAACGTCCCTGTAAGGCACGCTAGTGCCACACTTTTTAAATTTGCAAATGCGGGAGGACAAAGGAGCGCACCCAAGAGATTCCAGCATCCCTTCACTTCCAGCCCACACACCTGGCCTGCAGGTAATTGGCAAGGGAGGCAGAGCCAGTTCAAAGTGCCTTAAATGGCGCTATTTCCTTGGGGGACGTCAGCTCCCGAACGATATAACGAAACGACAACACACAAGAAAATTACAACATATTTTAGCATATTTCCGATATGGTTTCTACCTCAGGGTGTGCTTCGTTTTTGTTTTTGTTTGTTTTTTAAGCCAGGCTCATTAATTCTTAGAATTTAGGAAAGCTCGGAGTTGACAAAGAAACTTTCCCCGCCGGAGTTTCCGTTCTCGCCCCTTCGTTCCATCGCATTCTCTCAGCTGGGGAGACCTGTTGCGATTTGATCTACTTCGAATAAATGGCAAGGTAAGAATGGGCATCGGGTACTGACTATGTCATATGGATGGACCGATTACCCCCCCCCCCCCCGTTTTCTCCCTGGGGAAACATTGTTTCCCCTCTCCCGAAGTAGCCAGAAGGCGAGAAGTGCGACCAGGCGGAGGCCCCCAAGCAGACAGCGCAGTCGGCTGTCTGCCTCTCCCTCTTCCTGTAGAAAAGCTGAAGCTTGCAGGATCCGACCCCACCCCCCTTCCTCTTGTGTGGGCTGTAGCCTTCCACATCAGTCAATCTGGAGGACGAGGAGGCCACTTCATATGCTGACTGAAGAAAAGTGTGTGTGGGGGGGGAGGAGAACCCACCCTCAACCCACTGTGCTCAACAGGGCAGCTTTAGGATCTGGTTTGCTACTGTGTGGACTTGATGGGCCTTGCTTTGATCCGGCATGGCTTTTCTTATGTCCCTGGGACTCCTGTTGGGAGGAATCCCCCACCATTTCTGTAGGGCTTTAAAGGGCCTTTCAAAGAAAACCGATGTACAAAATGATTCACCAAGTTGCTTAGACAAATGATTAAGGACTGTGGTCTATACTACTGTGTACAGTTTTCTGTAAGCTGGATCCTAGTATGCAATTTTTTTTTTCATTTAACAGTCATGCTTTGCTTTATTTAAGCTTTGCTTCAGTTCTGTTTTTTTAATTTCTGTTTAGTTCTGCAACCCAAATCCTAATTAATTATTTATTGAGTGTCCCATACTGTTGATGGAATTGATGGACTCACTCTGTGTTCCAGTGAGAAAGGTGGACTATAAATAAGGTAAATAAATAACAGTTCTCCCTGGGCAATAAATAACAGTTCTCCCTGGGCATTTACTCAGAAGCAAATTTCATTGTGGTTACTACTCTTCTCTCTTCCTCCTGGGTGACCTTGGAACTCTCTCAGCCCCATCTACCTCACAAGGTGTCTGTTGTAGGGAGAGGAACTTGTAAGCCACCTTGAGTCTCCTTACAGGAGTGAAAGGGTGTGTGAATCCAAACTCCTCCTCCTCCACCCCATACTTTCCCACGACATAATCCGCTCCGTTTTAAATCTTCTTTCTTTCTAAACACAGAACATTCTAAACTTAAATCAGAAACACTCTATTTTATTGAATCGGAAACCCTTGTACCTAAAGAAATTAGCCTCACCCCATCTCTTTCAATTTTAAAGTTCCCTAGGATGATTTGGAGAACGATGATTGGGTGAGAAAGTCGTCTTCAGTCATAACCCAGGTTCAAAAAATACTTAAAATGTTGCTTCATATGAGGGAGGGAAACCTAGGCGCAAAGAGAGTCCCAACTGAGGTTGGAAAGTTTCTCCCCTCCAATTTGATGTCTTTAGGACTGGAAATGGAAATAAAAAGTGGGGGATGGGATAAACAGTCTGTGCCCCTCCCTGGGGGTGTCCCTGATCGACCTTACAGGGACATTCGGATTACTGTAGTCTGGATTTCCACCCCTCGGCAGCCCTTTTCTCATGTGCAGAATAATTCACTTTCAATCCACTTTCACAATTGTTAGCAAGTGGATTTTACTATTCCGCACAGTAAAATCCAGCTGCAAAGTGCATTGAAAGTGGATTGAAAGTGCATTATTCTGCATGTGCAGAAGGGGCCAAAGAATTGCCAGCGAAAGTCTTCCATGGAGGGAAAACTGGAGTGAATGATTATGCTGCCACCAAACATGTGTGCTCCCTCCCTTCCCTGCCCCATTGTTTGTTGGAAGATCGCATCCTTTGCTTCTGTTCAAGTGAAAATTGGGAAAGGTGTTCCCATGTGGGAACTGGAAGCACACACACACCCTGTGCGCCTGGGTAGAAGGGACCCCATGCAAAAGTTTAATCCTCCAAAGCAGACACAGTATTCTATCAACTCCAGAGAAGTTCAATTCGTTACATGGCATTTAAAACTAAATCGGAGGTGTGTGGGTTTGTGTATGAAAAACTGCAGATTTCCATGCAGACTATTTGAGTTTAACATCTTGTAAAGACTATTAAAGACGTCATTATATGCATGCAGGACTTGCAGGTGAATCAGACTGCTGGCTATGGGGCCCCTATTATCCACGAGAGCTATTCTTTTAACTGAAAACTCCAGGGATTGAACCTGGGACGCCCTGCAGGCAAAGCAGCTACTCTACCACTGAGCTGTATCCCCTGGAATACTTAATCCCCCACCCGAATTAAATTGAAATAAATTGGTGTGACTTCCAAATAAATGTATTTTAGGCAAAGTTAATTTTATAGCCCCACACTTACCGGTACTTAATGGGAATGATTCCAAAGCAGATATTTGGGCCACGTTCTGTGCACAATCAAGATGCTGTCACAAATGAGCACTTTCATGTATGGAACCAAGGAAAAGAAAAAGCAAACATGAAAACAGCATGGGTTACAGTAGGAAGAGGGCAGCACTAAGCAAGAAAGTCTCCACAAGGAACATCATAGGTTTCAAGCCTGTTTTCCACCAAAACGTCTAAGTCACTTCATCTGCCACATGATCACTGGCATGGAAGAAAAGCTAGAATAGCTCAAGGTCCATCTTTTGCTCCAGAGGAAAAAGACCCTTTGAATAAGTTGTGGTTAGAGTGTCAGACTAGGATCTAAGGAGTCCAGATTTGACTCTCCATTCTGCCATGTAAACTTTCAGTCACACATTTTCAGCCTAACCTAACTCACAGAGTTGTTGTGAAGCTGAACTGGAAGAGAGAAAAAAACGATGCAAGCTACTTTTGGAAAAAGGTGGTCTATGAATGAAGTAAATTAAAATACAAATAAAATGCTCATTGGAAAGGAGGGACCTACTGACCAGTCCTCTTCCTTCCATTGTTTGTAGTCAATTTTTCCTAGCTGTTGGAAGAGAGGAGCAGCAGGGAAGATCAGCAGCCTGGCAGCCTAATAAATGCACTCCTTTTCCTTTCTGGACAAGAGTTGGGAGGGAGTGGTACTGGGACAGGTTTAAACAGAATCAGCCAAGCAGCTTTACAAATTTGAAAAGTAAGATATACTCACTTTTAAAGACATTCCCCAATGCACATGTCTGAATTAGTTAGTACCTATGTGTGAACAGAAAAAGCTATTCCACAGCAAGTAGGCAGCATCATATAATCTTCCTCAACCATAGGCAATTCTTGTGTATTTCTGAGTTATGAGGTAAGATTTTTAAAATTGCCTGTGTTAGATTGAAAAACAAGATGTTGATTTTTCCCTCTCAGAAACTTTTCCAGTAAGCAAACCAGATGTATTAAAAAGTATGTATTAAAATACATTAAAATGCTGGATGAACTGGTGTTTTACTTATTCAAAGGGTAGATGGAGAGTTGGCATCTCAGACCTGAAAATGTTTTCTTGGATTGCCAAGGATCTATTCTTTAATGGCTGCCTGTGTCTTTCAGGTGCCACTGGACCCCTGCCTCAGATTTGTTTCCTTTTGAAGACTTGACCCCAATTAATAAATATATGTATTTAGAGGAAACACAGGTCTAGAAAACAAAAACACAACATTGCCAGATCCTCTTTATTCCAGAACTTTCATTAACCAGTTAAAGCAGGGGTCCCCAAACTTTTTAAACAGGGGGCCAGTTTACTATCCCTCAAACTGTTGGAGGGCCAGACTAAAAAAAACTATGAACAAATTCCTATGCACAAATGATTGTAAAATGTTTGATTTCACCTTTCAGCCTTTCTGTCATGGTCTATTTTTAGAACAGTGACCAAAGTATGTCAAGTACAGGGTGGGCTCCAAATATTGTTGGGGAGGCTGTGAAATACCTTCCCCTGTAAAAAAAAAAAAGCAGAACTTTCCCAATGAAGCATTCCATCTAACCCAGGATCGGGTATCTTCCTGGGTTCTTTCCTCCCTAGCAGCCAGCGAGCGATTCACCAGCCTGGCTGATGCCAATGGGAGTGGGGCGGAACAGAAAGCCTGAGAGCAACACATGCAGTAGCCGAGAGGGAAGGGCGGAGCAGGCATTGCCACATGTAAGGTTTCTAACTCTGGGTCAGAAAATTCTAGGAGATTTGGGGGTGCAATCTGAGAAAGGCAGGGTTTGGGGTGGGGAGCCCACCGTCCAAAGTAGTCATTTTCTCTAGGAATTGATCTCTGTCACCTGGAGGTCCGCTGTAATTCTGGGACATCTCCAGGACTCCCCTAGAGGTTGGCTACTCTTACATAGAGGTAATATCCACAAATATGTCTCCTGCCTGTGATCAGCGATGTTTAGAAAACAGCAACTCCAGTCACAGAAAAAGAGCAGACCTGTGGGCATTGCCTTGTTGCATGGGCTGGTTGGGGAGAAAGGAGCCCAGGAGCCCAAGGGAGCCGATCTGGCAGACCCCGAAGGCTGCGGGTATCTCCAGGGCTCTGTTTTCCCTCCAGCAGACCCAACAGTCAAAGCCATGGAGACCCGTTCGCTGCCTACCAGCCGGTCCGCAGGGTGGAGGGTGGGGATCGCCTTGCTTGCTTTCCGCTGGCCTTGTTGGCAGGGGCACTGAACAGAGGTGTGTGGCCCCATTCACAGGTTATGGGGGGCCTGAAGGCAGACGAGTGACAGCAACCCAGTGGGAAACTCTCCCATGCGAGCCCTGCAGAAGCAGATGGCGAGACCCTGCCAGTTCTCGGGAAGCGCCGCGGAGCTGGGGAATCCAGGTAGATTCAGTGCCCTGTTCGCTCAAGCAGTTGTGGGTGACTGTGTGTTTTGGGGAGCGCAACATCTGTTGCCCCAGCCTCAAGATAGAAAGCCTGCCCCGACTGGGGCTCAACAGTCACCTGTCCTCTCAAAAGCACATTTGTTCTCATTCACCCACCCCGAGCCTCAGGGCCATCCTGGGCATCCAGGGACAGGAAATCCACACCCGCTTTGCTTCCCTCCCCTCCGACTGAAGAGGAGTTGCCCTCTTCGCTCCCCCGATCCTTCGTGCTGGTGGTGGGGCGGGTGAGCCCCTTGCGCCAGAGGGGCTGATTCCTCCTCTCCCTCAAGCCCCCACTGCATGTAAATGGAGCCATCGCTGCCATGCTTGGTGGGCCGGATAAATGCCTTCAGGGGGCCACATTTGGCCCCCGGGCCGTAGTTTGGGGACCCCTGAGTTAAAGCATTAAAACAGTGCTTGGCACTACCCTAAAGATTTAAGGCAGCGGTTCTCAACCTGTGGGTCACGACCCGTTTGGGGGTCGAATGACCCTTTCACAGGGGTCACCTAAGAATCTTTGCATCAGTGTTCTCCATCTGTAAAATGGATAAATGTTAGGGTTGAGGGTCACCACAACATGAGGAACAGTATTAAAGGGTTGCGGCATTAGGAAGGTTGAGAACCACTGATTTAAGGGGACTGTCCAAGACTGATATCATGCATCTATTGATAGCAATTTAAATATACCATAACTAAAACCATAGGGCTACCAAAATTTCTAAAGATTAAATAGACTTGCTTGAACTGAGACTTAGGTTTGTAAAGTTTTTCAACTGGATTAACAGGTGAGATCCAAACATGAGCAAACACAAAGGGCAAGACAAATCCCTGTGTGAAGTGGTCATGATCACTGTTGCTGAAGATGCATCATGGGCTCTTCTTACATAAGCCACATGAGCCAGACTTCCCCATGTTATCTCACCAGGGTGGGAAGGCACCAAAGGGCAAGAGCCAGTGTGGTAAAAAGCAGAGACGTAGGTATAGATTTTTAGGGGGGGGGGGGTCCGGGGGTGGGGCCACACCGCCACCCGCCCCTAGGGCATGGCCATGCCTCCCCAAGCCCTGCCCCTGGCCTAGTGCTTCTAAAAGCAGCTCTCCGAGGCCAGGGATGGCAGACTCCCCTGCCCTGCCCTCCCCTGCCAACCACCAACTGGGCTCCCAGCCAGCAGCCGGCAGCTGGCAGTTCCTTCTTCCCTCTCCTCTGGGCAGAGGCATAGAGGGAAACTGGAGCCCCGTGCAAAATCTGAGCCCCCCTCCCCCGGGCAGCTGCTGTGATGCTGGAATTCACGCCCGAACAGCATCACTTTCAATGGTGTTTAAACTAGAGAGCCCAAATTCTCCTTTTAAATCCACCTTAGAGAGAGAATCTGGGGTTCCTAGTTAAACAACATTGAAAGTGATGCTGTTTGGGGGTGGATTATCCCCCACCCTGAAACAGCATCACTTTCAATGTGGCGTAGTGGTTAAGAGCAGGTGCATTCTAATCTGGAGGAACCGGGTTTGATTCCCTGCTCTGCCGCCTTAGCTGTGGAGGCTTATCTGGGGAATTCAGATTAGCCTGTGCACTCCCACACATGCCAGCTGGGTGACCTTGGGCTAGTCACAGCTTTTCAGAGCTCTCTCAGCCTCCCCCACCTCACAGGGTGTTTGTTGTGACGGAGGAAGGGTAAGGAGATTGGTGGGTGCCTGCTGTCAGGGGTGCAATTGTTAAGCTAGCAGCACCAAACTTTTAGGGTATCTTTAGGAGGCTCTCCTAATGATACCACCCAGGTTTGGTGAAGTTTGGTTCAGGGGGTCCAAAGTTATGGACCCTCAAAGGTGTAGCCCCATCTCCTATTACCTTCCATTGGAAGGTAATACCCCCCATTGGAAACAATGGGGGATGGGGGCACCCCCTTTGGAAGTCCATAGCTTTGGACCCCCTGGACCAAACTTCACAAAACCTGGATGGTATCAATAAGAGACTCCCCTGATGATACCTGCCATGTTTGGTGAAGTTTGGTTCAGAGTGTCCAAAGTTATGGAGCCTCAAAAGTGTAGCCCCCATCTTCTATTAGCTCCCATTGGAAACAATGGAGGATGGGGGCACCCCCTTTGGGAGTCCATAACATTGGCCTCCCTGAACCAAACCTCACCAAACCTGGGTAGTATCATCAGGGGATTCCTCCAAACAATCCCTGAAAGTTTGGTGCTGCTATCCCAAACAATACGCCCCCTGCAGGCCAAAAACCGAAAAAACACTAAAATGTTTTAAAAACCCACAAACGGAGGGGCGGAGCTTCGGACATGAATGGGGGGGGTTGGACATGAGGAACCACCCCCTTACCTACATCCTTGGTAAAAAGTGGTGAATTCTAACCTGGAGAACTGGCTTGATTCTCCATTCCTCCACATGAGTGGCAGACTCTTATCTGGTGAACTAGATTTGCGTCCCCACTTCTACTTTCCTGCTGGGTGACACAATTCATTCAGAACTCTTTCAGCCCCACCTCCCTCACAAGGTGTCTATTATGGGGAGAAGGGAAAGGAATTTGTAAGCTGCCTTGAGTCTCCTTCCAGGAGAGAAAGGTGGGTATAAATCCAAACTCCTCCTCCACCTTACTCCTCCTCCTCCCATGGGTGACATAAGACTTTGCTGTAAAGTTCCTTTCAAATCAATACCCAAGTCATTTCTTCAAGCTCAGTCATGAGAGTGCAGATTCAATCCTATTCATTCACATCCATGTTCTTTTGAGTGGAACAGAATCAGACCAAATCTGCCTCAGTCTGAGCTGTGAGAATGAAAAATAACAGCAGTAAACATACTGGTCATGATCCTGCTAGACTGAAGGACTTGATTTCAGCAGGAAATTCAAGCACATATTTACTTCTTTGATACTGAAGTGAATGTACACTTCTTCACGCAACGTGTGATTGGTGTTTGGAATATGCTGCCACAAGAGGTGGTGATGGCCACTAACCTGGATAGCTTTAAAAAGGGCTTGGACAGATTTATGGAGGAGAAGTCAATCTATGGCTACCAATCTTGATCCTCCTTGATCTCAGATTGCAAATGCCTTAGCAGACCAGGTGCTCAGGAGCAGCAGCAGCAGAAGGCCATTGCTTTCAAATCCTGCATGTGAGCTCCCAAAGGCACCTGGTGGGCCACTGCAAGTAGCAGAATGCTGGACTAGATGGACTCTGGTCTGATCCAGCAGGCTAGTTCTTATGTTCTTATGTTCTTATGTACAACTTGAAAGTTTTATCAATGACTTCTCAGTAATAGTAGTTAAATGTAAACACGAAGCTACTGAGGGGGGAGATTTAGGCATCTTATGGCTTTCTGGAACATCTGGATGACCATGATAAAAAAAAACAACGTGCTAGATTGGATGGATTCATTGTCTGATACAGCAAGACTCAGTTTTGTTCTTTTAGCTGGTGTTTATTTAGACATTTTTATGCACAATTTTCTTTATTATGCTTTCTTTTAAAAGTTTGCTGTCTGCATTCCACCTGCCCACCACCCCAAATACTAGTAATAAAGTTCTTTGAGATTAATGTTTAAAGAAAAAGAATCTTTGTATTTAATTGCAGCTCAAACCATTTATTTATTTCCTTCATTTATAACCTATTTTTTCTCACTGAGATACAAGGTGGCTTGCAAAATATAGAGAACAACAATTGGACAATATGAGACATCCAAGAAACCATGGAATATGGCTAGGCTTACAGAATTGGAAAACAGCACAAAAAGGAAAAGTTGTCTAAGGCATGATACTGCAAACCACACAGAAGTGGATTATAGTAGAAGACAATGAAGACAAAGCAAGATGCTACTTATACTGTGTATATATTGGTGCCATCAGACTTAGATTGTTTTAAATGTTTAAATCTGTTTAATCTGTATTCACCTTGGTTTTATGCATTATTGAATATGTTGTGAGCTTCTAAGGGTGGCACAGAAGACTAATTAATTAATTAATTAAATACATACATACATACAATAAACATTTAGGTATACCACAACCCTATTCCTCTATTTAAAGTCTTCCCGAACTGTTACTTAATTGTTGGTCAATCTTGTGATTGAAGACAAATGCTCTCAAAATTGTCTCTTGAAAACAGACATACTGCAAGACAGGGAAAGAAGCCACTATGGGATTTGATTTGGTGTGTGTGTGTCTGCGCGCCTGCCTCAAAAGCTGGTTAAGATGGATCACCACCAATCAACCTGTAAATCTTTCCTCATCCACCACCTGACTAGACTTTTTGAAGCAGTTGAAAAATGTGCCTGAGTCCTCAAAGGACACACCTGTTATCTGAAACAGTTCTTAACCAGCTTGTTAAGCCCGCTTTGACACATCAAAGGGACAGGACAATGGCCCCAAACTTTAACAATGGTTTGGCCTCCAGCAAAAGCCTCCCAGCCAAGCAAGGCTTGTGCCAGTTGCATTATGGCCTCCAATTGAAAATAAATTTTACTTGAATAAGTACCTCCGCCTGATCAGAGGCTCTGCCGCCAAGGAAACAAAAGCAGTTGGGGATAAGTTATTGACTCTACTGACAGCCTGAATGGACTTCATTATGCCAGCCCACTCTTGGTAAATGTGTCAGATTTTAAACTGAATTAGGTGGCAGGTGCAGGAACCATTTTCCTGCCCCCCTTGAGACAGCAGAGGGCCAATCATCACCTGATTCTACAGACAAATGTTTAGATTTGGGCTCTCCCCCCCTCCCCCGCCCGCCAAGCTGCATGGTCATAAGTGAGAGCATATTTAAATCATAAGGCTTCTCTATTCTCCTTTTCCGTTTTGCCTGATGTTGGCCTCTCCCAATCCCACAGGCAAATCACACGAGCCCCCTGGGGCAATCTGATGCATTGTTTTCTCCTTAGAGCCCAGATGACAATAGTGTCCTTGATTTGTCTCTGTCGTGGGTCACTTGAGATTGCAGATTTGATGGGGGGGGTGGGGCTTCAGACACCCACTTCTATTCCAGGCAACACGGGCCCACTGGGGAATAAAACTCTGTTATTTTTGTTCCTCTTTTAAGCAACTTAAAGCATGTGCTTTTCTTGGAGGAAAGATAAGTCAACGAGAAGGGCTGTCAGCCAGAATTGAAAAGTGAAATTTCTTTCTTCCTTTAGTCAATCATGCTTCCACCAAAGGATTCTTTTTATAGAACATTTTGGAGGGGGGTATGATGTATCCCGAAAATAAATCTGATTGTTGAACGTATGAGAAATAGTCAGCATAAGTCCAGCCAAAGTGAAACATATCGAGTCCTGTTCATTTCAGTTGAAAAATTAAACATATGCCTAACTCTCCCAGTGAAATCAATGGGACTTCAAGGGGCTTCCCTCTGGCTAGAGGACATCCATTGTTTGCAGCTGACTAATTAACACACTCAGCCAGCTCTTAAACAGATCCTTCTGCTCCAGAGCTGCTCGCCTATTGGGCAGGTTCACATTTATGCAATAGAGTCAGTCAGTCTGGGGGTTATCTTTGGGCCTGTTATCAGTTGTGAGTTGACCTTGTTCGAATTGTTCTGTGTGGGGAAGAAATGTGAGGAGAAACATACTTTGTTTCTTAAAGTTATCCTATTTAGTTTCACTATGATCCTAAGAACACTTTCCTGGGAGTGAGCACCATTGAATAAAATGGTATTTACACCTGAGTAGGCCTACTTAGGATAGCTCCCAGAGTCTTATGACAGTAACAAACTTGGAATTATGGTTTCCACTTTTTTCATGTTATTATGTGATTAATGTACAATTCCTATTTATGTGCTTCAGGGGATTCTAAAACACTTTTCCAAGAAAGAAGTCACATTTTCCAGTGTATAAACCACAGTGTTCATTCATGGGAAACGCTTACTCCAAAATAACTGCAGGACCTAGAATAATTTGATTCATGATGCAATATTTGGCTAGTTTCTGCAGGGACTGTAAAATGGAGCTATTCCACCGGGCTTGATGGCCAGCCGGGTTAACATCTTTTTCTGGCCTTGGGGTGGGGGGGTGGGGGTGGGATATCAAGATTATAAGTTGCCATCTAGGGTTAGGCTTTTAAAGCTGATTGTTGTCTGTTTAAAATATTTATTGTGTTTTTATTGTGTTGTTTTAAATTGTTATTGCAGCCCTAAGCTCCTCAAGGAAGGGTGAGGTATAAATTTAAAAATAATATGTTGGTTTTGAACACTTCTAGTACGACCCATAGTGATATGTGGTCCCTAGATGGAGATCCAGCCTTGCAGCCCTCCAACAATTAGTTGGGTGACTTCACACATTATAGCAGAAGCAGAGAAAGCACATTCATGAGCCACTGGGGCAAACACTGCTAGTGTTTTCCCCTGGACTTTTCATTCTATGCTTGTGCATATGTTACTACAGGATAAAAATGAAATGAAAGTCACTTTTGAATGGATTATACATTGTAGTCAGGATGGGATCGCTGATCATATTTCCGATAGAAGAAATGCAAAAGGCATTTTCTAATTATACATAACAACAACCCACGGTCCCATGGCAAGTCCACAGATAAGCTTCTTGTGAGGTCTCAGCACTCTGGTGAGAACAGAACTCAGATACTGTCATGTGTTCAGAGCTGGACCCCTTGATGGGGTGGGCAAAATACAAACAATATACTGGGCCCAGAGAGACTTGTCAGCAGCCCGCCTGGCTACAAGTCGGTTTGTATTTGTTCTGTCTTCTTAAGACTTCTGCCTGCATATGTTATGTTCCAGTGTCTTCCTTTATGGTCTGCCAGGCCCTGCAAAGATAATGCAGGATCAGCTGAATTTCAGACACTTTGAATACCAGCTCTCATTACTTAATCATAAGACTCAGGACCGTGAAGACTCTTAAAACAGACAGTGAGTTTTCTGGCCAGAGAGAATGAGAGCAAGTGAGCAAGCTGACATATGTCATTGGCTGGGTGCCTTAGTTAAGATAACGAGCAAAAAAGACACTCCTCCCACTAAGCATGAGCAGCACCCTTTATCAAATCTGAAACCACTGTGATTAAACGACATGCATGAAAAGGAATGCAAGACTACTGTTTATTTAACACATTTTTGACCAAGCAAAACACTGCAAAGGTAGTTCAATGGACATGTTTTTACTGTAGTTAATAAGCCACATTTTCATGCATTCTTCCAGTTACATGCAAATAACAGTAGTGGCCAAAATTACTGCAAGAGTTTGTACTTGCCTTATTTTGGAGGTAATAGTCCAGCCAAAGTAAACACTTATAACTCCTGTTAAACTCAAAGGGAGAGTGAAAATATGTGCTTAAAATCTTCATTGAAATGAACTAGGTTGAGAATATAAGTGATATTTTAATATTCCTACTATGCAATGCTTATAATATTGTTGCACCAAGATAGTCAGATATCTCCCAGCAGAAAACTATGCTTAGTAACTCTTGCAAAACAAACATGTAATACAGCAGAAAGAGAAACTGAGTCACAGAGTTGTACACAAATTGACCCTCGAATTCCAAACATGTCTCCCAAGAGACACATTTGAACTACACTCTCCACATCCATTATCAAAAGCTTTCACGACAAACTTAATCAACAAAATTACCTATAATTGACTAAGCTAAAGCAAAAGTCCTTTATTCCTGCAAATTTCCTTTCGAATTGCAAAGCATGTATATTTTAAAATATACATATGCAGTAGGGTCTTTATCTTAATGTATTGCAGCTTCTAAAACATTGTGTGAAAGCTGCTATCCTGAACTTTCCTGCATGGTTTGACATTGTATCTAGTATAGCAGGACATGTTGAGCTTCTAAGATATAACTGCAACCTGATGCTACGGTCACTAACAGCACTGTCCTAAGCAGAGTTGTATCCTTCAGAGTCCATTGAAGTTAATGGATGTAGAAGGGTGCATTTCTACTTAGGATTGCACTGTCAGACAAGGATATTTATTAGGCAAGTGTGGAGGAAGGATTGTATGAAAGAAAAGCAAATTGTTTGCTTTAATCATGATTGTTTTTCCTTTATCATGAGTTTGGGTGGGGGAGAGAAATCAGTGGATGCATACTAAATTTCTCTCTTCTCTCTCGCTCTGAAAATGTTGGAACATGTCTCCTATAGAATGAAAGTAATGTGGTCTACTTGTTCTCTCTCTCTCTCTCTCTCTCTCTCTCTCTCTCTCTCTCTCTCTCTCTCTCTCTCTCTCACGTGCACGTGTGTGCACACACACACTTTAAAGACATTTGTTCTTTAGGGCTATCTAAATAGCACAGTGTGTCAACACAAAAAATGGTTCTTTACAGTGATATAACTTGCTGGCTATACTCGCCCGCCCCCATCTCCACACATGAGCAGATGGTGTTTCATAGTTGGTCACAAATGGCTGTCAGTGAGTTTGTCTGCCTGCCAGTAACCTGTAGTTTGGGGACTCCCTTGGAGAGTGTACCAGCACTGAGTCTGCTGATAGCAGCATCCAAGAAAATGATCCATCCTTTCTTGTCAGGCACAAAATTAGCCATCTCACTTTCAAACTGTTGACGAGGGGGATATGAAAGAAATAAGGAAACTGCCAGACTTGCTGATGGTATTTTGAGCTCTCATTTTGTGTGACTTTAACACAGATCACATAAAAAAGCAGCCATTAGGATGGCAAGGTTGAAATCAATGTAAAAAAGGGTTTTTTTCCCCTTCCCAAAGAATCAGCCCTTGTTTTGGAATCAACATTTTGCACTAGGTTTGTTTTCTACTTTTGCATTTGGTACCATTTCCCTTATCAAGACTCAGTTTTGTTTTCCAGACCTCTTTTGTTCACACAGGCTGGAATAACCTTTAGTGACTTTGTTCTGCATGTGGGGAAAATCCAGAGCCAGTAAATGTCCCATTGCTGCCATAAGTTTTACTCTTGGCTTCACACTCTTAGCTAGAAGGCAACCAGCCAACCCTTCTGTCCTCAGTGGCCATGTGGCCTTTTACCTGCAGTGGAGAATAGAAGGAAGGGAGAGGAATGAAAAGGCAACAATGTTTCAAATGCTTAAGCACGAAAGGTGTTATAATTATAAGCCAAAGGAAGCCTTCAGCATCTATTAATTTTTTTGGTTTATTTTATTGGCTTTATATCCCACCCTATCCCTGCAGGGCTCAGGGCAGAACACAATATGACAGCAATTATACATTGATTAAAATCATTACAGCAGAAACAACAATCCAATATAAAATGATTAAAACAATACAATTAAAACAATAAAACAACATCCAATACAAATCTACAGAAATTTTATTGTGACTGTTTTAAAATGTTGCCACCCTCAGTCCCCTGGGGAAGGGCGGGGCAAAAATCTAAACATAAATAAATAAAATAAATTGAACTGTAAAATAAGTACAAATAAGCCAGCATGATGTAGTTACGATGTTGGACAAGCACCTGGGAAATCCAGGCTCAAATCTTCACTCATGCTGTGGAAGTTTACTGGGTGACCTTGGGCCAGTCACACACTCTCAGTTCTGACCCTGGCTAGTATTTGAATGGGAGATCTCCAAGGAATACCAGGGTCACAATAGGGAGGCAGGCAACGGCAAACCACCTCCAACATTTCTCACTTCAACAATTCTACAATCACCAGAAATCAGATGTGATCCGACAAGCAAAAAGAAAAGAAAAGAAGTAAATGCATCACTGTGCATCTCTGTTTCTATCACAGTAGTGGCCACAATCCAACAAACAGCTACACATATTAAACATCATTCAAATGTATGCTTAAGCCTCCTGAACCCTATGCTAGATTGTGATCGGTCCTTACAAATGGAAAGGTTCCCCAGTTTTCCTAATGCTTGTCTGAAAGCATTAGAGATTATATAGATTCAAGTTGGCTGTCTGCACCCTGCTCCATTTTCTCTCTGGTTTATCTCAATGGGGAGATGCAAACATCTTGGGAAATGCAAACATCAGCCAGATTTAAGATACCATGGATTTCAATAGAAGTTGGTAGGAATCTCACTTGTTTTGGTGAATGAGACACAAAATTGCTTAACCTTGACTGATTTGCAGTGCATGTTCAAGCAACTTTTCATAATTCTGAGGACTATGGCAGTTCCAGAAAACTTTAGTTATCACAAGTGTATTAGTATTGTTCATAAATATGATATGTTCAGAAAAGTCTACAATGCATATGATAAAATCTAATGAGTGATCAATGCTATATAAATCTGGCTATTACAGTATCAAAAACTGTTTTAGTTGATGGCTCCAGCACAGATTAAACAGTGTTGTAAGTTACCTGCAAAACTTGTTTCTCAAGATAAAACAAGGGAACAAAATTAATATGTCTACTTCCGTTCTAGACTCTCTATGAGCTGCCCATAGCCTTTTTAAAGACCCTCTCTTAATGTAGCCCATTTAAAATGGTTCCAGAACAAAGATGCTTAAGTTTATTCTCCTTTAAACTATTCTTTAGTTTACTGGCATGAATTCCAGGATTGTCTGATGTAGACTCCATCCAATAATTGCACCGATAGTCTTTTTGGAATTACCTGATTGATTTGTTTATTACATCCAGTTCATATGCACTGATATTTATCCTTACTAAGTAGACACTGGGTGCTTCAAGAAGGTTGAGGTGATGGTAGGATTGTGAAGGAGCCCGGTTTAATTTCTGTTGGAAGAAAGCAATGTGTGTATTGTAGAATGTGAAGTGGGAAAATAATAAATCAAATTTTAACCGAAATGTATTATTTAATATGGTTAATATAACTACTCCAGAAAAGGGGAGGGGGAGGATTCAGGAACTATTGGAAACTGTCCCGTTCCAGTTCTTCACTGTACTATTTCACTTCCATGAACAATAGGGAATGGTAGACTTAGCAAATTTGTACCTGAAAGTGATTGATGAGTAGAGTTTCCCATCAAATATAATTGAACCAAATTGGTAGTTTTAGTTCAGTATTTCTGCCAATCACATTGGAGTCTAACTGGCTTTAGCAGGGCTTCTCAAGACTCTATAAGCAAAAGACCCGTTTTTATCAGAAAGTATTCCATTAGGCAGAAAAGCACATTTTTTGTACCCACTGATGAGCAGGCATGGAAGGGAGAAGTCCAACTGTAGGCACTGTGTCTTGCCTGCCCGGGTGTGACTTTATGAGGATTGTGACTTTTACCAACTAATTGACAGGCAAGGCTGCAGAACTGATTGGAGTGGGTTGAGGCAGAGATTTAATCCTTTGTCTCTACCAATAATAAGCAGCATACATGTTTTACAAAATGAGGAGAATAGCGGAAGAAGCTAAGGTCTCGTATTCCTAGGCCCTTACATGGTCACACACACACAGGCTCTTATGAGGAATCTGGGATAAGTGACTGATGATGAAAAGATCTGGATGTGGGAGATGTGATGACTCAAGGCTCCATATCTCTTTGATTTCTTAACACCTCTCCTGCTTGCTGTTATATTTTTAAAAAGAAGATCAATATCTCTTTGATATGCAAATAGCAGTCTTTTTCATATAAAGTTTCCTCTGCAGCTGCTTTTAATCTTAAAATGCAGCCATGAGAAACTGAAGATGGAGTCTATCATTCTTGTTATTCTTAAATTTTATTTAAATTTTTTTTTTCAAAAACAAAGTCTGTGGGAACAGGAGCAAGTCGTCCATTGTGTAAAGTTACAGACTTGAGACAAGACATAGGCCTTCACCATGTGCCTGCTCCTGATTGCTTGGTCCCTACGCAAGAAGAATGGTTGAGGACATGGACGTAGGTAAGGGGAGGGGTTCGGGTTTGAATCCCCCCATTCATGTCCGAAGCTCCGCGCCTCCGTTTGTGGGTTTTAAAAACATTTTAGTGCTATTAGACTCCGCCCTAGAACTCAACGTAACACTAGTGCAAGACTGAGCCGTTCCCCTTGCCTTAACCCTAAATCTTATAACATCATTACAACGTCGTTACAATGGCGTTGTAACGGCGTTGCAAAGGCATTGTAAAGGCATTGTAAAGGCATTGTAAAGGCATTGTAATGGTGTTGTAATAGCATTACAATGTTGTTATAACGGCATTACAATGGCATTACAATGGTGTTACAAAAACCCAAAACCTAAAACTGACCATCACGCTAATATTGGACTCCGCCCTAGAACTCAACGTAACACTAAGGCAAGCCTCAGTTGCTCCCCTTGCCTTAACCCTAACCCTTATAATGGTGTTACAAAGTCATTACAACAGCGTTACAATGGCTTTACAGCGGTGTTGCAACGGCGGTGTAACGGTGTTGCAACGGCGGTGTAATGGTTTTACAAAGGCATTGTAACTGCATTGTAACGGCATTGTAATGGCAGTACAACGGAGTTATAACGGCATTACAACAGCGTTACAATGGTGTTACAAAAACCGAAAACCTAAAAGTGACCATTGCGCTAATATTGGACTCTGCCCTAGAACTCAACGTAACACTAAGGCAAGCCTGAGCCGCTCCCCTTGCCTTAACCCTAACCCTTATAACGTCGTTACAAGGGTGTTGTAACGGTGTTGTAATGGTGTTATAATGGTGTTACAACGGCATTACAAAAACCCGAAACATAAAACTGACCATAGCCCTATTTTTGGACGGTGCCCTAGAACTCAAGGTAACAATCCTGAACCACTGCCCTTGCCTTAACCCTTTCCCTATTATTTTTATTTAATTCATTCAGTCATAAATTGTTCCCAAAATTGTAACAAAACCCCGAAACCTGAAACTGACCATAGCCCTATTCTCAGACTGAGCCCTATTTATTTATTTTTTGGATTTTTATACCGCCCTATCCCCAGGGGGCTCCGGGCGGTGTACAACATATAGACACAGTACAGTAATAAAATAGCTAAAACTTTTAAAAGCAGTGATAGAAACAATAAAAGACTGAATATAGTAAGTATAATAAATATAAGTATAAGTGGCATCCGACCCCCCCCCCCGAACTCCACGTAACACTAAGGCAAGCCTGAGCCCCTGCCCTTGCCTAACCCTAACCAACCTATATTTATAAAAATCTAACCGTGTGTTTGTCTCTGAGGGGTTACCTCAGAAGCTGCTGGACGGATCGCCCCCACATTTTCAGGGAACGCTGCGCATCCATGCGAGTTTGTTTCCCGCCAGTTGGAAGTCTCCTGTGACTCACCTGAGCCAGGTGAAATGCAAAAACAGGGGGCGGTGTTCAGTGCGCATGCGTGGCTCCTTGCGGCCGTTGGACACAGCCAGGGACCCGGCACAAGAGGAAGGGGCTCGCCCAGGCCTGGAAAGTCCGACGACCCGCCTGCCGCTGGAAGACACAGAGGCCCAGCCAGTTGTGGCCGGTCCCATCCCCAAGCTCAGTGGGGCTGGAGGGAAGGGGAAAACCCAGAAATGCCATGTCCGCCGCCTGCCGCCACGAAAACCCCTCCCCGCCCCCCTTGCTTTCCCGCTCACTTCATCCCAACGCGGCCTCAGTCGCTCGGCAAAACGCTGCCCCGCCCACCGTCACAAACTATCCCTCCCTCAGCACCCTGCCCTCCTAATTCTGCGCTCCGTCTGCACAAACATGTATATTGGGTGCAACAGGAACTGATCTCTGTATGGTAAAATGCAAGGGTCAACAGCGTTTGTAACATTTATTTGGATTGCGGCTCTAACTGAATCCCCCCCCACACACACACACACACAGTTCCCTTTCAAAGCCTCTGAGAGATGCATTCACGGATTTCCTGCTGTTGATTCTGTTTTGACATTAGCTGTCTAGAACACCTGCACCTCTGATGCTCCTGTTTGAGATTCTTGCTCCAGCTTTCTGCCCCCCAGATTAATCTTCCACCAGCTTCTGTTTCTGATGAGCTCCGTTTCCTGGCTCCGTAGGATCCCTTATTCCCCGGTGTGCGGGGGAAGAGCAACCTTGGGGCGGGGGTGTGGAGAACAGCAAACAGGACTCGGGGTGTGCCAGCCAACAGCATTGTGGATCTATGCCTACAATGATGGAGGTCCATGATAGGGAATGGGAATCAATAAGCATCCCTTTCTGGGCGTCCCTTAGTGCCTCCCTCCTCTGGATGGAATAATCACGTGAGGGTGATAAGAACTCAAAGGGTTTCTCTCAACCAGAGCCTTCCGAAGGTTACAGAAAAAAGGCATGAAGCCTGGATTTGATGTGTTCACTTAGGTTACTGTAAAAACAATGAGGCCCTGTGAACTGCCTTGCATTGGTGGCACCAACATATTCTTCATGGAAGTCAAGGGTGTGATATTGTGTTGCTGGAATGGGCAGGCTGAACTTCTATCACTGTCTTTGAGATTGCTTGCCCATTGGGATAAACAGTCTCACGCATGCAGGACTCGACCACTGTGGTCAGAGGGTTACAAAACAAAATAATTCCTATTAACTGTGAGTTGGTGCTGAGACACCTTTTTGTTTCTTCTGCGGGAGATGGGGTGGGGATTAGAAAGGAGGACATCTGGAATTTCAGCAGACAATTTTGCTGGAGGGGAAAGTATTAAGCAGCCTCATCCTTCTCTGTTGCTGTATCCAAACTTGCAGTCTCCAGAGACTTCAGCCTGGATCTTCTCCCTTAAATGAAGAAGCTACAGACTCTGAGGTCCTTGTGTGTGGTCAATACCTCCCTCAGCACCAAAAAGTTGACAGAAGAACATTAACGGATGTGTGCCATTCATAATTATAAGTCTCTGAAGACTCTGAAGGGTTTTTTTGGCATGTGCCATCAAGTCACAGCTGACTTTTGGCGACCCCAGAGCGTTTTCAAAACAAGAGATGTTTGGAGGTGGTTTGCCATTGCTTTCCTCCACCTCATGGTGGCCCATTCAAGCTCTTAACAGGGCTGACCCTGCTAAGCTTCTGATATCTCAGAAGATCAGGCTGAGGCTCTCTGGTGAGAATGTCACAGAGTCATTCAGCAATAGCCTCCTCCATCCTTTTCACAACTCTCTCACTGCTCTCATACACTTCTACACAACCACCTCATCTCACACACTCCTCTCTGCCCTCCCTCACAGCCACACTTCACACACCCATAGCCTCCTCCATTCTTCTCACAACTCTCTCACTGCACTCACACACTTCAACACAACCACCTCATCTCACACACTCCTCTCTGCCCTGAAAAGGGAAAAAGGGATTCCATTTGACCACCCCACCAGGCTATGCTGCACATCATTGAACCTGTATGCACATCTCTGTGGGTTGCGGACTGTTATGAGAAGGACAATTGCCACAGCAACGCGTGGCCGGGCCCCGCTAGTTTTTTATATAATTTATTTTTTGTTACAATTTTAGAATCTGTACATGACTGAATGAATTAAATAAAAATAATATGTTCAGGTTAGGGTTAAGACAAAGGCAGGGGCTCTGGCTTGCTTTAGTGTTATATTGAGTTCTAGGGCGCACTCTGAGAATAGGGTTATGGTCAGTTTCAGGTTTCTGGGTTTTGCCGTAACCCTTGCCCTTGATTGAAGCCCAACCCTAACTTATTATTTTTATTTAATTTATTCAGTCAAAAATTGTTCCCAAAATTGTAACAAAAAAACGAAACGTGAAACTGACCATAGCACTATTCTCGGACTGCGCCCTTGAACTCAACGTAACACTAAGGTGAGCCTGAGCCCCTGCCCTTGCCTTAACCCTAATCCTAATTTATTATTTTTATTTAATTTATTCTGTCAAAAATTGTTCCCGCCAAAAAGGGAGGAACCTGAAACCTAAAACTGACCATCGTGCTAATACTGGATTCCACCCTAGAACTCAACGTAACACTAAGGCAAGCCTGAGCCACTCCCCTTGCCTTAACCCTAACCCTTATAATGGCAGTGTAACGGCGGTGTAACGGCGGTGTAACGGCAGTGTAACGGCGTTACAAAAACCCCAAACCTAAAACTGACCATAGCACTATTCTCGGACTGCGCCCTTGAACTCAACGTAACACTAAGGCAAGCCTGAGCCGCTGCCCTTGCCTTAACCCTAACCCTAACTTATTATTTTTATTTAATTTATTCAGTCATAAATTGTTCCCAAAATTGTAACAAAACCCCGAAACCTGAAACTGACCATAGCCCTATTCTCAGACTGAGCCCTAGAACTCCACGTAACACTAAGGCAAGCCTAAGCCCCTGCCCTTACCTTAACCCTAACCCTAACCAATTTTTTAAAATTTAATTTATTTTTTGTTACAATTTTGGGATCAATTCATGACTGAATAAATTAAAGAAAAATAATAAGTTTAGGTTAGGTTTAAGACATGGGGGAGGGGACCGTATAAAATACTTGCTTGACTAGAGGCAAGAGGCAACACTTCCTGAAGATCAGCCATTTTTGTCTCCTCACACACACACACACACACACACACACACACACACACACACACACACACACACACACCTTTTATGGGTATTTGGACTGGCTTTTCCCCAAGTTTGCTAGAGTATATTAACTTTGGATATTGATTTCTCAAATCAGCTAACACACTCTACTGTTCTTTCAAAGATTTTCTTCTATCAAAGTTAACAGACAGTGCCTCTCAATGGGCTGTCTTGTTACTTTCCCCCCACCCCAAGCAACTGAACCTTTTAGAACAAGCAGATTTAAGGAATAGCCTGAAGGTCCCAACACTGTTTTGGCAAATGGTAGCAGACTGGAGCGGGGAGAACAGTATTTGTGGATGCTGTGATGTCACTTCCGGAAGACTCCTTGTCTCTATGGGGTTTACCATAACAATTAGGAGAAGACATAGCCTACAAGATTCTGTCTCCACATGTGGTGGTTCGGCAATTAGACACAGAACTTTTGGAAGCTTGCACTAGATAACATGAAGGACAAGATCCCCCTTAGATCCTCCATCTATTCTACTTAATGGGGATGGCCAGAAGTCCCCTTTCTGACACAGGAGGCATTTAAATAACTATGCTCTGCCATGATGCAATGCAATGCCCAGTTGTAGAAGTCATCTACGTTCTTTTCACATCCTTTTCAGCAATGTTGCTGTATGAGAGTAAATTGACTGAATTAATCCTATTAGTTAGAAGCCAATGTAGGAAGAATGGAGTCTGAGAAACAAAGTTATGTTTCGTTTCACATACTGGTATGAACAAGCAAAATGTTTCTCCAGACAGAAATTTATTTATTTATTTATTTATTTATTTATTTATTTACATTTATATACCGCCCTCCCCAGAAGGGCTCAGGGTGGTGAACATGAACATACAAATAGAGCACAAAATAAAATCAACAAATCTCAAATCATCAAATAAATCATAATAAATGACTCTATAGTCTTTGAATCATTAAAACCCCATTAAAAGCAGCATATTAATATCAAATACAATAAATAATACAATAATAAGACTATTTAACTTTTGTAATTAAAGTTACATTTATGAATTCCAATCTCTTCACAATTATGTTGTCATTATCAGGAACACGGGAGGTGTCATTCTATATTAACAGCAGTCCAGAAAAAACATAATAGACTTCATATGTAAAAGACACCCTCTTCTGATTTCTGTTTATCTAATGGGTTCTTTTGGCTGTTACATCAAGAAAGTGTTTAATAGAATAAATAAAATCTATTCCCTGAGGCGGAAAAAGAGGGGGGAAACCAAATAAAACAAGACACCGATGCATTCACACAAGGATTTTTCCCAGCATGGATAGTGGGAAGCTGCAGGGGCATACCGCCCAAAGGACATATGGGGCCAAATGTCCCAGGGCTGTGGCCATTTAGTCCTGTGGGGGGAAATCGCCTCACACATACCGCCTCCTTCCCACCGGTTGAGTTGACCTGGTGCAAAAAAGAGTGGTTTGGTCATGGTGGGGGAGGGCAGCCACCCATGTGGGGGGGGGGGTGTGGATCAGATTTTGCACCAGGCTACATTTTTTCTAGATACGCCTCTAGGAAGCTGTCACAGCAAATGGGAGCCCATGCATGATGCTGTGGTGGATCTGGATATGACATTGGTTCCCCCTTCCCCCAAATATTTTCTGGTTCACAGGGGAAGTTATGGAGTAGCTTCTGGCAGATCATCCATGTGGACAGTCCACCCTTAGCCATTACAGGGAGAGGGTGGAGATGAGTTTTGCTATCAAAATGATGCAAGGTTGATCACTTCTGCATCCCATTTTATTATCTACCTCCATTCAGCCTAGAACATGGCTCCCTACCTTGACGTGCCAAATCTGATCATGTGGACCCATGCCACTGCCACCTCAAGGCTAGACTACTGAATGCACTTTACATAGTTCTAACCTGATAGTCTATTCAGAACCTCCAGTTGATACAGAATATGGCAGTTCAGTTAGTATTAGGAACTAAGCAGAGTGTCAGAACCACCAACCTGACACAGAGCATGCATATCATACCCATTCTTCAGGAACTTCACTGGATAGTGTATTCAATTCAAAGTAGTGATTGTCACTCACAACAGTCTTAATGGCTTTGGACCCCCAGTTAAGCATGACTGCCTATCATGCTATGTTCTGCCATGTGAGTTTCATTCATCTGAACAAAACCTTCTGAGTGTGCCCCCATATAAATGTGCAAGATCAACAAAAACCCATACATGTTTGTATGAATTAATTAATTAATTAATGTTCATTCTCTGTGTCTCCCACCTTGTCCTGCATGGAATATGCCTTTTTCAGAGCAGCTGCACAATGGATCAACATTTTCGTTGAGCTATCCACCATCACCCCAAGGTCCCTGTATTTGTCTGTTACTGCCAGCTCAGATCCCATCAGCATATATGTGAAGCTGGGATTATTTGCCCCAGTGTGTACCACTTTACACTTGTTTGCATTGAATCATATTTGTCATTTCAATGCTTGTACCCCATGTTTGAAGAGTGTCTTGCGGAGCTCTTGCTTTTGCATCATTGTCTTCTACCTTTGTAGTCCACTAGTATATCGTACCCTAGACAGAGTTTTTAAAATTGTTTTCCAGTTGTGTTATCCTAGTTGGACCTTAACATGGTTGTCCCAGGGTAGCTCAATTATGTCAAATCTCAGAAGCTAAGCAGGGTCATCCCTGGTTAATACTTGGATGGGAGACCACCAAAGAAGTCCAGGGTTGCTATGTAGAGGCAGGCAATGGCAAACCACCTCTATTGATCTCTTGCCTTGAAAATCCAATAAGAGGTTGCCATAAATCAGCTTCTGCTTGACAGCACTTTACACACACACACACACACACACACACACACACACACACACACACACACACACACACACACACACACAATCCTAGTCCTATGGCATCATTTGTTGGTCATCTTATCTGGCTGAATAAATTTTTTAAAAGTATTTGGTAATCCACCTTGAGTCTCAAAAAGCATGAAGTTAACAAATAAATATATTCCTGTATGTATTGTCATAGAGGTTCATTTCTGCATGCCTGTGCAGCTATGCATGTATTGCAGGATATAAAAAAAGAGAGAAGCGTCTTGGTGCAAAGGCGCAAAAGTAACCTGGATTGTTTCCATGGGTTCCAACCACGGCCTGCATGGCGTACATGTGAACGGGAAAAAAGAAAACGGGTTCCTTTATAACAACTGCAACTGATTATATATTTGCTGTGCAGAATCCACCAAAGTTTTCATTTAACCCTTATGAGAGAGGCTTTCAAAGTGATGGCGCCACCTTGTTCTGATTAAGGTTAAATATGTCAGTGTTCTTTTCCAACCAAGCACCTTAATTTTGGTTCATCCTGCAAGTTCCCCTTTCTGTGAGTTTTGGGTTGGGGGGATGGATGTGGTAAGAAAATGTTTTCTGTGGGAGTTCATTGCAGCTTGATACAAGAGATGATATCAGATATTAGTTAACCGTATGGGCTGAGTCCCAGGGGAAGGATGTGAAATGAATCAGATTAAACAAAATTGATAATGTGAATACTTAATCAAACAGACAAAGGTAGTCTGCACAGCTAATTAGGGGCAAATAGAGCGTCCCTCTTGTACCTCATTTAACTGACAAATTGCGCAGACAGTTTTAATGGGAGTCTGTTTAGCAAAGGGAAGGCTGTACAGTTGACAGCTTGGCAAAATGTGGTTTCTGTAACACCACATGATGCTTATGGAAATTAGCCTAGTGCAGCTGAGCTCTTA
Organism: Sphaerodactylus townsendi; assembly: GCF_021028975.2. Classification (NCBI taxonomy): domain Eukaryota; kingdom Metazoa; phylum Chordata; class Lepidosauria; order Squamata; family Sphaerodactylidae; genus Sphaerodactylus; species Sphaerodactylus townsendi. Next base: position 106,685,826 of record NC_059425.1, read on the forward strand.
GTAGGTAAGGTCTGACCAAATTAAAGCATAATGGACCTTTTGATCAATTTTTTTAAAATGGACAAAAGTACATTTTTCTGGATGGGTCAAAGCAATACTGATGGGGAAATATACCATTGGAACTAGAATCTGACTTCCCACTGTAATTCTAGTTGAAGATTTATTACATTCAATTTTTCAGTTCACTAAATTAAAAAAAATTTTTTTAACAGACACAGGATGTTAGGCATATGGTCCCTAGGAAAATAATTTCTTCCTTTGCTTTTGGTGTAAAGTATTCCCTGCTAGCCTTGAAGCCCACTGATGAACATCCTTGAATGAAAATCAGTATTATTTGTTGGAAATGCGAATCATTTACATTACTTTCTTCCTTATTTCTGTGAAATTCTACCCATGGACCATACTTGCAGTGGGATCTATGAGCTATCAATGACCTGAGAAGCTCATGAATCTTCTTGCATTACACAATTGAGTCTTCACAATTACAAAAATGGCCATCTTTTGTGCTTCTTTCCCTTTTTCTTGGTAATGTGTTTCAGTTTCCTTAATCTCCAAGTAGTAGAAAGTTTCTGAGGCACACACAGAGCAAACGAGAAGAGCAATCCACAATGCAGATAAAGGTTAAGCATTAGTACCTTGAACACACTAAGATGAATCACTTCATGATGCCCTTTCCATGTCAGCCTCTTTTTTCTCACTGTGCATCACTGCACAAATATATTGAGTGTAAAATACTGTCTGTTATTGAGCCATGCTGTTAAGCGAATCAAGAATCTCAACAGTATGAATGGGAGAAAGAATCACTGAAGCTGCCTACCTTTCTCCCTTTCACACGGTCATCCTGTCATCTGTATGCAATCCAAGCACCAAACAGAAAAAGGAAAACTACTGATGCTCAGGAAGATGTATTAAGGAAAGATGGGTATCTCCAGGTTCAGTTTCCCAACATGCATGAGCATGTTCAGCCCAGCTGCCCGTCCTGAGTATTTTTTTAACTGAAGCATTTAATAAGTTCCCACTAATTGAAATGGGAGGAAGTCCTGCTACTGTTTCAGCAGAGCTGTTTGAGTTAATTGATAAAGCTTCCCTTTTATTACCAGGGGTAGCCTTCTGTTGGAAACTATACGGGCGATTGCCCCGAAAGGCTTGACGATTTCCTTGTGGAAATCTAGCAAATATTGGAAATTGCAGTGGCAAATTAGCAAGGCTCCCAAAGCAGAAGTGACAGCTCAAGTGGCCTGGTGGAGGGGGCGGGAGCAGCTCCCCACCAATTGGCCAGGCTGATCATATGGCCTAATCACAACAGATCTGGCAAAATAATGGACACCAGATGTTATCGCTTTGTAGACGGTACTTCTCTGGGGATTAGTGGCAAAAGGCAAGCTAGAGCATGATTCTGTCATATATATTAATAAAACAGGGTTACCAGGCATTCTGGTAACATTCATCCCATGTTCTCATTTATTTCAATGTGACGGCTACTTCTAGTGTCAAGAAAGCATGGAAGGCAAAGAAGCTTGGAAAAGAACAAGCAGTATGTCAAATGAAGCTGAAACATATTTATGATGAGAGGTACACAAAAGCAAAGTTTTAATTCTGATTGGATTAAAACATGGCAAGTGAAAAGATTTGAAATTTACCTTTCTAGCTATTATGGAAGGGGGAGGCTGATTCTACATTGATATTAAACCACCTTAACTCAGCAACATGGCGATTAATTTTTCCTCATCTTTAACTGAGGTTTGTACTCCCTGCAATCCACCGTGCCAAGTGCACTAATAGAAATAAAAATGTGAAGTTCACAGAGACCTTGGTGGGTTGCCATATGTGGTTTGTGAGCTGCATTTGGCTTTCTGATCACAGGCTCTGCAGGCCTAACCTTAAGCCAGTAAAACAACTACTGTTCCTCCCTCCCATTTGGTCAAGTGAATTTCACTGGTGGTGGGCAGTGATCTCTGGGGAAGGATTCTCAGAAGATGACTATGGTAAACCTGACCTTCCCAGCCCCAAATTCATGCAGAAATAAACACTATGTCACAAAAAGATTAAGAAAAGTCTGGAGATTTTAAGGATTAGTTGCAATAATCAATGCATTTCATTTTTAGTTGAAACAGTTACAAAGTGAAAAATAAAATAAACATGCCCTAGAAATTCCAAGCACTGGACCCAATGCCACCCTCTTATTTTATTTTTAATGAGAACAAGGCGACTTTCCAAAGTCCTAGGGTCATTGACTATCATAGATCTGTCATGCACAACCCAATTATTTACATAGTCCTACAATATATAATGCATCATGTACTGCAAGTGAGTTTGATTTTGAGAAGTCTCTGGTTCAAATTTTATAGTGATGTCATGGCTGAAATTTATGCAATGCACCAGCATCACACAGAGACCTCTGGAAAATATTTTTACTGGATGACTTTCCCCCACTATGATTGTAACATGTAGTCCTGGCAATTGGTCCATCTTGTATTCTGGCACACTGTTCCCATACCAACACATCTTGCCTTCTGAAAATGATGTTGATGACTAGAAAACTTTCCATACCAGGCTCCACAGTGATGTGATGGCTGGTGCTACACAGAGTGGCCACAGTGGGGATTGTTTGGATCTATTCAAACCTGGTTTCAGGCCTGGTTATGGGACTGAAATGGCCTTGGTTGTCCTGGTAGATGACTAGGAAATGGACAACCCTGTTAATTTTTCTGGACCTTTTGGCAGTTTTCAATTCTTTCTATCATAGTATCTTATTGGACCACCTTTAAAGGGTGGCACCATTTTTAAGTGAAGTCCTGCTTTGACAGTAGGTTTCAGAATGTGGTTCTCTTGGGCCGTTTCCGCATGGGCCAAAAACGGCGGCCTGGGGGCGGTAAAAACGCTGCCCCCAGGCCACCGTTCGCACAGGCGGCGCTGCTGAAGCGCAGCAGCACCGACCTGGCTGCCCTTCCCCTCCCTCAGGGCGGCGTCAGGCCATCCTAAAAAACAACCCTTTAAAGGGTTGTTTTTGAGGGAACAGCGTCTTCCCAGCGGCGCGGTGCGAACAGCACCGCCGGGAACACGCTATTTCCCCTTCCCTCTCCCACTTACCTCATCGCTGTCGTTGTCCTGCTGGCCTCCTCAAGGTCCCTCCCTGCAGCTGTCCTCCGACCCCCCCTGGAGGTCGGAGGGCAAGCGTCAGGCGGGCTTAGGAGGCCAGCCAGGCCGACGGCAGCATTAGCGTTTAATGAGGTAAGTGGGAGAGGGTGTGAAGACTCCACCACGTCGCGGACGCCAGCCTCTCTCTGCGGCTGCAAGCCTCTGCTGGGGCAGCTTCGCCCACACTTGCGTCGCGGCGGCTTCCACCCCCACGCCAGCAGAATTCTTGCCGGCGTGGGGGCGCATAGAGGCCCATGCGGAAACGGCCTTGGTCTCTGGCCTGTAGGATCCTGAAAGGATCTGACCTTTCCTCTAATGCTTGGAATATCTACATCAGGGGTCCCAACTTTTCTGAGCTTTCAGTACTTTCTGAGTTCTGACATACCATGGTGGGAGCAACCACAAAATTGCTGTCACATAGGGTTGCCAACCTCCAGGTAGTGGCTGGAGATTTCTCACTATTACAACTTATCTCCAGGCAACAGAGATTTCACTTAAAGAAAATAGCTGTTTGGAATGTGGACTCTATGGTATTATGCCCCATTGAAGTCTCTTCCCCGCAACCTCCCTCTTCAGCCCCCACCCCCAAATCTCCAGGTATTTTCCAACCAAGAGCTGGCAACCCTACTGCCACAAGAGATGGCTGCTACACTTTACCTTCTGTCACACAGTGAAGATCCTTGAGCTATGGTAGCAGCTGCTGTCAAACCAGCATTACCAAAAAGCTGCACAGCCAATCAAATATCCAGTGACCAATCAGACGCCTTGCCCACTTTCAAAACATACTAGGTGGGCACCAGGAAATGAATCAGCAAATGCCATGGCACCCATGGGTGCTTTGTTGGGAACCCCTGATCTACATGAATCCACTAGGAGAGATTAGGGCTGAGATGCCACCAATTTGCAGGTGACACTCATATTGCAGTAAAAGTACTCAGGAAAACAATGGAGAAAAAATGAAGATAAAACTTTTTCAGAACCAAATGAAGAAACTTTAGAATTCCCTTCTCTTGGAAATTCATCTGTCTTCCTTTATGATTGTCTTCTACCAGTGTGTGAATATTTTATTGTTGTTTGGCATTCCTCAATAACTCTTGTTAGTCTTTCTCCCTGTTTGCTTGTATTTGTGTATACATTCAATTTTTTTACTTAATTATTTTACATATTGTATACATGTGTATATTTTAAATGGTTCAGTGCTTGAAACATTTTAGTGTTTGATTCCTGGCCATCTTGGAAACTATGAAGAGGCGGCATAGACATTTTTTAAATAAATAAGTAAATAAGTTGTTGTGCAGTGACTGTTTCCAGTCATGTGGTTTTGCTAACATGTTTTTCCAGTTCTAGTGATGAAATAATAATGGTAGAAAAGTACATTTCCTTCCCTAGCTTTATGAATGCATTAATGCAGGGGTCCCCAAACTACGGCCCGGGGGCCAAATGTGGCCCCCTGAAGGCATTTATCCGGCCCGCCAGGCATGGCGGTGATGGCTCCATTCAGGTGCAGTGGGGGCTCGAGGGAGAGGAGGAACCGGCCCCAACGGCTGTTGATTGCAATTACATGATGGCACCCCCAAATCTCCATGAATTTTCTGACCCAGAGTTAGAAACCTTACATGTGGCAACGCCTGCTCCACCCTTCCCTCTCAGCTACTCCATGTGTTGCTCTCATCCTTTCCGTTCCGCTGCACTCCCATCGGCATCAGCCAGGCTGGCGAAATCGCTTCGCTGGCTGCTAGGGGAGGAAAGAACCCAGGAAGATACCTGATTCTGGGTTAGATGGAATGCTTCATTGGGAAAGTTCTGCTTTTTTTTACAGGGGAAGGTATTCCACAGCCTCCCCAACAATATTTGGAGCCCACCCTGTACTTGACATACTTTGGTCACTGTTCTAAAAATAGACCATGACAGAAAGGCTGAAAGGTGAAATCAAACATTTTACAATCATTTGTGCATAGGAATTTGTTCATAGTTTTTTTTAGTCCGGCCCTCCAACAGTCTGAGGGACAGTGAACTGGCCCCCTGTTTAAAAAGTTTGGGGACCCCTGCATTAATGTAATCATTAGAAGATAAAGTATGCGGACTAATTTAATCAAGTGGTTTCCTAAAACAATCCAGCCTCCCCTGCCTTTCAGTATTTTATGTCTTCATGGTACTAAAAAACGTTTTTGTTTTTTTTACCCAGAGGAATATATTACTACTTGTCCTGATCAGATTTGGCTACAGTGATCCGTGTGATGGTCACCTCCAGGCTGCATTACTGTAACTCGCTCTATGCAGGGCTGCCTTTGAGATTGGCCCAGAAATTAAGGCTGGTTCAGAACATAGCAGCAAGGCTCCCCACTGGGCACTCCCAAGGCATCATATTTTGCCAGTATTATGCCAGCTGCCCTGGTTACCAGTCGAGTTCTGCATCATGTTCAAAATGCTGGTTTTAACCTTCAAGGCCTTGAGCAGTCTAATACCTCATATCTTCAAAACCACATCTCCCTGTATTGTCCACGGAGGGTGTTCCAATTGTCCAATAGTAATTTGCTGGTGGTCTGCAGCCTGAGGGATCTCTAGTTGACCTCAACCAGAGCCAGGGCTTTTCCCAGCCTGGTGGAACTCTCTTTCATCTTATAACAGGGCCCTGCGGGATTCTAATCAGTTCCACAGGGCCTGCAATACAGAGATGTTCTGCTGGGTTTTTGGTGGAGGCCATCCCATGAGTTGAGTATTCCATCTGAAGAAGCCGGCCTCCTGTACCCATATTTACATTCGGTGTTTATATTACCATCATCAGCAATATCTACATCTTTCACCTGGTACATTGCCTTCTACCCTCCATTCCCTTCCTCTCCCCTTAGTAAACAAATAACAGAAAGTGAAGAGAGACTGTTATTAGGCTTGGAATTTATTTATTGGCAGCCATCTATAAGAATTTTTAAGAAGGAATATAAAATGGTTTCAAAATTGTGTGTGTGTTATTTCTGTTTCTTCTGGTGCTGATCTAGATTTTAACCTACATTTGTAAGCTGCATTGAGTTGGGCAGGGTATAATGTAATGCACTGCCCAGAGCCCTTCAGGAGAGGGGCGGTATATAAAATAAATAAATAAATAAATAAATAAATAAATAAATAAATAAATAAATAAATAAATAAATAAATAAATAAATAATTAAAACCTATGTTTAAAAGATTATTTTCCTTTTTTGAACTAGTACTTTGGCAGCACAATTCTTACATCCTTCTAAAACCATTGACTTCAGTGGACTTAGTAGGGCACATGTCCACTTAGGATGGCACTATAAATGATGCACATGTTGATTTATCTTCATGGTTAGAAACTGTGCGACCTTCCAAGATTCACATCAGACAATTATTTTGTCTCCCGTTATCTATGCGCATTTCACCTTGAACCAGTTCATCATCTGCAGCACAAGTGGTCAGGAAATATGAAAACACTGGAAAAAATTTCACTGAGAGAGAGCATGCAAAAAGCGTTACTGATAGCTTGTCAACTCTTGTCAGTGGTAAAATTCCCCCTCCCTTTAAAGCATTTCCTGTCTTTCACCCTTTGGCTAAGCCATTATCAATTCTATGGCATTGCTCCATCTGTCTTTATTCCTGCAATTCTAAAGTCAGAAAAGAAAATTATTTTCACATTAGCAACTCATTAAAGGACCCCAAATTTGTAGGCCCCAATCACTGCTGGAGCCAAATTCATTGTTTTTTACACATCTAAATGCCTGTTTGGGGGCATTGTTAGAATAGCCAGCCCTGGCCTGTAGGACCTTCTGTCATGCACATGGTTAAGTGGGGAGGGTGGGACTGTGTCACAGCCATCCATCACTATCCATCAGTGTCATCACCACCTGCAGGGATACTGCTGACAGATAGTTAGTCACTCAATCAGTCAGTAATCTTGGCCCTCAATCAAAAAGGGAGACGTGTGTGTATGCATATGTTCATGTTTTTAGAATGGCTACTTAATGTAAAGAGTATGTATAAAGAATGCTGTTTAGAAGATGGGTTGTCCAGAGATCCATATTCTCAGGTTCTACACCCGTTGTTGTACACACCACACTATCTCATTTTCCTTTAATCATCATATCTGCATAGCAGCCACCACATGGAAAACTATGGAGAAAATACAGAATCTCTGTTCCATGAATTCAAATCCCAGATTAAACATGAAAACCCCAGATCTGTTATAAGTTGGCAATCATTTTGTTTCTCATGCTAAAATGGCTACTATTGTTTGTCCCTCAGAAAGGAACAGTCATTATGTTCTGAGCTGTAGAATGTTTTAAAGAACCCTAGAACAGGGATCCTGAGGCAAACTGAGAATACAAGCACTACAGTTTAATTTAAAATAAAATATTTCTATTGTCTTTTAAAATACTGGGGAAAACATTTTTTCTCTCCAAGAAAGGTCTGATGCTGAAAAGGATTGTTTGCTGCAAGATCTATTCATTTGAATGAAGCTTGCTTCTTAAGAAGGTATTCTGTGGGCCACAATCATTGAAAAAAATCATCTTCTAGTTTTGGGTCTGATAGTGTGGATACCTCTTTTAAGATTATTTAATCTTTTCAAGAAGAAATACCCAAACAAAATCTGTCTGATAGCTGAGTGTATAAAGATTTTGCATGTCGCTATAGCATGCTATGTGCATACTGCCGTCAAGTCACAGTTAATTTATAGCAACCACATATGGTTTTCAAGGCAAGAGATGTGCAGAGGTGGTTTGCCATTGCCTACCCCTGCTGGCCCGGTGAATGTTTGTTTTGCTGTTTCCAGGGGACGTTTCTGAAGGAATGGGCAGTTCCCAAACATGAGAGGTAGACATTTGGAAGAATGTGACACATAGTAGTAGAAGGACCAGGGATAGTTCTGTGAGTTTAAAGTTACAAAATTGATTTGCAGTTCTCTCCCTTGTCAGTGATAATGAGGAACAAGGCCATGAGCAATAAGTCAACGGAGAATATGCAGGTGACCATGGAAGATTCAACACATGCAATGCCCCCTGCAGTACCCCAGAGGAAACATGTGGTGGTGGTAAGGGACTCCCTGCTGAGGCGAGCAGAAGCAGTGATTTGTAGGCCTGACAGAATTCTCTAGAGATGCAGTATCTCCCTGCAGCAAAAATCCATGATGTAACAGAGAGGCTGACAAGTCTTATCAAGCCAAGTGATGGTTATCACTCCCTTTTGGTCCACATGGGAACAAATGACACTGCAAGACATAGCTTTCAGGATATCACAAGGGATTATGAGGCTCTGGGTAAGAAGCTGAAGGACCTTGATGCACAGCCTGTCATCTCATCTCTCTTTTCCATTGAAGGGAAGGGAATGCCCAGGAAGGGAGATAAGAATAGTGGAGGTGAATACCTACCTTTGGAGATGGTGCCACTGAGAACATTTTAACACTTTGTACCATGGTCCGAAGTTTCATAAAGATGGACTTCTGGTAAGGGATGGATTACACCTCATGACAGTTGGCAGAAACATTTTTGCTAGGAGGTTTACAAAGCTGATCAGGAGGGCTTTAAACTGAGTTATACGGAGGAGGAACACAATATTTTTGAGGGCAGGAGTTCATCATGTGCTGTACATAATAGTCCAAATGTGATAGAGATAATGGAACAAATAGTTCAAAAACCCAACAATGGGAGCAAAAACATTTAAAAATCAATCAGGGGTAGAACTCATGGTCTTAAATATCTCTACATAAATGCACAGAGCATGGGAAATAAACAAGATGAACCTAAACTCTTAACACAGCAAAGCAAATATGATATAATAGGCATCACTGAAACCTGGTGGGATGAGTCTCATGGTTGAAATGTCATAATTGAGGGGTATAACTTATTTCACAGACACATACCAAATAGGAGAGGAGAAGTATCAGGGATGATTGTACCTGTGAGGAGGTCCATGACTTAAATCCTGGAAGCCAGGTGAAAGCACATGAGTAAAAATTAAGGGGCAGAGAAACAAGGATGTCACTGCAGGAGTCTAATACAGATCCCCAAGCCAGACAGAAGAATTGGATGATACTTTCCTGGAACAGATGACCAAACTTTCATAAAAGAGAGATGTAGTAGTAATGGCAGATTTCAATTATCCTGATATTTGTTGGAAGTGAAACTCTATCAGGGCTATGAAGTCCAACAAATGTCTTGTTTCCCTTGCAGATAATTTCAGTGTCCAAAAGGTGGAAGATGCAACAAGGGGGTCAACAATTAAATCTGATCCTAACCAGATGTGATAACCTGGTTAATGGGGTGATAGGAGTGAGATCCTTAGGTAGGAGTACCCATGTTCTCATGGAGTTTGTTATACAGTGGAAAGTGGAAGCCAAGTGCATGCATTCTAGACTTTAAGAAAGCTGACTTCAGTAAACTTAGGAAATTACTGGGTGTTACCCCATGGTTAAGAATATACTAAAAGAGAAGGGAGTACATTATGGATGAGAATTTCTTAAAAGTGAGATATTGAAGGTGCAATTTCAAACGGAAAAAAACAGAAGGTGTCTAAAGAAACCATGATGGATGTCAACTGAGCTAAGATTTAAAAGGGATATGTACAAGAAATGGAAAAAGGGAGAAATCACCAAAGAGGAATTCACACAAATAGCCAGCACGTGTAGGGAGAAAGTCAGAAAAGCTAACACAGAGAACTAACTGAGGCTTACTAGAGAAGTTAAAAACAATAGCAAGGGCTTTTTCTGTTATATCTGTAGCAAAAGAAAGAACAAGGAAATGGCAGAATCACTGTGTGAAGATGGTGAAATGCTAACAGGGAGCAGAGAAAAGACAGAACTACTCAATGCCTTTGTTGTCTTGGTCTTCTCCCAAAAGAAAAATAGTGCTCAACCTGGGAAAAATGGAGGAGATAATACAGTAGGAGAAATTCAGCAGAGAATAGATAAAGAGGTAGTATTGTAGTAGTAGCAAGTTTATTGTCTTGGCCATAGGTTTTTACAGTCTCCTCATACACAATGTAATAAAATTAAAGCACACAAAAAACACCCATGTATACCAACATAGTTAAAATGGACTAAAGTAGTACTAATGCAAATATCCCTATCAAATAATACCACACAACATAATTACACCATACATAACCTGATTCTTCTTGCAGCATAAGTAAAAAGTGCTACTCGATTGGTAATGTATGGCTTGCCATCAGACAATAGACAAGTGAATTTCCCAGTGTTATCAGTATTCCCTGCAATTGGAAGAGGTAGTATTGGAATACCTGGCCACTCTAAATGAATTCAGGTCTCCAGGGCCCGGTGAACAACATCCAAGGGTATTAAAAGAACTTGCGGAAGTAATCTCAGAAGCACAATAATCTTCCAGAATTCCTACAAGAGAACTCCCAGTAGACTGGAGGAGGGCAAATGTTGTCCCTATCTTCAAAAAGGAATAAAAGCAGAAGTCCCAAACAATTTTTGCCCAGCTGGCCTGACATCAACACCAGGAAGGACTCTATGGTCGATCATTAAACAGACAGTCTGTACTTAGAAGAGAATGTCATGATCACTAAAAGTCAACGTGGGCTTTTCAAAAACAAGTTATGTCAGATGAATCTTATTTCTCCTTTTGATAGAGTGACAAGCTTGGTAGATGAAGGGAATGCTGTGAATGTAGCATACCTTGATTTCAGTAAGGCCTTTAATAAGGTCCCCCATAATATTCTTGCAAAAAAAGCTAGTAAAACGTGAGCTAGAAATGCACTGTTGGGTGGATTTGTAATTGGTTGACTGACCTAACCCAAAGGGTGTTCACTAATGGCTCCTCTTCATCCTGAAGAGAAGTAACCAGTGGGGTGCTGCAGGGTTCTTTCCTGGGCTCAGTGCAATTCAATATTTTTATAAAAGACTTGGATGATGGAATAGGGGACATACTAATCAAGTTTGCAGATGACACCAAATTAGGAGAGATGGCTCATGCCCCAGAGATCAGGGTCAGAATTCAAAATGACCTGGACAGATTAGAGAGCTAGGCCAAAACTAACAAAATGTATTTCAACAGGGATAAATGTAAGGTACAACATTTTGGCAGAAAAAATGAAATGTACAGATATAAGATGGGCAATTCCTGGCTTGACAACAATACATGTGAAAGGGATCTGGGAGTCTTAGTAAATTACAAGCTGAACATGAGTCAACAATGTGATATGGCAGCTAAGAAAGCCAATGTAATTCTGGTCTGCATCAATAGGAATATAGTGACTAGATTAAGGGAAGTAATAGTACCACTCTAATCTGCATTGGTCAGACCTCACCTGGAATGCTGTATCTAGTTCTGGGCATCACAATTCAAGAAGGATATGTACAAACTAGAATGGGTTCTGAAGAGAGAGACCAAAATGGTAGACAGTCTGGATTCCATGCCTTATAAGGAGAGACTTAGGGAGCTGGGTATGTTTAGTCTGGAGAAGAGAAGGTTAAGGGATGATTAAGCTATACTTAAATATTTGAAGGGTTGTCATGCTGAAAAGGGAGAAAGGTTGTTTTCTGCTGCTTCAGAGACTAGGAAGTGAAGTAATGTATTCAAGATACAGGAAAGGAGATTCCAACCAAATATTAGGAAGAACTTCCTGATTGATAGTAGAGGGTGGGTGGTAGAGTCTCTTTTTACCACCTGGGAGGGTGGTAGAATCTCTTTTTAAACAGAGGCTGGACGGCCATTTGCTGGCAGTGGATTAATTGTATGTTCCCTCATGGCTGGGAGTTGAACTGGATGGCCCTTTTGGTTTCTTCTAACTCTATGATTCTATAATCTGTAAGCAAGTACCCCACTGGCACCCACATTACAAATCATCTTAAGAAAAACCCATTTAAACTTGCACATACGAAAATAGATGTAAGCAAAGTGAATCTCACATTAGTTGGATGCAGCTGGTCTATAGGCCGAAGTGCTGATGGAGACAAGACATCTGGCATGAATCCAGTACAAAATCTGGTAGAACAGATTTGGTCTTACTTGTCCCTTGAGGGAAGGGTTTGCCTTAGTGATACAGCCTATGCTTCACATGGGGAAGGTCTCCCACTCAGTCCTGGCATGGCTTGTTAAAGATCTCAAACAGCAGACAGAGAAGCACCTTTCTCTGCCAGAGGTTCTGCATGTTCACAGCCAGTCAAACTTGACAGTACTGGCTGGACACACTAATGGCCTGAGGTAATAAAAATGGTAAACTTCAGATGTTCATACACTCCATGCTGCCAAGAACACAACTCACTGAACCAATGAAATGTATGTGAAGACAGTTGCTATGATAAAAGAACGTCTCTGGGGACTAAAACTTTACCTATTCATTTATTTATTCATTACTCATGTATAAACCACTTTTCTCTCCAATGGGGACCTAAAGAACTTACAACCTTTCCCCCCACTCCATATTATCCACAAAGAATGGTCATGTGAGATGGAATAGGCTGAGAACCAAACTATTAATGATGGCATCCATGATGGATACCACTGCCATTATAAAATGATTTTAAAATTCAGTGCAGCTGACTGAGGCACTCTTATCCTTCCCTCATGCCTATCCAAGTGCTAAAATAGCCATGGTGTGGGCATTGCAGCTGCTTTAAACTGATTTAAAATGGCAGCAGTGTTCATGGGTTGGATCCATGAATGCCATCACATCTAGTTTAACCCTGAGAGGCAGTGACTGACCCAAGGTGACTCTGTGAGTTTCTATGGCAGACAGGGGGTTCAAACCAGATCCTAGTCTGACACTTTTACTACTGGACCAACCACTCTGCTCTCAGTTCCACATGTGATACTTGCTACTGATGCTTCTGACTGCAAAAACTCATCCCCTCTAATCCTTCATTATTTTCTCTTTTTTTGTGTTAGACTCACCCCAAGCTTTTTGAAAACCTAGAGTACAGCTTTTACCTTTTTCAACTTATGCTTACGTACTAGAATCTTAGCAACACTTTTGCAAGTCCCAAAATGTTTCAGAGTTTTACTTTCTGAGCTGAAAAAAATGTCCTGCCATAGCTGGGGGGGGGGGAGGGGAGGGGAGGGGAGGAAGAGAGAGAGAGAGAGAGAGAGAGAGAGAGAGAGAGAGAGAGAGAGAGAGAGAGAGAGAATCTTAAGAGTTTATTAGGAACACAAAGGGTTTCCTCCCAGGAAATGTGCCTGTTCAATTGACCTTCCTTCTCGACGCCTTTTAGCATTCAGAAAATACATCTAACTGTGCTTATGGGCCATGGAGATCCACAAGGTGCTTGCAGCTGGTACAGATACCTCATTAGAAATTCATTTTTCCTGTCATAATAACAAAGTGCAGAGCAGCGGTGGTAACATAGTTTCGTATGGGAAAGTGCACAAAAGGGGACAGCTGAAAGAAGCTGTGCCTTTCTCCTGTATTTTTTTTTAGTCTGATAGAATCATCTTCAAAAGAAGCAGCTTTGTTCCACTTCCCCACACCCCACCCCACCCCTTTCCCCAACTCCTCAGAAACTGAATTTACTGAATTGCATTATATACACCTATTGCAGCAGCCTGCTTCTTTGAAGCAAAATCATCTGACTGTAGAATCGCTTTCATGGCTTGTTTTCTGCCCTGGAAATAGAATACTCTGATGGGATAAAATTAATGTATATACTTTCCTTCTGAGTTGTTATGCAACCTTTGGCACCAACAATGTTTTGGAAAGACCAGGAATTGTCATGTGAAATAAATATTGATCATTTATTACTGTTGATTTCACCTCTGTAAAGTAAGAGGGAATATGGTTACACTACTTAATTGGACTAAGCCAACTTCATGGGTATGTTTAATAATTTGAATGGGAGCATCCTAAGCAAGTTTACTCACAAGTAAGGTTCATGTCATTCAATGAGGCGTAGAAATTGGAAAATGTCCATAGAACTGAAGCCACAATTTTTCATTCAATATGTAACCTGCTAAAATAACTTGTCAAAAATACCTACTAAGCCAGAATTTGAATGCAAAATCACCACATTGATTTAAGGTTTGATTCTAAAATCTTATCCCTGTTAAGACATGCCATGGGAAGTTCTCTGCCAGATTTCTGCAGCCTTAGTTGATCTGAGGAGAGGTACAGCAGTCTGAAGGAGGCAACTGATCTTAAATCAAGCAAGAAATGTAAAGCAGAGGGAAGCTTTGATTACAATAGTAATTGCTTATGCACCCGAGGGAAGTATAAATGCCAGACACCCATATATTAGACAGTGTTTCATGCACTGAATCTTCCTGTGGAAGAGCAGGGAAGAAGGGGGAAAAATCTGTAGAGTTGTGAAAGATTTTGACTGAATACAGTCAACCAACCATGATACATATGGTCCTGTGTCAAATTCAATTTTATAACTTTACAGCTGCTGTAAATTAGTGCCATTTAAGATTGTAGGATCTGATGCCCAATGAAGTCACCTGATTTCTTACATGAAATGAATGGTCTGAGCTCTCCTCTCCATACGAGCAGTAAAGGGCCTTTTTGAAAAAATGAAACTTAGAAATTATCAGTGCATATACACAGTTTGATATGTTACTACTAAAGTAAGCTACCATTGAGTTTCTTTTGTCCTACCATATATACTCGCATATAAGTCGAATTTTTGGCACATTTTTTGTGCTGAAAAAGCCCCCCTCAACTTCTACGCAAGTGATGTGTATTTTAAAAAATATTTTAGGGTTTTAATTTTGTCGGCCACCAGGAGGCGCAGTTATTAGAGGCACCAAAATTTCAGGGTATCATCAGGTGACACTCCTGATGATACCAGCCAGTTTTGGTAAAGTTTGATTCAGGGGGTCCAACGTTATGGACCCCCAAAGGGGGTGCCCCATCCCCCATTGTTTCCAATGGGAGCTAATAGTAGATGGGGCTAGATTTTGAGGGTCCATAACTTTGGACCCCTTGAACCAAACTTCACTAAACCTGGGTGGTATCATCAAGATAATATGTTGCTGATACCAGACAGGTTTGGTTATGTTTGGTTCAGGGGATCCAAAGTTATGGATCAGCAAAGTGGGTGCTCCCATCCCCCATTGTTTCCAATGGAAGTTAATAGTAGATAGAGTGGTGCTGTCCCTGCTGATCCGCAGTACGGATTGGCCTGTTAATCAGATTCTTGAAGTATCATACTGTGTTTTTTTCAATTTTTTTTGTAAGTGGTCAGTTAGGACCACAGTGGAAGCTGAGAAATTAACTCTTTCTGTTTCCACTATTTTTCCCAGCTGAAATAGAATTACAGGGTTCCCATGTGCCCTATTGGGGCAAACATACAAGCATTCAGTATTGTCTGACTTTTTCCTAAGTGGGCCAAACAGAAACTTTATAGATCCATTTTAAACGGAGAAAATTGAGAGGGGGATAGTGAAGCCTCCCCTTCCCTTATGCTATCATTATGAAGTTCACTGGGACACCGCGTTACCCTAAGTAGGCAGTCTCTCCTTTAATTCAGGGGAATTAGCTTGAGACAGAGAGGGAGTAACTAGATTGATAACCTATGTATACCATAATAGTCTTGGATGAAAACTCTCAAATGAACAGACAGTTGTATGATTAAAATTGGTTTTATTAAAGAACTAGCAGGGTACCCATGCGTTGCTACACATACTTCATCACAGGCTCTCTATGAATTTCGGAGTGACATTCAGCATACTTCTTTACAGTCTGTTTGTGAACTTTGGGGTGACATGCAGCATATTTCCTCACAGCCTGTCTGTGGACTGATGGGTTTGTTTTCGCATATGTTGCAGCAGCTTCCTGTAGTTGTCTTTTTCTAATGCAATGTGTTATTGCTCTCTCACCTGGTGGGCTCCAAAAGACGTCATTTGGAAGCAGCCATTGTATTTTTGAGATGCAGAAAGGAAGTGTTCTGCAATTGGAGGCTGATGAGTGAGAAGGCTGTGAAGAGGTTTAGGGTAGGGTTGAAGGGCAGGGAGTTGGACTGTACTGCCACTGCAGCACATTCCTGGGGACTCATCCCACCACTTCAGAGCACGACACCAAGCACAGGGTGATTGGAGGCCAAGAGCAATAATAGTAATAAATCTGATGTCCATATGCAAAACCCGACAAATATTTAGTAGTCCAAGGTGATAGTGTGGTTTGTAATCTGCTTTGATAGTATTTGGCTGTAGCGGCTTTGTTAACGTGAGGGTGAGTGGAGGAGTACTTTTTCACAGCCTGTTTGTGAACTTTGGGGTGACATGCAGCATATTTCCTGACAGCCTGTCTGTGGACTGATGTGTTTGTTTTCAAATAGGTTCACGTGCATTGTGGAGGGCGGTGGTAGAGTGCAGTTGGTGAAGGACATGAAGCTGATGGTGTTGAACTGTAACCCTTAGAATGTTCATGCAGCATGTCTGTGGACTGAGCGGTTGGTTTGCCCTTAGAATGTCCGCGCAGAGATGAGCTGTTAAAACAGTAAATAGGTAATAAATCAAGTGAAAGTGAATATTTTGGGAAATCCTTTCTTAGTGAGCACTTGGAGTATGTAAGGAAGAGGTGTGCCAAATTTCATGTGTGTGGCTTTGGTGTTTTTTGAGTTCTGTTGATGAGTCAGTCAGTCAGTGGTATTTCACATTTATCGATATAAAAATGGTAAAGCAAGGAATATATTTTAAGCAATGAACACAAAGCATACAAGAGCCAACTACGAGAAAAGTAAGGAAGTTTCAGGGATGTGTGATAGTTACCAGTATTGAAGGGACATCCAGGGAAAGCAGCACCAAAGAGGAAAATGACCAGCATTTGTAGGAGCAAAGAGCTCACATGCAAGTGGGAGCTGGGGTGAATCCATGGATACAGAATGCACACATACACACTATGAATGGCTAAAGTATCAATATTTACACTCCAAAATGGATCCTGAGGCTGTATGAGGTAAGCTGGCAGGAAAGCCAGAGGCAAAGAACCTATTGCTTTTCTGAGGTTCCGACAAAAAAGATAGGAGAGACTTGATGAGTCATCAGGACCCAAGATAATACCTGAACTATTCTCTTGAATACTCATTTATTGCTAGGATAGGTGCTAGGATAGAATAGGGTAAGTAATGGTCTTCTTCAAGTGCTGATGAAATCACTCTAGGGTGACAGAAAATAGATTAGCTAGCCTCCATGGTCCAACCTGGCACACCTTAGGGCCAGGGGAAAAGTTCAGTAGCCAACTGCCTTCCTGCCCAGGCTTGACATACAAAATGGATTCAAAAGCACTCTGAGAGACATCCATTTTGTGGGGAGGAATGTCTTGCTCTTTTGCCAGTCTTTGACACACACACACACACACACCGCCCGTGCCTTTGTGGTACCACTTAGTGGGAGGAGGGGTCTGACTGCTAATAATTACAAAGGCAAAAGTGTTTGGTAGCAACAGACATGAAAGCCTCTGTGTCATGCATAGTTTGAGTAATCAGTTCTTGTTCCAGTGGTGAGGAGCCTTTTGTACATGTGTATGAAGTGTGATAATATCTGACTTATGGCAACCCTGCAGGGTTTCAAGGCAAGTGAGTAAGTGGAAATGGTTTGCCATTGCCTCCTTCTGCAAAGTCTTCCTTGGTGGTCTCCCATCCAAGAACTGACTCTGCTTAGCTTTCAAGATCCGCCAAGCTTTGACTAAACTATGCCATTCTACATCCCAGCCTTTAGTTATGGCTTCTTAATTTGCAGGTAAATAAACATTAGTTCTCAAGAATTTCCTTTTATTTCTTACGTAATGTAGTAAACACATAATTCTAAAATTATGGTCATGAAAAATAAAAGAAAATGAGTAACCTGTGACTGTAAAAGAAAAAAGTGGCAATAAAAGTCTCTCTTCACATACCCCTTCCGAAGAAATTCATGAAGGAGTCTTTAAGGTAACTTTAACTAAAAGGACAATTGCAGAGACAAGGGAAGTTTGTTGAACAGGACTCTATTTCTGGAGGGAAACATACAGTAGCCATTTAAGTATTGAATTTAATTGGGAAACACAGTGCTATACTACTGCTAACTGAGGGAAAGGGAAACTGCTAGTACTTGGAAAGCAGCCATACGTAGAAATAGCCAGATTATTTAGGATTCCTATATGGAGGAAGAATAATTACTAGATCTGTTTGTCTGTAGTGTAGGATACAGAGGATATCAGCCTGCTTTTGAGCAATGAACTCTTTCATTAGCAATCTTGGATTTTCAAACTACATTGTTGGATTCTAGAGGAGCTATGCACTTAATTCAAAAACCCACCCATTTTTTATTTTCTCTAATTATTGCTACAAAGTACTTCTCAAATATTTTGACACGCAAAGCCTGCCAAGAGTTGCATCAGAGGGAGGATGGGCGCCAGGCACCCCTCTATCATGCCCAGTTGTAGGCTCCAGCTAAGAGAGCTCTTTCTGTCCATCTTCCAGCCAAGACCTTATAAGTAAAGCTTACTTCAGTAGAATAGAGTGACATTAACATCCTTCCATGAGGTACTTTTTTCTTTTTCCCATTAGTGATGCACAATACAGCAGAGCTTCTTTATTTGTGTTCCAATTCATTCTATTTGTTAAGAGATTTGCTTTATTCTTATATGGCATGTCTTTGGGGTTAATACAGTAGTTTCATTTATTATCTCTAATTCCAGTGGAAACATATATTTTAAGTGTAACTTTCTCAAAAATCACCATGAATTGAAATGAAATCCTCAAGAAGGTTCCAAGTCCTTCCAGAAAGAATACGAAATCTCTTTCAAAAGCAGGTAGAACAATGTTTGTAGGATGGGTGGATGGGTCCTCGCCTCTTGCAGACCAGGCATAGAGAAGTGGGACGCTTTAAGCTAAATCCAACTAAGGAGTAAAATCTGCTTCTCTTTAGTTAAGCCATTTTACTAGATCTCTGCTTTTCTCTATTGAAGGCATGGACTAATGTAATTCACACCTTGATTGTTTTTAACACAATTTATATTTTGGGTCATTCTCATTCTAATTTGAGCCTTCAATCTGTTTTTATATTTTCCCTTGCCCTTTCCTCCTCTTTATGTTAAATACACCTTGACTGTAGCATATTTTAAAATTGCATATTTTAAATTGGCTTTTGCATTTCAAACCAACAGCTACAGAGTCCTCAGCATAACTTTACCTTTCAGTGTTGGTCTGTGAGGATAAATTTGGGGAGAGGAGCATGCCGTAAGCTGTTTTAATCCCTATTGGGCAGAAAGGTAAAATTCACAAAGTTGAATTAAACCAGAAGACCTGATAGACCTCCAATCCTGGTATCAGTAGTACTTTCGTACATAGATTATTTCTTAATTCTCGCCCATATGTCCCTCCTTCTGCAAAATAAATCCCTGTCTCTATGCACTCAGAATAAGAATGTATAGCATGCCCTATCAAGAAAGTTATCTCAAGTCCTCAAATTAGTGCAATGAAATGATTAGTCTGGACCAGTTCCATGGGATGCAAACTGATATTCTAGCTGTGAATATTCTAGCTGATTGAATGAGGTCTCTGCTAGGCACATATCATGTCTCCCTAAGTCCAGCCAGCAAGTGATACATTTTGACTTGCTTATAAAAACAGCCTGCTTTCTTTCGTCTGAGGCCCTTTCCCCACTTACCTTTTTCCGAGGGTTGCTGCCCGCAATTCCCAGTGCGCGGCATCCCTGGCGCGCGCCCAGGCATCCCCACGAACCCGGCCTCTGCCTCTCCAGGGATGCCTCGCGCTGAGGGGGCGCGACAGCAGCAGCGTCGGGGCAGCTGCGCTGTCACCGCCCCTCTTGTGGGGGGTGCCGGGGGACCCCGCGCTACTCTGTGGGGAAAGGCCCTGAGTTGTGGCAGGCAGGAAAAACTGTTGGGATAAGACAAAAAAGAGAAACCTCAAATAAAGTGTCCCATTGAAACTAATAGACAAAGGCGTTTTTCCTCACAAGTCATTTACAATGTATCTTTCCACCAAATGCTGTGTTTTTCTTCGAATACTGCAGTTTTTTCCTCTGGTTCCAGAAACGTTTCTGTCCATTTTTCCTCCACTGTTTTCCTGAGCACTTTTACTATAATTTTTTAAAAATCCATTTCCAAGCCAGCTTCCCTGGAGCAGGCGATCATATTGAAACAGTCTTTATTTCTCTGCCCCAACAAACATCTGGCCCTTATCCATGATGCCATGTAGGTGCCCAATCTCATGTTCAGCTATTTTCTCCTCTACCTCATCCTGCATTTTTGAAAGGAAATGTTTTAATTTTTCTGTTTGGCATATTGAACTAGTGTTGCAACATTCAGGCAGAGATACAAAAAAGCAGGGTTGATTTGTGTGTGTGGCCTAAGATGCAATGTTGGGGCTCAGACATATGTCAGGTCTATTGTAACAGCTTTGTCAATTTTATCTCAAATTAATGATGTAATGTTAAGAGGAAGATACACTATGTCCACAGTTATGAGTGTTTGAAATTGAGTAGAGAAGTTGCTTTGGCAGGAGGAAATTGACAAGGGATTGCTGCACTAATGATCATGTGTTACTACAGCTCACATTTGGCGAAAAATGTGGTTCTTTGTATGTGAGGATGTGCTATGTGTTTTGGTTTTTTCAGGTAATGGCACCTGCACCAGGAATTATTTTGGCTTCCATTTTGTGCAAATACCAGGCCCTTATCCTCCCATCCTCCCCTTCAGCCATCCCCCCCCCGACTCTTTCTTCAGGAATTTTTTTGTCTTCCAATTAACATTGGTAGTTCTCACTAGTAGAAATGGAGGCTGAGACATTTTTGAATTGTCACCTCAAAATTAAACTGCACAGTAATGCTAGAGCACTTGCACAAAAGAAAAAGGGGGTGGAAAGATTGTTCTTCTGCATCATGGATGAGAAAAAGACTAATATGTTTTCAGCTGTAGCACATGGAATAAATGCAACTGAAGAGACAAGGGGGAAACCTTCAAAATGATGAGGGATGGAGAAGAAGGTGTGTAGAATAATTTCCCAGAAAAATTTTCCAAGACACCAGGTTTGACTACTGGGAAATTTTGTGGTAAGCTGTGCATGCGGAATAGGCCAAATTTCTGCCTGTGGCATAGTTGCTTTGCAATTGTGTGTGTGTGTGTTGGGGGGTGGTGGTTTGCAAAACTAGGGATTATAAAACTTGATGTGAGCTGGCCTGCAAGAGAAGTAGAAGACTGCATTAATGAAGCACTCTAAAGTAAAACGTAGAAGAGCACCATCCATTACTCAAGATGGGACAGCGTGGACTTCTAGATTTGGATCTTCTTGTTAAATTAAGTTTGGCACTTAAGTTGTTGGGAAGCAAGGAGGATGGGAAAGAAAAATATCGAAAAATAGTAAGAAAAGAATTTTTCCACTCCATTCTCATTTCCCTTCCAATTTCCATAAGCTCTTTCAGGTAGCTAGGAAGCTTCCAACCCAACTGTCTAAGGTAGTTCAGAGGATGTATGAAAGAAGTATAAGAAAACCCTGCTGGATGATACCCATGATCCATCTAGTCCAGCATTTTCTTTTCCACAGTGACCAGCACATGTGAAAAGATGACAAATATGGCATGGAAGCAAACATTTCCTTTGCTGTTGTGCCCTATTTTAACAAGTGGTTTTCAAAGGTATGACTCTTAGCATAGTGGTCGTATTTAGCCATTCTGCATGAATTTGACTAATCACCTTTAAAAGCTGTCTAAGATAATGGGTACCTTGTAGCATTGAATGCTGTTAAGTGAATAAGGCAGTGGGACAGGTACTTCTGTTTGTCCTGAGTGCCTCCAATTTCTACTCCATTTTGCATCATTTAGGTTGAACTGTATATGCTGCAGGGTGGCTCACTCACCTAATATGGAGAGATATTTTTGGAACTCTTCACAATCTGCTTTAGTTTCCATCATAATGAGTATCTGGGGCTGATTCCCCATGGTCAATTAATCACGTGATACTCATGCAAAATATCAAGGATTCAGGAAGAACTTCCCCATGCCTGATCGACAAACAAGGATTCATCCCGATTCTGGCGCTCATTCTCCCCCTTATCCCGCGTCTTTGCTGAACCTGCTTGAAAGTACTACTTTAAAAAAAACACGTCTTCAATCCAGTTTGGAGGGGAGGATCGGGTGTCTAATCTTGGTTCAAATTTCCCGCCATGAAGCATGACGCAAATGCCTTACAACCAATCAGTGTGTGGCGGGCTCTTGCAGCGCGGTTCTTGCAAGAGCACGGGAGCACGGGAGCACAATAACCAACCAGACGCTTGGATGGGGGAGATGTGCTGATGCTCTGAAATCATAACATGAGCACATTTTTGTGGGGGGGGGAAGGTCCCACCCCAACATGGCACGACAGCCAATCAGGAGAGACCCGCCAAGCCGATCGTGTGGTAGTGGGGATTGTTACATTTCTTGAATCCAAGATTGATCTGGTTGTCTTCACTGGAAACAGGCTGCAGTGGGGAGGTTGAAACCTTGATGAAAAGGTGCAGTTTATTTTCAACCTTGGTTTTATCTAGATTGAATTTCCCAGTGGGGATTCGGCCTGGGTGGGACCCACACATTTGGCCCCTTCCAATGCTCACTTCTGTTTCCAGAAATGTTATAGCAAATCACATACAATTTTAAAAAGAGGAGTCTGATTTAAGCTGCTTCCCACTAGCTGCTTAAGTAGGAATTCACAACATTCATTTACTCAGCAGACATATTAGAAGTAATGAAGTAACTGAAGAAGCTTGAACATGACCTTTTCCTGTTTGAAGTTACTCATCCCAATGTGAGATCTAACATGGACCTTTCTATAGCTGGGCCTGAGATTTAATGCCTCAAAGTAGAGGCACCTCCTCTCCTCCTTCAACTGTCTCTTTTTCTCTTTCCAAATTTACCATTCTATTTTTTTTCAGAATCCTAAATAACTAGATTTTCTCTGGGCTCCTTATGCCTGGGACACTATTACAGATTCTAGCTATTCTGATGAAAGAAAATAAGTACAGAGATAAAGGAAAAAGCAACCTTGCTGTCCACTGCAGTGGCATTTTGCCAAGGAAGTTTGTGAAAATCCATAGAGGTATGTTTAGAGACCCACAGGGGATTAAAGTGGGATTGATTTGATCCTGATTTATTTGATGTACAACCTATAATCTGAGCTAGAGGCTACTCTTGGGACAGAACATGGAAAAACACAATGATTTCTAGCTGGCAAAGATGTCAGAGAAGGATGTATTTTAGCTCCCTATCTATTTAATCTATATGCAGAACATAACATAAAGAAAGCTGGATTCAATTTAGATAAAGATGGTGTGCTGATGATACCACATTACAGGTAGAAAATAGTGACGACTTGAACCAGCTACTGCTGAAGGTTAAAGCAGAAAGTGCCGAAGCAGGATTACAGCTGAACTTCAAGAAGACAAAAGGAAAGACTGCTGGGAAATTAGACAACTTTAATGTTGACCATGAGAACACTGAAATTGTGAAATATTTTCTATCATCAACCAAAAAGGAGATCGAATTCAAGAAACCAGAAGGAAATAGAGATTAGGAAGGGCAGTCATGAAGAAGCTAGAAAAGATTCTTAAGTGTAAGGATGTGTCACTGGCAACAAAGATTAAGTTAATTCATGCCCTAGTATCCCCCATTACTGTATATGGGTGTGAAAGTTGGACAATAAAGAAAACTGACTGGAAGAAAATTAATTCATTTGAAAAGTGGTGTTGGACAAGAGTTTTATGAATTCCAAGGACTGCCCCAAAACAAAATAAGTCACCTCTAGATCAAAGGAGAGAAAGATGATAACTAAAATTAAAGGTGAAAAAAGGATATACAAAACTAAAAATACTGAAAGACAATTTATAAGATATCATGCAAATTTTTACAAGGAGGAAAAGGAATGTAAGGAAAAAATGAGTTACTTAGAAAAACAAAACATCCCCATGATAAAAGAAGAATATTTAAAGGACCTTAATAAATTGGTAACCATAAAAGAAGTAACAAATGGTATAAGAGCTTTGAAAATAGGGAAGACTCCAGATGGGTACTTTGCAAACTAAAGATAATATCAGAAATAGTGTTAGACATTAGAGAATTATTAGAACAATATGCAGAAAACCAAATGGCAATTATCTTTTTGGACCCAGAAAAAGCATTTGACAATGTGAATTGGGCATTCTTGATTAAAGTACTACAATATATGGGAACTGAGGGTCATTACTGACTTACCCCACTCAAAAAGCAAAAATTCAGATTAGGAGCAACTTAAAATTGTTTGCAATAAGAAAAGGAACCAGGCAAGGATGCCCTCTATCTCCTTTATTATTTATAATGGTTTTGATAGTTTTAAACAGAGATATTAGAAAAGATGAGAGGATAGAAGGGTTAAAAATTAAAGGAGAAAATAATAAACTAAGAGTGTATGCAGATTACCTGGTACTGTTCAGCTGGTCTCAACATAAATAAATTAAAAACAAAAAGTTTGTAAACCACTTTGAGACTTGTTACAGGAGAGAAAAGTGGGATATAAACTGCAAGCTCTATTTCTTCTTTCTTTTTTCCATGAAGAAAGCCAGTTTCTTACTGAGAATTCTGTATCCTTCTGCATCTCAGAGCACAGCCTACAAAAAATCCCTTCTTTAGCCCCAAGATCCACCTTTTAAGCACTTTTCTCCTTGGGATTTAAGCATAATGCTTTTGATCCAAACACTTCTCATATGATTCACACTGGGGTTGTGACCAAACCACAGTTCATATGGATCTCCTCTGTATGGGTCTAGTTTAGACCAGCATGGGGTTGGTAAAAATGCCGCCAAGGGAGAGAGAGATCAGACAGCTACACTGCAACAGCAGTGGTGTTCCCCCCCCCTCACAGTGGTGTTTTTTTTGGACTCCGACCAACGAAGCCGCAGTCTTTTGGAAAACATTACTTCCCATTCAGGCCCTCCGCAAATGGCACCAGATGGAAGCTGCCATTTTCTCCACACCTGTACAGAGGCCAGGGGACATGCCTCTGGGCCTCTGGTTGTCCCTGGAGTAAAGTCACCAAGGCCACGGGTGCACCCCCCACCTCACCGGCCCATGCAGGAAGGGCTTAAGTGTGCTTCTTGCATCCTTTGTAAGTAGTATCTTTTGCAGGTAAAGGTGCTGTATTAACAGATATTCTCCCCTATATTTTTTGGCAATTATGCTTTTATACAGGTTCCATCTAGCCATCTCAATTAGGGAACAATTTCATACACTCTCCTTTTTCAGTCATTTGAAGCTAAAATAGTCAAAAGATGCTCTATTCCACATTCAGACCAAAAGTCCTTAATCTCACTCCCACAGCAATTTTCTCCACTATCAGGATGTACTGCACTGATTGACATTATCTGGAATCTGTTATTAACCAGTGAAATATAAGCTTAAATTTGTCCAGTAATTTGACTTTTCTATCTAATGAAGTAGCCCGCCAGTATATCTTGAGAAATATTTGTTCCCACAAGGGGCTTGAACTTTTAAAGGTCCACAGACATCACTGTGTATCAGTTTCAGAGGAGCTTGGGTTTCTGCTTTTGGTCATACCCTTTGCTTAATTTCATATTTCTGCTCCTGGTATTTTAATTTTTATAATTTTAAATCCCAACTTCCAAGCTGATTGGCTGCATTAATATCTCAATATCCATAGCATCTATGCCACAAATTCTATGCATAGCCAATAAATATATCTCTGAACAAGATTTGCTTTCTGCACATATAGATCAAGGTGATACAACCCATTCTTTCTTGTGCCCTGAAGAAGCAATTCTGTCCCTTTGTCTTATCTGGCATGTTTTGCTGCTAAAACATTAATTGAAATCAAGTTGCTTGCAAGCAAGGGCTCAAACATGCAGTTTGTAACTGTAATCGCTCACAAATCCTCCTGATAATGAGTACTTTAATGTTAATTTAGTCTATTCCTAATAGGATGATCATTTGCCACATGCAACATTCTTTTTAACTTGCACCCAAAGTGTCCAACTTTTATTTCTACACGAATGGCTTGTTGGACCACTGTCAAGAACCCACATTATTAAACCCACATATATTGGTTAAAATATAAAATATTTTTTAACAGAGTATGTTTATTTTTGCAATTTCAAAGCATGGCTATTTTACAGGCCAAGTTTTCTCTCTGACCTTTATGGCCCTTTTGTAGATGCAAATAGCCATTTGTTACTTGCTGGCCAGTGCCACCTTTTCTCTGTCTCTCTGTCTCTGTCTCTGCATTCATTTTCCAAATGACCCATTCTCCCATAGGCATGGCACTTTCATTCCCTTCTACCTTATATATTCAAGGCTTTGAGACCATTTGTGCCTTGAAGGAATTCTCTTCTAATACGCTTCTGCTGTAATTCTCTTGATAAAATGACTCTGAACCTCAACAAACTTATTTTTTGGTTGTTTTTTAGAGACCGCAGAGAAGAGTCAAAGGTGGGTGTTTTAAATGTGGGTCTTATTTGCCTTCATAGTTTTATTGTTCAAGACCTCTGTTGCAAAGACCAACCCATGGTGGACCAAGGGAACCCTGTTTGGAGAACAGTGGTGTCTTTACCCATCTTCACCCAAATCTTCGGGTGCCTAGTAATGCAATGCCAGAATGGAGAGTCCATTCTTTGCATTGACTCAGTGTACCCCTGTAGAGGATGAGTTACCTACTCTCCTTAAACGTGGGTTTGGATTTTGAACTTTCACACTCCACTCAGAGAAAAAAGCAGTTTCTTTAAAACAAGTTCTAGGAGTTTATTGAACTCGGCATCATTCAACAAACTATTGTCAAGTGGCATATTATGCATACAATTAGCTGAATAAAAGCAAACAGAGACAAAAAATAACTGAACCTACTAAAAATCAAAATGTAAAACTTCTCCATTGCTTAGCAGGCAAAAAGAAAAGAATTAAACAAGTTCTCATAATTCAATAGACAGCCTCTAGCCAGCATGAGGTAGCATTGTGCATATTGGGAGTGAAAAGGGAGGGGGAAAGCAAGGAAAAAAGGGTGCCTCTTTTACAATATGAAAAAGCAGATATAGGGGAATTGCATCATCAGGTGATCCTAGCGGACAAATCACAAATTGGTGCTAATTAACTAAAGCAGGTGATGGAAATCTTCATTCTTATCAGGTGTTAGGTTGAAAGCCATTGAAGTTCCAACCATTAGCAAAACTTTGTGCAGCTGGGCTAAGACCTTCAATTGACCGCTACTCGGGTACCAGGGATGGGAAAGCTGGTGGGAAGCCAAAGATAGGCAATTATTTTCAAGAACTGTTTCTTGGATTCACAACAAAAGGGGCCAACAAGGCTTCGTAGAAGTGATGTTGAACTGTTACAAAGTTCACTCACCAATGGTTACATTCAGAGATCACATGTACAAAATGGCTATGGTTAAGCTAATACAGCACACTTTCTCTACGTCCCCCAAAGAGAAAGAACCGCGTCTCGGTCTCTCTCTCCCAAATCAACCTTGCATATTACCTACCTCACACTCTTGGATGTGATTAAGTGAACACAGAGACTCTCCAGCCCTGGACCGCATTACACTCCAGTGAACACAATAGATATGTTAATGTGCTTGCCTGCACATGCCTGGGTTGTACTAACCCAATGACTGATGCCTTTTAATGATCACTCCCATTTACATTGTCATTGTTTTACAGTTATAATTTCATCAGCCAACTCTTGGAGGCAGTCCCAATCTCGGAAACACTGGGTTGATGCCTCAACCCATCAGACTGAAGGTGACCCAAACTTTTGCTGCTAATGTCTGTCTCTCTTTGTGCTTCCCTGGAAAGGCAGAATCCTTTCTTTGTCTTGGAGATTAAGGGCATCTCTGCATAACCCCGAGGGGGCCCATTTTTCCCTCTCTATAAGACACTCCCTTCTCCCAATAATAGGTGTCAATATCTCTGGACACCTCTCTGGAAAATGTTTCCTTAGCTTTTCCTCTTTCAGGCACACTACATAATAAATAATTCCTGCTGAAGGAACAATCTTGTTCTTGCTGGTTTCCTTCCTAGTATTTTCTCTGATTCAACTCAGACTTCCTTGGCTGTTTTCAGTATCTCTGGAGACCTATTTTTTAAAATCTCTGGACATCATATGTCACTTTGACAGTGCAATGGTTTTTATGTTTGGAGCTTAGTTTTAAACATTTGACAAAAAACTTATTTAGTTATAAAGAGAAAGAGCTCATATAGGGATTGAGAATCCAATTATTAACTTTTAATCATAATTTCCTTGAACAACAAGAGGCTTTGGGGGACTAATCATCATATTCACTTGACATTTACAGCTGGCCACTTTTTCACCCCTTATCCCAGAAACAAATTACATAGGGCACTTTTTATTCTGGAAGCCAACACAGCCCCCCATTGGGCGAGTATCTAAATCACTATTTTTTTTCATTAGGAGAGGCAATAGAGACAGCTGAAATTGTAATACCTCTGGCTTGGTCATCTTTATCATACACAATGCTTGGGAGGGCCTCTTTGTGTGCTTAACCCACAGAATTTCATCTTTTCTTTAAAGTTAGAAGTTTGGCTCATAAACAGTTCTTGTTCTGCTTGTTGCTTGCAATAAGCAGAGAACTGAGCAATTATCAAGAATCTTTTGCAACAAATACTTGTTGCCATATGAGTCTCTATAGTTTTTTTTCTCGACATAACTTTTCTAACCTCCATCCCCCCCAAGTTGTAAATGATTTTTTGAATTGAAGAGCAGACCTTCAGATTCATTAAAATGTGTGAAATGATGGAACAAAAGTGTGAAATGGTAATAGTCTGATTTATGGTTGAGTAACAGAAATTTCTTCTAACAATTCCCAGATCTTACTGGGGGTCATTGGAACAGAGCAGCTGTAAAAGCCAGCTTAGGAGTGATTTTAGATACTGCCCAATGGGGGCTGTGTTGGCTTCAGAATAAAAGTGCCCTATGTACTTTGTTTCTTGGGATAAGGGGTGAAAAGTGGCCCATTGCAATGTCAAGTGAATATGATGATTAGTCCCTCAAAGCCTTCTGTTGTTCAGGGAAATTATGATTAAAAGTTAATAATTGGATCAACTCCCTATATGAGAAACTCTTCTCTTTATAACTAAATAGTTTTGTCAAATGTTTAAAACTACTCCAAACATAAAAACCTAACATGGAAAGAAATATCATAGTCAAGTAATTTTTCACAAGAAGACAATTGTATAAACTTGTGAATTAGTATTTTTTTTTAATAAAACAGAGTTATTGCTGTAGTATGAAAGAATCCTTATGTTTCTACATGTAAGTTCACCATCTCTTAGGGGAGGAAATGGATCTGGAAAGAGGAGACATAATTCAGCCCAACCTGAAACATTGTTTTATTTCCCCTCCAAAAAAGCATCCCATTTTATACACTTCTGTCACTGTCTCCTTTACAAATGACACTAAAGGATACATCAAAGTACATCCTCCCCTTAGAGAATAAATGAGAATAATGGTGATCAAGTGCTGAAAGATTGGAACAAATGCCAAAAGTAATTCACTTGATTTAAGTAACAATGGTGAAGATGTTAGTGACAGTGATGTATACTAGAAGGCAAGAAAGAACCTGCCTTATTGTGGGGCATTGGGTACTCCCAGAAAACCCAATTTCAGGATGACAGAACAATTATCCAAGAATATCAAGGCATCATATTTTCATACATTCATAAACAGCTCATTTGCTCCTCCAGTATGGGATGGCTTTCCTGAAGAAAGCGCATAGCATAAATTTGAAGGGGTGTAGGAAATTGACATGATTAATAATTATAGTTATTAGCACATGCACCAGCCTGCTCATGTAGGTTTTATCCTTTTGATTTATAGGTGCTGTAAATGCCCATATCTTCATCAGATGCAGAATGAAGAGGGCATACAACCACATGTATGCATAATAATTCCTTTGCCATTGCCAGGACTTTAGCTTTTTTTTTTTAAGGAAGTGGGTCAGAACTTTCATCCTGTAGTTCAGTCTGATGGATATAAAAGCCTTTTGTTTTCATGCTAGCTTTAAAACCTGTCTGCTGAGTCTTTGCGAAGCCTTTGAAGTTTGGGTTGTAGCTAACAAGGAGCTATCATTTTCCCACACCCCCTTTTACTCCTTCATTCTGTTGCCAGGCTGCAAACAATCACTATACATATTACAGATGAAACCATGAGGGAGTAACAATAGAAGAGAAGCACAAACTAATCATCGAGGTGCCAGAAGTAGGAAATCTTTTGTGTCCACATGATCCCTTTCCCTCCCCACTGCTTGAGCAACAAACCACAGTATATTGACAGCATACGATTTGTTACAAAGGGCAAGAATTCTTACAGCCTGATCCTAAACATCTTTACTTTTGAAGCGTAGAAGCTCTTGTTCAATCTCAGCAGGGTTTACTTTATAAAGTAAGCCTAAGCATGGAAAGTGTAGATCCCACAGCTGTAAACTCCAGAAGCAATAGGTGTGGGACCGTATATCATTGAGTTCAATGGATCCTTTGCTCTTTAGTAAGTTTGTTTTCCTGAATAGTATAAGCAAATCATTCTTTTTTTAACTTGCATTTTAACACATATGTACATAGTTTGTAAAAAATGTACTTGTTTGTATGGAAAGTTGTATGCCTGTGTTCACCTTTCCTTACTTCCTACTCTCTCCTTTGCACCCAACCATGAACCTGCCTGTTATCATGCCCCCCCTCATCTTCAGGTACATTAATTCTTTGAATTTACTCTCCCTCTTTTCTCTGAAGTGGGATGTTAAAGAAGCATCTTATATGTCCTTATTCCCTCCTCCATTTAATCCTCACCAAAAAAAAAAACAAAAAAAAAAAACCCAGCAATAGAGGTAGCTTAAGGCCAAAAGTGGGCTCCCAATGATCTTCCTGACTGCAGAATGAAGACTTCCAAACTGGAGCTTTCAGGGATCCCAATCTGAAACTCCAACTGCTCCCAATCTCTAACTCTCCTAACAGGGTTTTGTGGGGGGTGGCGGTTATTGAACAGAAGCAACTAGCTTAGAGGCACTGGGTCAGACATCTTGCAAGTTGTGTGGTAGTAAGATCAACTGGTGATTGCCATTATGACGGTCAAGTGATGAGTCTACCTTCATAGGCCAAAATGGCCTGCCTGGAAAGGATCAACTGTTCCTCCCCTTTGCTTTTTACTGACAGTAAAACTTCCAAAGCCTAAAGGGGTAATATTATGATGATTTCGGCCTAGCAATGGCCAATAAGGACATTTCATTTTCTCAAAGCTGTAGGTGGCTGCTTGCCTATAATTTTTTTGGAGGTTTTTATCCCCTTCCCTCATGAAAAAAAAAAAAAGATTTTTAGATTTATTTTTTTTTTTTGCTAACTGGGGACATTTTTCAGGTTGTAGAAAGTTCTATGTTTGTCTTTCCTGACTCCAGTCTGTGGATTTAAGTACTCACAGATTTGCACATTAAGAATTCTAATATATTGATACATTTTAATTGTGCATTGTTAGCATATAAGTGTATATCCAGCGTAACTAGTGAGCATGAAAGTGTAATATACATGCCAAGACACACTCCCATTTCCATTTATTCGCTTTTGTGTAACAAAAATCTATTTTTTTTTAAAATCAAGGTGGCTTACAAATATTAACACACAATAATTAATAAACAAATGTTTGTAATCCAAAGAATAAAACCAACACTAATATAATGCAGATCACCAATCATAACCAAAAGTGATGCTTCTGAATAGGGTGGATTAAAACAGATCCAGTTAAAATACTCATCTAATGGAGAAACATTTTGCATCCCTTATGAAAATATTCAGGGGGAGCTGGCACTCCTAGCCTGTTGCATTTGGAGAGATCTGGGACTACAACACAGAATCTTTTGATCTAGAAGCGATGGAAGTGCCAACAGTCTTTGTTGACTGGACCACAATGGGACAAACTGTGGTACATGTATTTTTTTTGATGAGTTGGGTCCAGGTTTTCAGCCCGACAACAGAATAAAACAGTAAAAAAGGGGTGGGGTGGGAATACGATAGCTCCCTTGTTAGGGACAACCTGAACTTCAAAGCTTTTGGGAACACTGAGCAGGCATGTATGCAGCAGTGTTCCCAAGAGCCTATCTAGTGAGGAAAGGATGGATACAATTTAAACAATATTGTGATAGGAAAAGGGGGAAAAGTCAAAAGGTCTGTAGCAACATTAGTTACAAACGAGGAGTGGAGAGAAGTGAGAGTAGTAAAGCCCAGGAAGCAGAAACCAGGTAGACGCGGACCCGGGTGGCAAAGGGCTCTTGTAAACCACACACACCCAGGTATAGACAGAGGCATACTCACACACACTTTTTTTTCAATCCCATTTTTTCCCCAATCACATAAAGGCTCATTTATTCTTTCTACTTTTTTTCTCATATATGCGTCATCCCGTTCTTTTTGTTCTTAGCTTTAAAAGCTGATTAAAGACAATATTTTTCCATGGATAAAACAGATCATGAAACACATGTGAGAAGTTTTTTTCTCTCCTGTTGAGGCAGGATCCTTCCAGAATACCTCAGTAACTGTTGTTCTCATAACAAGCTTCCCACAGTAATAGAGGCAAAAATCTGTCTGTGAAGCTGCCAGCATAGAGATTAGACAGATGGGATCATACTTATGTATTTGAAAAGAATTATAATAAATTAATAGGTTTAAAAAAGAAAATGGGTGGAGCCTACCACCATTCTCTATTGTATTGGGAAAACAGTTAGAGTATTTAAAAAGTTTCTGTTGGTCTTCAGTTGATAAATTATAGTTCAATATTTAGCTGTTGTTTTTAGTCAGATTGGCAAAAGAAGTTTTTAGGCATAAAAAAGGAATTAAATACCTATAGTAATGACTGAACTAGGCCTAAACATCTCCTTTGATGGAACCAGAGGCAGAATGGAGCATATATTTTTTCACCAGTGGCATCCTTCTAAGGAGAGTTACATCTTCTAAATATAAATGGAAGAAAATAATTCCATTCAAGATTATACTGTAAAGCTAAATAAATATGCTTGGGTGATGAGCTGATTAACATATTTATTATTTATTTTATATATTAACAATTTAATTACAGCAAATGGAAGAAACTATTTTGTTAAAAACAAAAAAAGGCAAAACCTTGAATGAACTTTTAAGCCAGGAGCTTTAAAAAAACTATCCTAAAACAAATAAGCAGATAACAAGGCTAAACCCCTGGTTTCTATTTTATATACATATTTTCTTTCTATTGATATGTGCAGCTGCTTTTCATTTTCCTCATGTCTTGTTTCTCTAATTCACACGGTATAAAAAAAACCTGTGTTGCAATGCTAGTTTTCTGTCACTAGTTGGACAGTATTTTCACACAAATAATATTATATAGCAGCACCCAATGACAAAAATACAAAAAAGTCCTGCCTTGAAAACAGCCAGTGCTTTCTATATTTCAATAATACAAAGTAAAAACATTTCCAGTTTCCTCCCAGCTGCACTGAAATTAAACAAGCGAACAGCCAAAAAGGGGGGAGGTGTGAGTGAGGGGGACAGGAAGGTGCTTAGGGAGCTAGAATGATCATCTGGGAAATCACCAGTTCAAATCTCACCTCTGCCAAGAACTCTCACTATATAGATTTAGAGGCACCTATCTCCAGCACCTTTGTTTTTAATAATATGGGAATAATATTGGTCAACCTGAAGGAGAGCTGTTGTAAGGACTGCAATAAGTCAGGGCATGTATGAAGTTCTTTGAAAGCTAAGACAAATGTTAAGTACTGTTATTAATTACATGAGATGACCAATTATAAGAGGTGGGCAAAGGCATTTTCCACCTTGCCATTTTGATCAAAGAGGAACTACTGTCTAGACTACAAACCTGAATAGATTTTAGTTGCATAACTCAGATTTGCTTCTAAGTAAATGCTTATAGAATCTATTCTGCTTTTTTTTAGAGTTCACAATATTCAGTGTGGGCAGCTTTATGGCGCTTCTTATAGTCTGGATGGTTCCAAATTCAGTGGTGAATCCCTTTGATCTAGCATTTCCAACTATACCTGTTTAGCAAGGTAGAGGTGGAATCCTAAGCAAAGTTACACACTTTTAAGCCACAGCTGACTTCAACAGACCAAGAAGGGTTATGATTCTGGTTAAGGATTTTACTGCAAATAGCCTTCTTGATGTAGCCATCGGGAAAATCTACACTCTTAACACTACAAGAGAAAAAACATGTAAATTGTGTTGTCAGCACAATATTTGCTTTAGAGGTCTATTTCTGTCATCTAGGGCTGAATTTCCTGGGGAAAACTGCCATAAGCATTACTTTGCAACTTCCATTGAGATTAGCAGTTGGGTTGTTTGCAATTAAAACTAACAAAGGACTAGGCAGCAATATATCCAGTAATCAGTGGACTTGCCTTTGTTTGTAGAGGATACTACTGTGGAAAGAGTTTGGTCCAGTTTCTTCTTGAAAGTCAGTAGTTTTAGTTTAAGTGGTCCTGGATTATATCCCAAAGTTCCCTGTAAGATGCCTACATGCTGGAGTTCATAGAGTGTTTCCTGACATCTTCACATTAGATATGACTGATATTTTTAAGGACTGGATTGTACAGAATGTTATGATCATCTGTGGTCAACAACACCATAATGTTGTGCCTATCACAGCACAAAAAGTGATAACATTAATGGAGCCATTAATCACCATCAAAACTGTATTAGGAGTGAAGATAGCCAAAAAAGGAAGCTTAACTGACAGCAAGTGGCCATAAACTCTGTCCAAAAACTAATTTGGATTACCATCATACCAGCATCTGTGCCTCTTATGAGGGTTCATTTTTGTGATGAAATTAAAATTAGACAAGCCCATTCATGCGTATAATAGACATCTAAATCATGGTAAACATGTTGCTGGCAACAGAAGTGGTTAAAGAAAGTGTGAGATTGTTTTGCAGCGCTACATTTTATATGCACATCAAACTGAAGGCATTCCTTGCACAACAGTTGGTTTTTAATTTTTTTAAAAGTTATCAGCAGGTCCATCCCATGTCATGCCAAAAACTGCAAGAGATATAAAATCTGATCCATTGTCAGTGCTGAAAGTCACTTGAGCTGAGTGCCAGTTGAAATGTTGGCGTAGTTAGTGCCTATGGAATCATGGTTTTTTTGTGTTGTCTTTCATTCAATATACTATGAATGGAAGAATGGTATGGGGATCTTAGAATTTCTTCAATAAGTGTTCTAGGATTCAGGAATGAAGATTCCTCAGATGTAACTAAGTTTACAGTCTTGCCATAAATTTGAAAAAAGAAAACCAGTTTAGTAAATAGATATGTCCCGTAATTACTGCTGTCAGGGACAGAAGCCAATATTTTACAAAAAACTTAAGTTTCCAGTTCATTTATAAATGTGATCTTAGCAATCAGTTATATAATATTTTTATAGAATTAAAGATTTTTTGCAAGAATCTTTAGTTCAATCCAACAATAAGATTTTTAAAAAGATCTGTCTTTTCTCAAAGGGTAGAGCTATACTTTTGGTGCTATCATCCTTGTTCTCAAAAAAAATATAACTCCTTCTGTTATCCTTCAGATCGAAGATACTAACTAAACACTGTTTTTCACATCTAGGCCACTTTTTGGCTTTACTATCATAAGCTGTGACTCAGCAAAAGATGTCACTTCTGTCCACGCAGGCTGTTTCCTGACTGATTCAGCCATAAACTCTGACGTTTAGATCTTGGACCAACACCCTGCTTGTCTGTTTTATGTCTACACAACTGTTTTCTATGTAATGAAAATCTTAGTTTATTCTGGCTCATGGTCAAAGTTAGGAATAAGTTAAAGTAAATAATCACATACTTTTTTCTCTCCTTTCTGTATCTAAGATTATATGGACCTGTAAGAAAAAAGATCTGCCAGCAACCAATAATATACATATTCAGTCTGCTGGAAATAATGGTGGTCCAGTGAATTATCCATGTGATCTGTCCTGAAAGGAGATTCCTACTTGTAATGTACAGGAGGTCTAGCAGAGCTGATCTAAGAAAAATTTGCCTTCTGTTTAGAGCTATTCACACTTCTTGTTGGCCACATTAGTATAATACTAGTAGTCTATCCCAAAGGAATGTTTCAGGGATAAAAGGACTTCAGCACTCTAAATTAGATAGGTAAAAGTCATTTTTTTAAAAAAAATGTTATCAACTATTTATTCCACCTAACAATTTTAAACGCTTATTTCTTTTCTGTATTTCTTTTTCTGTACTGATGCACATTGAGCAATGCTTATGAGAAATGCATATAGGCATTACATGTGTGCAAATCTGCAAGACAGACTGAGTGGCATTTATCTCCAGTTACTTTTATGAATCACACACAGCAATACTAACAGTGAACATCTTGCATTTGCTGTGAGCCATGCCTAAAGCAATGGGAAGCTGTCTGCTGCTTGCAAGCTGATGTCTTATAAGACAGCTCCATCTTACCTGAGTTTGCAGATGGGCCATTCCCCCCCCAGGTGGGTCTGGCCAAACACTTCTCATTAATCATTGCTTAAATCCCTCTCAGGGGGAAGACCTCAGGTTAGACATCATTTGGAAACAAATTGGGTGAAAAAATAGCTCTTGACAACAAGAAGGAGCCTACCCGAGAATTCCTCTGTGAAAATGTCAGCAGTGTGAAAACAGACTCTTCCAGGACACTAAATGATCTCTGTCAGTTAGTGAATGACAATATAATCCACTCTTATGCCATAGACAGTTATAAACCCTTGCTACACTTTCTCACACTCCCTTTTCTTTCTGTATTGATTCTAAAAAAACAGCAGTGTGAAATCCAGACACACAAATGTCTAGCATATATCACTCTGTACCTACTAATATTCAGATTATATGCAAAAGCGAAGACTGTTTTGTAATGATAGAGTTTAAAAATTCTTTTGTTTCAGAAAAAAAGAAATAGGTAGAAGCAGTGAACCAAAAGGCAAAATAATGTAAGACAGCATGACACTTAACATGTTTGATTTTTCAACCCCTTGGAAATTCAATTCTGTTTCTGAGTCCAGCAAAAGTAAAACACATTTATGGCTTCTTAAAGTGCAGTCCTGAACAATGATACTTATACCATTCAAAGTCCACTGAAGAAAATTGGCTTAGAAAAGTATAATTCTGTTTAGAAATGCATTGCCATCACTACAGGCTTAAAAGTGCTTAATTTTGGTCATACTTAATTTCAAATAAACATGGGTGGTCTTTCTTATGTTAATGGGATTCATCATCATGCTTTGGCGGACTTGATACTAAGCAAATTTGTGCAGGATTTCAGCTAACATCTATGGGAAGTGGGAAGTCCATCCTTAACTGTCTCGTGATCATGGGGATGTTCTGACATTCTGAGCACATGAGCAGGTTAGAGAAAAAAGCAGAGACTTTGGAAACTCTATTTCATAAATAGCCAAAGCAGTCAAGACATCTTAGCTCAGAAATGAAATTTGGATATTGGCTCACATACTGCTCTGGAGAACACCTGAGACTGTTTTTCTGCTTTGCTTTTTTTTTAGTTGCACAGACCCTAATTAAGAAGACTGTGCTGCAGTTCAAAAAGGAGCAAGGTACTAATGTCCTGTTTCTGGATTACCTATGAGATATATTTATTAAATTAGATTAAAATCCCACCCTATCCTGACAACATACTCAAATAAAATACTAGGGGAGATGGCACTAAGCTTTGGGTAAAATTGTTTTCTTTCTCACCTGCAATAGCAATTAAGCTGTCTTCTGACAGCCAGCGTGATGATGTAGTAGTTACAATATCAGGTTAGATCTGGGAGACCCAGGCTTTAAATCTCATTCTGGCAGGGATGTAGGTATAGATTTTTTTTATGGGAGGTGGGTTCAGGGGAGGGGCCATGACCACCCACCACTACACCTGGGGGCATGGCCACCCCTCCCTATAAGCCTCACCCCCGGCCTCAGTGCTTGTAAAAGAATCTCTCAAGGCCAGGGGATGGCAGCCTCCCTTCCCCTTCTGCCCTCCTCCCCCACCGGCTAGGCTCCCAGCCGGCAGCCCCTTCTGCTGCCCTCCCCTCCGGGCAGAGGCGTAGCAAGGGGAAATGGAGCCAGGTCGAAAAATCTGGAGTTTTACGCGAGATGTTACCACCCCCCATGGGTGGCCGCTGTGATGCAGGAATCCACCCCCAAACAGCATCACTTTCGAATGGGTGTTTAAACTAGGAGCCCAGATTCTCCTTTAGAAATCCACCTTAAAGGGAGAATCTGGGGCCCCCAGTTAAAAACAACATTGAAAGTGATGCATTCTCCCCCACCCTGAAACAGCACCACGTTCGATGTTCAAACTGGGGACCTCACATTCTCCCTTTAAATCCATGCCAAAGGGGGTGGATTTAAAGGGAGAATCTGTAGGGAAATTCTGGAAGGATGCCTGCTGTCTGCAGGGTCCAATTGCATTAAGCTAGCAGCACCAAACTTTTAGGGTATCTTTTAGGAGACTCTCCCTGATACCACTCCAGGTTTGGTGAAGTTTGGTTCAAAGGTGTAGCCCCCAACTTCTCTATTAGCTCCCATTGGAAACAAGGGGGATTGGGGCATCGCTTTTGGAAGTCCATAACTTTGGACCCCTGAACCAAACCTCACTCAAACCTGGGTGGTATCATCAGGAGAGTCTCCCAACAAATCCCTAGAAAGTCTGGAAAAGGCTGCTAGCCAAAAACTGCACCCCCTGCAGGCCAAAACCAGAAAAATACTTTTAAAAGATACAAAAAACCCACAAACGGGGGTGGGAGGGTGGGCGGAACTTCAGACATGTAATACTGGGGGGGGTTAAACCCAGGAACCCCCTTTACCTATGTCCTTGCATTCTGCCATGAAAGCTTCGCTGAGTGACCTTGTGGATAACTTCCTCCACACTTTCTCAGCCTAATCTACCACACAACATTTTGTGAGGATAAAGTGAAAAGAGGGGAGGATGTTAGCAGTGGAATTTGGGATTCAAGGAAATGAATTTAACAACCAGTTCCAGTGGTGGGATTCAAATAATTTAACAACTGGTTGTTTACAAGTACCATTTTAACAACCGGTTCTGCTCTACAAGTGGTGCTTGCGAACCTGCTGAATCCCACCACTGGATGTTAGCCACTTTGGGTGCCTGTTGGGAAGAAGAGTGGTGTACAGAATGATGAAATAAATAAATAAAATAAATAAATATTCTCTTTTCATCAAAAAACGTAGCCTTCACCCAATGGCTGGAATGGAGAGTGAAGGACACGGAGACAAAAAAAAATGGCCAGCTGCATTTTAGTGCTTTAGACTTGGAAATGGAAGATTTGAGTTTGGCCAAGGGTTAGTAATCACATACTTGAACAATCTGAATAACAGACTCATTTCCTTTCTAGTGAGAGAAATAGGAATGTGATTGCTGTCCCTTTCAGGGTTCTAGTAAATGCTATGAATAGTAGCAATTGGAATGGAACTTGTTAGACATGACACAATATAGTCTATATACTGTTCAACATTGGTGGGAGCATAGTAGCTCCAGCGCATTCCCTATCTCCTTCTCATATGTCTGTCTCCTGATGTCCTCTAGTGATAGCACAGCTGCAAAAGCCGTCACTCATCATGCAGTGTTAGGGATATTCAGAAGCTGCACAAAAGTCATTGCGCATAAAAGAAGATTTATTGATTTACTAGAACCAATCTGTTATTAACTAAACTGGGCATGACGCTGCAGGGATTAGGAACCATCGTTTTTTTGACATCCCAGCTAGCATGCAAACACAAGCCCTCTTTGCATGACAACATGCATCACTCAGCTCACTTTTTTTTTTCACCTTGAACAGTTCAGTCCAGGGACTCCAAGCCTGATGATCTAAGATGAGACCCTCAGAGCAAAAGGTTGTGGAACTGGGAATTTTTAATCTCTCTTGGAAAACAGAAAAAAACCCACCCAACCTCACTGGACTGCACAGCCAAGTGAAGGCGCGCTTGTCTGTTCAGCTCCATCCTATCCTGTCATTAGGCACACACTAATGATGAGAAACAGTTTTCTTAATCTTAACAGACTAGCAGAGGAAGAGACAGCTCCATATTATCCACATAAAGATGGCAAATATGTTGCAGGTACTGGTCAATGCTGAATTAACCCCTTCACAGCATAGCAGAGAGTGCCCAGAATCTGTCTATCGCTTCAGAATTATTTACACATCACTGCATTGAGGAGTCATCAAAACTACCAATAGAAATTCAGAGCTCTGTAAGTATGTTGACAACCACCATGCCTAAAGATACACTTAGGAAGGCCCTATCTTTTTTAAAGGTTTTGACTCAAAGTATCTTCAAGCCACATGAACTTGTCTGTTGAAGGGACCTCCTTGTTGAGCTAGTCTGGTGCCTCTTATGAACTGAGTGCATGCTCTGGGACACATCCAGCAATCTTCTGCATCAGCACAATGCAGGGGAAGCTCAGCAGTGGTAAGGCAAGCTCTCTTTTCATTGAAGACAAGTTCTCACTGAAGAGCACTAATAAATATTTGGGGAATCTTGAAAGAAGTTACATTTCCATATGATCCCTTGCTGAAGTTTCAAAATGTACCATAGCTTTTACAATGTAACGCATAAGGTCTGTGTGAGTCCAGAGGAGGAGGGTCTCTCCAGATTATTTTAAAATATATGAATTTTTCCACAACATAATGTAGTAGGCTACAGACAATTGCTGTACCTGTAAAGAAATTCTTTTTTTAAAAAAAGTTTCTTTTATACTCCACTTTAAGGAGTCTCAAAGTGGTTTACAATCGCTTCCTGATTCCCACGACACAAAACACCTTGCTGGGCCCATCTTCCTCCTGAGGGAGGAGGGCTGATTGGAGTTGGCACTGGGCAGAGTGGGAGAGTACCTTACTGGGCTGCCACTGCCCCGTTCTCACCACCGGGCCCTGCTTCCTTTGGGGGGGGAGTGATTGAGTAGAGGATGATGCAGTGGCAGCAAGACATCCTCTTGTTCACCTGGCAGCAGCCCAGTCAGACCTCACCAGGAGAAAGCAGGACTCCAGCAGCAGGGTCAGGGCAGTGGCAGCCGAAGCAGTCCTGCTCATCCAGCAACGTTCTCACCCTGTTAGCCTTCTCCCGGTGAAGGGAAGCAGGTACTGGCCTTTGTCTTTTTGTGGCATTTTTTTTTAGCAGAGAAGGTGGGGGGGGGTTGAAACTTGCGTCCAAATATG
This sequence comes from Sphaerodactylus townsendi, assembly GCF_021028975.2. NCBI lineage: Eukaryota > Metazoa > Chordata > Lepidosauria > Squamata > Sphaerodactylidae > Sphaerodactylus > Sphaerodactylus townsendi. The sequence continues at coordinate 106,727,074 of NC_059425.1, forward strand.
TTTTTTTAACTAATATAGTAATGATGTTTGAACTGTAGGATTTGCTTTATTTGGGTCTTATAGTTTATCTACAACTGCTTTTAACAGGCTTCCAAAATTGCCCAGTGCAAGGTCATTTATGACTGATGAATATTCATACATCGAAACAGGAACTTAGCAAGCATCCTTGGTCCTTTGTTGTGTGCTCTTCTCCAGTTTGTAAAAAAAAAAGTTTTACAGAATTGCCATATTTAAATCTGTACAGGATATCTGTACTGAAATAGTTATTTGTTATATTTGGCTTGTGGAAATCTTTAATTAGTGAACTTTCTATTTGTTGCTATTTTGACTTTGTAGAAATATGATACAACCTTGTATTTTGTAATTATAATAACATTTTTTGTATTTTCTATTAAATTTCACACAATGTTTTGAAGATTTTTTGCATATATTGATATATATTTATGTGTGTGTGTATATATATAATTATAATTATACACACAATAACCACACCCTTTTGAGTATTTTGGATGTTTCTATAATCATTTTTAGACTCCTTAGACTGTCATTTCAGAGGTTCCCTTCCCTCTATTTTGTTTCTCCTCAGTTTTGTAGAAGGATGTGTGCAAAGGCTGTTAATTATAGGATAAGTTTCGTAGAGTTCATTAATTCATAGTGTTACGCTAAAGTCAGAAGTGACTTGACAGCATATCCACACACACACAATAATAATAACACACATCCACCATTCTCAGGGAATGAACAACCGGCTTCTGGGAAGGTTCAAGCCTTGTGGACTGAGAAAGGCAAAGAAGGACCCGAGAGAAATGCCAAAGGAGCCAAAACTGGAAAGGATTAAAATCCACAGTCCTATGTAGCAGATCTTATGCCTGTGGCAGTGACCAAAAGGCCCAACGATCTTTGGAACATATGATGGCCAATTAAAGTCTGAAATATAGGATAAACTTGCTTTGAGCTTACAGTAAACAAACAAGCTGTAAAGGATTCAATGGTGTTGTTGATGCTGAAGCCTTTGGAGTTCACATTCCACATGACTGATGGGCCAGATGCATGTGGAACTTTATCTTCTTGGCGGGGAGATGAAGTCTCCGTTCCCATGGGAATCAGGAAGGGAGGATGGGGGTGACTGGTATTATAACCTGTGCTTCTGGCGGGAAGTGTCATTCCTGCCACTCGTGTACCAGGCTTTCTAAGATGTCTTAATAAATGGACTTTCACTGCCAAAGCCTTTTTATTTCTCGTCTATGGAATTCCCTTACATTTGTGGCAGGAATCCTAGATCATCCTATATTCTTGTGCAGTGGACCTCTTGTCTTGCGATGGAGAGGTTGAATGTTACTCGCCGAGGAAGGTCGCATTAGCCCAAAAGGGCTTGACCCTTTCCCCTTCTGGATCTAAGAGAAACACGGCAGGAGAAACGGGCCTGGCTGGTGGCTCTCCCGTCCCTCGTATCAACCGCGAGTCTTCCTTTACTCCATTGGAGCAGGGGCGTGGCAGCGTGATGAGGACTTCCTTGATGCGTTTGGAAGCTATCCATGAATTAGAAGCGCCTGTGGGGCGGTCTCTACCGTTCGTGTGGATTACAAACCTCAGATGCAACTGTCATGGAGGCCGGGCTTGACCACCTTTCATCGCGGCAACCCAGGGAATCCGACTGAGCGATTCCTGGACTCGTATTTTGGTGATGCTCCCAAGGAACCACCGTGGCACAGCACGGGGCCGATCAAGGACACGGGACTCAACCTGGAATTGGGAGGGTATCCGTACCGCTTCCCAATCGGACCCCATCCAGTCGAGCCGCACCTGAGAGTGCGAGGGGCCGGTGGCAGCTCACAGCTGACTCTACAGTGTCTCGAATTTCCTTCCTGATGGCGAAGAGTCTGAAGAAAGCCTGCATTCCCAGCGGACGGGTTTCCTCTCCCATCGAGGCTGGGATGAGGAAGTAGAGGCGACTTCGAGATGCCCAAAGCGGCATGGAGCAGGTGGCATATCCCAGCTATAGGAGGAAGCGGAGCTGGTTACGCTGGAAGCGAAAACCCTGCGAGGACGGGAACAACCGCGCCAAAGAGATCCAGCTTTCAGCGGGGTTCAGACCGTTACCAAAACGCTCCAGCGACGAAATATACTAGAAATCTGTCAGTCCATGATAAAGTCCTGGAACAGTCAGACTGGATTTCAGCGTGCTTGGCGTTCAGGCTCTGCCAGAAGTGAATCCATAAGAGCGCCAGCGGAATGACGAGAACTGCTTAAGTTAGAGGCGCTGCTTTATGCGCGCAAGATGCATTGGCTCGCGGGAGCTGGCTGCTTTGGAGGGAACTAAGGAGGCAGACCAGAGGGAGCGCAAGTGGAACCTATGCTGTTACTGATCATTTTCGGTGCCAGGGGCCGCGTACCTGGGTCCTGCCACCAAATGCCAAGCGGCAGCCAGCCCGATTCCAGCCCACAGCGCAACAGCCGCCTGCCCAGCCTGCTCAGCCAGCATAGCCATACAGCTTGAGCCAAGTGGAGGCAGAGTGTAAAGGATTCGATGGTGTTGATGCTGAAGTAACCTTGAGTGCATTCCACAGCCCGGGCGATGGGCCAGATCATCGGCGGAGACTTTATCTTCTTGCAGCGGAGATGAAGTCTGGATCCCATGGGAATCAGGAAGGGAGGATGGGGTGACTGGTATTATAACCTGTGCTTCTGGCGGGAAGTGTCATCCCAATTCAAAACACAGCCGGTTCTCCTCCGTTGCGCCGACCATTGGGAAGGTAGTTTTCATTTAGCGCCAGTGGCAAACCTCCATATAGTTTGGGCATGCCTTGGTTGTTGTTACATGAACCCAAAATTTCATTTGGAAAGAAAGGATCCCGCAAATTCGCACGACCTCCCTCGTTGAACATATGAATTGGGGAAGAAAATCCAACGTCTCCTGACACTCCCCTCATCTGGCTTCCTCAGTGATTGCTCCGATTCTATTGACATCCCACCTGCATATCAGGATCTAGCCAGAGTTTTCAGGAGCAGAATGCGATCAGTACCCTTACAGAGACACTGACTGTAAAATTGTCCTCATGTAATACAACCAGAGTACAGCGCTGCCCAAAGGTAGAATCTACATATGAGTCCCAATGAGGAGAAGGAACTTGGTACTTTCTTAGACAAGAACGCTTATTTCCTTGGTTTCATCACGGTAGGGGCTACCAAACACACCTACGCTGCTCCGTTTTGTTTGTCAAAAAAAAAAAGATGGAGTCTTCTGGCTTTGCACAGATTATAGCGAGGTCTCAATCGGTCTCCCTGTCCAATAAATATCCTTTGCCTTTGATCAAGGACCTTTTAGATGCACTTTCGGCAAGGGCGCATTTTACCAAATTAAGACTTGAGAGAGAAGCTTACACAAGTCAAATTGCTGAAGGATATGAACACCTGACTCGTTTAATACAAAGTTGGACAGTTTGAATATTTAATAATGATACCATTCGGGTTAAGTGGGGCCCCGAGACTTTCATGGCCCTTATCAGCGAAGTTCTCTCCATGATTTACTGTACAAGAGAGGAGTTGTTGTATATTTAAGATGACGTTTAATTTACTGCATAAACTATAGAAGAGCATGAAATGTTGGTCGAGAGAGGTATTGAAGCGCTTGTGACAACTCTCTCTTTGCCAAACTCTCAAATGCTGTTTTTCATCAGACTACCTCCATTGACTATTTGGGTTACCCGGATCGCCGAGGCCATGAATCCTTTCACTAAGTTGATGCAGTCCTCCAATGGCCTGCCCCCACCAACCATAAAGAACTCCAGTCGTTTCTTGGTTTTATAATTTCTATCGTTTTTATACCCCAATTTGCTGAACTGTCTCCTCTCACAGACCTCTTAAGCACTAAGGGTGAGTCATATCCGTAGTAGGGGCCCCCCTTCTCTCTGGTCTGAGGAATGTCAAACAGCCTTTCAACTAATAAAATCTCGTTTACCACGAACCTATCCTAAAAGCACCCGACCCAGATCTCCCACGTTTGTGGTTCCACGTGGGCGTACCGGACCAAAGCCTCGGAGGCAGCCCTGTTACAGAAAAATAAAAGATGGTAGACTGGTTCCGTGTGCTTATTTGTCCTAAAAAAAATTCTCACAGTGCGAACTCCAACTGGACTGTGGAGACAAGGAGATACGGCCATCAAAACCTCTCCTTGCCACTGGCTGGAGAACTAAGCACCTTTTCAAATTGACCGGATCATACAAAAACCTGACGCTCTTTCCACCTCAAGATGTCGCCAAAACAACCCGTTGGGCCGATTTCTTTCACCGTTTCTCATTTACAGTCCATTTTTTTTCCTGGGAAAACCAACAAACTGGCGCTGGCAGCTCAGCGCCTACCGGGGAGGGGTGGAGCTGCCTTCTTGCGAACCTGCTTTCTTACCTCCCAGGTTGGGGTTGGCTGTCACCCGATCTCAAGCGTCCAGCCTCCCCTCCACCCCGTTCCCAGTCACCAGTCTCTCTGCTTTCCTGCGGGGGTGGAGGAAGCGGGGCCTACATGAATTAGCGGCTGAAGGGGACTCCCAATTCTAACGTTTGGAGAATGGAGTTTGGTGAGGAGGGAGATGTTGATAGGCCTCCCCCCCCCTCACCAAGCAAGTTCTTGAAGCTTTATGCCCGCGATGCCATTCGGCTGGACATTTTGGCTTTGAAAACTCTGCACTTAGCCGCTACGGCGGTTCTGGTGGCGCTTTAATCATAAAGACATTGAGGCTTACATTAAAGGCTGCTTTCGGTTTGTGCAGAAGCCAAAACCATCCCGGGGAAAGCTACATGTGGACTGTTGAAACCTCTCCCGGTAGCTTCCAGCCCTTGCCAGGAAGTCATCTCCATGGATTTCATTACAGATTTGCCGAAAGTCGCTGGCAACGGTGGTTTTATGCCGGTGGTAGTAGACTTATTCTCTAAGCAAAGCCCACTTTATTCCATGTGCTTCCATCCCCTCTGCTCCTAAAGTTAGCGCGGCTGTTTTATTCCAACATGTTTACCGTCTCATTCCGCCCGTTAGAGGTGGTCTCGACCCTTTGACCCCCAATTCATCTCAAAGTTCTGGAAGCGTTTTTTGCAGAGTTGTTGGGGGGGCCGCCCCGACACGTCGCCGCTACCGTTCAAAGGTGGCGAGGCGGAGAGAGCGAACAGAACCCTAGAGCAGTATTTACGTTGTTACACCAACTACCACCAAGACAATTGGTGCGAGCTTATTCCGTTTGCGGAATACGCCTACAATAATGTCGAGTTCATAAGTAGTACTAAAGAAAACCCCTTTGAAATTGTGTCTGGTGGCTCCTTCCGCCCGTTACCACAGCACTACCACGCCCAGCTTGGCGTTGGACCCCCAGAATTCCAACAATGGATTTCATCCCTGGCCGAGGGATGGAAGTGGGATCCAGACCGCCTTACAGCAAAGCAAAGGACTCCCAAAACTGCAAGCGGATAAACACGGCTCAGATTTCCCTCTGCGTGTGGGCTCCTGGGTGTATTTATCTATCAAAAAAATCTCAAGAGGCGTTGCATAAATTTTTTTCCAAACTTGGCAAGAGATTTTGTGCAAGGACCTTTTCAAATTACTAAAGTTTAATGATGTCACTGCCCGCTTAGATTTGCCTAACTCTCTGTAGTAACATCCATCCCGCAATGTCTTCCATTCCAGCTTTGCTCAAGGAGGCTCCCGCTTCCGATGCACAAAACGCGACCACGCCGGAGAGGCCCCCTCCGACTATTATTGATGGTCCACAAGCACTCTGAAATTGGCGCTTTATCACTGGACTCTCGCTTTAATGCTTGGCAGCTTGCAATGTAGCATTTCTTGGGTAGGGATATTCCTCTGGGTACTGTAATCAATGGGTTTATTCGATTTGGAACATTGACCCCCACCCTTATTTCTGCTTTCCACGGCGCTTTCCGCGCATAAACCTGGGGAAGGGTCTTCTTTAAGGGGAGGCAGAGTGCCAAAAGGATTCAATGGTGTTGATGCTGAAGTAACCTTGAGTGCATTCCACAGCCCGGGCGATGGGCCAGATGCATCGGCGGAGACTTTATCTTTCTTGGGGAGATGAAGTCTCCGTTCCCATGGGAATCAGGAAGGGAGGATGGGGTGACTGGTATTATAACCTGTGCTTCTGGCGGGAAGTGTCATTCCTGCCACTGCGTGTACTTGAGCTTTCTAAGATGTCTTAATAAATGGACTTTCACTACCAAAGCCTTTTATTTCTGCGTCTATGGAATTCCTTACACAAGCCAGATCTTGCTACACAATAGAAAAATGCCCCAGGTTTGCAGGAAAAAATTGAAATGTTAAGGGGGGAGGGGGGTAAAAACCACAAAATTATAAAAGGAATGCCTGCAACCCCCTCCCCCCAAGTCCTTGAAGGTTCTCTCCCATGCAAGTGGGCCTGGCCTAGTACCTGGACAACACAACTGGGTTATAGTTCTCCTAGTTACAGACCGATATGACAACCAACAGGAAAGTCTGAACAAAAGAGAAGTTACAGGCATCATTGTACAGATTATTTTAGTAAGTCAAGCTACCCTTCAGCTTTATGTAGCATTTTCCAGGGAATGGTACCTCTTATACCCATGAGCTGCTGCTAGATCCAACTGCTACTGCTTTTTCTAGCTAATAGTCATATCAAAATTGTTTAATTGATCTCTGTTCTTTATATTTGTATATATGTTGATGGGGGAGCTTTAAATGTATTCTTTTCCTGATTTATATGACTGTTTTTCTACATGGCTATATACCTTGTAAGTTAGGGGTGGCTAACCTATGGTGCTCCAGATGTTCATGGTCAACAGTTCCCATCAGCCCCTGCCAGCATGGCCAATTGGCTAGGCTGGCAGGGGCTGATGGGAATTGTAGTCCATGAACATCTGGAGCACCATAGGTTGGCCACCTCTGTTGTAAGTGATAAGTTACAGCTTATTTAACTGCAACTAACATGCTAATATTAATAACATTCATTTGAAAAATACACTATTTTTAGTAGTAAGCATTTTTAGTAATCTGAAATCCGTTAGCAATTTGAGATAATTTTTTGTAAATACATGCACAATGTAATCCTGTGCAGAATTAAGCCCTTTTAAAAATGGACTTAAAAGGGTATAACTCTCCTTTGGATAGCACTCTTAATGTGGAATGGCCTCACTGAGTTCAGCAAGGATACATCCAAACAAATATGAGGATATGAGAGCTGTGATCTTAAAATCCTGCACATTGGTTGTAATCCTGCACATAATTAATATGTTTAACTTCCATTGACTTGGATTGGACATGAGCAGGCTGATAGTGTGCAAAACTGAAGGTGTTTCACTGGACCCAGACAGTAATATTTAAGTGAGTAAAAAGCTAAGAGTGTTTGCTTCCCATGGTCAGGACCAATTCCAGATTTTGGGGCACCCTGGTCAGGGAGCACAACGGCTTTCCAGGCACAGAGTGTTCAAGCTCCTTCTTCTGTTTGCCACTGAGACCTCTGCTCCCACTTTTCTTCCCACTCACCCACATGCCTCTCTTCCCAACTGCCATCCATGCATCCTTCCCTACCTGCTCACTTGCTTACACCACTCTCATTCTCAGCTGCATACATCACATGTACACCCTCCCCAGACAGTGTTAGGCACCCTGTGCAGCCAGGAATATGAATGGTGGAAAGGATTGCACATGCTTGGGTGGGCAAGCAATAGGAAGGTGCAGGTCAAGACAGCACCTGTGGACGTTGCTGAAAGCCCTGGGTTCCCTCTTGTCCCATCTTTGGGTATGTTGATGCCACCCCTGCCATAGTGTGTGCATAACCTTTCATAGACCTTGAGTAGGTGTATAGACCATCTCAATGAGAGACTGCATGGCACTGGACACTCCATATATGCCACTTGATATGTAGAAGGTAAGTGAAAGCTAAATGTAGTAAATGAATAACTATCAGAAATTATGATTTTCATCAGAACTTATTCAACTTCAACTTTATAATAAATAAGACTATTTTCTAATGCAACAAGACTCTATTTCATGCCAGTAACTGTGTCTATCTAGCTGTTTTGTACCAACAATACACAATATCAGAAGGTAAAAAAAACTGTTTTTAGATGTAGATATATATTTTAAGGAATCCTTCTCCTACTCTTATATACACAGAGCAGGCACAAATGAAATCAGTGTACAGAACTGGCAGACAGGAGAGGGAAGAACAGGACAGCTTCTAGACTCTATGTATGTCCATACACTTCTTGGAGGCAAGCAGTTGCCACATTCATTACAGCTTAGCAAGGAAACAAGGGAATGCAGCCGAAAATAAGCCAGGGAGACCTTTTGTAGCTGTGCCCAATATGGTTTCTTTTGATTGTTCATTCACCATAGTCAAGGTCTCCCCATGGGTTCTCATCTGTTACCCAGGAACAGCTATACCTGCCTAACTGTGTGAAAGTGGCTCAGCTGTCGGCTCTGGATGAGGCTAACAGATCACATCTATCTCCTGGGCATCTACTGAGCTCACAGGGCTCCAAGGATCAAGCCTCGGACAAAAAGACAAAAGCAGGTCTGTATAGAAAACAGCCATACTGCAGTATTGTCCATTCCTCATTGTATGGATGCTGGAGGTCAAAACTATCCAGCATTCTTTCTTTCACAAGATAGTTTAGTGGAGTGGGGGAGAGGGGCAGGCGGATGGGAGGGAGAGAATGCTATAGTAGTTCGCTGTTTCAGAAACTATTCGGAAACAGCTCAAACTCACTATGCCACACAACTAATATAAATGTATCCATGCTCTGTATAACATACAGATTATATGAACATGTTTCAAAAGTATGTATTCGCTAGATTTTTAGGACTGACTGTATTACTATTATCAAAGGATGATAGAAACAGGATTATGTGTTCTGAGAACAGACAGCGAATGCACATAATCATGACAGAAAAACTGAAACTGTAAAAACAAAACTGTCCAAAAAAATGGAATTGGAATATGCTTAAAAGGCCATATTTGTGGGCGAAGGGACACTTAAAGTGGTTCCTGAAGAGCAAAATAAATTGTTCAGCAAATACAGTGGCAATCCATGTGGATGAGTTGTTCAAAAATTCCAATAAATAAATATATTTTTCTCTTTGTTAAAAAAACCTCTTCCATTAAAGATAGTCAAGAAAGGCAATCATTTGGTTTCTATTAAATAAGCAGTCATTTTGTTATAGTTTTCATAGGATCATTTAGTATTTTCTTGTTTCCTTGTTATCAGCTGATCAACTGATAAAATGGGCTTGTTCAAAGTACAGCAAAAAGACCCTGTACCTTGTTACTCAGGGGTCGGCCTTATTGACTTCAATAGGATTTATTCCCCAATGAGTGTGGATATGATTGCAGCCATTAGCTTTTCAAAGTTTTTGCTAATTCCTTTCAGCTTTTTTTCTGAAAAGAGCTTTTTAAATCTTTTTAAAAATTCTGTATGTTTATCTTTTCTGTATTTTGAGTCTGGTCATTATTGTCGATCCTCTTAGCAAAATTGCAAGGCACACTTTTTTCTTTCTTTCCGTCAGTCTCTTTCATTTGACATTTCCCCGATATTACTTTATTTTTTCTTTTACCACAGTATTTGGCCTTTTGCTTTCTGTGAATCTCCCTCCCCCTTTCCTTCTTTTCCCATTCTCTTCTACAGAGCTTTTCATTTTCTGAAAATGGTCCACAGAAGAAAGATTTGCTGTCCCATTCGTTCCGCACTGCCCCCATAAAAAGCAAATATTTTCAGGTTGACTGAAAGTTTAACTTAGTTATTTTTTATTTTTAAAGAAAATCTAGCGTGACCTGGCACGTGTTGGTGCCCTTGCAACTTAACAAATTACTTGTTTTCTTGACCTAAGTTAAACAGTGTGCAAATTTCCCTTGTCCATGTTTTCATTGTGTGCCACCTTCACTGATAAATAATAAAAGATTAACTTCTTGGGCTTTTCAAAGCAGACCTTTACTAATTTATACCTGATTACTTCTCAACATAATTCTGTAGATAACTGGCCAGAATATAAACTGGGCTAAAATGATCTTCATTAATATTAGGAAAGAAATAACAGTGGAAAACCTAGTTTAGTGCTTGAAATGGGGCAGATACAAGCCCTAGGCTGAAAGAGCCAAACTGTTTTCACAAAAGGGTAATGATGCATGGCCTAGGTACACATATTAAAAGTGAAACTGTTCACAGAACGCCTACAGACATTAGACATAGCTTCACTTGAAACTCCATCCCAATATTTTTTGCACTTCTTTGTGTGTTTACTTTCAAAATCAAAACAGCTTTTGAGAGCTATTTACTCTGCAAAATAATGGAACCCAATGATGTCTTTCCTGTGACGGCTTGATAGACATGCATTGAGTCTTTCCCCTTCCATCCTTTCATTGTGGATGAAGTAGCCTTTTAAAAAAAGCCTGTTAAAATATCAGCTACACTCTTTGCATGAGAGAGTTAGAGCTTCTTTTTAATGGCTATATGTGCTCTATTGACAACCCATGCAAACTCAGAATTCTCTTCATCTCTATAGTCATCACATTCCAAAACAATAACTTCCTTTTTAATTTATGTACCAATACTATTTCTCTAGTGAGGTCCTGAATATTGAACTGGTCACGCTTGAGATTGCCCCTTTCTGTGAACCCCCTTTTTAGTGCCTCCATCATGCCATTTAATTTTCCAAAGCGAGAAATATTGTATAGTTGTAAATTTTGTCTTTCTTTACGCAGTCCTTAGTCCATCCCAGTTTATCAGTTCTTCCTCTCAAAATTGATTTAAGAATAGGGTCAGTCAGCCTACCACATATTTCCTGGCAGGTGGTCAGGCATGGAATAAGAGCATTGATGAGATTCAAGGTGAGTTGAAAGACTCCCCCCCCCCCCGCCCATGAGATAACTTTTGTGATGCATTATTGTCCTTGTCAAGGTTTCTATGACAAACTCTCCTGATGGCAGAGTACTGGCCTAGCAAGGAATCCTTTGTCTTGCCATTGCCCTCCTGAACTCTCTGTGTACTTTAAAGGGAAAATATTGTAGATTTCAGACAGGATAAACATTATTAAACAGAAATACACTTATTTTCATAAGCTTGTGTTATATTTTAGCCGTTCTGGAAGGACAAGAACATTCAGTTAGGAAGTACACTCACATACAGGGTCAAGAAAGACAAGAGCTCATTGAAGAAGACACAGTAGCATCTGTATTGTGGTAAAAGTATAGTTTAATAAGTGAAATATACATAAAGCTGGATCAGACATTAACTTTGCTCCTCATTCATCCAATGGGCAGTCCACCATTTAAAATCTGGTAAATTATTTCATTTCTGTTCATCACCGTTACCTTCAAATAGTCCTGATATAGCCAAGAAAGCCACAATTAGCATCCTCCATACAATTCTGATTTAACTATTAGAACTATGATTTTCAGAACCACCCTACAATAAACCTCATTTTGAAGTAACAGATGATTTGCAGTAAAATCCTAAATGAAGTTAAACCCTCCTAAGTCCACTTTCAGTGGATTTAGAAGGATATGGGATTGCACTGTTGGTGCCTGTCTTTTTGCATTATATGTTTGCTCCAGACACTCCAGAAATAAGCACACAAGACAACAAAAACATGTTTATTTAAATAGCAAATATACATACTAATTTATTAAAATAGAATAACGTATTGTAATAGTAGGATGCAGTAGCATTCCACTCTGGTTTCAAACTTTTGCCAGCTGAGAGGTGGCAAGCCTCTTTTCTTGAGGTGCCATAAGGACTTTACCTGGTTTGGAATGCTGCTGCTCTGGACCAAGAATGCTGCTTCCCAACATACTATGTTGTAAGGTATACAATGGATGAACTACAGGAAATGACCCTTGATCATGGCTCATACCTTGGTGTGCTTGCTAATCAGCCATCCCTAAGTAACCTGAGCAACCTGCTCTATTCCTGCCTTTTAAAATCTGCTAAATTTTAAACCTGCTCTATTTCTGCCTGAACTAGTTATGGCCTAACAAGTCAAAGACTAGGCCTATTTTCACACACATACACACACACTCACACATGACATCATAAAACAGATGAAAAAAAGGTTCTCCCAAGAGACAATTAGGGAAAACTTAAAAAAAACAATGACTGCTTGTCACCAGCACAATCAAATAATTCTACAATATCCCATGGGAAGTCTGTTGGCCCATGGCAAATACTTGAACTGGAGGAGCACAAATGGCTGCATCAGTACTCCCTTCTTCTTCCTCCTGTATTGTGACTGTCCTTGAGATAAAAAGCATTATTTGTTTGTTCTCTGTTTTGCTCCACTGATACTGGTGGGTCTAGCTTGCTTAAGGCTAGCTAGTCAGTTCATAGTAGAAGTAAAATTTGAACTGGGGACTTCCTTATTGCAGCTCATTCAAGATGGGGGTAAACCAAATGGATGGTTTATTTCTGCTTCAGAATATCAATTCATTTTTTTCCTCCATAGACTAAGAAACTCATTCACTCTTCTGGAGTTTAAAATTTCAAAATGTCATATATCAAGAAAAGGAAGAAGAATGCTTTAGTTCTTTTCTGGTTCAAGATATTTTCTCATCAATATACAGAATGATTGTGCAGGCAAGGTGTCACATTTATTTGAATGGAGGGTGCCATTCTTTTGCCTGGGATGTTGTGTGGTTTCCAGGCTGTATGGCCGTGTTCTAGTAGCATTTTCTCCTGATGTTTTACCTGCATCTGTGGCTGGCATCTTCAGAGGATCTTGTTCTGCTCCCCAGGTGGTTATTTAGGTGCCCTGCACCCGGCCAAAGCAGAATGTAAGACTCACTGATTCAGTTAACAGTTCAATACTTAAAGCTTTAATTGTAACAATGTTGACAGACCCTGACTCCTCCCGGGTCTAACTAAATAAAGGTTACTTTGTTGCAGAAACTTTCTGGAGTCTGGAATTTATTGTAAATACTGTGAGACTATAACATCTATACTGTGAATCTATAACATCTTTGACTGTTAAATACTGAGAGTCTATAACATCTTGGACTGTCTAACTTGTTGCTGTCACCCAGCTTCCGTTGGCACCTAACTGCCAAAACAAGACGGGTTGCTGGGTAATAACTGCCATAGAACACCAGCCCTAGGGCTTCTTAAAGGGACAGAACTAAATTCGGTTCCCTCCCACTGAATACTATACAAACATAGCTAAACCCATACTAACTGTGGGGAAACTAAAGGGGAAATAAACAAAGGCTCTGTGGGGGCATGACAAATCTGATGACATACTTCCAGAGGCGTATCTAGAAAAAAGGAGCCCAGGGCAAAATCTGAGTTTTTCACCTCGCCCTGACTCCCTTTTCTCTAGATTTTGCTCCAGGCTCCATTTTCCCTAGATATGCCTCTGGATGGTTTATTCTTGGTAGAAGCTTTCCCAAGTATGAAACTTTGTTGGTCTTAAAGGTGCCACAGAACTCCAACTGTTTTTTCTGCTGCTTCAGACCAACCCGGTCTTCACTTTAAACAGCTTTTTAATTTCCACATTTACCATGAGAAAATATGTCTCCCCCCTCTCATTACTGTTGTGGGAGTAAGGGGGGCACAGGAAGAAAAATGAGTGCCTCTCAGTCTTTATTCTACAAAAGAAAGCAGAAAGCCTCCATGCCCAAGAAGGGCTTTAAAGATCTCTCATAGGATCTTTTGGCAAACCAGATGATGTAGCAATAATGATGCTTTTGCACAACACTTGTCACGAGGTCAGCCCATTTCTGTGGGGAAACATCTTGTTTAGGACTCTCAAGGAGAGGGGCTGCAGGGGAGAAGGAATGAACCCAAGGGGGGGGGAGGCCACGATTTGACACTCAGGTCCTTGAGAGGTTTTTGCCAGGCAGGCTTTGAGTGAGAGCCTAGAGAGGGAGAGGGGGGAAGGGGATGATTGGGGACAAATTAGGAATGCCCCCACATGCCCACCCTTGTGTTGCCCCCTCACTTTTGCTGCTCCCCACCCCTTGTTTGCCTGATGCTTGTGTTTTGCTTGAGATCTCACTAGGACAGACCGACTGCCAGGGAAGGCACAGGCAGTGGGTGGATGGGGTGGGGGGCATTGCTTTGCTCTTCCTTCCATGGAGGGAATCCTTCAACCTGCCTGGCTGGGGCCGAGGAATCCGTGCTTTAGCCATGGTGATGGTACACACCACAATCCTTCCACACCTACAGAAGAAAATGCCAGTGAGGGGGAGAAGCCCTTGCCAGTCTAGGAGTTTAGGGGAAGGAACTGGCCCCAGCCAGCTCAGGCCAGGCAGCTCCACCACAGGCACCTCGGAGAGATGGGAACTAGAGGGGCAGGTAGAGGCTAGAGCTGGGGGCCCGGTTGGTTAGCCAAGGAACCCCAATGAGAGAGGTGTGTGCTGGGGTTTATTCAAGAGCAACTCCAGCTGACCCTCATTGGGAAGCCAGAGCTCTGGGAAGTTCTCAAAGCCACCACTCCCCCAGGCGGCCAGCAGTTTGCAGCAGCAGTGGCGGCAGCAGCAAGGTGGGAAGGAAAAGAAGGAAGAGGAGGGCAGGTGGAAGACCAGCAAAGCAACCCTCCTGCTGCAAAAAAGGACATCCCAAGCTGGCAAGGGGCCAACAGCCAAGGCGCTGGAGCCTAGCTGGCTTCTGCAAAGGCACCCACAGTGTAAGGAATTCCATAGAAGCAGAAATAAAAGGCTTTTTGGTGTAAAAGACCGAGTTTGCATTTCCAGACACATCGCTACAAGAGAAAGCTTCACGCATTACCCGACGTGGCAGAGAGATAAAGTCTCCCAGCAGAGAGCACAGGTTATAACTCTCAAGTCCATCCCATCCCCTTCCCACGGATTCCCATAGGGAGCGGAGTCCTCATCTCTCTCGCAGAGATAAGGTCTCCGCCAGAGTCTCCGCCGCAGATGCTGGCCCATCGCCCGGGTTATGGAATTCAGTCAAGGCCAGGCGGCTGTCCTGAACATCAACACCACTGAATCCTTTACACTCTGCCTCCCTTAAGACAAACTTCTCGCCAAGGTTTGTCTGCCGGAAAGAGTGCTTGGTGTGAAAGCAGAAATGAAGAGGCAGGCAGGCGTCAATATTTTGCAGGGGCATAGACCACATTGATTCATACCACAGAGGAATATCCCACCCAAGAGACTACAAATATTGCGCGTTATGCTGATTAAAAGCGAGAGTCCAGATGATGATAGAAGCGTGCCAATTTAAAAGTGAATGCCACCAGCTGGCCATCAATTATAGTCGTGAGGGTCTTCTCCGGCTGGATGCGCGGCTCAGGAACATCGGAAACAGGGGAGCCTCCTTGAGCAAACTGGAATGAGAAAGACAGGATAGGATATTACTTAGAGAATTAGGCAAGTCCAATCGTGGGCAGTGACATCATTAATCACCTTTTAGTAATCTTAAAAGGTCCCACGAATCTTTGCCCAGTTTTGAAGAAGAAATTTATATGTATGCGTGCCTCTAGGAGATTTTGGTAGACAAATACTACCCAGGCTTCACACGTAAAGGGAAATCCGAGCGGAGTGCTTATCCGGCTTGAAGGATTTTTGGGAGTCTTTAGCAGCTGCATACAGCAAGTAAGGCTGGTCTGGGACCGTTTTCCACCCTCGGCCAGAGATGAAAGAATCCCACTTTGTTGGAACTCCGGAGGATTCAGCGCTTCCGCAGGTAGTTGCAAGCAACGGAGGGAAGGATCGACTGCAGACACCTGAATTTCAAAGGGGGTTTTTTTTTGTACCGCTACTGAACCGCATTATTATAGGCGTATTGCTGCAAACGGAAATTCAACTGCGCACCAGTGCTGTCTTGAGTGATAGTTGGTGTTAACACCAAGCGTCAAATACACTGCCTCCCAGGAGTTCTGTGGATTCGATTCTCTTCCCGACTCAATCGACCGTCACTTTGAAGCGTGGTAGGCAATTGCCGGGCTAACTTAAGCCCAGGAAAGCTTTCCAGAACTTTGAAATGAATTGGGGCCCGCGGTCGGAGACCACCTTAACGTGGGAGGAGTGTAGAGCGATAAATATGCTGAATGAACAGACGGCAACCGCTAACCTTCTTAGGAAGCCCGGAGGGGATGGAAGCACATGGGATGAAATGGGCTTGTTTAGAAAATAAGTCCACCACCACCCACAAGACCCGTGTTGCCTTGACTTTCTGGCAAATCCGTAATAAAATCCATGGAGATTGACTTCCCAGGGCGGGAGGCTACACCGGGAGAGGCTTTCCAACAGACCAATATGGGGTTTTTCCCCGAACGGCGATTTGGCTTCCGCTATCGAAACAGAGCAACGCTTTGACATATGTCTCAATGTTCTTTCGAAAGCATCGCGCACCACCAAAATTGGACGGCGGGCCAAATGCAGAGTCTTAAAGGAAGCCAAAATAGCCAGCCGAGCGGGCATCGCGACAGGCCTCGAGAACCTGCTTACGGAGGAGGGAGAGGCACATTACCAACAAATCCCCATAGCCAAACACCATTTCCAGAAGCGTAGTGGGGAGTCCACCTTCCTCAGCTGGTGGCACCAGCGCAGCCCCGCCTCCCTCGAGTTCTCGTACGGCAAAAGAAGAGACCAGGCTGGAATGGAGTGGAGAAGAAAGGAGGAAGTGGGCGTCTGCAGATCGAGGTGACAGCCAGCCCCAATTGGGAGGGGGAGAGAACGAGTCGCGAAGGATATCTTACGTAAGGGCGGCTCCACGCCCCTCCCCGGAGCAGGCGCCGGAGAGCCTTATCCAGCCAGTTTATTAGTTTTCAGGGGAAAAAATGAACAGTGAAAGCGAAAGAAATCGGCCGCGTAGACTGTTGTTTTGCTTGGACATCTTGGCGGTGGAAAGGAAACAGCGGCCAGAAGTTCTTGTGATCCGACCAAACTTTGAAAGGGGTGTTTGGCCCCTCCAGCCAGTGGCCAGAAGTGGAAAGTGCCACTTTGATGGCCTTGTCTCTTTATCCCCTACAGTCCAGTTGGAAGCTCAGCACCGGAGAAATTTCTTTGATGATAAATAAGCACGAGGAACCAGCCCTCATCATATTTCATTTCTCTGCACAACAGGGCTGCACCAAGCGCTTTGTCGAGGCATCCACGTGAACCACAAAAGGAAGATCTGGGTCAGGGTGTTTTAGGATAAGGTTCGGTAGTAAAAGCTGATTTTAAATGTTGAAAGACTGTCTGACATTCTTTAGACAATAACCCAGGGGAAAGGAGGGGCCCCGGGCTTGGCAGCCTGTGGGTGCTTTTTGCCAAAGCGCATTAAGAGGAAGGTCTGTGTAGTGGGAGAGTCAGCTCAGCCGAAGATTGGAGGTATAAAGTCACGATAGAAATTAAACCCTAGGAAAGAGATTTGGAGTTCGCCTTCGATTGATTTGGTAGGGGCAGGCCAGCGTTGGAGGACTGCTTTTAAATCTGTAGGATCCATTTTAAGCCCCTCTCGGAAGGAATCCGGTAACTTAAATAGTCGATGGAGGTTTGGAGTGGGAAACAACATTTAGAAAAGTTTGGCAAAGAGGGAGTTGTTCGAGCAAAGCGTTTTAATACTTCCCGAACCAGGAAAGCTGTGCTCCTCTCATGGTTTTGTGAATAGAATTAAAACATCATTCTAAAGTATACCACTACTCCTTGTATAATAAATCATCAATGAGAACTTAGCATTTGATAAGGACCGCCATAAAAAGCTCCGGGGGCCCCACTTAACGAATGGCATTATTAAAACATTGCTATTCATGCTGTCCAAATTTTTTTGTGAGGTTAAATGCAAGTCGAAAGTGTTCATAGCCTTCCGCAATCCTGACCCTGTAGTAAAAGCTTCTCTTAAGTCCAACTTTAGTAAAGAATAGTCCCTTGCCCACAATGCATCCTAAAAGGTCCTTGAGTTAATGGCAAAGAGGGTATTTTATTGGACAGAAACCGCATTGAGTCCTCGGTAATCCGTTGCAGGTGAGCCTTGCCAGGGCTACGTCACGCGCATGGTTAAAATAATACTAGAGACAGCATGTGCCATTGTTTGGTAACCGTGCATTATGAACCCATTTGAGCAAAGGTTGCTTGTCTAAGAGGGCACGAGTTCCTTCTCCTCATTTAAGGAACTCATGCTTTGGTAGAATTCTACCCTTGGGCAGTTGAGCCCCTGGCTGTAATATCTGATTTTGCAGTCAGTGTCTCTATGGGAGTGTTTGAGCCAGCATTCTTGCTCCTGAAGAATACTCTGGCTAAATCTTGGTAAGCCGGTGGAATGCGGTGGGTCCGAGAACAATTGGGGCGTGCACGTGACGAAGCCAGGGGAGGTATGTCAGTAGGAGGTGTGTTTTCCCAATTCATGTATGTTCTCTCCACAGGGAGGGTCAGGTGAATTCTAAAGATCCGTTCTTTCCAAATGAATTTTTTGGTTCAGGCACAACCCAGCTTAACAACCATGGCATGCAGGACTATGGAGTGTTTGGCCACGAAGCGCCAGAATAAAACTAAATTTTCTCCCAATGGTCATTCGCAGCCTTGTGAGGGACGATTCGAACGTTTTGAACTGGGACGGTCAGCATACCGGCCCAGAGAAGGCTGCCGTCCATTTGGGTGAAACGTTATGGGCTTTAGCCAGGGGACTCGGTCTAGTCCAAAGTTCACTCATACACCTAGGGGCCGCATTAAACAAGCAGACACCGAATACAAAGAGCTGAGGCTATAATATAGATTGTGTTTAGCGGGGGTTAGAATGCAGCTTGAATCGTAATGGGAGCGCTGCTACCCTCACTCACATCTAGGTGAACCCATATCCATGGGGAGGCTGAAGAGAGGCAAACAGCTGCTTCCCCCCTCTTCTGGATTAAGCATATCCGGTAACTTATATAACCTGAGCGAAACCGTTAAGAGGCGAGTTTTGCGTGTTGGCTTGGCAGATGGGAGTGCAGCGTGGCCCGGCGAAGCGGTTGAAAGCCTTCGGATTTTTTCGGGCAGTTGGCCGAAGCTAGAATTGACCGGTCCTCCGCGGTAGAGACACAATCCCAGGCGGCCGCCGGAGGTGGCGTTTCCCGGTAGGAAGCTGCTGGAAGCCCAGCTTGCGAGTCGCCATTAAGCCGGTGGAACCGTAAGCCAGCGGCGGGTTTTGGGCGTAGGCAGCCCCCGGCGCGAGCGTAATCCAGCGAGGCGCATACTTGAGATCCTAATTCGATCAATCCAGCAATAGTGGAAGGGATCCAGAATCAGGAACACCGTGCAATAACGCAGTTCTGCGTCCGGCGGCATCTGAGAAGATATTCACATTTCATCGCGTTCCCCGGAAGCCACCACTCAGGAGGGAGTCGAGCAGCCCGCCGCACGAAATTCACGCGAACAATTACGACAAAAGAGCTGGTTGCCTTACATAGGAATAGATTTGATCCGATGCGGATAGCTGCGTTTTCCGGCACCCAGGATCTTGGAAGGCGAGCCGCTTAAGGCTTGGAAGAACGCATGAGCACCGATGCGAGTATCACTCCCCTTGCGGATCAAAAAGAGTCCACAAACCAATCGGCTGAGGTAAACGCTCCATCCAAGGCGGAACCGAAATTGTCCTGTATATTTTTTTGGCGTTCGGGGCCGGTACCAGGAAGTGTCGCCCTTAGTCCTCCATGTGGGCATCAGAGTTGTACGGGAATGAAAGTAGAGAGGAGATTTGGAGGCGGTCCCCATCGAAGCGGGCAGGTATTGGAGGTCTGTAGCGGCGTATCCTCTCTCCACGGCCAGCAGCGCCCGCTGGGGCGGCGTTTGCGCGGGTTGAGGAAGGGCGGCGCAGGGAGGGCGGGAATCGGTCAGGAGAGTGAGGGCACCAGCGCCCGCGCCGCTGATGTCGTTTACCGGTGAGGAACAGGTCTTTGGGAAAGGTGGCGAATCTCTGGCCGAGTAGCAGGACCCAGCAAGCGTGATATTAAGCCCCTCTGGCGTTGGCTGTACCAGTGACAAGCGTAGACTCCAACTTGGGGGCATCTTGTGGCTTAGCTGCTTCTTCGAAAAAGCTCGCTTTTCCAAGGCGGCTGAAGTCTCTTTCAAGCGAGGTCAAAGAAGAGCATCACTGTAGTGCTGCATGCAAAGCTGCTTTCTCTGGTTCCAATTTGGCCAGTTCGTCCTCGGTTGGAATGGCTGCGGAAGTTCGGGTTCACTGAAATGCATACCGTCATGGCCTTAACACTTTTGCGTTGATGGCTACTGGTCAGTTTCCCGCCAGTTCCTCCAATCCATAAAGGGAAAGCTTCGGAGCCACTAACTTTAGGAGCTACCCGCACCTTCCACAGATTCAGGAATATTCAACCTCTCCATGCAGAGACCACCCGGAGTAAACCGCTGCACTGGGGAAGATACGGATGAACTGGGATTCTCTGCCACAATGTAAGGAATTCCATAGAAGCAGAAATAAAAGGCTTTTTAGGTGTAAAAGGCCTTGGTTTATTCAGACATCCTAGAAAGCTCACATTACCACGGCGATGGCAGGAATAAGAGTCTCCCGTATGAAGCACAGGTTATGCCAACTCTGTCCATCCCATCCCCTTCAGTTCCCATGGGACAGACGAGGAGTCCTCATCTCTCTCTAAGCAGAGATAAGAGTCTCCGCCAGAAGTCTCCGCCCGCCAGATGCTGGCCCATAAAGCAGTGCTGGAATTCAGTCAAGGCCAGGCGGCTGTCCTGAACATCAACACCACTGAATCCTTTACACACAGCCCACCTGGGAGAGCCATGGCTTTGAGAACTTCCCGGAGCCCCAGAGAGGAGAGAAGCTGCCTGTTAGAGATCCAGAACCACTCCTTCCCTCATTCCACCACCTTTTGTAAGAAGAGGATGTGCAGGCTGGCCAGTGGGTGAGTAGTGGGCGAGGGGAAGAAGCGGCTGTGGGGGGGGGAGGCAGGCAGAAGTGGGGGCCTCCAGGGGGAAAGAGGAGGGGCGTGGGGTGATTTTCCACCCTCCACGTGACCAAATGGTGGCCGCCCAGGATCATATGACCCCATATGTACCCGTGGACAGTACGTCCCTACATCCTCCTCAGGGACATGCATCTGTTCCCGTCTATCACTGTCTTCCGCATGTGGGTGAAAACCTTTATTTTTTTTGTTCTGCCTGGCATTTCCTCAACGATCCCGCATTACCGATTTATGTTTTAATTTGTTTTTCAAAGATTCATGTATGTATTTTAGCTCTGATTTTACTTGTTTTTAAAATGTATTTTTATTATGCCATGATAAGGCAAAAGGATGGAATATAAATATTGTAAATAAACAAATGCATAAATTGTCAAGAAAGCTTATTTCTGTTACTCCAAGAGTTAGCAGTCTATGCTTACGGTGTGAACATAAGTCAGTGTAACTGAATAGTATTAGTTAAGAATGGGAGTCTTTCATGACCTCATCAATTTTCAGTATTTTCTACCCCAATCCTTTCCATCAAAATCATTTCAAAAGCTAGAAAACAGATTGATTCACCATTGACCATTACCCAAACTGTTTTCCAGGGCATGGGAGGAAGGGAGGAAAAATAAGGGAATTCTTGTCTTATGTTTCTTTGAACCCTGTTGTCTATCTATATGTATTTACTTTGCATGGCCTATGGCTGAACCATGGAAATTAAAAAACAAACTGCTATTCAGCAAGTCATGTCAAAGGTGACTGCCATGCCAAACAGTTGACTGTGGGACAAACGGTCACTCTGATTAGAAGGTCCCTTCTGCAGTGATGCTGTCTCCACAGTTACATACCTGTCTGCAGAAGCCTTTAGTTTATCTTGTCTATGTGGGAAGTCCTAGGCAAAGCCATCAATCTGATAGATGAGAGGGATGTTCCCTTGACACCTAAACAAAGGCGATCGAGCTACAAGAAAGAACTGTAGCTCTGTGCTGAACAAAGTTCTTTTGAACTGCATGATGTTCACACGCAAAGTGTCAGAACAGTCACCATGTTCACATACGGGTTTTGTGCTGTGAGAAATGAAAGATGTCTCATGAATGAACCAAACAGGTTTTATTACTCGCTGGTATGATTTCGTGTAATATGACATCTTCTTTGGAAACATTTTACTTACCTTGGGGGCCAAAATACAAAATACATGTGGCACAAGTCAGGTCATGGGTGCCTGACCCAACATGTAGTCACTCACATGAGGGAAATGCATGTTCTCAAAGTGTTCCATTGCACTGTTTGGCTTGGAAGCAGTACAAGATTGGAGGAGGGGCTTAGGCTTCCTTTCTGCATTGTTGTGGCCAGCAGAAATGGCCATGAAAGAGTCTGTTTGCCCCTTCCTTGGACTCCATGTGTCAGAAAGGAGCAGAAAATCTTCCCATGATGCCATTTCAGTTGCAAAAATAGCATGAGTGGGAAGCTTGAAGCCTTTCCTCCACTTTGCAGCAATCCCAAGCTGAACAGAGCAAAGGAACACGTTAAAAGTTAGTTTCCCCAATCAAACATGTATTTCAAGACGGGTTGGGCACCATGGCCCAACTCAGGTCAAACATGTTGTGTATTTTGGCCCTTATGTATACATAGTACAGTACAATAAATCAGAGCTGCAGCAGCCATAGTGAAGTGCCGGAATAAAGGCGTCACTCAAAATTTGGGGATGTCATTTCTAGGCACCAAAGAAAACACTTTGGGAATTTGCTAGAACTGCACCCTTGCTTTGCTAGAACTGCACTGCGTTGGCGATATCTCACACATTTCAAAGAAGCAGCTATATAGGTCATTTATTTATTTATTTATTTATTTATTTATTTATTTGTTTGTTTGCTTGTTTGTTTGTTTGTTTGTTTGTTTAATGTTTGGACTTTTATACCGCCCCATCCCCTAAGTGATTAGTTCAATTTGTTTCTGTATTTTGAAGAACAGGGATAAGTGTGTATCTTCCTAGTGATAAGGTATCCCCAATGTGAGTTCTCTCCTTCTGCATGACACCCAGAATAAAAACCAGTGCATTTCACTCATGCAGGCATCCTTTATTACATTTTCATATAACATAAAATGTACGTTCGCAGAGAGCTGTCATCATATTTAGCTTTTCAGGTACTCCCTTCAGTTAATTATATTTAAGATGCTGTCCTGCCTGGGTCCTGCCTGGGTCCAGTCTGGGTCCTGCCATATTTCTTTCTACTTAATGCTTACTGCTCAAGCAGCCCTGGGAATGTTTACCTTTCATCTCCTTCTGTACCAGTCTGCCCTTATCTGAGCTCGTAGCTGCCGAGACAAGGTGGTTGGAGCTGAGTGTTTTCATCCTAGTTCTCACTGCCTGAGAAATGTGTGTGAGTGTATGAGTGTGGGACAGAAGAAGAAGAAGAAGAAGAAGAAGAAGAAGAAGAAGAAGAAGAAGAAGAAGGAGGAGGAGGAGGAGGAGGAGGAGGAGGAGGAGGAGGAGGAGGAGGAGGAGGAGGAGGAGGAGGACGAGGAGGAGGAGGAGGAGGAGGACGAGGAGGAGGAGGAGGAGGTGGTGGTGGTGGTGGTGGTGGTGGTGGTGCTGTGTGGTTTCCGGGCTGTATGGCCGTATTCTAGCAGCATTCTCTCTTGACTTTTCGCCTGCATTGTTACTCACATGCTACAATTCATTGTTACTGACTTGTCAGGCCACTCCTATTCAGATGCCCTCACATATTGACCTTTACACACAGGTATATATTCTCCACTTGCCTTCCTTTCTTACTATCAGATCCTCTGAAGATGCCAGCCACAGATGCAGGCGAAATGTCAAGAGAGAATGCTGCTAGAACACGGTCATACAGCCCGGAAACCACACAGCACCCCAGTGATTCCGGCCGTGAAAGCCTTCGACAATACAGAAGAAGAAGAGTTGGATTTATACCCCCCCCCCTTTCTCTCCTGTAAGGAGACTCAGAGAGGCTTACAAACTCCTTTCCCTCCCCCCCCCCTCACAACAAACACCCTGTGAGGTAGGTGGGGCTGAGAGAGCTCAGAAGAACTGTGGCTAGCCCAAGGTCACCCAGCTGGCATGTGTTGGCATGCACAGGCTAATCTGAATTCCCCAGATAAGCCTCCACTGCTCAAGCAGCAGAGCGGGGAATCAAACCTGGTTCCTCCAGATTAGAATGCACCTGCTCTTAACCACTACGCCACTGCTGCTCCCACAGTATTTCCCGCCGCAGAGAAGGAAAGGACGGCGGCATCTGTGGGCCTGGCGTATCTGGCTAGGGGATATAATGCTTTGCCTGTTCTAATGTACTCAGTTCTGACAATATACGGTAAGTCAACAGCTTTTCTATGCTTGCCATCAATAAATGAGAGTTCTGCTTTCATAGTACTGATTCCTTTATTGACCAAATCTGGGGTTGTGACAATTACTACCAGAGACATTGTTATTGGCCTAAAAGTGGTGGCATATTCCATTTTTAACAAGCTAACTACGCCATATTGAACATTACCATCAATTGTTCTGTCTTGCTTCGTATGGCCCCCTCTCTGCAGCTCTTGCTGGTAGTGTTTTGTGTATTTTTAGTACTTCCCTCATACATTTTGTGACTACCATGCAGAAATGTGATGTTCTTACCAAGGATATTTTTTTAAAAACTTAAGCAACTGAGGTTCGCTATGTTTTCCATGTTCACCGAAGCGAGTTCAAGAGCACTCCTGGGTTGGGTACTTGAGTGTCCAAGGTGAAAATTAATGCAGTATGGCCAATTGAATCTTAGAGGACTGGGTTGATCCCTGATATGATTGCTGTTATTCCAAATGATCAAGAAGGATCAGGTGGTACAGCCAGATCAGCAACTGTAGCAATATACTTCCAAGCTAGCTCATTTATTTATTTTTTTCCTAGAGGTAGACTTTGCCTCACTTCCTGTTTAGCACTATAGTTGCTTGGGGAATCTGCCATCTGGATGCAGCCTTCATGGTGCCAGCACATGATATAGAGAACCAGTGTGGTGCATTGAAGGAGTGTAGGACTTGGATGTTAGCTGCCTAAATACTCAGACAGTTGTGAAGTTTACTGCACAGCCCTGGACAAGTCACCATTTCCTAGTTTAACTTAGATTGTTGTTATGTTAAAAGGCTATTCCAAGCTTCTCAAAGAAAGGTCAGGCTACAATGGTAGCAAATAAATAATATGGAGGGAGCAGATGGCTACATAACAATGTATTATCATGAATGCAAACTACAGGACACCATTAAAAAAGTATTATGCAGAAGTCAGGGCCCAAGCAAGCAGTAGGTAGCATAACAGTAAGGACATCTTTAAACATTTTTGGACACTTTCCTCTTTATTTGTAGAGCAGATACCTCATGCCCTGACAGGTACATTTTTCCTTCTCCTATCTGAATATTGCAGTGCAATGAATATTATAAAGCTCTTGTTTCCCCTTCATGTGTCCTCTGAAAAGACTGCAGATTGTTTTGAATGTGGCACTGTGATTTCTGTTAGTAAGAATTCTGTATTTCACATAATACAAAGCATTTTAGCGTTTTAGGCATGCCGGGTTTCATCACTCTGCTTGTCTTTAGCTTTGGGAACACAAATAAGTTCCAGGAGATCTATCACATGATTAAAGCAGACCAATCACCCGATGTAGAAAGAGATGTAGTTGCCAAAAGAGCAGATGTGTCCAAAGTCTGTACCAGTTAATTTCGTGACCTACTAAAATCACTCGGAGATTTATACTGCTAATTACTGACTTTGTTTGTGATTTAATCACCCTTTGCTTCACCTTTCTAAAAACGTGAGCTGACAGAACTTCCTGCAAAAATACTGTCGGGTGATAGGCAAGATAAAAGGAATATGCATTATCATTTGATAAAGTGCTTTTAAAGAAATGTTTGGAAATCAAAAAAGAAAGTTTATGTAATTCAATACAAGACTAGGTTTTTTCCAGGTAAGCATAAAATTGGGGGCCATCTTACACTTGCAAATTACAGTTATGTCCAGTAAACTTTT
Source organism: Sphaerodactylus townsendi (assembly GCF_021028975.2). NCBI lineage: Eukaryota > Metazoa > Chordata > Lepidosauria > Squamata > Sphaerodactylidae > Sphaerodactylus > Sphaerodactylus townsendi. The sequence continues at coordinate 106,752,950 of NC_059425.1, forward strand.
GGAGGGTATAACTTTTTAGAGGGGCTATCTTAATTCAAGATCACCTTCCTTTCAAGTAGACACTGTACTTACAGTGGTTCATACAATTAAAAAATGATTGGCGGCTTTTTCGTAATTAAATTTGCTAACTGTGAGCTTTGAAAACAAAAATTGAATTTTAGACAATAAATAAAACACACAGCTAAACATATTGATTTCTTGCAAGAACAGTCAGAGCTGAAAATAATGGGCACAGAAGGGCCATAATGCAACTCAGTTCGGCAGTTATCCATCTCTTTCATTTTTATCTTCTGCTCTCTCTATATATACAGAGATAGAGAGAACATGGTGTAGCGGTTAGGTTGCTGACTAGAATATGGAAAAGCCAGGTTGGAATCCTCACTCTGCCATGGAAACTTGCTGGGTGACCTTGGGTCAGTCACACACTCCCAGTTTTTACCCTGGCAACTATTTTGATGGAAGACCTCCAAGGAGTACCAGGGGTGTCACATAGAGGCAGGCAATGGCAAACCACCTATGAATGTCTTTTGCCTTGAAAATCCTATAAGTTGATTGCAACTTTACACATGCACAAGTGCACACAGTGTGAACATGCAGCCCCAGTTTGAATTATGGAGCATTATGGAGAAGGGATGTAACCCTTCAAATCCCCACTAGGCTTTGCTGGTTGAAACCAAAATCCCTGCGTTGTTGATGGCAAAATGTCCCTTAAAAATATTTTAGAGTCTTGTGAACCAGATGTGTGACACTACCCGACTGGAACGCTAGGCACCTTTTGAAGTTTGGGAGTGCTACTTCAGCAACTCATGGTGAAATCAAATGGTCTTTAATGGAACACATGAAGGATTCAACAAAACATTGGGTGCCACATCCAAACATGAAATGGCAGTTCAAGCTTCAAAGTACTCACTGGGCAGCCCAGTCCAGACCCCTCAGAAGTCACGGTCAGTGCCATTGTGGCACCAGCCTGCTGTCTCCAGAAGGCTTTTCGGCAGTGCAGGGAAGCAAAACACAAAAAACCCTCTTCCTGTTGTCAAAAAGCCCTTCCTCAATGGGCTTAATCACCCTTAATTATGCCACCAAAAGGGTAGCACAAGCCCATGCCCTGGGCAAACATGTATTCAGAGGCAAAGCCAAGATGGAAGTCAATTAAGGTCTGCTCCACGCCGGCCATGCCTCCAGAATGCCTCCACTATGCCATCAGAGCCACCAGCAGCGTAGAGACACTGACATGGCACTCTGTGCTGCATTTAGGCATTTTGGTTGACTGCAACAGCCGCCCCCCAGTGGACGGTAAGTGCCAGGTAGTGCCGGCATAGGGCTGTGCTGCCTCCCAATGGCAATTGGTTCCCCCGCCCCAGATTGGGCCATCAATCTTTCACCATGTACAAGGGAAAGCTCAGGCAGGAATAAAGAGTAAAGAAAATAATCTGACTTTCAGCAATTCTGAGCAATCCCTCTGGTTGCAATCAACCAAGAACCGTTTCTCTGCACACCTTGTTAAAACTTGAATTACACAAGAATACTATAGAATATGTAAGATCATTTCTGTCATGATGTAGTGATAAGAATTATCATTATGTGTCTGAAGAATGTTATCTTTGCAATTATATAAATCTACTCTGAAATTTCGAGCTACAAGGGCTCCACAAAATTATAAACCCTGTAATCTGCATAATTACAAGATCAAACATTTTTCTCACTCAACACATTATAATGCATCTTTTAATCTCTTACATTATTTGTGTCATATTTGAATGCTATTTTTCTTGGATGGACCAAAGAAGCAGAAACTGAGCACATGTTTTCAGCAATGTATGACTTCCATTCACATTAAGAGGAAATGCTGATTTAAGCACACCCTCAGAATTTGTTCCTAAATTCCCCCCCTCTATTGGGAAAAAGATGGTGCTTTTATAGCTTATCAGTTCTTTTGCACTAAGTTACTAACAATGGTCCAAACATAAGAGGAGTCACACACAAACAATAAAATATCAGCACTAACGAACATATTTCAAAAGCTATCATTTTCCTAATCCAGGGAAATTTGTTGTCAGGGTCTTAACTCTCTATGAAAGGAATGTTGTTTCATTTCACATCTAAGATTTCCGACAAGGCAGACAATGACATTTCTGAATAGCAAGAGCTTTGGTTTGTTTCTTTTTTATAAACTCACAAACATGGTCAGACATAGCTTTCCTTTCAGCCAATTAAGCTGTTTTAAAGCAAACTGGTCAAACAGTGACATCATAGTGGGGGGCCATGGAATCAATTGGATGATATAGAAGGCAGAACATTTAAATGGTGACTTCTCTCATTGTTTCCCCTGTCTGAATCTTTTCTCCTTGGCCAATGCTGCCCGAGTGACCCTATACAATCGGGACAATTCAGAGCCACTGACCTTAAGAGATGCCATTAAGGAGGCAACTGCAGAATAAAATTTCATGGTTGGGAGTCAACGTACTGTCTCCTTCCAAGTCTTGATGTTGACAATATTTAAACTGTACGCCTTCTTCCCATCATTATCCTAGTCTTCAACAAAAGTAAACATAGCAGACAACAGAGAAGATTGTACATTTCTTTAATAGTTACACCTGTACATGTTTTTGATGGTAAACCACAGTAAGACAATTTCATAACACACTGTTGTTGCTTTTTGTGCAATGACAATGAATAATTGCAAGTGGTGATTTTCAGTTTACTAATGCAGATTATGGACTTTTTTCCTCCCGCATATATTTCATATGACATCCATTGTCTTCTCCAGCTGCTGGATATAAAATTGGTGAGTTTCAGCATCTGTCTAATGACCATACAGTTTCCCATGTGCAAAGAATAGGCAAATTCAAAACATTCTGTTAATAATTGGGGACACTGGGGGAAATGTTCTCTTTGCCATTTTTTTTAATGAGGACATCAAAACTTGTGTTTAACCAGCCAGCAGATACAAAATAGAACCTTGGGAAACTTAAGAATGTGGCAATTACTATTCTGGCATCATCACAGAAAAATATAGCCTATGTAACACTTTCTCTAAATAGTCCATGTGAGTTATGATATTTATCTATATTTAGATTTCAAAAAATAAATAGCTTTCCTTAGCCTGCAGTGCAATCCTAAAGAAAGTTACTCCAGTCATTTCAGTGGGCATAGATTGGAATAACTCTGCATAGGACTGTGTTGTTAGTCTCATGTTACTATGATACCCTACATTTTGCCATAAAAATCCTAGTGCAACAGACTTTAAGGACAGCAGCTTGGAGATATAACTTGGAGTATAACTAAACGAATCAGAGAATGTTTTTTCCTTGTCAATATGGCAGAAAATCAGTACAACATTTACCTCCTCTTTGGGAGATTATTTTTAACAACACTGGATAATCAAGGGAGAGGGGAGCAACATTTCTGCCAATAGTCTATTGATCCATTTCTCAATGCATAAACTATGACTGGTAGGCAGAGACATAATCTGTAAGAGGTTGCTTCCTTTTTTTAGAATGGGGTTTCATTTTTTTCATTGTGTTTTTACTGTCATGATTTTAATGTTTCATGTTTTATTGTTACCAGCCCTAAGACTGAAGTAAAGGGCGGGTAATAGAAACTCAAAAGTTTCTTGTTTCTCAAAGCCCACGTATGTTTCAGATATACTTTAAGACGCTCTTTTTAATAACAAAGAACCATTTAAGGCCAAGTATAAATATCTGGAACTTAGGGCTGGATCACAGCTGTCTCAGGAATAGGCAAGAAACTCACAGTTGGCACATTCTCACAGGTCTACTTGATACTATTCATAGGGTACCTGGATGAGGCTGAGTCGGTATGGACTTTGAAATCATCCAACACAATCAAGTTTGGGTGTCGCAATGTCCACCCAGAAATGAACTCCAGTAGCCGCAACAGGCTGTCTGCTGGTGCACTAGGCGACCAGAACACCAACAAGACAGCCAGCCTCTCAGAGTGATCCCAATGGAGGCCCAAACACTTCATGCCAGTGATAGTCGGGACAGGGGATGTTCTAAAGGAGATAGAATCCCAAATGAGCATCGCCACGCCACCCCTCCCCCCTCAGCCCTGTGTCCAAGGCTGCTGGATTACCACAGAACTGTCTGGGGCGAGGTTATTGAGGGAGACCAGCTCTCCCTCCCTCACCCAGATTTCTGTGACACATGCGAGGTCGACAGTCTGTTCCCTAAGATAGTCAGTTTGCCACACTGATATAAATATCATATCTTGCAGCCATGTTGCAGTTGATACAACATTTTGAAGAATGCTTGGATCATTATTGTGAGTGGATCACCTGTTAAGTAGACAGATGGGGAATGCATACCTCAGCAGAGATAAAGAGCACAGGAAAAGACCTGCTTGATGAGACCGATTTTTAAAATTTATGTATATCTGACTTGTGTCTCCATCAGAATTTCTAAATGGTTTATAACATTTTTTCCCCATCAAGGCCTGGCAGCATATTTAGATACTATTGCTCAATGGTTTCCTTTTGAATGATCTCTTGGATTTCAAAGTGGGAGGCACTGTGCTCCAGTGGTTAAATGCCTGCTTGGAAGACAGGTTCTTCTGCATGGTGGAAAATATGAGACTTTTACTCTGACCATTTGCAATTATGCCATGATGTACCACAGGGCGCTGTTTCATCCCCTTTACATTTTATAATGCTCATGTACCCATTATCTGAGATTATCAGGGATCTGGAGGAAGGTGACATTATTATTAATGTATTTAAAAGATTTGCATCCATAGGTAATGAGGTTGCCAAGGAAAGAGAAAGTAGTTAGCAATAAGCCGAGTAAAAACCATACAATAAAACATTAGCTGACAGTGATTTATAATCACCAGTCACACCAGAAATAACATCTAGTATGGGATGAAGGGAGGAAGTAAAACATAAATAAGCAAAACTAATCAGCGTGATACAAATAAACTATCCAACTTTATCTTCATACTCATTTTGTGACATAGTAGGAATCAACACACTGTCCGCTATACCACGGCACACTGGCATTGGCTCTTCAGAAATCTGGGCAGGAGCAAAAACCATGCCACTTGTTCTTTGAACCCAAAGAGGCTTTAGTCTCAAACACCATCCATTGCTACCATATGGAAATGGAGAGCAGCTTGCAATACAGCATGAGAGAGTTTGCTGTTCTAAAGGGAAATAGCCAAAAATACCACTAGAGTAGCGTGACCCTTTTGTGCTTAACAAGATCTTTGAATACCTCAGGTCTGAATGACCATTTTTGACATTAATTTGTCTCAGGTCTAATGATATCTTTTCAGCAGCAGTTTAATGACATCTGTTCAATGCCAGCCTGCTAAATGGAATACCAAATTTCAAAAGGTCATTCACAAACATTCTTTTTTAATGTTGCCCGTTTTCTGAAAAGCAGTATTGGGGAGTGGCAACAAAGGCTGCTGTCTCTGTTACTTGAGACTATAGATTGATTAAGAGCATTAAAAGTGCTAGGATAGAGGCAATTCTGCTATTGGTGTATGCCCATTTCTTTAGCTTGTCAATCATTTTTGATTAAACAACTATAACAGATTTAAATACTACAAAAACTTGCTTACCAGAAATGATTCTGAGATAAAAGCACACACCACAGGAAATGATGACCACTTTCTCATTCTACTTCCCAGTAGTTGGGGGAAAAATATATATAATATATAAAAATATATATAATATATATAAAAATATATATAGTTGGAAAAGAGCTGATACTGCAATTCATCATTTTGTGAGGTTTTGTTTTTCTGTGTCTATTACTATTTTCTGGCTACTTGCTACTGTTCCTGTGTAGACGCATGTTAAACATGATGACTTGCTGTATAGAAGCCATGTGCTGTCATAATGTAACATCATTAAACAAAGTGTTTAGAGCAGTTTTCAGCTGAGCCAGAACATGAACAACAAAACCCGCCAATTACAGTGTCATTTTCTGTAGTTGTTAAGGTTTCAAATGTCTCCAACTTTCTCTGGTAGGCCATATTGAGCATGTCAGAGTGAACATCTGAGATAACGATTTGCTAGGCAATGTGCAATTCTCACTCCCCCCTTTTTTAATATCAGAGAAGAAAGAGTTCTTTATAATAATTTGGCTCAAATGTCTACACACATTGCTCCAGCGTCTGTAGCAGCATGTGTTTCTAGGATTGTTCTGGAAGAGAAAATGCAGAAACAGCAGGGAGCAGAAGATAAACAGGCAATTCGTGACTCATTAAAACCAGCATTGGTAGCCAACATTGTGGAGTGTGTGAAGGCCCCAGATCCAGCTCGCCTATAAACTTTTCTTTACCAGCTGGACTTAGCATCTGTCAGAGTTTGGAAGGAGAGATAATCTGGTACAAATGATTTCAGTGTGTCGCATTTATTAACCTGCCACCTTACATAACACTGCTGCTGATTGGGAACTCGGGGAACTGTTTGAACAATGACACAGCTTATTGTTGCAATGTTATGACTTTGCTGCTAAAGATGCCTTTTGAAAAAAAATTCAACAAAGACAACGGGGAAATTATACTGAAACTAACTTGAATAGCAGCAGTGCTGAGAAAGGGATGAGCCAGGATTTTTTTCCAAGAGGATTATTTCATTCTGTGTGTGTGTGTGTGTTTTAATTTCACATCAACAAATAGATGGGAAAAAATTTAAAAGCGAGCAGTCACATTACACATTAGACAAACTCATAAACAAAACAAATACCACACTGAGAACTCTCATTCTCAATTCTACCATCTCCCACTGTTCCTCATATTTGATGTACTCTGATAGGCAAATGCTCCAATTCAGACTGCAAAAACTACAATCCTAAACATACTTATTTGTGCCTTACTTCTGAGTAAACATGCACTGGAATGAGCTATAAACATAGGTCATTTCTGAACGGTCCAAATATTCCGGGTTGAGCAAAGGAAATATCCCGGTTTGGCCAAGAAGTTTGCACGGTTCCCAGTCCGAAAGCGGGTTTGCCCCCCAATATTTCCATCATCCTGGGATTTTCAAAACTCCTGGGTTGAACCCACTACCGTGCAAACACCATGGGAGCAGAAACAGTTTATTTTTCCCACCCAGCCGCCTGATCTCCCTGCCCCACTGCCTGCCCCCTGATTCCCGAAACTGACATCACTTTGCTGAGCCACCGACCCTTGCAGCCTGTCCTTCCCAAAACATTCCCCCAAGCACATTTTCCGCTCATGGTATCTACTGTGTTAATCAAGTGTCTCAAAAGGTCCTCATTTTCTTTTCTGGACATGGTTGCTCGGAGCGCATAGTTAGAGAAATGTGCACTTTGGGGGGAATGTTAGTGGGCATATTACGGGGGAGGGGTGTATCTCATTTCTCACAAAAATACGAGAATGTGAGTGGGAATGTGATGTGATGCTGTTCCCCATTGCTTTTTGCTGCCGTTTGCCATGTTGAGGCCTGCGCCGGGCCCTATCCAGAACTGGAAAAAAGGGGGGGGTCGACCAATCAAAAGCGTGGGGACACCAAGGATGTTTAAGTATGCATGGATACAGTTGTGGTCCCCTTCTAATTGTGGTTCCTAATAAAGTTAGAAGTACTACAGAAGTATATATTACACATAGTCCTATTCTTATGGCCTTTGTTCCAGATTACAAAACAGAAAACTCCACAGAAAAGTAATGAAATAAACATCAATATTGACTTTGCCACCAAACACAGGCTTTGTAGAGATTGTGTGATAGAGAAAATTGCAAAGCACTGCCTATCTGTTCTGGTTCCAGATCGGCTGCCAGCAATTTTGAATTAATGGGTATGTTTATTCGTTATTACAAAATGTGCACATATTAACTTATAAAATATGGATAAGATGCTTCGGGAAGCAAAATACAGAGTTGCCATTTTAAAATAAAGAAAAACTGCAGAGACTTTGGGAAGCAGGGAAGGGAGGAGGCAAGCAACAGAATACCTCACATTTCATAATGGTTAGCCCATTATTTGTAGTTTTGAAACTTTATTGGTCCCTGATCAAATCTTTTCTGAGTATAAAAACATTAACATATGGTTTAACGCAGCACAGGGCTGGAAAGTCCATATCCCAAATGTGCATTGTATGCAGGGTGACATTCACACTAAATATCATCCCACAGGGTCTGTACTCCATTTTACCTGGGATTGGAGAGCCATGAAATCTCTGAAAAAGTTGTTCATGAGTCTGAACCAAATGGTGCACAGTGTACTGAGATAGTAACAGTGTATGCTTCTGCCAAAGGTTGTGGCTCAAATGTCTCTCTAAGTAACATTAAAAATCTGCTGCTTCATGCCTATGAATTTCAATATTTATAGTGTTCAATAAAATGGTCCACTGTCAGAGAGAGATGTGCCACTGTGCACTCTCTGAGCAGATGGGCTGCAATATGGCACATTTACATGGACCAGCTGTGGAGTGCAGAAATGAATGCTGGTCATAGGCAAGGTACAGCCGCCACATCTGGAATGCTAACAGACTGGTCTCTGTATCCATTGCAAACTTTCCTGCGGCAGGATGCGCTCTGATTTAAAGCTGTTCACCAGTGTACCTTAAACTGCATCAAGAGTCCTCATTAACACAAGAGACTACAGTGAGGTTTAGGGCCTGGAACTTCTCTGTTGGGCATCTGTTAGAACACAAGAATGGTACTCTGTAGCCTATTGTAGAAGCACCCTAGGGAGAAATTCTTCCATGTACAATGCTGCATTCGAAATTTAACTTCTCTTTTGCTTTTCTCCATATATTATGATGAATTTAACATGGCCCATAATAACAGACAACTAATAAGTTGAGATTTTTAAAAAAGATGCTGGAAACGCAATGTGTCCACCACATTAATATAATAAATGTTTTCCACCAAATATTATGTATCTTATCATGAAAAATCTAATGCTTCCAGGGTCATTCTATACATTATGCTGAGGCAAATTTGGGGTTGCCCCACATTGTACAATCAACAACTCTCTGATGAATGTGCTTTTGTGATATGCCTATCCACATATTCATTACATTCATGGTTTATATTTGTTAATGTAATATAATTAAATAATTTTAGGCAAACCTTTACAATGTAACATGTGAAATGGCCTGCAATTGTCATTTTTTTTCCCTATTAAGTGGGCTTGAATGTCATTTGAACTTCGAACATTTTATGCTGATACTGCAGTATAAAATTAATTGAGCCACTCATTTTGCTGTCTTCAGGAGCTAAAATGTTTTTTTCATTACAATGTGCAATGAAATTTTATTCATTCAGGTTTTCTAGGAAAGCTCCACATTGTTTTTACTATGTATGTTTTTAATTTGTTAGCTGCCTTGGTGATCTTCATGAGGGCAGAAAGAAGGGGTATGACATTTGTAAAATAAATAGCTCTCCAAATTTGAATGTGCAGTTGCCTATTTTGTCTATTTTTACCTATTTTTACCTATTTGCTTTGAAAAGACAGCAGAGCACGAATGCTCAAGCAGCCATTGAGAAACTCAGTGGGATCTCAGCATATAATGTTTCTGGGTTCCAAAATAGAGATTAAAAGAATAAATAGTTCAAAGATCCAAGGAACAACCCTAACAGATTCATACAAACACTCTCAACTAACTGGACTGCCTACTTGAATATGTGACCTTAGGGAAGGTCTTCAAATTAACACACTATATCTAATATAAGGGAATATCATGGAGGTAAAATTTCCATCATAACACTGCAGACGAATGATTAACTTTCTGTAGGCCACATCAATTTCTAACCAGCGCTTCTTCTATTCTTTGAAATGTTGTCACACAAGCCCTTTAATGGCATTGGGTTTAGGTATGTGCAGGACATCTCCTGCTGCATTCTGCTGGTAAGAGCTCAGCTACTCTGAGCAAATCCTCAGCCCTTTCCGCACGGGCCAAATACGGCGCCCTGGGGATGGCAAAAATGCAATCCTTGCAGTTTTATTATCAACTCCTTTTCTAATTATCCCCAGCATAGAGTTTGCCTTTTTCACAGCTGCCATGCATTGAGTTGACATTCCCATGGAACTATCAACTAAGACGCCCAAATCCCTTTCCTGGTTTGTGACTGATAGCACTGACCCCTGTAGCGTGTATGGCTCATTCCGCACATGCAGAATAATGCACTTTCAAACTGCTTTCAATGCTCTTTAAAGATGTGCGGAATGGCAAAATCCACTTGCAAACAGTTGTGAAAGTGGTTTGAAAACGCATTATTTTGCGTGTGCGGAAGGGGCCTATGTGAAGTTTGGATTTTTTGCCCCTGTGTGTATCACTTTACATTTTGCTACATTGACCTATATACAGTTTACCACAGATTTTCCCAGCTATCGGACCCTCAGCCTTGGCAACATTTTCTGTAAAGTCATTCCAGATACTTCAATTCCTCCTATCATATCTCTCATCTCTTCAATTGTATTTATTCCACATACAGAGTGGAAAGCTGCAGTACTGCGGTCCAAGCTCTGCTCACAACCTGAGTTTGATGCTGATGGAAGTCAGTTTCAGATAGCCAGATTAAAGCTGGCTCAACCTTCCATTCTTCTGACATCAGTAAAATGAGTACCTTGATGGCTGGAGGTAAACTACAGACAACTGGGTAAGTCAGTGGCAAACCATTCTGTGAACATTGTCTGTCTAGTAAATATCATAATATGATCTACCTTATGGGTCAGTAGTGGCCCACTGCTTGCACAGGGGACTGCCTACCTTTACATGGTTCCAATATTTGCAGATCAGAAGTTTGATTCAAATGACGCAACTTCAAGCAAATATTTCTCAACCATTAAACAAATTTTAAGTAATTATTGCATCCATAGATTAGGCAAAGGGTTTTATAGCAAGAATATATGAGAGATTAATGGGCTCAGAAACTAAGATCTCAAGATACACAAATAATTGTAACAGATTTATCTATGAACATTATGGATGAGAGTTATTCTAAAATATATATATAGATCACAAAATTATCAGTGAATTTGTATGTTAGAGAAAAAATAAAAATGACATACAGATGGTATTATATCCATTCTAGATTAGTTAACATTTCATCTATATTAACTACATGCTAGAGATCCAATAAACAAGAGAAACTTTATATCACGTGTGATGGTTATATACACAAGCCTTTCTGGACAAATATTTTTCAGAGTTTCACAGAAATAGCAGGTAGCAGAACTCTTTGTGATGAAGAATTGCTTTATTGGGATATTTTCCCAAAGGGGAAGATGTTGATTAAAAATATATTAATTTAATCTAGAATATTAGTTGTACAATTACAAGACAGAGACAACACTACCATCAACTGTACAATGGTTTCATATTGCTTGATGTGTAATTAAATAAATGAATGTGAACAGTCTTCTCTGGGAAGAATAGGCCTTTGCAAGGTTTATTAGTGTTGGGGCATATTTATTGTGTTCTGAAATGTGTTGCCCTACCCTTTATACCCTGCCTTATTGAAATATAGATTCAATATGATTTTCCTGTAACATGTACTGACAAATGCCAGCAACCATGTGTATGTAGCAGAATGTCCAAACCAAGTGAAAAATGCCTGTTAGCAAAATTAAACCACTGAATGAGTTATTCCAGTTAGCAGAGATTGGAAGCCTCATGGACATGTATCTTGATTACCATGGACATGTATCTTGATTACCACACCCTGCCAAGGTTGCTGTAGTACAAAGGACCTAGGAAACCCCTCACCACAAGACCTTGCATTTTATTATCTTTAGCAAACCCCCACCTCTCCTGACAACGAACGCCTCAGCCAAATCTACATGACACACCTGGACAGAGACTCTTAAAAAGGAACTCTGCCTAAGCCATTCAAGGCTACCCCTGATCCAATCACAAGACAATTGGCTCTATTATCCTGACATTTAGAAAACAATAGATGAGCTATTAATCTGCTCAACCCATCGATACCAGCATGGAAAACCAGGAACTCCAGGAAGAGAGCTCCTTGCTCCCTCCTCAAACTATGCTAAGGGGTATAAAAGTAAAGTGCACCCCAAGTTCCAATCTCGCAGGCTCGCAAGCTCGCTTGCACTCTCTCTCTCTAGAGCTCTAGCTCTAGGGCTAACTGGATAGCTAGCTAGCTTCTAGCAAGTTCACTGGCTCGTTCCAGCTCTTTGCTAGCCTGAACCGCTCTTGTGTCCAGTTGGTTTTGAGTCACAATATATCGTCCTTCACTTGGATTCATATGCTGGTCATATGAATCCTTGCCTTCTTCAAGAACTTCTCATCTGAACCTAAGTAATGTATAAGTCCCCACTACCCCCCTCCTAAACTTTCATCCAAACCTATCCCCCACCCCCAACCCCGCTTATATCTCTCAGGAACTGTGTGCATGCTTCTCTATGTCTCATTGTATGAATGTTTTTACCAAAAACCTATAAAATATTTAATTATAATTTGGTCTCCGTGTAATCTCTGTAGAACGTTTCAAGCCATATTTCTGGTATAGTTGTTGAAAAGATTCCCCCTCCCCCAGCCTACCTCTCGCTGCCAAGCTGAGTTATTCCCCATCACTAATTCTAAAACATTTTAACTGTTAAGCTAGTGTAACAAATGTATGCAAACCAAATCAATGTATAAGAGACAAAATCTGATAATGTAAATGATTAGTCGTGTACAATATTAGATGAACACATTAATTTCATTGCTTGACAATTGCATGTGGATGATGATATAGTTATAAATATAATTTAAAAATTAAAAGCCTACACAGCAGTTGATTTATTCAGTTTTAAAATCTATATGCTTCTTCTCCAGATGGCTCACAAAGTAAAAACAAATAAAATCACCAAGTAATTCTTCCCTTCTCAATTGAAAAGGAGCTTATTTCTCATTAGCTTATGAAAGCTTCCCAAGTGCTGGATACAACATCTGATGTGATGCAGAGAAGCTGCTATTTTAAAACTTAAAATGTCCAACATTCATATGTTTAGAAACCAGAGTCCTTATTTCCACAGCCTTTCATTTTAATTTCTCATAAAATACAGAGGATTGTGAACAAATTCATTTCTAGAATTCCACATTCCACAATGTCTTCAGAAGATTTATCTATATGATATGTTGTTCTCCATCTACATAATATGTTGTTTTCCATCTGATTCAGATCATGCAACAAAAAGAGAGTTAATAATATTAATGTCTAAAGGCATGGAACGATCATACAATTTTCTCAACTCTTCTCTAGCATTCCTCAGATATGACACAGGCATTCTTCAGCATCACAAATAAAAACTAATGGCTTGTCCATCAGACAAATAGTGTTCCACTTCAAAGGTGTCTGGCCTGACATGTGCTTGTCATGGATGACCGAACACACAAGTTTTCCCATCTTGGAGGGAGTACTTTAAGAACATTGCTTCTGACAAGAAACATGTCTATTTACAATCTGCTAAGAACATTTGTATTTGCGCTGGGAACAGTGTCCTTTGAAAATATTTTCGTACACAATTTGTCTCAAGGCACAGTTTGTTTGCTGCTGAGTCTATATGCTTGGTAAAAATAAACTGAGAATTATCCTAGTGAATAATGCAACACTGGTTTTTGAGCTGACATGTATAACTTCATTTATCTGCCATTATTTGTGAGTGAAAAAGTGTGGAACACAACCATAAGGATTTTATCCTAATTTTACATTAATACAGTCAAAGAAGAAGAAAACAAAACTGGGAACAGTTATTATAAAATATAATAGGTGCCTCTCTCACTTGCAGTTACTAAGTATAGAGCAGATCAAATACTTTTATTATAATGAAATCCATTTCTCTTCTAGTAACATTTGGTATTATTTACAGTTGGAACTGCAGCCATTTCTGGATCAATGATATGCTAAACCTGTATGACACATAGACCTCCAAACAAATGTGTGACTGGCATTTCATTACAGAAAGCCAGTGTGCCATAGTAGTTAGTTTGCTGGAACAGAGCCAGGAAATCTAGACAGACAGTTGAACTCTAAAAATCGTAGGTGCACATTTAAGAAACATAATGAAGTCCATTAAACAGCTGATGCCAAGAATGCTGGCACAATACGCCTCTCCCTAACTAAGGATGGCAAGAGAGCTGCTGTTTTTTGCAACAATATGATCGTCAGCATCACATCCCATTCTGTGATTTGTAATGACCAGTTTGGTAAGTTTGATTGTTCAGTGAAGTACCTGCTCCCTGTTCTTTCCCTATCTTCTTTCCTTTGTGATGCACAGACATGAAAAATGCAAACATGGTCATGAATACTGTATATTTATACTATGAACCCATCCTTACTATTTAGGTACCTTTTGGGTTAAAAGACCTAGGCTGTTTCCGCATGGACAGAAAACAGCACCCTGGGGACGGTAAAAACACCATCCCTGGGGCGCTGTTCACACAGCTGGTGCTGCTGCATCGCAGCAGCGCTGTGCTCACCCCCCTCAAGTGGTGCAAAAATGCTGCTTTCAAAACTCACTCAATGAGCGAGTTTTTAAAAAAGCAGCGTTTTCTACCCTCTGCCATATGAACAGCAGAGGGTGAAAGGCGGGTTTTTCCCCACACCGCTTTCCCCCCCCTCTTACATCCTCTCGGCTGCCGTCCCTGTAGAGAAGCCAGGGGACACACCTCCTGGCCTCCATCCCTACAGGCGTCACCATGGCTACGGGGGCGTGTCCCCTGGCCTCTCTACAGCGACGGCAGCCAAGAGGAGGTAAGAGAAGGAAAAAAGCAGCGTGCCCCATGCGAAGGCGGCCCCGCAGGCTGCTGGGGCACTGAGGCCGTTTGCAGAATGGCGTGCAAATGGCCCCAGGGGGTTCACTGACTGCAATTATGTTGGTGCACCCATGCTTACTTGCCTATGCAGAAACAGCTCTAGTTTTTTACATAATACTGTACTTAAATCTTTATGGTTAGAGGATTGGCCAAGTTTAAGTGGGGAATATTGACATGGATTACATTTTGGACTCTAGCATTTTTGAAAACTCTAGACGTATGGACTTGGAAAGGATTATACTGTAAAGGGACTCTTCTCATATACATTTTCATCACTTGGTGATTTAGGTCAGGAAATGTTGTGATAAAACAATGAGGAGGTAAAATGCACAGTGCAACTTCAAACTATAGGTGGGAAGTTGCTTTTTTAAACAATATTATAGTACATTAAAAGTAGAAAGCCCAAAAGTAGAAAGCTAGAACAGCAAGAATAAACTAGGATATTTATTCCTGATGTGACTGGTTTTTATTGGTAGTGAGGATTTTTACATGGCAGTACTAAAAATGCTATTTCCCACTTGCAACCTGTACACTCCAGATTACTACCTTAGAATTCAACCATCTCATTCTGCTGAATCTGTAGATGAGATGTTTTTCACTAGACGAATATTAGGTTATGTGAATTAATGAGCCATAACATAACATTACCCAAACAGGACTGTCATATCATCTGATGTTAACTCAAATGCAATACTTTCCAGTTGAGACATTGGCAGACAGATGCCACATGTTGTATAATTATGTAGTGAAAGATCATGAGATTGTGTGTGAAAAAGTCTTTAGTTCCACCACTCACTACTCCCCAGTTCTCATACCACAGATTTGAGATAAAATTTACTTCACTGCCTAACATTGAAATCTTTCAGGCTTCCCAATTCATAGGTCATTCCTTGTGATCAAAATGAGCCTGCCTCCTATGTGCCTGCCCAAGGCAAGCAATGCAGTCAGATATGCATATAAACTTAGGGCAGTCTTTGGATTTATCTTGGAGATAGAAATGAATAATATATACACTATGATAAACACTCACTAGGGAAATGTAAACCAGCAATGACTTGTGAGGCTAAATTCTTCCTAATATCTATCATGCTACCTTCTTACTGACCTGGGAGAGTTTGTAAAGCAGTAAAACTGTCACCACCCAATAAAATGAGAAATGGGAGGAGGGAGCGTGGGAGATGGAGACATTTGCATTTGATGTCATCTTATGAAGATCAAACATTAAAATACTATTTGGTAACTTAGTAATAGAGAAGAATGGTGAGGCTGTATTCTTTTTTTAGATCTGGTGCTTTTAAGTGTCTCCTTAAGAGAACTCGGTAGGGTGTGTCAATATTGCTCCCCATGGTAATCATATGGTTTGCCTATGCAGACACTGAATTGTTTTGTAGATGTGAAATATTGTGTGTTACCCTGTGAGCAGTGGAGCCAGTGGATCTGGGGGCCGTTGTTGAGAGTGACAGTTACATTGTGCCCATGAATAGTGCAAAGGCAGAATCAAAAACTCAAGTGGACCCAGACAGAATGTCCTGACCTTTAAGAAAAAAGCTGATTGGTTATGGTATATAAGCTCTCCTTCATCTTTCAACATAATCCATTACACCTTTCTTCGTAAACACTAGTAATTTATGGGGATGGATGGATATGTTTCCCATAGATTCTTTAGATGTTCATCAGGGAAACAAGCCATGCATCATATAATTTAACTTATGTATGGCTGTTTTAAATGTTTATTTAATCACATCCTTTGATTTCTTACACTATGCTTTCTTACAGTTTTCTAAAATGTTCCTGAGATTGCATTCTAAGTCATTTAGGGTAGGAGTTTGTGAGTTAGCTTGCAAAGGCCTCCAAATTAAAAAAAAAATGTTGCATACTGGCTTAACAAAATATTTCGGCAGGACAAAGAATAATGTATCCAATGACATTATATCCACAGTGCAGGGAAAAACCCAAAGCAGATAACATAAGCATTATGATTGCTACTTCATGTTTCTGCTTTTAGTTCTCCTGATCAAGATTTGTGATTTTTTTAAACAAATGCTACATATCTAGATCATGGGAACTAGTGTTAGAATAAAACTTCATTAATCTTTAATGTTCCACAAGTTTCTTATTTATTTATTTCATTAACATGCTGTATGTAGAAATGATGCTTTCTAAATGTTAAAGAAACCAATATTATTTATTGAAAAATCCAGAGAAAAGGTAGGCAATGTAAACAAAACAGAAAATATATTTCTTTTCAAACACAAAGATTATTTATTATGCTTTGCTGAAGATATCAGAAGCTTTAGAAATTACAGAATGTATAGCAAATTAAAATCATTATTATTTTTTCAATTCTTTTTTTATTATTGTTACTTCATTGCATGGAGGAAAGGCAAATAATGTTTTAACTGCAGTTTTATAGAAATGTGTATATTTGAGAGCATGCCTAGTTTGTTCAGTGGTGTTTATTCTCAGAAAAAGTTCCTAAGCCTTTGCTGGTGGAGAAGGATGTATATACTGTAAACAGATGTTAACAACTGGACACACAGGATAACTCTCAAATGCCAGAGGAACTGAAAAAGAGGTGGGAGGAGACTGTTCATTTTATCCTCATCTTCCTCTGCTGACTTGCTGCCCCTGTGCTCCATGCCATCAAGAGACCCAGGAGATCTCAGGATGGAGTGATGTCAGCCCCCCCCCCCCCCGCAATCAGGCAATAAATCATTTGCTGGTTTCAAGGATTTTATTGAAGACATGAAAGGAACATAGGAAGGCAGTTCTGGCAAAAAAGGCACCAAGCAGTTGATAATATGGTGTGGCAGATCCCCACCCCCACATGTGAAACAAGACAGTCAGAAGATTCCAGCCTGGAGGCCCATCCCAGTCGCAAACCTTCAGAGCCAGAACAAGTAGATAAAGGCCCTTTCCCCACTTTTCTTTACCGCTTTTGCTGCGCTGCCGCTTACTCTCCCAAATGAGTGCGCGGGTCCATGGCGCTTCCCCTGACGCAGTCCAGGCAGCTTGGCAACAAAGCGCCAGCTGCTCCCCGGACTCCCCTGCCGCTCTCACGTCCCCTCAGTGCGCTTCATTTCTGGTGCTGAAGAAACACGACCCCACGGCAGAAATCACTCGCGCTGAGAGTAGCGCGCCGCAAACGGTAAATGGGGAAAGGGCCAAGGTTGCATCTGCAAAAAGGTAAAGAAATCCCCAGTAATTCCCCCCTCCCAACAACGGCATCCTGACAAGAAGCCTCACAAGTACAGGAAGTAAGTTATCACCACTGCCACCATGTACTACTTATCCTGTGACGATTGTTACACTGGGTTCAGTATACCAATGAAGAGAGACATGGCCCTTCAAGCAGACTTACATTCAAATATAACATGATAGATGAGAAATAGGGATTCACAGAAAAGAACAGCAATGCACCAGTTGTAAATCAGGAAGATCATGAAAGATATGCAAGCATAAAAAGATGAGTTTCTTCAACAGAGTAAAAGCAAAAACATTGAGTCAGTGGTAAGGTTACTAGAACAACGTTTAGAAATAGCTCAGGAGACACAATGTGGGGGGATAGTATCTGAAAAGCCAGTTAGGAGCAAGAAACAAAGAACAGTTAATAAAACAACATTTAAATCGATATACAAGAAGGAACTGATGCAAAGAAGGAGAAGGATGAGGGTTCAAAATCAGTTGAACACAGTAACAGGAAGATCAAGTAAAGAAATATGACACTATATCAATAGAATAAATAACAAGAAACAAAGTAAGAGCTTTTGTACATGCTACAGTTTTTAAAAATGATCGGATCTTCGAAAAAGGAAAGGAAGGAAAGATGATAGGAAGGAAAGGAAAGATGATAGGCCCTTTCTGCACAGGCCAATAAACACAGTATAACAACAGGATTTAACCCTTTGTGGGCGGGAACCACCCTTGCATTGGGTCTGCCCCAGTTTTTCCACCCCAACCCAGCGTAAATAAGAATCACGCTATCAGCTATTCTTTTTTAAAAGGCTGGGTTGGAGCTGGCGCCGAGCAAACAGCCCCGTGTGGGATGCGCATTCCTCAGCCACGTCTTATTTGTTTTGCCCTCTCCACCTCTCTCCTGCAGGTGAGCACAGACATCCAGAGACATCTGTATAGCTGTGGGGGTTGTCTATGGTCAGCTGCGTCGCTACACAGCCAGGAGAGGCAGGTACAGTAATGACAGGCGAGCCTCCAGCACCATCTTCTGTAGCTACGCTGCTGATAGAGAGGGCAGGCCCATAACTGAGGGAATACATTTGTGGGAACTGGCTGGCTGATAAGTAATTCCCCTTCCATTCAATGCCTCCATTTCCATTCCTCCCAAGGCAGGCCCAGAACAAGCACTTATCTACCAGCCTCAGCTGCCAGCAGATACTCTACTGGTTTTGGAGAAGATTTATTCTGCCTGTCCTGTCTCTTATTATCCAAAGCCAAGTTTAGGGGATCTCAAGTACTAGTTCTCTATGCAACTTCAGAAATCACCAAAAAACCCATGAATTAAACAGAATTGTTGGCATTGTGTTTATAGATAATGCTAGCTTCACCTATTCATCCTCTTCTCATATGTAGAGCTTGATTGAATAATTCCCAGTTTATTTAAGCTCCAGTTTTCTGAGACATCTGAATGCAGGCACCTTGGTAAACTGGGGATTTGTTTTCTCCTGAAAACTGGGATTCTGACTTGAGATATAAGGGGAACCCATCAGGAGCATGAATGAGCTGTGTTCGTGTAAGACACTGACAAATTTTTGTTTAATTTCAGTTTCTTGTGATGGCTTCATGCAGGTCAAGGTTTATTTGTACAAACACTCCACATACATATGCAGCAGTCTCTGCACACTGGGAAAGAGAAGTTTAAAACAGGCTAAAGATGGCATTTCATTCATTTATATGGCTAATGAATACAGCCCAGAAAATGCAAAAAAGAGAGAATGGAAAAGACAACCTGCTACTGGAGTATCCATTTATAGCTGATTAATCTATGAATTATCCTCTGGGATGTTTTTTTGTACAAGCCCTACTGAAATAAATAAAAATTGCATAAGTGTTTGTGCAGAACTTTATGGTTATAGTGACCCCCCCCTCCCAAAAAATCTCCAACAATAAGGTATAGGTTCTCTGTGTTCCAGGCTCTCGAGTTGGCAAGATCACATTTTTGGATGGGGTTGTATTGCCCCAGAAGGACCAGGTGTGAGATCTGGGATGCTCCTGGATTCATCACTGTCCTTTTTGCTTCATGTGATGGTGGTGGCCACAGGGGCCTTCCAGGAGCTCCTTCTGATTTGCTAGCTCCTCCCATTTTTGGAGAAAGGGAACCTGGCCACAGTGTACATGCTCTGATAACCTCCCGATTAGATTACTGTAATGTGCTTTACATGGGACTGGCCAGAATCTAGAGTTAGTGCAGCACACAGTCCAGAATCTAGAGTTAGTGCAGCACGCAGCAAATAGGCTGTTAGCCAATACATCTGGCCAGATGCACATCATGCTGGTCCTTAAGGAACTGCACTATTTCCCAATTAACTCCCAAACCCAGTTCAAAGTGTTGATGTTAACATACAAAGCTGTAAATGGCTTTCTACCTGAAAGAGCACCTGTGCCCGTATATTCCTGCCTGGGAACTGTATTCACACGGGGAGGTGCTCCTGGTGGTACCACTCTGCATCAAAGGGTGGGATGGGAGCACACAGGGGGCTTTCCCCATGATTGCCCCCAGGCTCTGGAATAGTGTTCCCTCAAAGATTTGTCATGCACCTACCCTTTATGGGTTTAGGTGCACGGTGAAGTCTTTTCTATTCACTTGGGCATTTGGTTAGCCTCCCTGGAAACCCCCTCTACAACTCCTGATCTGGGAGGATGGGAGTGGGTGTTATTTTAATGTGATTTTTATTGCTGTTTTAATTATTCCGTTTTATTTGTGATGTTTTTATTGTGGTTTTTATTTTTTTAACCGTTGTAAGTTGCCTAGAGACACTAGTATGAGGTGGGGCATAAATAAATTGCTAGGAACACAGGAATAACTTATTGTAGTTTTGTCCCATGGAAGCTGAGGATAAATTTAAAGTAATTTTGAGTGTACAAAAACAATTATGCAACAGCAAAGGTTCATCCTAATGCTAACACACAATTCTATCCTCTTTAGGGCATCCATCCACATTCAGTCTTTTATCCCCTACATGATTTTATTTCACACTGATACATATGCATAAAAGATACAGTATTTTGTTAATGCATTTAAGTACACTATTTCAAAAGCTTTTCTCTCTCTCTCAGGAAGACTTTGATGTCTAGGTAAATGGTGGCCTCTTCTGTCTGTTTGTTTGTGTGTGTGTGTGTGTGTGTGTGTGTGTGCTTTATTATTGTAAACTACTGCCTTGCTGCCCCTTGGGTACCACACAATTCTCTACCTAAGTTAACGACCTTGATTTCTGTAGTGTTTGATCATGAAAGCTTTAAGATAGGCCATCTGGTGAATTTGTACAGCAATATTTTCTTTTCCAATCCTTTTCCTAGAGCTAAGTTTACCTTTTCTCATACATTATGTACATCACCCGCAATCCCCACAAGTTTACATGATTCTGGCAAGGGGCAATTTTGCACCCTTGTTTTGTATAAGCATTAAAAAAAACTTCTAACAATTAGCATTCTAAAGAATGGTTTCAGTGTTGGGCTCCATTAAAGTCAGCTAAATTGATGCCCTGCATGTCTTTATTTCAAAAATAAAGCTGAACAATTAAAGCCCATGTCTCTTTGCTCAGCTTTTGATTTCTCACAAAGCTTTCCCACTTGCCGTCTTTGGATGTAATGTTAACAAAGTCAGTTAACATCAAGAACGGCGGTAACAGGCATAGCAAAATTCCTTGTTTTTGCTCAATCAGTCTGTGTTCAAACTATCAGATTGATTTATTTGTCCAGGCTGACCCTTATTCACCACTTAATTATCCTCATATAATGTTTCAAGAGCCTCCTGACATAAGAAGAAAGACAATTGCTGATGTTCTGGGAAACAACTGTTGACCTGATGGCCAAAATGATGGCTGCAGGTCGAAGGTTGGTCTCATTTTGAAGAGCATGCTCCATTCTTAAGAGGTATGGCTGGAGGCACCTATCCTGGGTACTATGGGCATATTGGTCAACCTGTCACTCAAACCCTAAAATATTACTCAGGTCACAAACAATGAAGAGCTGGGGACATTAAGGGATCGACCATCATACTATTGGAAAGTAGTATTTCTTCTTCCTAAAATACTAAAAAAGTATTTTTAAACAATAGATGTAATTTTGATCTCATGTTCATTTTGCATCATTGAAATTTCAGTGTATTTACTGAAGTTTACAGCAAAATGTAAACTTACAGATTGAGGATTACATAGCGGATGCCATTGAGTAAAAAGAGATAAATGCTTGAGAGCTCCCTAAGTTCCCCGTTCATTCAGTAAGTTTTATTCAGGATTGCTAATATTATGGCTAGAACAAAACCCTACAGTACCACTAAAGAAGCTTCTGCAAAGCTTAATTGTGCGTGCGTGCGTGCGTGCGTGCGTGCGTGCGTGCGTGCGTGCGTGCGTGCGTGCGAATAAGTTAATAATGAATACAGGCTACAAAATGGCAGCTAATTGTGTGCATTGTGGCTTCATTAGTTCCTACTTTGCATATCACTCTGTGCTTAACTTAGTAGATTCCTCATAATAATAATACTCATATATTTACAGGATTCCTACAAGAATTGCGCCCAGTTGTGCAGAGATTCCCACCTGGTAAATATTAATATTACTAAAGAACTAGAGATGGAAATTCTTCTCCCACACGCAGGCGGATTCTGCATGGGCGAAAAACAGCGGTGTGAAAACATTGTGAAAACGGCGCAAAATGGTTTAAAAGGGTATAAAGGGGTTTACACCATTTTCAAACCATTTTCACACCGCTGTTTTTCGCCCATGCGGAATCTGCCGCAGTGTGATTTCCCTTTCTGACAAGAGGATGGTTCCTCTTTTGACACAAACTTTTTCTAAGTCAGTTCCCTCAGTTCTACCCACTTTGTCCAGAAGATGAACTAGCTCTGGGCTAGGAATTCTTCTCTCTCTAGAAGTGAATTCCCTTCCTGGCTAGTGTACAGTTTCTCTTTCCCAATACTCTCTTCCTGCCAAAACCACAGGTCTTTCACAGACACTAAACATATCTCTTCTATCTGGAACTCAAGATCTGAACTCCTTCAAAATCTTGTCAGAAGGTTTAACTCCTCCTAAAAGTCCAACCACTCCCAGCCTGTGAGTCACACTCTTGGGCTCTTTTCTGCCTTTGTCTGCTCCTCAGGTTCATTACAACAGGCATCACAGTGTTTGCAAGTCGTTGCCATCAACATTACCAGCCACTACTACTTAAGGCACTTCATTAAACATTATTTAAGTACACACCTATGACATTTTGGTATACACCTAAAGTACAAAGGATAACAACACACCTTCACACACACAAGTTCTTTAAGTAGTTAAGGAGCCACAAGTGCCTAGAACTGTCTCTTGAGCATACACTTAGAGGTAACTCAAGTTTGCAAACCAGGTGTTCTACCACTGGACACCTTATGCCTTATATTTTCCTCATGCCCATCCCAGATCCTGGTGACACACTTTCCACACTAGAGTTCCATGCTTAGAATTCAGTTCCCAGGTGCACAGGTCCAATTTGAATCAGGGCTGTAGCATGTAGGATAAAGGAGCTTAAACCTCTCCCATGTGCCATTCTTCTACTTGAAACAGGGCAATAAGGGAAATGCTAAGAAAAATCAATGCATGGGAAAGATGTGCCAGCCTTGCTTAATCCAAGTGACATCCTCCCCCCCCCCCCCACACACACACACCTTAGTCATTACATTAGACTTTGTTCAAACTCTATCAGGAGCGTCCTAAAGCAAACAAGGGAAATGCCAGGCTGTGATGGGCTCAAAGGAGTATTTCCCCAACTGAAAACTGTCCTTTCTTTCTGAGGAGTACACTTGCAGGAAGAATCTACACATAGCCAAGTCTGATCTCTGTGTGTGTCTTTTTAAACTGCTGTGCTTAATAATCCAAATTTAGGAATAAATACAGGCAAGTTGATAAATCAAGTTACAGTTGTGCAGTCTCTGCATAACTTATTTTACTTCTTCTAGTCCTGGGAAGGATGATGTAGCTACATGTTGCACAGATCACTTTTGATCTTATTCAGCAACTTCTCTGATTGGTTTCTACTTCAGTACATGAATAGACAGTTGCGATTATGATGAAAGACATGTCACTTAATACCATACAGGATTAAGCAGTGAAGATGCAATGTTGACTGGAGGCTAGAATAGACTCCCCTTTGTTACCAGAAAACACAAACTTTGTCAGAAGCTACTGGTGGGATAGTAACTGAAAATAATAACTTTATCAGCAGATACCACTCCCTACACTAGGTGTTCCTCAAGATGTAAAAAAGTGGCATATAAGCATACCCCTATCTTCTGTACTGATAACACACTGCAGCTTGCATTGATTAGAGGGAAGAGCCATAGCTTGGTGGTGCTTTACACACAGAAGGTCCCAAGTTCAATTTTGGTATCTCCAGTTAAAGGATCCCAGGAGTCAGGAAAGACCTTTCTCTGTTCAATGCCCTGGAGAGTTAGTGGGGTGAATCATACCTCTATCTCATCAACCCCCTTGAAAAAGTTTGGAGCCTTCCTCCAGTCTAAGGAGCCCTCCTTAAACTCAAATAACTGTTCCCTTGGAGAAAGAGCCTGTAAAGATGGAGAAAGCATACTTAGGATGGAGGAAGACTCCTTGGAGGTCTGTTGGATCCACCCCACTGCCTCTCATTCAACTTGATGAGCCTTTTTGCTTGACTAGGTTTATGTGTTCATGTAAACTCCTTCAGCAGTAACTATTACTAGAAACTGAACTATGGAAGTCTCTCATTCAAATCTCAAATAGGATCTTCCTGCTAAATGACATGAAGCAAGCTACTAGTACTTCATTTCCCACACAATAATATTGACCTGCTTATAGGGTTGTCATAATGTATTCGAAACACTTTGAATATTCTCAAAGCACTACATGGATGGAAGTAGTATTACTTGGCAGAAAACGAGTAACATATATTTGCAAGTATTTTCTGACTTCTTCATATTTTGCCCCAGGGGGAATGGCTGATGAAATTAAGCCCTAAGTCAAAATGGGTGAAATTCCTAAGGTCACTTCATGGTCATTTTAAGGGCACCTAAGGAGAGCAAAGGGTTAGACGCAATGGCTGCTTTTCATTTTAGAAAATGCATCAGCTCTTTTAATGGTTAGATAAGTAAGGTTTTGAAAGAAGAAAAACAACAACCCTTGTCTAAGAAATGGAAAATTTATGACTGCAAAGGGCAGTGTTCTATCAAAGAGTTTGGCCAAGGCCAGTTCACCTACTGGGTGATGCAAGGACACAGCAAGATGAAAGTGAAGTTGGTTCATTTCTTCCCATCACAACAAAAAGGTTGATGAAGAATATACTTGATATCCTGCTGTCCCCAGTTACCTGGGAGCTCAGAGCCTGCCATTTGAGTAATGTTTCGTCTACAATAGGGATGACAGCAGAAGTGTGGAGAGACTGATAGGGCTTCCTGCAGGCTCAGCTTTTATAGTTCAAACTCATTCTTTACTCTCTGACCAGGCGAATAATAAATGCATAAATAAATGGCAATCTTCAATCATAGCAGACTAGCTAGCTGCTTGTAGTTAAAAACTATACATAGAAACGCTTAGAACTGAACACAGTGCTTCTGTTGTTCCATATTTCATTTCTGATGTTTGCATGAAAGAGAACACAAGAATTTGAACTATTTATGGCAGGTTATGACAAATGCAAAATTGAACTGCTCAATGAACTATTAGCCAGAATTTTCATTTAAGTGACAAAGCTTATTTATGGTTATTCAATTTAATGATGTACCCACCAGTAGTAAAGCTCTTTACTAAATGTACATGCAACATGCTCAAGGGGTTCCTTACACAGACAAGAAATCAGATGTGCACATGGAGCTGCCACATAATGGCTCCCTGTTGATTTCAATGTTAAGAACAGCTCTGTGGATGAGTTCCTATTGTGCATCAGGGGTTGCCCCTAGTATTAAAGCCAACAGAGGAGCCAATTCATGCAGAAAGCTTGTTTAGGCATATGAGACTACAAAGAATTCTGGATCAGAGCCAGTGAACTTTTTCACCAAGATAAAACTAAACAAAATTAATTTTATCCAACGGGTAGTGTAATCTGGGTGGGATGGGAAGAGCTGCGCTGGGGCAGGGGATGGCATAGCAACAGCAACAGCTGAGCTGAGCTGAGCTGAGTTGCCTCCTAAGTGGTTAGCTGTGCAGTGGCCAGCTCTGGAATGGCACACACACACACACACACGAAAAAAGGCAATGGTGGGGGGAAAGGACTGCAGCATAGGAAAACTGGCATGGAGGTGGAAGGAACTTAACTGACAGGCTAGTCACAGCCAGCAGGGAGGCAGAGGATCAGGGGGAAGTGAGATATAGGAGGAGCTCAGGATCAGGGAAGGGGAAAGAACAGGCAAAGGAGGGGCGAAGGGGCCCAAACTGCATCCAAAGGGGACCAGAGGATGGAGCGGGGAAACCCACCGGGGGAAGGCAGCCCCAGGCTCAGCCCCAGGTTCAGCATCAGTGCAGGGGGAGTAAAGGGAGTCAACAGTGACTCCATCACTCTGAGGCATAGTCATGCCAGCAAAGGCAATCCCTCTGGACATGTCCAGGAGCTGCTACTCACAAGGAGGTGAGGGCAGGAGCCACATGGGTCACCAACTCACCGCAGGTGGGACAGGGCATCCAAAACCCTCTTCATCTGAGTCTGCAGCACCTCACTCCTTGCCTCACCAGCACCTCACACTTTGCCAAGCAAAGCTTCAAGGTGACTTGAGACTGTTAAGATGGGGGAAGCGATCTGCCTGGACATCAAAGGGATGGGACATCATATCATGGACATCAAAGAGATGGGATGGGATGGGCAGTGTCCCCACAACCAAGGCCATAAACAGGACCAGCATCACTATCAATGAAAGGAGGGGGGTTGGCCAGAGATGACTGAAGATGCTGAGGAGTTCCAAGGGGCACCTGGACCCCAACAGATGTCAAGGCAGAAGCAGTGAAAGCATCCAGTGATGTGCAGTCAGCCTGCAGGGATGGTTCAATTTTTTTAGTGGCCCCTGGGAACCCAGCAATGCTGAACAACTGCAGAACCATGGAGGAACCAGGGCACCCTGCTCAGGGGGGGTGAGAGTCCTGTCCAAAGGTGCTCAATGACAACTGGGTTGAGTGTCAGGGAGACGGGCGGTGCACCTGGAACAGAAGGACAGCCAATTAGGTCTGGTCTTTGGTAAAACTGAGGCCCTATCAGACCCCCCTCCCCACATATCAGACCTGGAACAACTGGAGTCCTTGACAGGTGATACTTTTATTGGCCCCACCCCCCAGGATGACAGGAGAGATGGCAACAAGTCTAGAGTGGGGCCTTCATGGGAACATCCAGAACATGGGGAGGGAGGAGGGAATGTGGAAGCAGACAGACCCACAGCACCCAACAAGGGTATGTGGTTGGGGAAGCTGGCAGGTCTCAGAGCCAGTGGGTTCCTGAGAAGAAGGGACAGTGATCACTGATGTTTACACCTACCTCTTCCCATCAGCATGAGCATCATGCTTGCTTATGGTATATTTTTACCTGCTTTGCCATTTGAAATATTGTATTACTTTAAAATATTTATTAGCTACCTTTCTTCTTTATAGAGCTTAAGGAGGCTTACAGCATAGATAAAACACATAAAGTAAATATATTAAAACATTTTTTTAAAAAAAATCACAATTCAGGATTGCTAATAAACACATCCAAATGTGAAGGGGCCAAGCACACCTCCCTGAGGAGTTTGTTCCATAATCATGGGGCCACCATGTACCAACTAAACAAGCTTCTTTAATTGACGGGGCAGTCCGGAGGGCTTCTCCTCATTATCTTAATTCACAGATAGGAACATATGGGCGAAATACCACCATCACGTGGTGATCCATACATTACTTCCTCCATATAGAAAGTTGAGGATTTTAAAATTCATTGCAACTGTGAAACCCTCTAGATTATTCCAAAACACCTCCCTCAACAACTGTGAAGAGAAATCAGAAATCAGGATGTCTTGGATCCATTTTGCACAGCACAAAAAAGACATATGTGGGACACCTTAAAAAGAGGCAACGGCTTCTTTTCACTCCATGCACCCCAAATTAGATGTCCAGGGGATGTCTTTAAAAAAGGCAAGGACACCAGCATACACCATTTGATCACGTGGGGGTGGGGGTGGGGAGACAGCTGGGTTGGGAGGCGGCAAGTGGCTCAGACAGGTGCTTGATGCTGGCTCCTGCCCTCCCCTGCCTTCCTGCTGACAGCGAGGCCCCGTCGCCTCTCCCCCTCCCCTCAGATGATTCCTGCAGTCCCCTTGATATCCAAGGAGTGTATCTCTCCCCCCTCTGTCTGAGCCACCCACCACAGAGCTGCTGTAAGTGTGTGTGGGGGGGGGGGCGCAGGGAGCCAATCATGCCCTGGGCACCATTTTTGGCTGGTACACCTCTTGGTTCCAGACAGCAACAATGTCAGAGGGGAAAAGAGGCTTTTTCCTACCTGACAATTTCTCTCTCTGGTCAGTTTCACCATTTGTACCTGATATTTTGTGTGCTGCTAAAGGAACTCTCACTGCCTCCATTTGTTGAAAGCTAACTCAGAACATTTGCTCTACAGGCTCCGATCCTAGGTGCCTTTTCAGCCCAAAAAGTACATAGTTGTACTTAGCTCTTCCTGCTATTCTGGCAATACATAGTTTTCATATTTTAAAAAAAATTGGAGGAGCTATCTTTGGAGGTACACACTTGCATAAGGGAATCTTAGCTGCTCAGAGGACTCCCATTGAAAAGCATTGGGACTTTGGAGGACAGGTCTACTGCCCATTGAGAAGGATGCTCCTTAGGCAGCACAAGGCAGCGGGTGGTGTGAGGTGGTGGACTGGGCGAGGCAGCGAGGCAGCAAGGGAGTGAAGGCCCAGCCCAATACTACCTCTGGCAAGTCCAACTGGCTATCTACTGGTGTGCTAGGCAGGCAACTCTCTTCTGTGTCACACAGCAGATCAACACAATCCACATCCTGAAGAAGAAAGGCTCCCATACTCATCTTATCTGTATTGTTCCAATTTGATTATATGTGCTGATGAAGTAAGCATGAAGGGGTATCACTACTCCCCCCTTTCCCCCAGCACTTTGTGCACAACTGGTAAAGGACCAAGAAGACTGGGGAGGCCAGTTCTTTCAAGGAAACTGTCTCATTCTCCCTCATCCAACTCACAGTCATGCATGCCAGGTCCACTGCATACACTGCACAATGACTCCACAGCACTGCAGTCTTGTTACTGATGTACCTGGCATCCCACAACATCAATGTCAGAGAAGGGTTCTTTTTCCTAGCCCTACCACCATTATATCATCAGATGGGACAAGGTTGGAAGGAAATCAAACATGGCCATATCTCCATCTCTTATAGTACCAGCTCCCACCACCATACCTCCCACACACCCCGATCACTTGGATCTTTGATCCTGCATTGGCTTCCCATGTGCAGACTAACCCGGAATCAATTCCTCTTTGAATATGTCACCCAAAACCACACAATAAATACATTCCCGGGACTCTCAACAATTTATCCCATCTAATAACTAATAAATTAACAATATACTACATCAACAAACTATAACATCAAACTATATACATCAACAAACAAACTATAACCACTCCTCCCTTCCCCTCCCTCAGTCCTAGTTAATCAAAGCTAACCCAATAGCAGATATAACACTACTTTTCTGATTGCATGGGGCCAGTCTAACAAGACTAGTCTCCCTTTGTGCAAACAGTCCTGGTGGGTACTTTAACTGGTCTGCTCTAGACAGCAGATATTACATTCCACATAGAAAGTTAGTCTAGATCCTAGTCAGCCTCAACAGAAATATCCTAAGGTCCCACAGATCCCCGCAAAGGAACTCTTCAAGGTCCTCCAAGGGAGCTCCAACTGAGCTCCCCAAACACAAAGATCAGATAGTGAAATTATTGAGCGCCTATGGTGACTTGACTTCTCAACTTCATGTTGAAATCCCAGGCTGAGCAATGAATTCACTCCAATAATGGCAACCCCAGTTTTGGCAAGTCCAATCCTCTGATTTTCATGGCCCCCCAACAGCTTCCAGTGAGCCCCCAATAGCATCCACTGAGGACATTCACAGAAATCCAGAGAGCAGCTGCCAAAATCCAAAGATAGTCAAAAGAACCCAAAGGCACACGAAGAGGCTCCAGAAGGCCTATAGGCAGAGAGAAGGCTGAGCTGCTCAGAGCCAACTGTGGGACAAGGCCAGAGGTGGGATGCAGCCGGTTTGCACAGGTTCGATAGAACCGGTTGTTAAATTTTCTTCAGTTCGGCGAACTGGTTGTTAAAGATTAACTTCAACTCCTTTGATAAATCTTCTTCAGTTCTGCAAACTGCCGGTTAATGATTAACTTCAACTTCAACTGACCCAGCAAGTCTGTTAATGATTAATCCCCCTCCCCTCCATGGCGAGAGATGCGCCCACCCTGCTTTGTTAAACGTTCTACCCTTGTGACATGGGGATGGGGAGTGCAGAATTTGGCCAGTGTTTGGTTTCTGTCGGCAAATCTTGCTTCCTGCCACAGGAGCCAGGCCCGAAGATGGGCCCAGTGGCTCGGACTCGAGCCTGGCCGGCCGCCCGGGAGAAGCGCCAGCCCCACAGAGCAGCGGAGGCAGGCAGGAGAGTAAAGACCGCGGCAGCGGCCTGGCTGCAGCCGCATGGCGAGGGATGCGCCAGCCCTGCTGCCTGCAGAGGCCGAGGCCGAGAATGGAGCCCGGCTCCGGCTCGGTCTGGCCCGACGCCGCCCGGAGAAGGCGCTCCCGCCCGCAAGCAGGCCAGGCGGGCAGGAGGTAAAGCCCACAGCACGGCCTGGCCTGCATTGGGCGAGAGATCGCCCGCCCTGCTTCCTGCAGAGGCGAGGCGAAGATGGGCCTGGCGGCTCAGCTCATGGAGCCGCCATGGGAACAGCAATGACGGAGAAGAGCACTTATAGCGGCTTCTGAGAGCCACGGGTTCCCAACCCCTGCCTTAGTAGGAGAGCAGGAACACCACGAAATAATTCAACCTGTTCCTCCTGGCTATTAAGTAAGTAAGTAACTGCTTTTTGTTAAAGCGTTCTACCCGCTTGTTGGCATGGGGATGGGGAGGGCAGAAATTTGGCCCAGTGTTTGGTTTCTGTGGGCAAAATCTTTCTATCCCTGGTGGCATGTGGGATGGGGAGGGGCAGAGTTTAGCCAGTGTTTGGTTTCTGTGGGCAAATCTTTCTACCCTGGTGGCATGGGGATGGAGGGAAGTGCAGAATTTGGCCAGTGCTTGGTTTCTGTGGGCAAATCTTTCTACCCTGGTTGGCATGGGAATGGAGAGTGCAGAGAATTTGGCCAGTGCTTGGTTTCTGTGGAGCAAATCTTTCTACCCTGGTGGCATGGGAATGGAGAGTGCAGAATTTGGCCAGTGTTTACGGTTTCTGTGGGCAAATCTTTCTACCCTACAAGTGGCATGGGAATGGAAAGTGCAGAATTTGGCCAGTGCTTGGTTTCTGTGGGCAAATCTTTCTACCCTGAGGTGGCATGGGAATGGAGGTGCAGAATTTAGCCCAGTGTGCTTGGTTTTCTGTGGGCAAAATCTTTCTACCCTGGTGGCATGTGGGGATGGGGAGAGGAGTTTTTTGCTTTCGAGTGCTTGGCTCCAGTTTTGCAAAACGCTGTCTACCCAGGTGGCATTGGGGAGGGTGGAGTGGGAGATTTTGCCCAGATGCCCCTGCTGCCAGTTACCGCCCACACCCTGCTCTGGAAATCCCCTTCACCCAAGAGCACATGAGACCATGCCCTCGCCATGTTGTGCCCCACCCTGCTCCGTTTGGCACTACGCGACTGTTTGAATCCCACCACCATCGGAACCTGTTGTTAAAATTTTTGAATCCCACCACTGGACAAGGCAAACTGTCAAGGACAGGAACGAAGGACAGATAACCTAGATAGTTGGCCTCAGACTTTCCAATACCTCCCAAGCAGAAAACCAGACTGGCAACTCTCATGGTAAGTAATCTACAGAGTTTTCATGCAAGCAGAACAAACTGCAAGGGGGGCAGGGAGAAACTGGGGCAAAGCTACTCCCTGCAACCTGTCTCATTGTTTCTAGCTCCTTAATTTCTACAATTCCAAAAGAGTGTCAGATCAGTCCAGTAAATATGTTAAATAAAGACGCAGGTATCAAGATGGCAGAGATCTCACATTTGGGGGGTGAAGGGTGGGGGTAAATTAACAAAATTAACAAAATTTTACTATTTGCACAGTAAAATATTGTGCAAAAACCAGAGCTTATTATCAAAGTTCCCTCTGTGGTACCATATTGATATGAAGGGGATGCTCAGAATAAAAATGGGAGAATATTCTGTCAGACCCAGAATATACATATCATGGTGTTTGGCATTTTCATTTAGCAACTTTAATTTTTGAATTCTTTATTAATTCAAACACTGGAAATGTAAGGGTACAGACCAATCTGTCATCCCATGCCAGTATACTCCCTTCCACAGAGAAAGTCGCTTCTGTTTTGTTTGGGGTTTTTTTCAGTTGGTCAGCTGCCGGCCTACCAGATTTGCAAATCAAATGCTTCACCACCAGCATGGCAGAATGAAGCTCTGCAGCACAGTGAAACGTCTGTCTTTCCAGTCACCTGGCACTATTTACAGCCATAGACACAAAACTGCATCTGTTTTCAAGGAAGTGGTGAACCGGATGGGCAGTATATCTGTTTGGAACAATTCTGCCATTTTCCCAGTCATTAATTTAGGAAATAACTGGCTTAATAAAACATGGCAATCTATCATTCTGAAGGCAAAGAATCTTGTAGATGCTTCTTAATTCAGAAAATCCATTCATTCAATTCCACAGTTCAAACCTGGTCACTGCATAGTCTTCTAAGCACCTCATTACAAAGTGGGAAATTTTCCTATGTAATCTACATTTGCGAGTGCACATAGATCAATTTGGCGATAAAGCCCTACCGCGAAGTACTAAGAAGTATTACTACTACTGCTGTCAGTCCGCTTCCCAACGACATAGGGATGCCAATTCCAGATTTAAATTTTCCTGTTGATTGGGAAGTAGATCTTGAGAAAGGCAGTGTTTGCAGAGAAAATGGATCTCACAGTATAATCCTATGCATAGTTATTCCATTGAAATCAATGAGATTTGACTGAACAATTACACTGTCAATTACACAGAAAGCACCCTCCAAAGCAGCCATTTTCTCCTGGGAAACTTTAGAGTAATTGTGATTCCAGATCTCCAGGTGCCACCTGGAGCTTCACAACTCAGGATTTCCTCAACAATTCTACTCTGAAGGAAGACCTATCATATTCAGTGAAACTTCCTCCCACTGAACATTACCCCAAACAGGGAAGGTAGCCAGGAATGCAGTACTAAGTCAATGACAAAACCATGCCTAGATGAAAGTCCCTATCAAAGCGCTGGCCAATGGGGACAAGTTACTCTAATCCAGCAGCCGTAGGAGCCCACCCATCCTGCACATCCTATTTATGCTGTTTCAGAAATAAAGCAGAAAATTCTCTTTCATGACTCACAGATATGAAAAGAGATGGGGTGGGCTCAAAGAAATTATTCTTGGGACCTATTTAGAAGCAGCCATCCTATAAACTCCTCTACTTATACAATGTGGCATGTTTGCTCCCATTTCACCAGTCATGTGGGCATATGTCTGCCTTCGACTCAGGGCACAGCTAGATGGTGTGGCATCCTGGGAAGACCAGAGCCATTTTATCTCAAAATCCTCTGGCTTTAAAAATGCTGTGGGGGCCTAGTCCTTCTTGTACTACAAGAATCCCCATCATTCTTCAAGAACTCAATTAGGTCTTCCCCAGCTCCACATAGTGAGACATACACTGAAAATTCCATGTTGGGAACTTGCATTCCTTGGTGTGGGTGAGGAGACAACACAAGGCAGGTTTTATTATTCTTTCTTTATTACAGCACCTGCTCCACTTTCTCCATTTTTCTTTCCTCCTCTTATTCAGTATTTAGGGGTCTAGCCTTCCAGCAACTATTTACAATCTCCCTAATAGAAAAAGCTTCTGAACACAAACAAGCTACAGCTATTAAAACACAATAGAACCCTACAAGTGTGAGCTGCAAGACTTGTGGGGGGATTCCATCTCCCCTACATACTTTCTCATCAGGCCCATGGCAGCAAATTGGTCTTCTAGGAACTACTGAAGCCACCAGTGACTACATGAAGGTAGATTTCATTTTTAAAACTTGGGTTTAAAAAAAGCATTCCAGATTTTTCTGCAAACTTCAGATGTCCCCAAATGTGTTTACCATTAATGTGGCTCTGATCCACAGATTTAGAAATCCAGAGATGGGGGGCAGCTTTCCTAGGTCTGCAAGGGGCTGGGGTGTGTGATTCAAATTGAATGAATGGTACACAAGAAGGGCTTGTGCTTTCTTCCCTCTGCAGTTTTTCTGAACTGAAACTGCCCAGTGGTGTTGGACTGAGTATTTGTCCCATTGGGAACCCCGTGTGAACTGTTTAAGCATACCTCTCTGTGTGTATGCGTGTGCGTGTGCGTGTCAGTGCCATCAAGTCATTTCCCATGGTGACCATATAAATTAATGACCTCCAAAACATCCTGTTGTTAGCAACTTTGCACAGATTTTGCAAATTGAGGGTGTGGCTTCTTTGATGGAGTCAATCTATCTCATGATGGAGCTTCCTCTTTTCCAGTTGCCTTCAACTTTTCCCAGATATTGTCTTTTCCAGTTAGTCATCTTTGCATAACATGACCTTCACAATAGCCTTAGTCTGGTCATATTAAGCTTCTAGCGAGAGTTCAGGGTTGATTCCACCTAGAACTCACTATTTGTCTTTTTGGTGATCCATGGAATCCATAAAACTCTTCTCCAATACCACATTTCAAATTAATCTACTTTCTTCCAGTCAGCTTGTCCAACTTTCACATCCATACATAGTAATGAAGAATGCTAGAGTATTACTATGAGGCACACTAACATCTTCCCAACAGAGCAAATAGAGTTCCTGGGGCTGTTCCAGGTTTGTTTTGTATATTTGAAGGAGCAGGTTTATGGCACATGATCATCTCTACAGTTTGATAGCATTTTTGTCCCATATCAGCAGTAGTCTGTTATTTCTTCTTTGTTTCTTTTCCCAATGATATAAGAAAACATGTTGATTGGATTCTGGTTCTGTGAAGACATCAAATTCTTTTTCATTTTGTGATCATATCCCTGCTTCTACAATGTTATTTTATTACATGAGCTATATGAGCAGAGAACCAGTATACTTGGGACACTGTGCATGTCTGGTCCAAAAGGCAAAATATTCAACAAAACAAAACTGCAGAAGGGGAGGGAAAGGCGGAGGAAAGAAGAGAGACCTGTGTGATAAATCAGATACGATAGATGTGATTCTGAAGTTATATGTAAGAGATCATGAAAGATGTCAGAGGTTCTAGCAGCTTTGTAAACCTCTCTCTCATCATTCCTTCTGTATAACTGAGAATCACACTGATTTAGGATACCATGCCTCTCTTTGCTTAATTGCTCTCCCTCCCCCCTTTATTTAAACGAGGTATATGGTTTTATTTATCTCTTATACCTGAGTAAGTGAACTTGTTTTTAAGTGTCACTGGACCTCTGTCTGTTTTTGCCACAATAGACTAACACTTCTGTAATTAAAATGTTCAGCAGTCACTGGAACACTGGTTATGTGATCAGTTCTTCTTTGAATTATGACCAGGACTGCATTCTCTGTAGTTTCAATAGATTAAAATACTAAAGATGCACAATTAATTAGTTTTTCAGTATGTATCTATCATCTCAGTAATCTTATTTTTCTTTTTTACATCCTACAGGTTTTCTCTTTAAAGTGCAAGAACCTTATTCAATCCCCTTAGCTTCCCTCAACGCTAAGACCTAGAAACTGGTCTGTGGAATCAGTCATACCAAGTGTCTGGAAGAAGAATAGATCAAGCTCTGAATGTTCGTGTTGGATATTGTCTGAAAGGTTGCCCATCATGTTACCGCTTGGAAGTTCTGGCGGTCAGAGATGACATGGTCCGGCTTCCTTATTAGACCCCCTACACAGCCCAGACAAAGGAAACGGCAGGCTCCCAGCCAAGCACATACATTTGCAAACTGCCGTCAGTCAGTTCCCAAGGCCTTAGGCTGGATGCCATCAACAAAGGAAATGTGAACCACAGGTTCAGCCCATTTCATTCTCCCTGCCGAGAGAGTGGCTCTTCTCATGAACGTCTATAGGAGTGAGTATCTCCCCCTTGGTCAGGAAGGAGATGTTCCTTCATATTTTAATCAAATGTGATCTGGGTCACTAGTACATAACAGCACTAGTACAGAAGATATACGTATTACAATCCCAGTCAAATTACTTGTTCTTTTAAAAAAGAAGCTGCCACATTATTTAATCTTTGTTTCTGCAACGTTTAGGTCCTAGACTTTTTTAAAAAACCATCAGAATTTGGCTGTTATCAACAGTTCAAATTTAGCTCCTGGAGAATACATTCTTGTTTTGAAATAAACATCAGAAAAGTTGAACAAAGATTATATAGATTGTCTGCTATTATCAGAACTGAATATTTAATTATTGTACCAATTTTTTATTACATTTCAGAATTTTCTTTAATGATTGGGTTTTTTAATGATTGGGAAGAAGAAGAAGAGTTTGGATTTATGCCCCGTCTTTCTCTCCTGTAAAGAGACTCCAGGTGGCTTATAAACTCCTTCCTCTCCCCAGAACAGGCACCTTGTGAGGCAGGTGGGACTGAGAGAGTTCTGAAGAATTGTGATAGCTCCTGGTCACCCAGCAGGAATGTAGAACTGGGGAAACAAATCCGGTTCACCAGATAAGAGTCCACAGCTCATGTGGAGAAGTAGGGAATCAAACCCAGTTCTCCAGAATAGAGTCCACTGCTCTTAGTCACTACTCCATGCTGGCTCTCTCTCTCAAAAAAAGGAGGCGTCATCTTACATCCTCATACAAGTCATACAGCCCCAACCAAGAGCCAGGGCCCAGTCACATTGCTGCAGCCATGCCCAGCCACTGCTCCCAAAGAGTCTTCTCAGCAGCATGGGGAAGCTTGAAAAGTAAAAATGCCTCCCTGCTGCAAATAAGTCCCCATTGAGCTTGATAAACTTATGGCCCCTTTTATGGCCGCCAGCATAACTAAAGTTGGCTCCTCCTTGGCCATGCCCCCTGCCTGCCCCCAATGGCAATGTCGGATGTTGAAACACTGGTGCCGTATCTGGCACAGTGTCCCAGTTCTGGAGGGGGCACCAGCTGCATGCACGCAGCTTTGCTCATCCACCAGGGTAAGTGCCCCGGGGAGGGCAAATGTGCTGGTGCAGCTGCACGCCACATCCACCAGCAGATTCAGCCCTCCTTTCCCCTCTGGATGGGGCTCGTAATTTCATCCAGTAAAAACTTGGTGTATAGCTTTTTTTCGTCTTAAATTCAGAATTATCTTCTTTTCAAGTACGTACAGTATTTTTAATATTTCTTAGTGGTTCAGTTCATATAATCCTCCCTATTCATGAGAAATAATCCATGGGTTCCTAGCACCTCTCCTTCCTCCATGTGTTCTCTCACACAAGGTTTCCTTTCCAGTTTCCTACTGGATACTATCATACTTTACCTCAGTGACTGAATGGGCAAACAGTGGTTTGCCCTTGTTGTCTAAATCTGAAGCCAGACATCACAACAACAAAATGATCAGTTCTGAACAAGGAACTGAAAAGGAATCTGTGTGTGAAAGGCAGGAATGGATCAGAGAGGGAATGCAAGAACCTTTATTCCATTTCTGCTCCTCCAAATTTTGTTTTGGGGGCTCACTGGGACCAAAAGGCTCCAGCATTTGCTCCCTTGTTATGTTCAGCTTATCATTTTCATACCAGAAGCCATACTGAATTAATAAGAATATGACCATCTTTATGGCCTTTATGCTTACCCATTCTTCCTGCTACAAGATATATATTACACCAAGCTCTGTGAGAAGCCACCCCAGAAATCATTTTCAAGAAAAGCAAATCAGAGAAATCCTGAAATGAACAAGCTAAAGAAGGCTCTCTTCCTGAAAGTCTCTATAAGATTTGCTTACCATATTGCTCTATTGCTATCACCCACATAAAGAGGAGCTGCAAAGATGGTGTGGGATGTTGTCTATATTACAGGAAGGAATCTTAATGGTAAATGATTCTACATTCTAGGCAGCTGTTCGGCACAAAATATTTTCAGCAATAACCATGCCATATGTGTAGACAGAGCTTAAATCAGGGAGCAAAGACAGAGTTGTATAAAACATCATTTGCCATACTCAGCAAATTTAACAAAATGCAAACATGGATGAAAATAAAGTGACCGATGCCAAAGCGGCCCAGCTTTTTTCAGAAGCAGGAAAACACGAACAGCACAATAAATTGCTTATCATTCCTGACCCTTGAAATTTCATTTCATGCTCTGATGCATGAAGTTTGCTTGCCTTAGGCCATTTCTGCACAGGCCAAAAAAGCCGGTAAAAAGACGGTAAAAACAGCATTATAGGCGGGGAGTTTGCACTGCCGTCGCTGCAGAAACGACGCTGCAGTGATGCGGCAACACTCCAGCGGGCCCACAACAGTTTATTCGAAAGTCACTCACTGAGCATGTCTTTCCAACAACAGCACTCCGCAGTTGGCATTGTGCAAAGTGCCCACCAGGAATTGATACCACAGAGCCTGCCCCCCACAATGGTGACCCACACTGGCCAATCCTGGTGCCAAACAACCATGAAGTCTACTTTGGGGGGAAAAGAACACGGTTTGCAAAGTGCAGCTGTGTGAAGCATCAGGGTTCAGCCGATGCACTACCTGTCTCTGGAGCGCCCGCCCATGCAAACACTCTGTTGCTGCAGCGTTGCCAGTAACACCGATGGCACAACGCTGTAATTGGCTGTGTGGAAATGGCCTCAATCTCAGAATTGTCATACAGATGTTACTATTCAACCAAATGTCTTTTGGGGAGAGGCACACCTTTGCAGAGGAGAAACAGCACAGATCCAGGTGTAAGCTGAAAGAATAAACATTCCTCCTTATAAAAGGGGACTCTTGAGATTTTGAACACAAAATGTTCAGATTAGAACTTCAAATGTTTCAGAAAGCACATTCCATGGACTGTTGTGCATTTGCAATATAAACCCGCCACAATTCAAGAAGCCTTGTAGTATTTTGAATCATACCTACACCTCTTCAAATCCAAATCTGTCAGAAAATTAGCTCCTCTCTATATAAAAAAACTTTCTATATGTCAGGCCCTTTCCGCACAGGGCCAAAAACAGTGGCCCAGGGATGGAAAAACACCGGTCCCTGGGGAGCTCTTTGCAGCCCCGAGCGGCGTGAAGGCACCGCTTTCCACCTCCCTTCACGAGGGAGGTTTTTGGAAAGCGTCGCCTTCCCATCATTAGCACCGCGCCAAAGACACCGCTTTCCCGTCCCCCCCCCCCATGCGGAGCCGCCTCTTCTGCACTGTCCTCTGCGGGGGCCAGTCGCACGCTCCCATGCAAACAGCCCCCTCCCCTCCACCAGCATAATTTCTGCCAGTGGAGAGGCGCCCTTTCTGCCATGCAGAAAGGGCCTCAGAGAAGATGGAGGAGATGCCCATTAGTGTGTGTGGAGGGAGGGGGGTGGCAGTAGATACAAATCCTATTTTCAAGCCCAGGCCAAGCCATTCACCCACCCCAAACGGACTCCCCCAAGATACCTAGTGGGATTTAGAGCAGCTGCAGAGGTTGTATGGGAGCAGGCTCTTTCAATTCTTGCTACCCCTGCAAGGGCTACTGCCTCTGGAGCCACTCTGGACCCTGCAGGGGCAACCAGGTTGGAGATGGGCTCCCTTTCTGCTGGGATTTGCAAGTGTCTGTCACAATTCAGACATGAAGAGGTTAACTAAGCGCATGCTAATTAGTTACTGAAGTCAGAGTTTTATAGTCAGTTTATTGATTAAGCTATTGGTCAGCTAACCCCGACATTGCCTGTGTGAGACAACTCATGTAGTCAGAGGTTATAAAGTTAAGTATGTTTCTTTGGCTTACTCACACCACCAGAACACACTCACAAAGATCACTATGCTTACTCTTACACTCACACAATGATGAGATCACCACAAGAGGTGAATCTCTGCCTTGCTAGATAGGCACCATGTGGGATCACATGGTCCTAAGCAAGGTAACCAAGTCAGTGCTAGGATAGAAAGTCATTCTTTATTTTCTTCCATGTAAACCCTCCTTTTAGTAAGTAAACTCTTTTATATGAAAACAGCAACTGCCTCGTGGTCTCTTATTCCGCACTCTGCTAAGTATTTAGTTTAATAATCCAACACTTTCTCATCCATGCTGCTGCCATTTGTGTCCAAGGTATGCTAAAAATAAAGACTTTGCCTCTAAACAGGGGAGTAGCTTCTAAAGATGGTGTCCACAGCAGGTATTGAACTGTGCTCCCCCCAACCCCTCCAATACCATGTTCAAGGCTGGGCTCAAGGGTCTAGCTTTAAAGTGAAGACTCCTCTTCCAAAGATTACAGTTTAAAGCTGGACGCAGCCCGACCAAGTCCAGCCTTAAACTGCAGGCTCTTGCCTCGCCAGGTCCAGCTTTATACTGCTGGGCCCACCTCTGAAGCTCCATCTCTGAAGTCTCATGGACTTCTAAGTGGAGCCAGCAGTATAAAGCTGGACCTGACAAGGGCACATCCTGCCATTCAAGGCTGGACCCCGCCTGTTTGGCTCTAGCTTTAATCTGTGGGCTTTGAGGCAGAGTCTGCAATTTAAATTTAGACCAAGTCCAGCCTTGAACTGTGCCCCCACAACTCTTCAAGCAGTGCCCAGGGCACAAGCTTGGGCTTGCCTCACCCTAGTTACACCCTTACCTCTAAAGAAGGCTTCATCGCCAGCCTGTTTTTATTTGTTCCTATACACTTCTCCCTCCACCTCTCCCCAGCCATAACCAGACTCAGACATCTTTGGGAAGCACCACTATAGCAAGACTCTAATGTTCCTAACAATAAGAACAGGCTGTGAAAAGAAGGAGCAGGGCCGTATGGCCAGTAGGAACCTGGGGACAGAAAGGTGAAAGTCCTACCCCATCATCATGGCATC
This sequence comes from Sphaerodactylus townsendi, assembly GCF_021028975.2. Classification (NCBI taxonomy): domain Eukaryota; kingdom Metazoa; phylum Chordata; class Lepidosauria; order Squamata; family Sphaerodactylidae; genus Sphaerodactylus; species Sphaerodactylus townsendi. The sequence goes on from NC_059425.1 coordinate 106,794,077, forward strand.
CCAATCAAACCCCACATGCCACCTGGCCTCTGGAATTGATTTTCTGAACATGCCCAGAATTACTTCCTGCTAAGTATCATAGGTCATATGATTTCTCTGCCTCCTGGATTAAATAGGAGAGCAAAAACAGTCACAGTACCATTGTTTCCAGACATAATTTTTTTCCTGCCAGAAATTATGGGATTGATGAAAGAAAAACTGAAGTATTTCAGCTTTTGAAGTCCACTGCTTCCTAGCTAAACCTTGTACATCTGGAATTTAGATCATTTAGATTGAAACCAACAACAAAAGCCATCTCTTTTGTACAAAGGCTTGGTATTGGAAGTGAAGGACAGTGCAAAATCTCTATGTATCAGTACTGCACAAAGGGCAGTAAAAATAGTTGACTTGTTAGGTACTTCTGTATCCTTTCTCCTGTCTATTCTGCTTCTGACTCTTTGTTTATCTGTCTCTTTGTTTATCGGGGACTTTCTCCTAGCACACCCTATCTTTGTTCTTCCTCTCCCCAATCTCCAGTGAAGGAACATGCGCTCTCTCAATCTCTCTCCATCCTAGGCTTAGATAACTAGAATGCCTACTTCTCCTTTCCTGTTTCACAGTATTCATTTCTAAAGCAACAAGCCTTTTGTGAACGTTATTGCACAGCAGCTTCTCCTTTTCTAGAGCACGGCAAGCTCATGCTAACACTTGGGTCCCACAAAGCTGCAGCAGGCCATGATGACATTGCAGCATTTGACCTTTTTATCATTACCAGCACCACCAGATAAGTTTGGTTGGGAAACAGTGCAGCATATGGCTGCATTCTGGCTGCAATGACAATGACAGGGTGAACATAAGAACATAGAGCCTGCTGGATCAGACCAGAGTCCATGTAGTCCAGCACTCTGCTACTCGCAGTGGCCCACCAGGTGCCTTTGGGAGCTCACATGCAGGATGTGAAAGCAATGGCCTTCTGCTACTGCTGCTCCTGAACACCTGGTCTGCTAAGGCATTTGCAGTCTCAGATCAAGAAGGATCAAGATTGGTAGCCATACATCGACTTCTCCTCCATAAATCTGTTTAAAAACCCCTTTTAAAGCTATCCAGGTTAGTGGCCATCACCACCTCCTGTGGCAGCATATTCCAAACACCAATTGTGTGTTACATGAAGAAATGTTTCCTTTTATTAATCCTAATTCTTCCCCCCAGCATTTTCAATGTATGCCCCCTGGATTTAGTATTGTGAGAAAGAGAGAAAAATGTCTCTCTGTCAACATTTTCTACCCCATGCATTATTTTATAGACTTCAATCATATCCCCCCTCAGACGTCTTCTCTCCAAACTTAAGAGTCCCAAATGAGTGCAGAGGTGGAGCCAAAGTAGTATATATTCAGCTCAACTTCCAAAGAAAGTTGTGCTCAATTTATAAGTAACCCAGAAATTCCAAGTGGAGAAAATCTGTACTCAACTCCCCAATCTGGAATTTCAACTGGATCATCACTTATGTGTACTTTTCTTCACCACCACAATCATGGACGATGAGAAGGTTGTATTGTAGCTACCAGGTCATTATGCCTCAGAGGTTATGAAGCCAAGTAGGTCTTGTCAAGCAGCTTACTCTGATGTGGCCCTCTTCAATCTGACAAGCCCATTACTGGGACATAGGCTGAGCTGCCTGGCTGCCTGGCCAACAGCGCCCTATTACCTTCACTGTATTGTGTTTTTGACAGCCTTGGATCAATTTGTATATGTTGTTATTGGCCATATTGTGCAAGAATGACCAGTAATTGTGCACATCAACTAACCGCATAAGTAACTACTGTCAATGGGGACTTCGACTGACCAGCTAATATGCACAGTCTTTATGCAGAATGTGCTGATTAAAATGCATGTAACCTGCACTTTAAACATTTACTGCTACACACGTATAACTCACAAGGCATATCTCATGCACAGACTTTCAACATTCTTTTCTATTCATTTAAGACCTGCCTGATCCCATGCCAAGGGGCAACAATGCATCAAGGAAAAGGCAGGAAACAAAGAACGGGTCATCCTACTATATGGTATTAGAAGCCCAAAGTTTTAATAATGTTGCTGCATCCCATTGTGCCAGCAGAAAATTTCAATGAGGACACAGATGCAAACTCAGATTTTATGAGCAGAAACATTTACTGAGGAGCAATGTTTATAGTTCCCTGTAATTTATAGCTTTTAAATGCAAAGATATAATGCAAATAAGTTCTCTCTCCCCTCTTCTCCCACTGATCAACTCATGAATAAGGCTGAAAGGAGCCTGGATTGTAGACACAGGAAGAAGAGACTGAGAATGAATGAGCTTGCCCCAGCTTTTCTCCCATCCTTTACTTAAAATGTCATCAACTGCCCATGGGATCACTTCACAGCTCAGCATGAAGACTGAGTGCATAGTTATGTTTCATGATAATGTACCCCTCCCATCTGAATCAGGAATATTGCTTCCTGCAACATCAAAAAACATAAAATTCCAGTAGCTGCAAGATCTTTTTTTTTCTGGACAGACCGGCAGGATTATACCTGTAGAATAAATCTAATGCCTTTACCGAATGCTTCCTCTTGCAACAGCATCCCCTAACATTTGTAGCAGGTTATCAGAACAATCTTTGTGTTATCCTGGTGATTTAATAACATGTTTGTGACAAAGTTAAGGCGTAGGTCTTAGCAGCCACCTGGAACCCTTCTGGGAATGGGAGGGAAAGGTACGACAAACACTTAGCAGCAGTGCAGCATGTTATGCAATGAATTCAGTGGGAACTGTGCACATAGCTAAACACTGGTTATACCAATGAGGACACTCCCTTGCCACAGGACAATTTCATATGAAATGATGAAAAAAAAAACCGTGCTAAACGGTAAGAAAGGGCAATACCAGGAAGAAAAACTGATGCAATCTGCAACTATTCCTGACTAAACTGGTGAGCCATATTCTGTACTCTGCAAACACAAAGAAATAAAACCAATAGAATCTTCTTTGGCTATATTTAGACTCATAAACAATTATTTAAAAGCAAATCATTTTTCAATTTTACTCTACCTAATGTAAATTATATAAATTCAAGTGCACCCTCCTCTTCCTCGGTTGCTCCTCTGGTAAGCTGTATAAATTCTATGCAGGCCTGTTTGCCATGTGTGTCTTAGGCTACCATGTCAGCTACTGAATCACTTGAGATCTATTTATTTTTGTGTAATCTCAGATTTTGAAGAGACCATCAGGGTCATCTAGTCTAACCTCTGCCAACACAGGAACTACAATAATAAAATCCCTGACAAATAGGCATCCAATCAAAAGTTAAAAACCTCAAACAACAAAGAATCCACTGACTCACAAGTGAGACTGTTCCAGGGTCAAACACGCCTCACCATCATTCTGCTTTTTGTTCTCATAGTTGCATGTTGTCCTTAAATTATGCCTAACCTGGGGGTTCGTCTCCCCAGACGATGACTCTCCCCATTGGCCCAAGGGGCCAAGAAACCACCGCACCCACAAAGCACTGGGTGTACAGGGCAGCCCTTGCCCATGCCACCCTCCTCCTAGCAGGCCTCCTTGCCTCCCTTCCCCTGTCTGGCTTGAGCTTTCACACCCTCCCTCTCTCTCTCCCTTGTTGCTTCACAGGGAGAGGAGTTTCCAGAGCTTTGTCTCTCCCCTGTGGCCTCACAGGGAGAGGTGTTTACAGCTTGCGTGAACAACTCCCACCCTGTTACTGCACAGGGTGAGGACCAGCTTGAACCGGGGCCTAGGTTCTCAAAGGGGGTCTGGGCTTCAGGGTTCTCTTCCCTCCTTCCCACTTCCCACCATTGAGCTGTCCCTTTCCCTTGTCTCTTTACACCACCATCCACATTCTCTGCTGGTGCGGCAGCTCCAGATTCACCCTGTCCCACTTCCTTAAATACCTTCTGCCCTCTTTTTCATCTCCCTCGTCCCAGCTGCTTCTCTAGCCCTTCTTCTACAGCTGCCTCAGCTGTGGGCGGGCGGGCCCTGCCTGGTCTGAGCTGCTTCTTCAGCCCATCATCTACAGCTGCCTCAGCCGTGGGCTTGCTGGGCCTAAGCCTCCTCTCTTCCCTGCCTTCCCCTTTGAACAGAGCCTGCAGGAGGCTCCTCCACAGCCTTCCTATCTCCCACAGTGCCAGCTGGTGCGGGACTCAGTGGAGTAAGTCCGGGCGCTGCAGCCGAACCCAGACAACTGGATTATGTAACATTAAAATATTTAATAATTTTAACAATATATTTCATGGTTTTTAGATTGTAAGGCGCCTTATGTGCCAAAGGCAGAAAGTCAGTATATATATCACCCAAATAAACAAGGGTGTCTATAATTTCTAGGTGATGCACATTACCATTGATTTCACCAGAGGATGTACTCTTATCCCCCATGCACTTTTCTTGTGAATCTCACTCTTCTTTTGTAGCTTTCAAGGAATGCCTCTTTATAGGACAGGAAATTACACTGAAGACACATCCTCCACATGCATTCAGTTGCATTTATTGATGCTCACAGGCTTCCTGTGCAGAAAGCAGCTGAAATGATCTACACCTTTAAAACATAAAAACTATGTTAATGACATTCTTATTATCAAAATAAAAAACAAATAAACAATATGTTGGTGTAAAAGTTGATGGTGTAAAAGTAAAATTTGATGCATTGTTTTATCCTGCTGTAGGAATTACAACAAAATTTGTTTCAGTTGTCCTTGCATTCTCAAGCAGTGGGATATGTCTCAAACTATTAATAGCAACAAACTGCTCTAGAAGGACACAATCCTGCGGGTGCATATTTCAGATTACAGTGAGATGCAGATGGCCTGCGGTCTTACATACAATGGACTTCGATAGGATTTTAGCAGTGCAAAGGTGCGCAAAATGACAGTCTTCATCCTTCAAATGGAATATGCGTATTTCTCATTTTACACATTTGTCCCAAGTTCAGTTTTATCACTAAATGAATAAAAGCCCTGGAGAAGTTGGTGTTAAAATTTAATTTTGTGCAAAAGTTTTTAACTGTATTGCCTTAATTAAAGTACAGTAAAGATTTATGAAACTAGTTGGAAATTATTCTGGGATTTCGGGCATATATGTGTATCATTCTAGAAGCTGCAAAAGCAGTTTTCACTCCTCACAACATTAAAACGAGCTATACAAAAGCAATGTTATACATGGAATGACACTACCAACAGAGCCATTTTACACACTGTACATCTGCAAACCTAGGATGAACATTACAGCTGGTCATGCTTCCTGGTGAATGAACCTTACAAGGAGCCGTTGTGTAAGTTGTGTAAAGGCCTGCAAAACTCCACAGACATCTCAATTATGACATCAAATTGTAATAAATTATCTCATCTAACATATTCTATAAAATGCAAGAATTAAAATATAATCTAACAGACAGCACATTTGAGATTTGAATTATACTTGTTTATCTGAAATCCTTTACTTTGTCAAAAAAAAGTTTTAAACTGGCAGAAAGTACCCTTGATTTTCATAAAAATTTATTAGACATAATTCTGGCAAGTTGAAATAAATATAAAGTCAAAGAAGTATGAAACCATTATTTTATGTAATTTTAAAAAAATGAATCCAAAGCCCAACATCTCTCAGCTAGCTTTGTTTCAGAGTCACAGTACACTGAAAATATGCTATCAGGATGCACTCTTATGTTTAAATTTTGATTGCTATTCATGGGTCCACTGTTTATTTTTCTATAATCAAATATTCATTAGAACTATATTTCTGTGAACATTTTTAATGTAACTTAAAAAATAGTGCTTAATCATATGCTATCAAAAGTACTAACAACTGATTGGAAATCTATAGCTTTTCTTCAATTAGTAGCACAAAAAATTATTTTTAAAAAATTGAATGCTAGTTTGGGAGGGTTACAAATGCTACAAAATCTGAGTAAGGATTGGGATTTTTATTATCATCCTCTAGGTATAAAAACAGATTTTAGGGCATTCCACATCACAGTAAGAACATGTTGCTTGACATTTAATAGTACTGCATTATGCAATAAAAAATGAATATCCCTTCTCCTTAACCTAAACATGATTTACATTTCAAGATTAAGACACTGTTTAAACATAATGAAACATAAATTGAAAATTATTTGTAAGAATGTTATATGGAAATTAAGATGTTTATGTTAACATAAAATATGTTAGGAATCTTGACAATATCATTAACTCGGTATAATCAATGCAGTAACAGGGTATACGTTTTATAATACCCATGAAATAAAACTTTAAGAAATATTTTTTGGGAAAGAGTAAAATATTAACAGTGTTATTTTTATATAGGAAAATCTTACTTTAAATCAAAACCCTATTTTGATGATGAACCATATACGAAAAAGGAAGAAAAGCAGAATTACAGCACTGCTTTTGAAATCTCTAAGCCATACTTCTCAGAGGTAAGATGTAGCACTTTTCTACATTGTACTACACATTTTTTCTCCAAACTCAAAATGTTCACATTTATTTAGGGATTAAAAAAAATTAATATCAAGAAATACCTATTTGATTTACTTTGTATCTGGGACTACTAAAAGTATAATATGCCATTATTTATATTTTGATACTGCTATGAATCCTTTATCTGAGTTTCTATCTCAATCTATTTTCCATCCACTTTTTATCATGGTGCAGAAGGGAAGCATAGCTACAAAGTCAGGGCATTTTCCACTGCCAGCTTCCTCTGTGTACTTTTATGTACTGTCTTGTGACAGTGTACAGAGATAAAATTCTTCAAATAAGCCCAACACCTAAGGTACAACAGCTTACAATCAATATTTTAATGTTATAATTTTAAACTTCTCAGAATGGGACCCCTGTTACACTTTTTTAGAGACTAGGATCTTAACATGCAAGAAATGTGCAGCTGCTGCTCAGTTAACTGAATTGTTGTGGCGGGGGTGGGGGGGGTGGGGGGTGTTATCAGTAATCATACGTTCCTCTCAAACTGCAGCCATTTGTCACTGGGGAAATAAAGTTCTACTATTCAAAGTGCTACCTGGAATGTGATTCTGAGAGTTTCTTGGGCATTTCTTGGCTACTGCTTATATAATCTATGGCAGCACAAATCCAGACTATAGCATATTAACTTAGAAAAATTAAATTATGATTTCTTTAGAGATTGAGTACTTTCCACTATACTATCCCATCAGAAGAGCATCTTAGTAGCCTTTCATGAAGAAAAACAAAACAGAAAAAATTATCTCTTTCTAATACCACCACTTTGAAATTAATGTCCCTTGTTTTCTTTACCTAGCTATAGGACCTGAGTTCTCTCTGGTGCCTTTCTCTCTTGTTATTTTTATTAACTTGCATATAGGTGATTTCTGTAAAGCATAGCTGCCACACACAGCACATCCTACCAACAAGGAATTTCCCCTATCCAATGCATGGGGTCAGGATATTGTACTGTACAGTATAGGGACAGGATAAGACATGACTGCTGGTGGTGGATGAGGCTAGTGTTCATTTGATCAAGATTAAGGCAGATCACAATAACTCCATATGCATACTATAAAGTTTTTTCTGATATGAAAAAGAAAGTAAATTATGCTTTTTGAAATGTTAACTGTGTTAACATCGGGCCATATATGATCACAGGGCCATCTAGCTAACTATCATCAATTATATTAATAATAAATTTCCAAGGTCTTTTCCACAACTCATAATATGTAAACTGAGGATTGAATCTGGGATTCAATCAGCTAAATTTTCTTCTCCTATTGGGTTGTGGATCAGCCTTTGATATTCAACAGAAACCCCGTAATAAGTTTGAGTAAAACCCACAATATGTTACAATGGACAGGGTGGATTTTTATCAGATACTTTTTTAAAAGTGCCAAAGATTTTATTTTGAAAATAAAAACATTTTAAAATATTTCCAAACTGTTATCAACATATCTAACAAAATGATATACCGCAACAACACATCAGAAAATTACAGTTCTACTCACACATATGAGGAAAGTCCATTACCTAGAAAAGCTCATACCATGAAATATATCAGTTAGTCTTTCTGATCCCACATCATGTTGTACTTATTTTGAGAGCAACTAATTCTTCTCCTTCTACAAAATACTCCCAAATGATAACAAAAAATGATAATCAAACAAATTCACTTTAAGAGAAATATATAACAATTCTCTATTTTAATACGTGCCAACCTATTAACTAGGATCTGTTGCATGACTTTCAAATTTCCCCACAAAGCTTACACATTTTTTGGACTATAAACAACTATACATGGACAATATAGTCATGTCATTACCACAAATAAAACAAGGCAAGTTCTCTGTTCAGTGGAACGCCTTGTTGAATATTCAGAATTTTATTTGAAGATATTGAAATATTTACCTCTGTATATAAAGACTGCATACCACATTTGCACATGCACACAGGCACAAAAATCCCTCCCTTGTTTAGAAATATCTTCATGTTCCAAAATATACCACTGATGAAATGTTATCGCCAGACTAGTTGCTGTGTTATAGTGACTCCAAGTGGATTTACAAAGTAAATACAATATTTTGGAATGTAATTAATAATAAAAAGTAAGCTATAATTAAGCAGTGGGGGAGTATGAAGGGGCTGATAAGATTCGGTAAGACTCCACAAACCTGTAAACATCTTTGTTCCCAGTCAATGAGGATACTCTGTATGTTTAAATATGCTTCTGTTCATGGATTTATCTCCAGATCAGGCTCTGCACATACAGAGGGAGTGTTTCATTGGAGAGGAGAGGGTGGGATATAACATTTAGGCACATAGTGCCTCTTAATGAATCATGATCAAACATGTACCTACAAATAGGCAGTCAGTGTTAGAACCACCTGTTTAGGGATTAAATAATAGATCTGAGATAGATTAACGTAGCTCTGCAAAAGTGACAGTTTCTTAAAGCTGACAAAATGGTTGCAAACAAAATCCCTCATGAATTATTGTATGTGTGACCTGCTCCTGCTCTATGAAAATATTTGGATCTGATTTTTTTATTTTGCTAATTATTCTCCTGGAGGTACATTTAGGAATCTCACTGAAGTGAACTATAATGGTAATTAAGGGGTTGGTACTGGGGAGGAGCAACAAAACAGAAAAGGAAACTAGAGAGAGGCCTTTTCCACATAAGCTATTTACACAATTTTTAGCCCGCTAATGAATCATTTCCTCTGTGGAGTTCCACACATTTCCCCCCCTGTTTGGTTCTGAAAACATTTCCAAGCATCCTTTGCCTTGTTTTTGAAAACATTTTTCCTATGTTGTTTTTCGCTGAAACGTTTCCAAGCTGGCTTTACTTGCAGTGTGGTCATATCTGAAACATTTTATCATTCCCACCAAAAAGTCTGGCCACTTTCCATGCCTCTGTGCCATCACCTAATTCCCCCCCCTAATGCCTGGCCTGCCATTTTTGGCATCCCTCACCTCACTCCTTTCCCTCTCGTCTTTTCATTTTCACCTTAATGTGGGGTTTGTTGTTGGGTTGTTGTTGTTTTGCTGTTTTGGGTGAATCAGTGAAGCCTCAATTAAACAAACCTTCAGAGCATCAAAGCAATGAATCAGCAAAGCATTGTTTCAAATGAATAAGCAAGACCATTTTTAAAACTTACACCGGCCATGAAACGTTTGGAGAAAGTGAGCAGGGACAAACATGGTAAAGGGGAAGTGAATCAAAAACATCCTAGAAACATTCTAAGTGACTTGTGCAGAAAAGAGACTGGGGAGGTAGAACAAGGCTGCAAAGCAGAGATTGAAGAGGAACTGTTTGGTCTCTTGGGTTATAGACTTTCAATAAATATTGTCGAAGGCTTTCATGGCCGGATTCAACTGGTTGTGGTGGGTTTTCCAGGCTGTGTGGCCGTGGTCTGGTGGATCTTGTTCCTAACGTTTTGCCAGCATCTGTGGCTGGCATCTTCAGAGGTGTATCACAGAGGGAAGTCTGTTACACGCTGTGTCACTGAGAAGGGAATGTTTAGTGGGGGTATATATTGTCCATGTCCCAGGGTGTGGAACCAATCAGTAAGTGTTTGGGTGGAACTTGTTATGCAAAGATGTGGTTGATAGTATTGTATTGCGGGTGGGGTTTATCAGTCCAGGGACTGATTCACATTTCCATGCCCTGCAGCAGCAGTAGTATTGGTGAATGCAAATCCTGTGTTTGGGTGGAGTCCATTATTCATGAACTTAACATGCCCTTGGGGTTTGCTTTTGGTGTTTTTAAGTACTGGTAGCCAAGCTTTGTTAATTCTCAGAGTCTCTTCTTTCCTGTTGAAGTTGTCTTGGTGTTTGTGAATTTCAATGGCCTCCCTGTGCAGTCTGCTTACTATGTTACTATGGTTACTATGTCAGACTCAAATGGGCTCAGGTCCTTCCGGTTCGCTTAACTCTGCCCATTTAAAGGCACAGATCACACAAGAGAGTATCAATACTGGAGCTGATATTCTCCTCCCCCCCTTCCCCTACACCTCTCTCTCTCTCTCTCTCTCTCTCTCTCTCTCTCTCTCTCTCTCTCTCTCATGTTATTTTATATTGAGAGATATAAAACATCAAGAGATATCAATCTTTGGATATGTGCACTTAAAGAAGCAGGAAGGAGCCAGCAGCATGGAAAGAGGCAAAGGGGAAGATATGCAAAGCGGTGCAAGGGAATGGAAGGGCTGGTTGTGGGTAGAGGGAATATGACAGTGGCAAAGCTGTGCTGACTGGCTAATCTCCCTGCTCTGGCAGCAAAGCAAAATTAAATTCATGCAAGAAGTGGACTTGTTTGCTGCGGGGAGAATGAAAGTGAAAGCGGGGCTTGAAGAAATACATCCATACAAGAAATCTTGCTGCAACAGACATTCACCTCCACTATGTAGCAAACACCTTGTGCAAATCACCCTGCCCCTGCCCCCTTTCCCCACTCTGCCAGGCCTGACCCGTTTTCAGCTAGCAGAAAGCTGTTTTCTGCCGGCTGGAAAAGGCTAGGGCAGGGGTCTGCAACCTCTGGCTCTCCAGATGTTCATGGACTACAATTCCCATCAGCCCCTGCCACCATGGCCAGTTGGGAATTGTAGTCCATGAACATCTGGAGAGCCGCAGGTTGCAGACCCCTGGGCTAGGGGATGGACTAAAAATTCTATAACAATGCAGTAGAGCAAAGGACAAAATTCTACAAGAATATAGCAGAGCAAAGGTCAAAGCTGTACAGCCTCCATCTCCCCCCTTTTCACAAGTGAATGAGAAAACATCCAGCGCCTCAGTTTCCTCATCACAGAACCAGGAAGAAAACCTAAACTCTGGATCTATACAAAGTCTCAAACTGATCGCTCAAGATATTCCATGACAGAAATGTTAACTGATGACAGGAATGGAAAGTTAAAGATTGGAACCAAATATTACTGCTCCACAGAAACATAGCTGGGCAGGAGTGTACTCCACGTTTTCCACCCACCTGCGGCCCTCCCCTCCCCACCCCCAACTTACCTTTTCCAGCCGGCAGAAAACAGCTTTCTGCCAGCAGAAAGCAGCTTTCTGCCAGCTGAAAATGGCTCAGGCCTGGCGGAGCGGGGAAAGGGGGCAGGGGCGGGGTGATTTTCATGCCCCCGCCCAGGCACGCGCCTGGTGCAACGCACACTCTTTCCCCCTTGTAGCTCCACCACTGCTGCTACAGCAAATGGTGACCATGCCATGCCATATGCATCTCTCTCTCTCTCTTTATGTCTGTGCGCTATGAGAGCAGGGGCAGGGTTATTTTCATTTGTTGCTAGGGAGGTAAGAAAAAATCTCACTGAGACCTGAATGTTATTGGAATTATGTTACCATTAACTATGATTATGATTTTGAATATGTGCCTACATGTGTGATGAGTCAAGAAGTCACCCTGAAACACATACAAGGAAACGCAGATTGTGACACTGCGAAGTGAATGCACAAATCGCGCTTGGGCTGCAATTCTATACACCATCACCCAGGAGTAAGCCTCACTGAATTAAGTAGAACTCACTTCTGATTTCTGTGCCAGACAATCCAGGCACCATGATAGTAACAAAGATACTGATTCATTAGCTAAAGTTTTGTAAAGTCTTTATCATATATTCATTTTCATATTATCTGGTTATTTCATATTTATCCTATATCCTATATTCATTTTCATATTATCAGGTTATTTAAAAATAAGCCGTGTGTAAAAATTAGCCACTGAAAGATTTCAGCAAGAGGACTCAAGATGTGGTTTTACAAAAAGAAGTATACTACAACGTGTCAGCTGTTTGTTGCATTCATGTAACCCAGTGGTCCTTCGACATGCCACTTGTGGCTCTTCTCCCCACTCTTTCCGGAAGTGGATAAGGCCCTTGCCTGTTGTGGCTTGTGGTTGGGAGGAGTTCCCAGGGTAAGCTACAAACCTGACTAAGGTGCAGGCCTCATCCCAGAGATAGAATCAGATATGACTCTTCTGGTGGTTGGCAATTAGAAATGTGACATTTCACGAGACATGGAGTGAATACCGCTGACATAACCACTGAAAAGTTCATGTAGTACTGAAGGGTTTGATTTGGCATTAGGGTAAGCATTTATTTTAACTGTTAAAACCACTAAGACAGTAAAAATAAATTAGGTTAACACTTTCATATTATACTTTCGCTATGAGGTAACTGCGTCCTGTGCTGTGGTGAGCACAAATTGAAAGGAAGACATTTGCTTGAGTTAATAAACTAGCGTTCATTTTGTAGCTTATATAATTTCATTGAAAAAGTGTAATATATTGAGGATGAGGATTGATGATGATTGATGATGATGATTGATGATGGTAGATTTCAAAGCTGCCAGATCTTTAGCTGGTTGTTGGTCTTTCATTACAATTCGAGCCTCACCCAGAGGCCTAGGAAGTTGTAATGTATCAGCATAGTATTCGTGCGGATCCCAGCAGGGCTACCTTCTGAATTTGACAGATGTTAATTTTGTCAATTCAAAGATGTTTCAAGTGCTGCCCTGGTGTTTTCGGAATGGTGCCCAGTGTGCCGATTACTACTGGGATGACCTCAGCTGGTTTGTGCCATAGACGTTGAAGCTCGATTTTCAAATCGTTGTATCTAGTGACCTTCTCGTGTTCTTTTTCAATGATCCTGCTGTCACCGAGTACTGCTATGTCAATGATGATCACTTTCTTGTTCTCGATCACAGTGATGTCTGGTGTATTGTGTTTCAACACTTTGTCCATTTGGATTCAAAAGTCCCACAGGATCTTGACCTTCTCATTTTCCATTACTTTCTCCGGACAATGTTCCCACCAGTTCTTAACTGATCTTATGTTGTAATTCTTGCATAAATTCCAGTGGATCATCTTGGCCACTGAGTTGTGCCTCTGTTTGTACTCAGTCTGAGCAATCTTTTTGCAGCAGCTGAAGACATGATCTACAGTTTCATCAGCTTCTTTGCACAATCTACATTTTGCATCATCTGAGGATTTTTCAATTCTGGTCTTGATCGAATTTGTTCTAATGGCGGCTAAAATCAGCGATTCAGTTTCCTTTTTCAGACTTCCAGTTGTTAACCACAAGCAGGTCTTTTCGCTGTCCACCTTGTTCTTGATGTTCTCCAGAAATTGGTTGTGCAGAGCTTTGTCGTTGTTATAATTATTTATTACACCAAAAATTGTTAATATTCAAAGGTAATAATTGATTATATACTGTGTCTGTCAAACAAAGAAGGGGTTTTGGTATAGAAAAACAATATTTAGAAGCATTTCAAACCACTTGCTTGGTTTTCTGGTTAAAATAATCGGCCTTTTGCTGCTCATCTGACAGGGGTATCCATTGGTCAGAACTGCCATACAGAGGTTTCTGAGGGTCTTGCCTTGAGCAGACTACGGTGTAGAAATCCACAATGATTCAGTGATATTTGTTTTCCTTGATTTAGGTTTTGAGCAACTACGATGACCAAGGACACACAGACAATGGTTTTCTCTATAACATCACAGTAGCCAGATATCGATTCTGAGACAGCATGTAGGAGTGAGTTTCATTCAGTTTAGTAGACTGACTTCCAAGGAAACATCCAAGGAAACATCTTACCAATAATAAAACACTAAGAGATGGAATGTCTAAAAATGAACCCTCCACCAATAAGATGGGGGACATTCCACCATTGGTGGGGGACATTCCATCCCCGCCTCGGAGCTGCAGCACCTTGGCCGCTGTTCCAGGGCTGTGCAAGCCCTCCCAGCCTCCCCCCCAGCAACCACTTCAGTCCCAAACAAGCCCTCCCCACGGCAACCACCCCTTCCCCACAGATAAACTGATCCATGGGTTGAACAAGCCCTCCCCGCCTCCCCCCCACCCACAGCAACCACCACCACCCTGCCCAGCCTCTCCCACTCCCCCCCCCAAAGACAAGATGGACTGGCAGGGCAGCAGCACATGCCCCCCAGATGCCCTGCTGAGCCTACTACCAGTTTTCCCATTCCTCTCCTTGCCCTCTTCCACCCCCAAAAAACAACCTGGGAAAGCCCAGTCCCCTATCTGCCCTCCCCACCACCACCCTGCCTTATCTAGGCCCTCCATATTCCTTACCCTACAGCAGCCTTTACTGCTAGTCTGTACAATAATGCTACACAGGCAAAACTCATCAAATTTGAATTTTATTAAGACTGAGCGATTCTTAAGAAGTTGACAGTATTGGCAGGTGATAATAATGGAAATCCAAGATGACCTCTGCTCCATCTTGTCATAGTCTTGTGACTGGTGCAGAGCTTTTATTTCTCCTTTCTCCTTGCTACTAATGGTATTTTACACCATTACAGCAGTACAAAGTACTAGATCCATGGTGGCGAACCTATGGCACTCCAGATGTTCGTGGACTACAATTCTCATCAGCCCCTGTCAGCATGGCCAATTCCCATCAGCCCCTGCCAGCATGGCCAAATATCCCTGATATTTATGAGGCTCGCAGTAAAATTATGAAAGGAGCCTTGTGGCATCTTAAAAGCAAACATTTTTATGGCATCAGTTTTGGTGACCATGTGTTCACTAGACTAAATGCACAGGTTAGTAAAGTCAGCTGTGTGTGATGACTAGAGGTCATGGATTTGGAAAGATGAACGAAAAAGTCTAGAAGTCTATGAGGATTCTTGTTCCAAATGTAAACACCAAAGTTCCAGGTGAAATAGCAAAATGTGGCCATGTCATTGAGCAGTAAACTACAGGACAAAAAGTGAGCTGGAATGGGGTGGAATGGGAAGCTGCAAAGCAGAGGACCAAATCAAGATTTTTTTGCTGCTTGGGGAGATCAACGAAAATCTACAAACCTTTGAATGAACAGATCAACAAAGCCTAATATCAATGAGTAAGCAAAAGAAAAAAGTTAAAAGGACCAGGAAACATTTGGAGGAAAAATGATAGGATTTATTTAAGCTTGGAACAAACAGCTGTGTGTACAGATATGTGCTTTTGCCAGCCTTCCAGAAGTGCCCTTTGGAAGTTCTTACAGATGCATAGAAGTCAGTTTTCCCTAAGCATCATTCCGATACAGAATATTTCATGACGCCATCATGAATAACGACGGGGAAATTTTGGCCTGGATCCAAAATACACTTACCGCTAACAGAAGGCACAAGAAGGCGCTTTAACAGAAGAGGACCCATCTCCCTGCCTTTTGCAACCCACTGAGTTTCCTGAAATGTTTCTCTTGGAGGATATGAGACTTTCAAAAACAATCAGTGGCTGTTTCCGCACAGGCGGAATACAGCGACCCAGGGATGCTAAAAACAGCGTCTCTGGGGAGGGGTTCGCATGGCCACCACCACTGCATCGCGGGGTGGCGGCGGCCTTGCAACCCCTGAGCAGCGCGAAGATTTTAAGATTTAAAAACCTGAGCGAGGTTTTTCAGAAACAGCGGCTTCCAACCACTGCCATGCGAATGGCAGCGGCTGGAAGGCGCCATTCCCCCCCTTTCCCGAACACCTTACCTTTCCTCCGACCTTCCGGTGCGTCGCCCAGGCCTGGGGACACGCCCCTCCTGCCCTGCGACTCCAGAGCTGTCACACAGGGCAGGGGGGCATGTCCCCTGGCCTGGACCACACACCAGAAGGTCGGAGGGAAGGCATTTGGGCGACAGCACAGTCTCCGCACAGGATGCGCCGTCTTCCCCACCCCTACCGGGACCATTCGTGTGAATGGTCCCGGGAGGGTGCATCGGCGTCATGTACGCCGACGCACCCCTCAATCGTGGCCATGCGGAAATGGCCAAAGAAGTGAATTAATGGAAGGGTCCCCAATAAGAGATTGCAGAGAAGATTGCAGAGAAGCTGAATGAATTCTTTGCATCTGTCTTCACCCAAGAGGAGGTGAGGAACATTCCTGCACCTGAACCAAGCTTCTTAGGAGGCGAATCCAAGGAACTAGCGAAGATAGTGATAGACAAGGAAGAAGTTCTGGCAGCCATTGATAAACTAAATGTTACCAAATCCCCTGGCCCAGATTGCATTCACCCAAGAGTTCTTAAAGAGCTCAAGCATGAAATTGCTGATCTTCTCACTTTAATATGCAACTTATCCCTGAAATCAGGCTCCATCCCTGAAGACTGGAAGATGGCCAATGTCACACCAATCTTTAAGAAAGGATCTAGGGGGGACCCGGGAAATTACAGGCCAGTCAGTTTGACATCTGTTCCTGGTAAATTAGTAGAATCTATCATTAAAGATAAAATTATAAAACATGTAGAAAAGCAAGACCTGCTGAGAAAGAGTCAGCATGGCTTTTGCAGAGGCAAGTCCTGTCTTACAAACTTACTAGAGTTCTTTGAGGGTGTAAACAGGCATGTGGACTGGGGTGAACCGGTGGACATTGTCTACTTGGATTTCCAAAAGGCTTTTGACAAAGTTCCTCACCAGAGACTGTTGAGAAAACTCAGCAATGAAGGAATAAGAGGGGAAGTCCTCCTATGGATTAAAAACTGGTTGAGAAACAGGAGACAAAGAGTGGGTGTTTATGGGAGGTGCTCACAATGGAGAGATGTCGGGAGTGGGGGTCCCCAAGGATCCGTTTTGGGACCAGTGCTCTGTAACCTATTCATAAATGACCCGGAAGTAGGGGTGGGTAGCGTGGTGGCCAAGTTTGCAGATGATACCAAATTATGTAGGGTGGTGAGAACCACAAAGGATTGCGAAGAGCTCCAAGCGGACCTTGATAAATTAGGTGAGTGGGCTCTGAAATGGCAAATGCAGTTCAATGTAGCAAAATGTAAAGTGATGCACATAGGGGCAAAAAATCCAAACTTCACATACACGCTACAGGGGTCAGTGCTATCAGTCACAGACCAGGAAAGGGATTTAGGCGTCTTAGTTGATAGTTCCATGGGAATGTCAACTCAATGCGTGGCAGCTGTGAAAAGGCAAACTCTATGCTGGGGATCATTAGAAAGGAATTGATAATAAAACTGCAAAGATTGTCATGCCCTTATATAAAGCAGTGGTGCGACCGCACTTGGAGTCCTGTGTCCAGTTCTGGTAAGCGCATCTCAAAAGGATATTGAGGAGATAGAAACAAGTGCAGAGAAGGGCAACAAGGATGATTGAGGGACTGGAGCACCTTCCCTATGAGGAGAGGCTGCAGCGTTTGGGACTCTTCAGTTTGGAGAGGAGGCGGCTGAGGGGGGATATGATTGAAGTCTACAAAATTATGCATGGGGTAGAAAATGTTGACAGAGAGAAATTTTTCTCTCTTTCTCACAATACTAGAACCAGGGGGCATTCATTGAAAATGCTGGGGAAGAATTAGGACTAATAAAAGGAAACACTTCTTCATAGCGTGTGATTGGTGTTTGGAATATGCTGCCACAGGAGGTGGTGATGGCCACTAACCTGGATAAAGGGGCTTGGACAGATTTATGGAGGAGAAGTCGATTTATGGCTACCAATCTTGATCCTCTTTGATCTGAGATTGCAAATGCCTTAACAGACCAGGTGCTCGGGAGCAACAGCCGCAGAAGGCCATTGCGTTCACATCCTACATGTGAGCTCCCAAAGGCACCTGGTGGGCCACTGCGAGTAGCAGAGAGCTGGACTAGATGGACTTTGGTCTGATCCAGCTGGCTTGTTCTTATGTTCTTATGTTCTTAAGAGAGAGACAAATGAGCAAAAATTACCCTTACTTCAACTGATGGGCAACTGATCTTAGATCCAAAACCTTGAGCTGTCATCTGTGACTCAAGCCCAAGGTTGTATAACAACAGTGCTCATATTCTGTTCCAACTGCATACAAACTCTAGTACCATTGCAGTGCCACATGTTGGGTCCATTGGCATAGGGACACGTAAGGATTTTTTGGGTACTGGTACACAAAAAACAATTCCATGCTTGACAACTGCAGGATTAGAAAGTGCTACATCAGTAATTTTCTTTTAAAAAATGCAATCACAACAGGTACATGCAAGATTATGCTTAGCTGATCATTTTCTGTGTTTGTATTAAGAAGTCAGCAGAATCTAGTGCCGTTTCTGCACGGCCTCCGGTCGTTACGCCCGGCCCGAGAGTTTAGCTGACGTGAGGCGAAACCATACCGGAGCGTCGCCGAGCAGGTAGCAAGAACGGCAGAAGGCGAAGAAGCGGCTCCACAGACGCCTGTTCCTCCTCCCACTTGCAGGTGTCCTGCTGCATTCGTGCGGCCTGCGGAAACTCCGACCCCTGGAGGTCGGGGGACAGTGTGGGCGGGGCTGCGACGCCCCGCAGACGACGAGCAGGACACGGTAAGTGAGAGGGAGGAGGGGGAACAGCGTCTTCCCTGCGGCGCGGTTCGCACCGTGCCGCAGGGAAGACGCTCCCTCCCCAACAACAACCCTTTAAAGGGTTGTTGTTTAGGGCGGCCTGAGGCCGCCCTGGGGGGAGGGAAGCGCATTCAGGTCGCGCCTGTGCGAACGGCGGCCTGGGGGCGGCGTTTTTACCGCCCCCAGGCCGTCGTATATGGGCCGTGCAGAAACGGCCTAGTATAATCTTAGTAGATCTAAATTCTACACCTCAGAGGCAAGGTCTTGCCAACCAAAAAGGATGTTCAATAATGGGGTGCTTCATTTGCAATACTGCCATATGTGAGCTAGATGTTTTGTATATTTAGGCATCAGTCCTATTCATATATGTAATTGGTACTGAAAAACAAAGAGTTTTAGATCTAGGTCTGATTATTAGATCATGCAGGAAAAATAAAATGTTATCCAAACAAAGAGTTGGCCTCGTGAAGTAGCTTTTATCGCAATAAAGTGGGGACACTCAAATAAATATGTGCATCTCGAAGAAGAAAAAAACAAAGACATTCCTTTACACATTTTTCTCTACCATCAGACAGCTGAGGCTAATACTGATTGGTTGCTCCACAAAAGGCAAAATAGTTTCTAACTAGACAGATAATTGGTCTAAATAGACAAAGAACACAGACCCTACTCAAAGATAGAGCGTATCTATCCCAGCGTGATAAACACCAGATGTCTGTTGCGTATACTTATAACACCAGCATTTTTCAGTTGCCAACCCTGGCATCTGACACTGGCTTTTCTGCCTTAAAATCTAAAACAGACATTATTTCTTTTGTCCAAAACAGGCAGCTCTACTTGTCCCACAATCACAGATATATCGATACGCCAGAACAAACTAGCAGATAGCTGACATACATATAGACTTGTGGTAATTTGCACATTTACCAAAGGGTCATGGAGTATCCTGTTGAAATGATCCCCATAACACTAAAAGGTGGTCTAAAGCAGGACTAGACTAGCTAAAAGAACAAGAGGGGGTTCACTGAGAAGCACTGAAGATAATCTTCTCCAGAGGTTCTACAAGCTTTTGAGCTGAAAAAGGACAGTACAGGAACAGTTGAATTCATTAGCTAGAAGAATTGAACAATCTTCCTTGAGTACTGCAGTGCCTGGAAAGAGCTGAGCAATCCTTTTTCAGAGCAGCAGTAATTGGAAAAAGGAAGGGACAGGCCTTGCCATAGCTGAACTCCTGAACTGCACTGAAGCTTCCTAGTATAGCTACCCTATTGTGAAGAAACCGGGAACTGAAGACTCATCCAGTGTCTTTTCAGGAAGAGCTCCTGCTGTGCCAAGGATTTTTGCTCCAGACTTGGTCCCAAGAAGAATGCAGTGTTGTTTATGCCTTCCGCAAAGGACTGTTGAGAGGACATTGCTATAAAACACTGGTTAGTAGCCCAATGGTAATCTTTTGGGTAATGTTTTCACAAATGCTTTCTGCTGTATTTTATTAAGTTGGATTTATATTTTGAGTTTATTAAAATTACCCTAGACTTTGAACCTTGGGGACTCAAGAGGTTACATATATAGAGTGGGGTGGAGACCCTCATACATACATTAATAGGGGCTTGTTTGTGCAGGCTGCTAAATCACGTTACCTACTTTTGCACTGTGAGGTTTCAGGCACTTTTCTCCAGTCCTAGTTCCCCAAGGATAGCAGTTGAGCCTGGTGTAACTGATGACAGGCAGTATGGTGAGAAGGGTCCATCTGTTCCAGCCCCTCCCCCCCTTTGTGCCCTTCTTGCTTTATAAATCATGTTATTGTTTTGGTCAGATAGTCATATATGATTTTCTTTCAGTGCAATCCTAACAGAGTTGCACCATACTAAGCCTTCAATAGACTTAGAATGGGGTAACTCTCTTTAAGATAGTTTCAGAGGGCAGCTGTGTTGGTCTGAAGAAGAACTAGATGTGAGTGAGTTCAGTAGCTTCTTAGAGACCCACAAGATTTTTGGAATATAAGCTTTCCAGGGTCAAAGCTCAGATAATGAAGGGAAATTTGACTATGGAAAGTTTATACCTCAAAAATCTTATTGGTCTGTAAGGTGCCGCATTGACTTAAATCTAGATTTCCTTAGGACAGGGGTGTCAAAGATGTGGCCTGGGGGATCTGCCCCCTTCAGAGGGCTTATAAGGCCCATGAGCCAGCTGAGGCAATCCCCCACCCCGTTCTCCATCTGGCCTGCTGAGCCCATTGCGAGCTGGCCAGTCTAGGCACCCACCCGCGTTCTTGATCTGTCCTGGCAAGCCACCCCCGCCTTAATGCAGGCTTGCCAGCTGAGGCAACCACCACCCCCAGTGCCAATCTGGGCTGGCCACTTTGCTGGGACCTCGCCAGCCACCCCCACCCCCACCCCCTCCCCCTCAGCCTGGCCCAACCAAGTCACATTTATGTCATATCCAGCCCTCCTTACGAACGAGTTTGGCACCTCTGCCATAGTATATCACTATTGCAGTACTATGGACCAACCAGGGGGGAAAATGGCTTCGTTTTTAAAAATTATTTTGGTCAGGGAAGCACAGGTATAGACAGGCGTACACATAGGCGCACACACAGGCACAGAGAGTTGTGGTGTGACTGTCATTTTTGCTTGTGCTCCTGAATAGTTTTTGTACTGGGACCCAGTCTCGACCTAACAGAAAGCCACGTGCCTTCTCCTCACCTAGCCAAAACAGAAAAAACCCCACACTTGTATTTTGCATATTTTAAATAATGTGTGTGCCGCCTAAAAGGCTTCAGCCTAGTCATCTCCCCAGTACTTTCCCTCTCATAGGCTGATTCCGCATGGGCCAAAGACAGCGGTGTGAAAACGGTGTGAAAACAGTATAAACCCTTTTACGCCATGTTCACACCGTTTTCACACTGCTGTTTTTGGCCCATGCGGAATCAGCCATAGTGCTTTTGATGCAGGATGCGAAAGCGTGCAAGCCCTTCCACCTCATCCTGCAGGAGAAACACCCCATTTGACACTAACTGAGACACCACTTTTTAGCCCCCCGTCTTTTCCCCAACTGGCTTTGCTGGCTTCATTAACCTGGCATATCGTTTGCCGGGCAGCAGCCCCTGGGAAAAGAGGGGATGGGACAAACAAAATGATCCAGTACCCAGCGAATCGATGCAGCACCGAAAAAGTACGCAACGTGAATGTGAATACTGGAAACGGTCTGGTGGCTCAGCACTCCCGAGCGCCTCCCGCTGAAGGCCGCCGGGAATCTCACGCTGCCGTTCCTCTTGCATTCAGCCCGCCCCTTCTGGGCACGGTGGTGGGGCTCCTTTCTCGGCTATAGGAACGGAAGCGACCGAAACTGACGTAGGTTCTCCCCGCCCCGCCGCCCTCTCGCCCTGTTCTTGCTTCGGCTCCCTCCAAGGCCCCGGTTCTTCCTTCCCTATAGCCACAAGGGCGTGACCGGGGAAGGGAGAATGGGGCTCGTTCGGCTTTGGGCCGTCTTGGCGCTCTTCTTCTTGCCTTTGGCCTTCTGCGGCGGGGCCGGCGTGGAGGAACCGGCGCAGACCGAAGGTACGGCGGTGGCGGTGGTGGGGGAGAGAGTTTAGGGGCAAATTAATGGAAAGGCTTCATGCTCCGTGCATGGCGGGGCGGAGCTTTGAACTCGGGTGAGAGTTCCCTGGCTGGGCAAAATGCAAAGGAGCAGGACGCGGTGGGGACTTCCTGGCATTGTTGGACTTCTGTGGTGTTTGTTCCTGGGATGGTAGATCTGGTTGGCCTGATTTGTTTGGTGGCGTCCCTCGAATACTGGAGCCGCCCTCATGCTTTTTACTTTTTTCGGGGTTTTTTCTGTATGGCTTGAAAGCGGTGCAGAACATGAATCAGACAACGACTTGGCAAGCAGCCTTGTTCCCGGACTCCCCTCCCTTCAGAAGTTTGATCAGGGTTCCTTATTTAGATCAAAATGAAAGACGAGCTTCCAGGACAGATAGTTTTGCAACCACTGGTGATTTTTCCTGTTGTTTATGGGTGCAAGGAAGTATTGTATGTATTAAGTTGTATTACATGCAGAACAAGACCCCCAGTGGGCTGTTGGCTTCCTAGGGCCCTTGCCCAGAGTAGGTTATAATAACTGGATTTGTGTGTGACATACAAGGAGTTTGGAAAATGAGTCAACAGTAAGGATCCCTGATTCAATGTCACACAGGATACATGATTTGGAGTAGCCCCAAAACTTATTTTGCAGAGTTGTGCAAACTTCACCTTTGGGAATTGAGAGCCAGCTTCCGTTTACATCTGCTGTAAATAGCTGTTCTGTTCTAGAATATGAGATACAAATCTTAATGATTTAATTCCCAATGGAATTCCTACAACTCCTGCTGTATAAATATAATGCTTGCTGCTCTTAAATGATGAGGGAGATGGTATGGATAGAAAGAGTCCATGTGTTTAATGAGCCTCAGGAAAGGCAATTGCACACGTCTTAGACTTAGGGGATTGCTATAAGTAAAGGCAGACACTACCAAGTGTCAATGGGGTGGGTAGATTTTGACGCTAAGTAGTGATGCCATGTTCTGCATGTACTGAAATAAGTGCATGGTAGCTCTTAACCTTATGTGAGTGAATGTCAGTAAAGGTGTTTTTTTGCTTCCTTGTGTGCCAAGTATATTTGGTATAGAAACTGACTGTAATATCTGGTAGTGACAGTTAAGTAATGATAGAAGCAAAGAAACCAGAATGACTTTTGATATTATTTACCTAAACCTTAATTTAATAACTGTATTTAAAAATAGTACTGATTTAAGGCAACTGAAGGTATGTAATTCCTTACAGTTATGTAATTCCTTACAGTGAAGGGTGGTTAGAAGGGAGTACTTCCTTCTACCATGAGCATAATGCATGCACATTCTGTCACTTTGCTTGGCATTAATTTACCCTTGTTTACTTCTCAAGGTTTTATGCTGTTTTTGGGGTGTTTATGCCTTTATTGTTACAATCAGATTTATTATTAAGCATTTTATGCTGAGTATTGTTAATATCTGGTTTTCATTTTTGATGCAGGATGCAAGGTTGTTGTTATCCATATAATTTGAGCTTCTTTCCTGTTGTATAGGATGATCTCTGGGGGAAAGATGACACTTTACAAAAATGTTGTATGTATGTATAACAATTGTTAGATTATAATATTATGAAAATATGGATAACAACAACCTTGCGTTGTAGAACACCAGAATGAAATCAAGCCATTGAGAATCGGTATACTGAGGAAGATACCTTCGAAAAAGCATTCAGACACGTGGTGCGATTCTATACAGGATTCTCATTTCCAATATACCGTCTCTGTATGGACTAAAGATACGGGATATTCTAGCTCCTTTGTGAAGTTCCATATGGGAATCACTTGAAATTGGAAATATAAATATTCCTTGGAATTTATTATTCTTGAAGTCTCATATGGACTTTTGATATACACTTGACAATTAATGGGACAATACTAACTATCATTCTTGGAAGATAATTACAAAGACCTGTTAGTGTGTATATATGTATATTATGAAAATTGTACATTGATATTGTTCTATTGACACTGTATGACAACTAGGGACGTACAGGGCTGAAAAGCACCCCAAATCCCTGCCCACTTCAGTGTTGATCAGCACTATGGAGGGGATGCACCGTCTGGCCAGTGGGAAGTAGCTGCTACCAGGAGCTCTCCGGAACCCACTGCCTCTTCTGCCCACTCTCAAGGTGTTGAGGAGCAGACTGGGATCCTTACTTGATTAAGCATCATTTTGATAAATTGGCACCCTCAGTTCTCCAGAGATGTCAGAACACAGCATTTACTGTACTACTTCTAATGTGCTTCCCCTCCCTACAGGAAGAGTGTACATGCCAGACTGCTAGAGGGGCACTCCTGCATTGTTTTAGCTAAGGAAACGCAGCATAGCTCTATAGAAGTTGCATCCAGGACTTTCTCTGGCCTCTATTAAGGAAAGGTAACAGACAGAGCACACATCACTGTACTCCTGAGATCTACTTATAGCATGGCATTATCCATGCTTCACACAAGCCTTTGAGAGGTTTGCAGCATGGAAGAAGGTGATAAGCATTCCTTGTATTTGTCATTGTCTTCCAGACACACTCAGCCACCAGCTGGTACTGAAGCGAGTCCTTGAGGCACAGTCTGTGCCTCTGGGGATCCCTTCCCCCATGCCTCTGGCCACAGACAATCTTAATCTTCTCTCCCACAATCCCACCCACACCAACATCTTTTAATGGTCAAAACTGAATTTTTTTCAAGCCAAAGTAAGCTTCTGACACTCATTTAGAACATTTATATGTTATTTTTTGCTTCAAAAGGCAAAATAATCAATTTCTTTTTAAAAAACAGATTTGTTTACATTTATAAAACCATCTTTTAAAGGGGAGTGGTGTCACATTATAGTACTGGGCTTGGTCATAACCCTGGTCTGTGTACCATAAAGATGAGTGGTAAGTGGAAAATGTAGACCAAAAAAAATTACATGAAGTGCAGAAAAGTAGGGAAAGATTAATATATTTGCATGGGGCAGGAGGAGGAAGTTCTCTGCCTGATAGTGCCTTGGAAAGTCCCTAACTGCAGTAAAGCACCTGCTCTGAGCAGGTAATAATTCTTTCAAGGCTGACTCATGCACGTTGGTCAGGTGTTTGCCCCACCTTCTGCAAGTAGGCAGGTAAGATTTTGTGTCCTGTCTGAACATATCTGAGGGCTACACTGTAGCTGATGAGTTGTCCTTGGTCTCAGATGTATTCATATATAGGGAGGTCTTTAAACCAATTCATTCTACATTCTTAGACTGAAAATAAAATCCTGGATTTTTCTCTTTAAGAAGTATTGCATACCAAATAGCAATCAAACGTAGAAATAAAATGGTGAATGCTGGCCATCAGGCACTAGAGTTTCATTAAACATGCATGTATTGCATCTACAAAATATTCATGTTAGAATAGAGTTGTTTAGTGACCTTTTTAAAAACTTCGGTCTTCAGTACATTATGTGGTTGTATTGTTGCATCTTGATGGACAATATTCATGTAAAGATTAAGAATATTTGGCTTACACCTAGTGGCACATGTATATACAAGCCTCTTGGTGACTGCTTCAATTTCTTTACTTTTTCAGTGCTTCGACCAACAAATGTTGAAATAAAAACATATAATTTCAAGACCACCTTACATTGGGATTACCCAGACATATCACCAGAGCCTGTCTTTACTGTACAAATTCAATGCTACAAGTAAGTTTATTTAATATTGATATTAATATTTAATATTTTTAAATATTTAATATTGACTTCAGGTATGTCTTACCTCCCATGTTATTCTTTTCATGGACTTTAGTTTCCTTGAATTTAGTTGTTTTCTTATAAGGAATCAGTAACAATCACAAACTTTGAAGTTTTACCATATTATCTAATATGTTGAATATTAACGTTTTCCTCTTTTTTTTAGCAGGGGCAATTACATGGATGTACGTTCCTGTGTAAATATATCACAACATTATTGTGACATCACCCACGAGATCAATTATGAGTGTGATCCGTCGTGGGCAAAAGTTAAAGCTTTTGCTGGATCACGTCAATCTGAATATGAGGATAGTAAGAAATTTCACCCGTTCAGGGATGGTGAGTTGCTATTGGAACATAACATTTTCAATCTTGAATATTGTCCACTGTTCAGGACCAGTATATTACCGTACTTTTGTGTCTGTGGTTTATAATATGTTGTTTAATGCCATGGTGACTGACTAATGACATCACAGTTGGGATTTTTTTTTCAGTAATCATCATAGCAATTCATAGAATCACAGAGATAGAGGAGGCCATGTAGGCTGTTTTGTTCCACTCCCTGCTCAATTCAGGATCATTGTAGAACATCCCAGACGAGTGTTTGTCCAGCTGCTGCTTAAAGATTCCCAGTGAGGGGTAGCTGATTCTTCTGTTGCACAACTATTACTGTAGAAAAAAACAAAACCAGAATCTTCTACAATGACTTCTCCTTTTTCAAGTAGACAGGAACTAGGCCGGAGTTAAGGGAGCCACGGGGTGTAGTGATTAAGAGGAGCTGACTCAAATGTGGACAACTAGGTTTACTTCCCCACTGCTCCACCGAAGGCCAGTCACAATTCTCTCAGAACTCTCTCAGCCCATGCAGAGGCAGGCAATGGTCGCCGTAAGTCAGCTGTGACTTAACGGCACTTTCCACCATCAAGCAGGTAGGAAGCTGCTTTTCCATGTGCTGTTTTAGATCCACCTAATGCTGCTCTCCTGTTGTACAGAGCTGCATGCTGATTCTTCCCTGTTGCATACCGAAAGTTTAGGGCAGACTCTGCATAGCATGCCAGAAATTTTGCCTGGCCTAGCTGGGCTCTTCTTGGCAGGGCTGTAAAAATGATAGAAGATATTTGCTTCTCCACTTTTACACAGAGGTGCTCAGTCTATTTTTTTAGGATGCTGCTCTTTGGAGAATATGTGCCAAAATTATCTCCCCGCCCCCCAAACCCCCAATTTCTAATGGAGCAAATTTTAGAATTTCAAGCAGATACAGCAAGTTTAGAATTCTATCTTTCTCTAATTCAACTGATGCTTTATATATTGTTCATAGTACAGCTCTATTACTATACTATCATCTTGTAACACACAGATAAACAAATTGACTGATCATCAATATATCGAATTCTCTATCTTTGATTCCTTTGGTAAAAGCTTAAATTCTCTATCTGCCCAAATAATGTGGATACTTCACTCCTTGAACAGATTAGACCAATCTGACAAGAGCCCAGGTTTTCACAAAAAATATGAAAATTTTTAAAAACTGGGGGTGGGGGAGGGTAAAAGCAGCAGTGTCTGTTCCTTTAACAAACAAATGCCTTCTGTGTGGCTGTTGCTAGGTGGCCACAACAGTACTGCCAGCCTTGAACTCCTATACTTTCCATATTGTTAATCTTTATGATTCTTGTATTGTCAAAGGCTTTCACGGCCGGAATCACTGGAGTGCTGTGTGGCCGTGGTCTAGCAGCATTCTCTCCTGACATTTCGCCTGAAGATGCCAGCGAAATGTCAGGAGAGAATGCTGCTAGAACATGGCCATACAGCCCAGAAACCACACAGCACTCAACTTTATTATTCTTTTTTAATGGGAAATTTTGCTGGAATTGTCTGTTTCATTATCACGCCATACTCTTTCATATTAACATAAGTTCTGTTGTTTCAGCTCAAATTGGACCATCAAAGTTTAACCTCTCTGTTGTGAGTGATGAAATCAAAGTTTTTATTGAGCATCCCCTCACACCGTATGAAGGAAAATACCCACTTAGTGTGAAGGCAAATCTTACTGATTTTTCCTATTCCATATTGCTTTGGAAGCAAGCAAGTCCTCATAAGGTATGTCTAAGAGTAAAATTTGTCTAATATCAAAATAGTTCTGATTCAGTAGTCAAAAAATAACTTTCTCATAGTTCTAGTGAGCCCCAGTTCTCTGTTCAGCATGTGAGGCTATCTCCCCAGTTTTAGTAGAAAATTCCTTTTGTCAGACATGGAATTAGTAATTGTTCCATAAATGTCAATAATTACTTTGGAGAATTATTGTTGTCATTGGTGAAAAGAAGATGCATTCAGGGTGTAGCTGAGTAAAATGGTGCCTGGAGCAAGCACAACAGCTCACCTTGTCTGCCAGATCATGTGGGGAGTATATTGCTAAGCTGCCTCCCTCCCCCCAACTGCACCTCCGTCCAAACTACACATGGAGTTTGGGTGCAGGGGTGAATGTAGCGCAGTGGCATTTGGAGTGGGGCAGACCCATTTGATGCTAGCCAGGGTTAGGGGGGCGGAGCCAACAAAACTAGAGCTGGTCAGCTTGGCTGCTCAGTTCGAACCTGGGTTCAGTGTGGCTTGGGTCGATCTTTACAGTGCAGGTTTGAAGCCTGCAGTTTAAATTTTGGACCCGGGCCAGCTGAGCCCAGCATTGAAAGCGCCCACCCCTCTCCAAACTCCATGTGGACGTCGGGGTGGGATGAACCCATGCTGGCTATCTTAGTGTTCCAACTGCACCCCTTCTCCTGAACTCCCATGTGGAGTTGAGGGGGGGTGGGGCAGCTCAGCAATGTGCCCCTCACATGACCTAGCCAAGCAATGCCCAGAGGTCCAGCCTCCGTGTCCTCCCATAGTTACGCCACTGGAAGCATTTCACTCCTCTTTTGCCAATATGAAGTGTAATGACATGAATAAAAGGAAGTCAGAGAAAAATAACTGTTTTTGTACTTGGGAAGGACAGACAATAATAGCATGATCTGACTTTAATGAAAAACACACCAGTTTTGAGAGATTGTGTGAGGGAGTCATAAAATACTGAAGCGGAAACCGAAGATAAATAGGAAGCTGTATTATCTAAAGGAGAAAGGATGATCAGTAGATGAGGAAAAACTCTAATAATGTCATAGAAATAGGTATTGACATTATAAATTGTATAATGAGATCAAGGGGAAAGAGGAAAGGAAAAGAAAACCGAGCCTTACAGAAAGAGAAGAAGCAGGAGAAAGAGAACTATTATATATTAAAAGGTAATGATTGGAGAAATTGGATCAAAACTGTGGAAGAATTCAGGAGTTCAAAGAAAAAAGTATAGTATAGTTAGCAGTACTGAAAATTTGAAGATGAGAAGGGAAAGCTCAGTAATGGGTACAATTTTTATCTGAAAGAAAAATGACAGGCTTTTAAGACACACAAAAAGAACCTGAAAAAAAGAGATAAGAGGTTTGCTATGTAAAGAACAACAACGAGACTTGAAGGATCGTTGTCTCCCACTAGTTAACATGTGTCTCGCAAGCCCTGCTCTCAGTGCCCCAGCCTTTAGAGGTAAGCGTTTAGAGGCAATCGGAGACAGGGCTTTTTCAGAAGTGACTCCTTGCTTATGGAATGCTTATGTCCTTATTGAGGCTTGCCTTATACCTCATTTAGGCACCAGGCCAAAAATTTTTTTACCCAGACTTTTAATTAAGAAGCTTTATCTTTTGAGCTGTTTTATAATCTACTCCTAGTATGATGTCTCTCTATGAATATTTTAAGATGCTCAGTGGTTGTTTTATGCTGTTTATATGCCCTGACATGTTTTTAATGGCTCATTTTGTTTTTATAGAGATAATTGTTATAGTTCTTATGATTTTTGTGGTATTTGTAAGCTTTCTCAAATAGGAATGTGGAAAGGTAGCATACAGATTTGTTTAACAAATAATAAACAGAGGTGAGAATTTTCAGACCAGCCGAAATAATGACATAAAAGGGGAGCAGAAGCAGATCATACACTCGGCAGTGAATAGAATCTGCAACAGAGCAAGCGGAGGACTTGTTTGGAGGTCCTGAAGTAGAGAGGAAATTACAAGGGAACCAAGTTTGATGAGAAGGGGAAACAGCGAAAGAGCCACATGGCCAAAAAAGAAAAGTGATGAAGTAGCAGAACTGCCCAAGCAAAAGTAGGATAAAACTAGCAGGTAGGAAGCAGGAGGAGGTGACCTTCACCATTCATAGAACAATTTTCTCAGTTAACAAATATCAAGTGAGAAAACTGGACTGGACTTTTTTTTTTTGCTGGCAAACCCAGTAAGGTTTTTAAGGCAAGAAGAAAAAGAGTTTGGATTTATACCTCACCTTTCTCTTCAGTAAGGAGATTGAAGGTGGCTCCTTTCCCTTCCTCTCCCCATAACAGATACCTTATGAAGTAAGTGGGGCTGAGAGAGTTCTGAGAGAACTGTGACTTGACCAGTGTCACCCAGCAGGTTTTTTGTGTAGGAGTGGAAAATCAAACCCAGCTCCCTAGATTAGAGTCCACCTGCTCTTAACCACTCCACCATACTGGCAAGAAATGAACAGAGTTGGTTTGCCGTTGCCTTCCTCTTCATAGCAACCCTGGTATTCCCAGATGGTCTCTCATCCAAGTAATGAGTCTAAACCTGCTTATCTTTCAAAGTCTGACGAGATCAGGTTAGTTGAATGAAAAGTCACTATGTTACCCTTCTTGTTTACTATTATTTGTTGAAGGTAACTTACCAAGAACATAGTTCTGAATTTAAAGTTCTTTTTCAGATTGTCTCATTTGAAGCTGAGGAATGTGAGATGGATTTTTGTACTAAATATCTTCCAGTTTCTTTGGGATTCACATACTGTGTTTCAGTTCAAGGAATTTCAAAAGACTATTCAGTGGAGGGTGAAAAATCAAACGCAAGCTGTATTATTCTTCCTGCCAAGCATCCATTAGGTAAAAATATTTAATGACAAAAAGAGCCTCACAGTGTGCACATAAATGGCTGATAGTGGGGTGTTAGGGGGGAAATATCCCACTTGTTATCCAGCCTCATTTTTGTCACCCTTTCATCCCAGGAAAGCCCTTGAGTGGAAAAAAATATCTTTATATATTTTCAAAATTAGTACTCAACAGTCATTTAGTGTTTATATGTCAGTAAACAGAGCTTAAGCTGAGTGAATCCTCCCCACCACTGCAGTCTTAAGAACAGCTGTTCCTAAGAGACCTGGTAACCCCTTGAATTTTTTAGGCCCAGGATCTTCCTAAGTAAAGAGAGTTAATATGCTTCCCAAAGTTTCAGGAATGATTGACTGGCATCCTTGGTGGGGCTTATTATTGAAATGTGGTGCATTCTGCTAACATTTATACAGTGCCTAATGTTGGCCAAAGAGTCCCTATTACGATCCCACAGTACCAGTTCCCACAATAGAGACAACGGGGGAGAATGTTTCTTTATAAGTCCTGTTCCGTTGAATGGGACTTCTTTCCTTGAAAGTGTGCTCAGGATTTGCAGTCTCCCACTGCATGGCGTCACTCTTCTCCCAGCCTGGTTGCAATTATTTCCTTAATCAATTGCTTCTTTATCAGTTAATTTCTCATGAGTGCCACCAGTTTGTGGTTTGGTCTTGTGTATTCATGTCGTCGCACTTTGTATCGCAAAACTGGGGCCAGGGTGGGGGAAGGGGGGAAGAAGAGAAAGAGAGAGAAAGAACTATGTATAACATTTTTTGAGTCAAAGTGAAAAAAGTAAAAAAAAATGGGGAACTGGGACTGCACTGGGAGGCCTGCTCGCTCTGCTCTCCAGCTGCAACACACATCCGGTGTATGTGTGGAAGTCCGGTCCTCTGGCTGCCCCTCACGCAGTTGGGAATTGAGAGTTTGTTTGTTTCTAACAACATGGGAAGTTGCTTCACTGATCCCCTTTCTGTGCCCAAAGTCTACCGACAGTGAGGTTTTGGGGCAGGGAGTTATTTTTTTTTTCTTAGAAGGAAACTCTGCAGAGAGGCTCAAAGCAGCTGGACAAGTGAGGAATCAGTCATCTGCAAAGGGTTTAACAACCCCAAGAGAAGCAAAGATCAGGGAGGACAAAAGTGAAACAATTTAAAAAAATAGGAAAGAGGGAAAGGAAAGCTGCTGAAAATTATTGGGGAAGGGAATGCACTATAGACAACCAGCTGCTTGGTAAAGAAGGGGCAAGTGGGAAATGCAGGTGAATCAGTCGTGTTTTGGTAATCTGCACAGGGCAGGCTGACGCTGCGGTTACGTTTAAGCTGAACATCACAACAAAGCAGATGGGATTGTAGCACTTAGAGGGCATCCTTGTCTGGGTCTTTTTCAGTTACTGCATGAATGCTTTGTACTTCCTCCAGAGGAGGTGACTTACACTGGAAAAAGTCACAGTTCAAAGGCTAGTGTTTCTCCAGGTACTCCTGGCCTGATGTTTATTGCATCACCAGGAGTGAAATTTGGAGGAATAGAAGCAAGTGTCAAGGGTCAGAAGAAATGCAATGATGCGGAATAATTGGCCTTAAGTAGCTGTTTATGGACATACTGAAGTCTGATTTTAGTGCCTGGTGTTAGGATCTAGAGACTGGCTGGGGATTCTGTTGATATGCCAGCTACTGTCCATCTTGCTGAGGCAGTGGCGTAACTAGGCAAACTGTAGCCATGGGCAAAACCTAAGTTTGATGCCCCCCCAGGCGCGTGCCCAATGCAACGCGCACCCCCCCTTGTAGCTACGCCCAGTGGCGTATCTAGGCAAACTGGAGTTTGGTGCCCCCCATTGGCAGCCACCCTCTTCCACTGTGACCAAGCAATGATTTTTTACACCAGGTTGTTTCAAAGTCACCATCACATTATAGAACATTCCCCAACTCACAAATCTGAACATAGCAATAGGCCATGCGACACAGCAGAATTAATTTTTTGAAAACATTTTCAAAATGCTTTCAAAATGTTTTATTTCTGCTATGAAAACATTTTATGGTGTTGTATCCAGTACCCCCAATTGGGGGAAACAGCATCCCTTTCAATGTTTCAAAGGAGAATCTGGGCTCCCTAGTTTAAACAAGTGATGCTGGAATCCACCCCCAAACAGCATCATTTTCAATGGTGTTTAAACTAGGGAGCCCAGATTCTCCTTTTAAATCTACCTTAATCTGGGGTTCCCAGTTTAAACAACATTGGAAGTGATGCTATTTTGGGGTTGATTCTCCCCCACCCTGAAACAGCATCACTTGCAATGTTTAAACTGGGGACCTCAGATTCTCCCTTTAAATCCATGTCAAAGGCAGGGGGGGGATTTAAAAGGAAAATCTGGGGAAATTTGGGAGGTGCCTGCTGGCAGGGGTGCAATTGTTAAGCTAGCAGCACCAAACTTTCAGGGTATCTTTAGGAGACTCCCCTAATGATACCACCCAGGTTTGGTGAAGTTTGGTTCAGGGGGTCCAAAGTTATGGACCCTCAAAGGTATAGCCTCCATCTTCTGTTAGCTCCCATTGGAAACAATGGATGATGGGGCACCCCCTTTGGGAATCCATAGCTTTGGGCCCCCTGGACCAAACTTCACAGAACCTGGGTGGTATCAGTAAACGATTCTCCTGATGATACTTCCCAGGTTTGATGAAGTTTGGTTCAGGGGGTCCAAAGTTATCAACCCTCAAAGGTGTAGCCTCATCTCCTATTAGCTCCCATTGGAAACAATGGGGGATGGGGCACCCCCTTTGGGAGCCCATAACTTTGGACTCCCTGAACCAAACCTCACCAAACCTGGGTGATAGCATCAGGAGAGTCTCCCAAAATATCCCTGAAATGTTGGTGCTACTAGTCTAAAAACTGCACCCTCTGCAGGCCAAAAATGGAAAAACACTGAAAATACAAAAAATCCCACAAACAAACCTGCGCCCCCCACA
Organism: Sphaerodactylus townsendi; assembly: GCF_021028975.2. Lineage (NCBI taxonomy): Eukaryota > Metazoa > Chordata > Lepidosauria > Squamata > Sphaerodactylidae > Sphaerodactylus > Sphaerodactylus townsendi. The sequence goes on from NC_059425.1 coordinate 106,828,064, forward strand.
GGGCTGCGCCCAGGGCAACTGCCCACTTTGCCCAATGGGAGGAACGCCTCTGTGCTGAGGTGATCTTGTGAAGTTAATTGACAAATTCTTGGTTCCAGGTAACTGTATTGATGCTGCAGCCATATCCAGGCTTAGCCTCATAGCTGCCACTAACGTTGTCCTGTTCAGTTTTGTTGTGGGTTCCCTTTGAATACAGACCAGGTTGAGGTCATTGTTGGAGATCTGGGGGTGACTTTGGGTTGAGTCTTCCTGCTGTGGATTGTCAGTCATTCTAGTCACTTGGGTATACCATCCAGCATACTGCATCTTCTCTGCTGAGGCTAGATTCTGAAAGGCTAGTAATGACTACTTTGGGTCTACAGTATCGATCTAGTTTTTGCCTTTCATATCTTTGTATCATTGCAGTGTGTTCTTTGCCTACGTAGCAGTGCAAGAACATCTGACAAGACCTAACATAGTTGTCTGTTGCTAATCTTTTTCAGGAGAGAAGGAAAGGTTAGGATAACTTAAACTAATGACTGCAGACTGGCTTTCTTGGTATTGTCTCCCCCAGAAATTTCTCCTGGTGGAACCCTGTCCACCTCAAAAGTATGAGGTTCTTTATTGCATCAGTTTAAAAGTAGTCATGCCTTTGCTTTGTATGGCTTTTACTTTCAAAAAAGACCTGCATATTCAGACCTAGTGGTTCCATTCAGATTAGCTTTGCACTGCCAAGGAGGGACTGCTTGGCATTGTATAGGATCCTTTTTTATTTGCAATGTATAGCAAATCCACATATAAAATAGTACTAATGAAGACATTCACTGTCCTGCTAATGTCTCATTCTGCTGTTCCTTCATTTTTCAGATGTAGCGGGATCTATCATAGGAGTTGTTGCTGTTGCTGTTGCTGCTGCTGTGGGTATTGCAGTAGTGTTGGCTTGCAAATGGGCTAAGCGGAGAAACATTCCTCTGCCCAAATCTCTGGTAAGTTCTTTTGTAACAGCCTTCAACATCTCATGTCCTCTATGTTTTAATATCCAAACAGGATCAGTCTTGCCATTTTCGTGATGATATTTATACTAGACAGCATTCAGTAAAAACACACCAAGTAAGTGAAGAAGGCTTCTTCCCAGATATCTCTGGTATTGACTCAAGCTTAATGTTCGTGCAAACAGCAGCAGTACAATTGAATACAAGCAGTGTCTGATGGTTGTAAATGCAAACTGCACATAGCTATTGGTGTGGAGGAATCACCAGTAGTACTAAAATACTGCCCTTACACTTTTTTTGGTGTTTTTCAAATAATTTGGTGATGTGTCATTTCATGTTTTATTATTTACTGAAGATACTAATAACTGGCCGATTACTCAGAGAACGCTTACCTTGGGAGTCCTCTCTACTCAGTGGGCTTGCAGAGGTCTCTCCTTGCGTTTCTCAGATTACACGCGAGGAGGCAGCCCAGTGCCTGCCCTGCAACTGCTTGCTGATGTCTAACTCGCTTTCTCATTTCGCTGCTTCTCTTAACTCCACTCATCAACAGCCTTAAAGGCACAGATCTCACTGATATTCTTTCCCCCTCCCTTCCCCTACACTCACTCACTATCCTTTCCCCTACACTACACTCACTACACTCACTTGTATCAATATAGAGAGAGAAGCTTTAAAAAAAATAGAAACTTCTCTGAAAGAAAGTTTTTAAAATGCCCTCCTGATTGGGGAGGGCAGAAGCAGAGCCAACTAAGTGGGGTGGAGCCAGAAAGAGATCCTGCTTGTGCTGTTCTTTTGCAAAACCCAGTTCTCTGTTATTACTATATTGATACAAGCATTTAGAGAAGTGGAAAGAAGTTGGCAACAGGGAGGAGGGTGAGGGGGAAGCTTGCAAAGCAGTGCGAGGGAGTGACTGGAGGATGAGACTAGGTGGGCTGGCTGTGGGAAGAGGTCTGGAGCAAAGCTGTGCCCACTGGCAAATCTGCCCACTCTGGCTGCAAAGCAAAATTAAATTTGTGCAATAAAACTAGAGGCTGGTTCACCCAATAGAGTAGTGAACTGCAGCAACTGATTGCTTAGCATGTTGAGTAGCTAATGAACATTTTCTCTTTAAATATCAAGATGTACCTTCTTAAGAACATAAGAACTAGCCTGCTGGATCAGACCAGAGTCCATTTATTCCAGCACTCTGCTACTCGCAGTGGCCCAGCAGGTGCCTTTGGGAGCTCACATGCAGGATGTGAAAGCAATGGCCTGCTGCTGCTGCTGCTCCTGAGCACCTGGTCTGCCAAGGCATTTGCAATCTGAGATCAAGGAGGATCAAGATTGGTAGCCATAGATCGACTTCTCTTCCATAAATCTGTCCAAGCCCTTTTTAAAGCTATCCAGGTTAGTGGCCATCACCTCCTCCTGTGGCAGCATATTCCAAACACCAATCACACGTTGCATAAAGAAGTGTTTCCTTTTATTAGTCCTAATTCTTCCCACCAGCATTTTCAATGAATGCCCCCTGGTTCTAGTATTGTGAGAGAGAAAATTTTCTCTCTGTCAACATTTTCTACCCCATGCATAACTTTATAGACTTCAATCATATTCCCCCTCAGACGTCTCCTCTCCAAACTAAAGAGTCCCAAACGCTGCAACCTCTCCTCATAAGGAAGGTGCTCCAATCCTTCAATCATCCTCGTTGCCCTTCTCTGCACTTTTTCTATCTCTTTGATATCCTTTTTGTGATGTGGCGACCAGAACTGAACACAGTACTCCAAGTGCGGTCGCACCATGGCTTTATATAAGGGCATGACAATCCTTGCAGTTTTATTATCAACTCTTTTCCTAATTGTCCCCAGCATAGAGTTTGCCTTTTTCACAGCTGTCATGCATTGAGTTGCCATTCCCATGGAACTATCAACTAAGACGCCCAAATCCCTTTCTTATTCTTATTGCCTGTCAGTAAGTGTTCATCAGAATTTCAGTTGCACTAGATTAGACAATAGCAAATGACAATGGAATAACTAAGTACTGATAGAAAACTTTCTCCGTGAACCATTCCATCAATCCCACACTGAAATTTAGGTTTTCTGACATGAATGCCCAGCAGCCTAATCCTTTCTTTCATGTACAGGTGTCAGACTTGTTATTGTTTACTGTGTGATGCTCTTAAGCACCATACAAAGAGCACAATGGGCAGGACAGAAAAACCGTACAGTCTAGCGGAGGCTAAACAAAGAAAGCTGACTGCTTTGAAACCTCGCTCCTTTTAGTTATACTTTGAGTGGTGTATATTCTTTCTTGAATAGTGGAAGATGCCAGGTTTGACAAGTGTAAGATCATAGTCAACGTACCTAGTCAATTTTTCTCTTCAGCTTCATGAGAAATAGTTCATGGGGTATATTTATTTAATAAACAATATTTAACAAAAAACTAGCAGCTAATCGTTCCTTTTGCTTTACGTTTTTAAGGTTTCTATAGTAAGAAGCATAAAGCCTGCCAACAGCTTTGAGACAAGAACAGAAGGGAAATACACTGCTATATCGTCTTTAAATTGTTACCCAGCGCGTGAAGATGAAAAGCCAGAGGAACCAATCGAGCACTTAACAGAAGTTGAGACCAGTGACCTGGAGGTTTCTGGCAAGACCGCTGTTGAATCCCAAACCATCCAGGAAGCCTCTGCTGGCGAAAGCTGTGAAAATGAATTGAGCCATGAAGACAGCGACAGTTACTTTAAATCTGTCAGTGACCAAGAAAAAATATGTGACAGTCTTCCAAATGAGGGTGTTCCCAGAGCAGATGTACAACAATCCACAGACCTAGGAGCCTGTAGAAAGATGTCTGGGTACGACAAACCTCATTGGATGATCCCTGACACTGGTGGATGTGAACCACCGATTGCATAGATGTCCAATGATGAGTTGAAGCCAGAGAGAAAAAATGTATATGCTAGAGTGAAGGACTGAGAATCAGAAGTTTACAAAACTGAAGACTTGACTGGTGGACATGCATTAAAACTGAGCTGATGCTTAAAGTCTGAGATACTAAATGGGGATACAGTATTGTATCTGCTGAATCAACTTTCTCTTAATAATCATGACTTTTTGATATGAGAGCATGAAGTATCCAGTGGAACAAGTTCTGCTTGGTAACCTCTTGTGTACATGGAGGTCTTCTTCCATTGAAGTGACTAGATTAGCACATCTGACTGTTCAATATTGATCTCCTGCTGTCTGTGAGGAAGCACTTATGAAAAATACACTCCTTATGTCTTTTCTCTAATTGAATGTATGTTGTAGAAGGAATAACTCGAAGTATAGGATAGGAGTCAATACACTGATCACTTTAGAACGCATTATCCTGAAGGAGTGGCTAATTTACCTGATTTTATGTAATCATCATTACAGCCTACAGTTACTGGGCACATTGTATTTTTTCATCAGTTTTATTTTGATATTTAAATGTTAAGGGTTTTACTCTCAGCAGATATTTAATGTCAGTTTTGAGAATTAAGAGACAAAATAGGGGCTCTTAATTTCCTGCTTTGTAATCATTTACTATTTTTCTGGTCAAGTTTTCAACATTCTCTGTAGCCACTACACCAGTGGTGGCAAACTTCTGGCACTCCAGATGTTCATGGACTACACTTCCCATCAGCCCCTGCCAGCATGGCCAATTGACCATGCTGGCAAGGGCTGATGGGAATTGTAGTCCATGAACATCTGGAGTGCCAGAAGTTTGCCACTACAGCACTAGACTGTAATATTTCTTTTTGAAATTTAAAATACAACCCTAAATTTTTCCATTTGCTTTCCCTTCCCTTTTAATGAAAAATAAAATTTGAAGTTTGATACGTCCATGGTTAAGACCCAGAGGTATAGCCAAATTAGCATGCACAAAGGTGCTCTGAGATCAATGAGATTAATTTTAACCTATTAGACATAGGGGGTGATTTTTTCCATCTTTGATTATTATTTTTTTGGATAAGCTTCTACATATTACTATTCCTCAGTTCTGTCCACTGGATCCAGTTACTGCATAGTGCCCAAATTAGTAGTGTTTAGCTCCTTTTTATTATGATGTATTTGAATACTTCAAAGTATCAGGGGTGAATTTCTGAATCTGGGTGACTCACTGCTCTTGTCTTCTTGAGGCTGTTCCTCTGTGTGACTGTGTTAGATTTTTTTAAAAATGTGTCAAGCTAGACCCATCTAAATATGTTTTAATTTGACATTACTATTGTAACATAAAGCTAGGTTTCAAAATAGATTTCTACCACAACAAAAGCCGAGGAAATGTTTTCCGACTTAAGTGTGCTGTTCTGTTCCAGAGCAGATGTTGAGGATGCAGTAAATGTTTAAAAATGTCAACAGCTAAGCACCTGTTTGTTCTTACTATGTAAAATCAGTGGGAGAAGTGTTTGTCTTTGGTTGATCATTCCTTCAGTTTTCACAGTCATGTGTTGTCTTTTGAGTACCTTGAAGCTATATTGTATATATTTTGTATAGCATTTTGTACTGAAATCTTAATGCTTTCAAGTTCGTTGGCTGCCATAAACTTTGAGATAATATGCAGTTCCCTTTTTCCTGAAACTGACCTAATACAGCTACATGAAACCAATACTCACCATCTATAGGGGGCGGGATCACTGGGGTTTTTGGGGGGGGGAGGGATTGTAAAAATGTTAAACAGTTAAAACATATTTTGTGAATTCTCACAAAATATGTTTTAATAACAGTAGTTTAATCATAACATAGTAGAGAGATTTGTAATAACTGGATGGAAAACACTCTGAAAGAAGAAGAAGAAGAAGAAGAGTTTGGATTTATATCCCCCCTTTCTCTCCTGCAGGAGACTCAAAGGGGCTGACAATCTCCTTGCCCTTCCCCCCTCACAACAAACACCCTGTGAGGTGGGTGGGGCTGAGAGAGCTCCGAGAAGCTGTGACTAGCCCAAGGTCACCCAGCTGGCGTGTGTGGGAGTGCCCAGGCTAATCTGAATTCCCCAGAGAAGCCTCCACAGCTCAGGCGGCAGAGCGGAGAATCAAACCCGGTTCCTCCAGATTAGATATACGAGCTCTTAACCTCCTACGCCACTGCTGCTCAAAGGACAGTCTGGGGGGGGGGGGTTAGTCCAGCAAGTACATATGAATACCTTCATACTTTTTATTAAAAGGAACTGAAATTAATTTTTAGTTGAGGTCACTGAACCATACTAGCATGTATCTAGCCATGTGGCTCCTGCAATGAAACAGCATTTTGGTTTGCAAAGAGAAGCTATGATTTCTGTTGTTTCTTGCCCTCCCACTGCAGACCCCAATTTTGTTCCCTGTACAGTTCCTCGGGGTCTTCTGACTCTGGGGAAAAAACCTGAGGAAGTCTCAGTGAGTTGCAGCAAGAAAGAAGTGGGAAAATCCTATTCCTTAAAGTACTTGGATGGTTGAGTAAACAGTTTGTTCAATGCAGCTATCCAAAGAAATTTCTGCTGCCACAGACCTTTGCCAATATTAGCTGAATGTTGATATTTCAAGAAAGTGCTAAACTAGTTGGCCTTCTAATTACCCAAACTAGATTTTACTCTTGTGTTCAAAGATTCTGACTTTCAGAGGTTGCTATATTTTCTTTGTGTTTAAGATGATAAACATGCAGATGATCCCAGTTTGATGAAACATTTTGTGGACCCATTGAAATTCGAGATCTGGTTTGAAGCAATGTGTTGAGTGAATGTAACATTTGAAATGTCAGATTGAAGACCCCGTATTCAGAGATAGAATCTAAATGTATTTCTTCAGATTTTTCAAAAATACAGACATAGGTTATATCCTAAAATGTCAAATCTATACCAATACCCATATGATTTCTTAATGTAATCAGATTATGACACACTACAGCCCATCCATAATTCACTGGTTTTAATGTATGCTTTCTGAGTATTTTCTCCAGCCTATAATAGTGTTATCTCTGTTTCCTACTGTTAGATAAGGGACACATTCATTGATCATCTTTGGCTTGTTCATTGTAAGTGATAAAAATCTACCACACTATATGGCTGAGTGCTACAAATTAATGACTTCCCTTGTGCATCTTTGGACAGAGTAAGAGGAGCAACTACTTGACAAACAGCACTCTGTGAAATGAAGAGTAGGTTGGTCAGGAAAGAAACTATCTGACTACTTCTTAGATCCAATGTTCAGCAAAGAAAGGTATTTCTTATGAACTTTGAGGTCGCAGTGATGAATCTTATCAAATTATAATTTTTATTTCATTGGCTGGTAAGGCTGCCGTTTATACTCAAAAGGTAACTTGAGAGACGGGGAACGGTAAAATGACAGCAATGCACCAGATGCTCCCACCTCATAAATTAGGAGAAGATTATGCACTGCCAGCTGCATCATATAAATGCCCAATTTTTTTATACTGCACCATGACTCTTGGTGTTTATCGTATGGCCTAGCAATCTGGTCAGGCCTGTCTACCTCATATATATATGCTCTAATCAAGGATAGCTTGCATGGATTATTTATGTTTAGAACTTGCTCCCAGGTTGGATTGTTCCATTAATTTACAGCACAGTGTATCACAAGAGCACCAAAATGGCCAAGGAAGCAAACTTCAGACAGATGCTAGATGGAGAATATAAATGAGTGGGCAAGAGCAAGGATTGTATATATTCTCCTTTCAACATGGTGATAGTGTGGTTCTCAAAAGTATTTCTTTCATCTACCGGTACTTTGAAAATTTATATTCTAACAGTGATGTTATCCTTCGGAGCATCACAGTACTTTCTTACATCTCTAAGAAAGCTGACTTTCCCAAGTCTCAGCTATGTCCATGGCTCTTGCCTTTTCTTGATCAGCTTGTCCCATGCCTTGGCTGGTGGTCAATAGAAGGATTTCTCCATCATCATCCTGTTTTGACGTTCATCTACGAGTACATGAAGCTCATCCACGGAAGCTGAGAATGTACAGGCATCAGACACTTGGTATCCTTCACATCTACACCATTAGTGGATCTCTTTGAAAGTGATACCTTTATTACAGAGACTTGATATTATTGTCTTTGGGATCTTGTGTATTATTCATTGTTATAATATGTATACTTTTTTGTTGATTATGGTTCTGTTATATAAATGTTTTAATTATTTTCATTAAAAATAGAGTTTTTAAGTTCACACCAGAGCCAGACAGGTTCTTTTCCCTTCTGTAAATTAGATACTGCCTCTGGCTCATTATATATTTTGTGTAGAGATAAGGAGGCCAGCCGCATTCCTTTTTAACTGAGAGAGAAGAGTTGGGTTTCTCTGGGAAGGGTGTGTGTGGTCTGGAGTGGGGCAGTTAGTCACTGCTTTCTGTATTTGGAGAGGCATTTTGGCAGGGTTTTTTCCCGTTCTGTCAATAAACATCTGGTGGCTTATTTTACCACTGAACCACTGTTTCTAAATAAAGACTATTGCTAAAACAGAAGTACTTTCCATGAACTATCTGGAGGGGTTCCCCCCCCCCCCATAAAAGTAAGAGTCAGTGTTCTCCTTGCACTCACAATGCTTGGAGGAGGGGAAGGGGTACAGATCTGTTTCTTCCCAGCAGGATGGTGTTACATTTGGTGTTCCTGGTGAACTTGAACACAGAATGTGTCATTATCTTTCATCCCTTTAGTAATATCAGAATCAGATGTATTCTGCCAATTATGGTTCAATTTCTGATCTATAACATATAGTCTATCCTGTGTTTCAAAGAGTTGTAAAAAAGTATATTCCAGGATTAGCCCTAAAGTATTAATTTTTGTGCTAGGGGGCAAAGCATATAGGACCAAGTTGTTCATCTGAAGACATTTTTCTACTTTCAGAATACTTTATACACACACACTCATATGCTTTGTCCCCAGCAAGAAAGTTAACATTTCAGGCCTAATCCTGGTACATATTTTTTTACAACTCTATATATAGTACAGTGTGTACAGTAGTTTGTCTTAAGTTTTTATACATTATTATACCAATGATTGCTGGGTAAATACCTAAGGTGGTTTTTTTTAACCATGTGAAAAAGAACTTCATGTAATCAGGGAGCTAAAGGCAAGAAATCAAAGTTCTGCTTGGCTGACTTTAAATATCTAAACGGCTTTTTCTTTCCTCCTTCTGGTGCTTTCCAACACTGTAAACAACAATTCTGTGAAGTTTGATATATCTTTTCTCTCTCATAAACACTAGTTTTAGTTCACAGCGCATTCAGAGAACCATGCAATTAAAAAACAAAATCCCCACTTGTTATTTCAAGCACTCTGACCATTTTACATCTTCAACTGTGGCTTAGGATGCCTCCAAACATCAGCAGATGGCGCTCTTGCTTTATGGTTGCCATCCACTGACTCCACTGTGATAGATCCTAGCTGAAGCTGTTCTTATTAACCGGTCTCTTAACAAAACATGTTTCTCAATCTTCTGTTTCCAGTAAATCAAAGAACGGTGGAGATGTATTTCTTTTTTAAATAGTAGTTGGAAATAAATACATCGCTGGGTTTTTTCTTTTGTTACTTTATATTCTGTGTAACCTTTCTTCAACAGTCTCAAACATAAGACTGGAGAAAGGGAAAACTTCTTCCTGCATGAACTTTCAGGCCATTTAGAAAAATGCTACCATTAGCATACAGAGAGATCCAGAAGAAATGATCCATAGAGAAAGAATTGCAAATCCTTACCTATGCCTTAAGAAAACATGACAAATATTGCTGCATCCTGGACCATAGACAACCAGAGAGACATCATCATTGCAAACTGTCAATATTCATTAAGCTGACAGAATGTTCACCTGACAGAAAATGGAACCATCAGAGAGAACACTTGGAAATATTTGAAGAAAAGAAAAGATGCTTTTAAGACAAATCTAGCAAGTCCTATGACACAGAGTAGTAAACTGCAGCATTGCAGTCCAAGCCGTGGTCATGACCTGAGTTTGATCCTGACAAGCCCGTTTCAGATATCCAGCTCATGGTAGACTCAGCCTTCCAATCTTCTGAGATTGGTGAAATGAGTACCCAGATTGCTAGAAGTAAAGTGTAGACAACTGGGGAAGGCAATGGCAAACCACAATGTAAATGTAGTCTAGTAACTTGTATTACGAGAGAGCAGCAGTGGCATAGTAGTTAAGAGCAGGTGCACTCTAATCTGGAGGAACCGGATTTGATTCCCTGCTCTGCTGCTTGAGTTTGAAGGCTTAACTGGGGAATTCAGATTAGCCTGTGCACTCCAAAACATGCCAGCTGAGTGACCTTGGGCTAGTCACTGTTCTTCTGAGCTCTCTTAGCCCCACCTACCTCACAGAGTGTTTGTTGTGGGGGAGGGAGGGAAAGGCGATTGTCAGCCCCTTTGAGTCTCCTTACAGGAGAGAAAGGGGGATATAAATCCAACACTACTACTATTACTTCTAGTAAACATCACCCCGTGGGTCGGTAAGGATCCAGTGTTTGCACAGAGGACTGTGTTTACTAACCCTTATAGTCAAGTACACACATACATTAGGTTCCATACCCTGCATATGTACAAACCATGAAATCTGGGATAAGAATGCCAGTTACTCCTACTGCATGAGAAAGGGAGATATGGGGGTGGCAATTTGGTGTACCTGCCAGCCCCAAGTAATGGATAAGCAATACAGGTTAGGACAGAGAGTGGAGTCCTCTGGCACAAAGTTCACAGAGCTTTACTGCTATATGATGAGAATTCTTATGGGTCTTTTTGTGAAAACTGCAACTTTCAAATTATGCCACTTATGAGCCAGCATGTCTATAATATAATGTCAGAAGACCCTGCCATCTGCATTTCCATCCCAAAACCATCATGTAATTTTAATTCCCACAGACATGCAACAACAAGATCATATGAAACAGAGTTGTTGCATGTCCGGACAGCATGAGATTTTACAATGTACTTTTGCATTTTGTTTCAATGATAAGTCAGTTCCCTGTTTGTGCTGAAAAAGGGAGGCTTAACTGAAATGCAATGTCCCAGTGGCTAAGGACTTCCTTTTTTGCGACTCATGCGGGTAGTTTGTGTACATATCAGGTCCAGGGACCTACTGGCCTAGGGACATGGAGATACCCATGCCTGGGTGCACATCTCTCGGTCACATGGAGGGGGAACCAGACACCTCCTTCCACATGTCAAAACGGCATGTGCCCGCCTGCCATGGCACCCCGCCTCCTTGCAGGCCGGCTTCTGCTGTTTCTGGGTTCCCTGTAGCCCTGCTTCTGCTCTCCATCCCCTGCCCCCTGAGTCCCACCCCCCTGGCCTCCATGCTTTTAAAAGCACATCCTTGGATCCAGCTCCTGCTCTCCCCAGGCTCTGGGGAGGGCAGAAGCCGGGCTGCAGGGAGGCCAGGGGCAGGGCTCAAGGGTGGGGCCACACCCCGAGCCCTGTCCCCGAGCATGGGGGAGACACCCAGAGAAGGGATTTTCTCCGGGCGCCATTGTCTCCAGGCGCCATTACTTCAAATGGCCCTATTATACTTGATCCTCCTCCTCCTGCTCTGTGGGGTGATTCTCCCAGCAGCAGTAGCAGCATAACCTCCCCCCACTTTACTAAACCTAAGGGAAATAAGAATTTTGGTCAAGAGGGTAAGCAACGTAGTCACTCTTCTTCCACCTCACAGGCCAAGCAGAAGCAGTTTGCATGACTACTGCAGCAGTACCCTATTAGGACATGGGCTCAGTTCTTTCCTGTGTGACAAAGTATTACTGAACCAACACATGAAGGTGCAGAACTGTCAGATTCTGTCATTACAGGAGTCATACCATTGCTTACCCCAAATGTGTAGTCTTTTCAATGGGTGGGTGATCTCCAGGATGCTTATTTCCATATAGTCATCCATTCTGTGGGATCAGGATGGAAAATTCTGGAAATTTCTATGTTTTCCTGGAATTTTCTATGTTTCATTGTGGTCAGCATTCCCACAAATATGTCGTCTTGTCCTTTGTCTCCAAGGTTGTTGTTTTCTATGAATGGCTGTCAGGGTGACCCACCTTACCTCCCTGGACTGTATGCTGTTTCCTGCCTCAGAGACAGAGGGGGACTTACCATTGAGTCAGCTAGCTAGAGGGTCAAGACACTGACACCTTTTCTCTATCACGCTGACTCTATCCCTTTGGTATGTAGAATGCTACTCTTAGGGACGTCCTTTCCTGTTCCTTCTCCTCTCTCGCTCTTCTTATTCACCTTCCATCTTGAGCCATGTGTGCAGAGGGATGCAGACTGCATCCATCACCATCTAGCCAGATAGACTAGAATATAGAAACTATCTCTCCACTTTTCTATCCACAATGGAGTTCACTAATAAAGACTCCTCTTATTAGTTAGAAACTACAAAATGACTCCAACTTTTCTTCGTGCCAGTGCACACACGTTTGCCTGGGGATGCTCTGCTGTGCTATGCCTCCGTGCACTCTGCCTGTTATGCAAAGGTATCTCTTACTAGAGAGATTACCAACAAGATTTATGCCTCCCTTGATCACTGGCTGCTGGTGGGGGACTCTTGCTCATGTACAAGCCGACTGCTCCTGGAGCCAGCCTTCGTCAGGGGAGATGCTTTCCAGTTTCAATGGACAGGTGCTTTCCTGTACCTGTTTCCTTCTCTGTCCCTTGTAACCAAGACAATAGCCAAACTCCACTCAGATAGTTGGGTATACCGATTGCTCCCTGCTGGTCCAGATGACTGTGGTTTCCTCTGTTGAGCTGGTTGTCCAGAGGGAGAGTACATATGTTCCCTCCAGCAGACCTACTGCTAGTGGGTCAGACACGCTGCCACAGTATAGCTTCCCCACATCTGACAGCCTTTCTCATCAGTCCATGACTGCATGGTATGTTAGGGTTAAAAACATTCTATCTTCTAGAAGAACATCATCCACTAGGGGGTCCTATGAAGCTAAGATGCTTTGTTTCTCTGACTGGCTTGTTCTCAGGGGGTAGACCCTGTTTTCTGCTCCCTGCCTGTTGTATTCGATTATTTGCTGTTATTTAAAAACTTGAATTTATCCAACTTGTCTATTAGTCCATTTAGCAGCCATTTTAGCCTTTCATCTTGGAATAGACTCCTCTACTCTGTTTCCCAACTCTTTTTGCCAGAGGTTCCTTAATGACCTGTCTAATCTTTACCCACAGGTTATACTACCCTTGCCCCAATGGCAATTTATACACTTGTTCCTCAGTGGAAGATGATTCTGTCACAAATTCCTGATTGCATCATCATGTTAAGGAATCATGAGTATAAGAATGATTACTGGAAGCTAAAAAGCAGGAAAAAAGTGGTAAGCAATTTTATATGTATGGAAATACTCCAGTGTTGACACTTATTCAGCAGCCAATTTTCAAAGGAGGAATAGAAGTTTCTAACCCTTCATGGTATTATGAGACTGCTTAGCTTCCTTGGTTTGGTTAGCATTTCTCTTAGGAAAGTAACAAGCCTGGTATAAAGGGGACTAAGAACAGATACCAATCTTTTTGGATTTATTATGTTAGGTAGATAAAAACAAATTTTTAGACAGTAGATTATTGCCTTGAAACCTTAACTTTAATATATGGCAGAGTCCATAAATTGAATTCGGAATATAGACTGCAAAATTTTTACTACCAGAGGACAACAATGCGAGCATTAATAACAGTGTAATTACAAGAGAAGAGAGCAGGAGGAAATCCCGCCACAATGCACCCACTTCCAGTACTTTGAGTTATGATATTTTGTAATATTAGGACTAGGGAGCAGAGGGTATTGTTGTAAAGATGTGTTATTGTGTTATTGTGAGATGTGTAAAGCTCAAGGCAGATATGTTAGACAGAAGAGATTCATATAGACAACTTTGAGTGTGAACGAGGAAAATGTTGTACCCGAAGTGCCTTGACATAAAATTGTATGCTTCCCAGTGATTAAATGCATTCTTTTACAGAGGTTTAAGTGACAGAAAAGGGGGGGGGGGGGGGAGGGCTTCTTTGATTTTTCAAGTCACATAAAATGATAGCAACCCCCCTTTTCTTTTTTAGTTCTTGCAGTTGTATGGAACACTTGCCACCGGTTTCATGTCTATTTATTTTTCTTTTCTATTTACTTAATTATATTATGTTTCTGTCTCCAATGGGGAACCAAAGCAGCTTATATCACTTTTCTCTCCTCCATTTTAGCCTCCTAACAACACTGTGAGGTAAGATAAGCTAAGGTTGTGTGACTGACCCAAGATCTCCCAATACGTTTCCACAGCAGAGTAAGGATTCAGAATTGGGTTGCCCAGAACCTAGTTCAACACTGTTAACTGCTACACTACACTGGCTCACCCAAAAAAATGTAATTCTTATATTATGTCATAATTTTGAGTGCAGATTCAGATTTTCTTGGTGGAGAATTTGTGTGATGAAGGGTGGGCAGGGAACTTCCCTTTCTTTTCTTGATCTCTGACCTGTCCTGTCCAAAATCATACCAACTTTGCTTCTGTTGGGAATTTAAGTTCCAGTCTTCCATGGGTTTTTATTGTGTATATTAAATATCTTTAGATGTTTTGTCAACAGCTAGACTTTCAGGAGGACACAATATAGCAAACCAGCCCTATTCCTGGTACTTGGGCACAGTTGGTTCTCCGTAGATCTATAGATGTGGCTGGGGATTTCTATGTGACAGAAAGGTGATGGAGGAAGTAGTGGAGCCCAAATGCTGTACAGCATCTCATCCCTTTCCCAGCACCAGAGAACTGTTCCATCCATTATCAGGCTTTGTTTCAGTTGCCTTGAAAAGTATGCTACTTCTACTCACACATCCATGCTTTAATTGCTAAAATTGCGCACATAGACTAAGGTCGAGTTTTTCAGGATTAAAGTACCAGAACAGCATTTGTTTCTCAATAGGCTGTGTGGTTGAAGAATTAAGCTGTTATTACCTTGCTGTCTTTAATCACTCCTGGCATGCCCTTTGATCTCACAGATGTGTTCACCTAAGGAATAGGGCAGGGAAAATACACAACTGTCATGGCAGAGATTACACTGTACTAGTTGCCGTGACAGGCAAACTAGGCTAATAGATCAGCATCCAAAGAGAATACAGATTACAGGACTGAGCTTTTCTCAAAACAGATGTTTTCTCAAAACAGATGAAAACTTGAAGGGGGGAAAACATGTTTTCCCCAAGGATTTTTAAATTCAATTTTTTTTCAACAGAGAAAGTGGACTTTAGGGCCTGGTGGTCCTACACAGTACTGAGGCTCAGTGGTGACCATCAGCAGTGCTTGGAGTAGGAGGTAGCCAACATCCAGGTGATCAAGGAACAGCTCATGTTCAACCTACTCGTAGCTGGCCCATGGGCCTGGAGGACATAAAGGGGCATCTGCATCGGCTTACTGGAATCATGGGCAGGTGCTTGGACCTCCTCAGAGCACCATGGTGAAGGGCACCTGAGAGATGTTAGCAGCTGTGCCCTCATCAATTGTGAGCTCTTATACAACCTGGCCCATTATTTTCCCAGGATAGGAACCACCTTATGTTGCCTGGGATATGTCTACTGTTGGGACTTTGGCTCCCCTGCCCTGCTCCAGGCCAGGTACACCTGCTCAATATTGAGTGTATTTGGTTAATATAGCAGAGTTTTGCCCAGCCGTGAAAGTGTGTTATTCAGTGCAGGGACTAATCCTCCCAGGAAGAAAGTTGCAAGTAAACCTTACATTTGTTCAAGTAGTTTTTGTTCACATCCAAGTTCCAATTGATAGAAAAATAGAAACCAATCTAAAGAGTACATTTCCCTAACACAAATGGCCAGTTATTCCAGTGTCTCATGTGTGGAAGTATGGGATATTTGTTTCTACTGGAGTGACCTGCAGAACTATCTGTTTACAGTGCAGTCCATGTGGAAAGTGATACAAAGAACGCTGGCTACTGAGAGAGAAGGAGGAGAGATCAGAGGGCAGGTCCTACCAGGAGTCTTCAAACTATGGCCCTCCAGATGTTCAGGAACTATAATTCCCATCAGCCCTGCTACCTGGCCATGCTGGCGGAGGCTGATGGGAATTGTAATTCCTGAACATCTGGAGGGCCATAGTTTGAAGACCTCTGCAAGTTTAGACAAAGAAAGGAACATTCCATTTCCCCCTCCCCCCACCATCCAGGCAGATTGAGCGGCTCATTGCAACACTAGACTTAGCAGGAGGTGGGGCCTTGTTGCAGGACCAATGGGTTTGGCAAGATGCCCCCTCTGGGTAGTTCCAGTATTACCAAAGCTATAGACAGTTCAGGACACAAGCAGCTTGGTAGCATATTGACAGATCACTCAACAAACTCTTCCTGAGGAAGAAACATGCCAACAGTAGTGTGGCCAAAGGGATATGACTCAATCACCGATTACTGTACACCTGCAGGATTTCAGAGCTGCCTCTAGACCTTGGTCAGGGGTCCAACTGAAGCCCAGGACAGTCCTGGGAATTGGGGACCACTTTCCCAAATATGCCTCTTCTTCTAGGCAAGTGATATCAACAGCCTTGCAGGCCCCTGGCCCTCTGTTCTCCACAAAGCCTGCCTTCCTCAAATCCAGACCCAGTCAACTAACTGAAAGTGGTTTAATTTCTGGGTGCACTCTGGCCTCCACCTAGGGTTGGCAACCCAACCAGCATGACATTAGGGGTAGGCCAGATGGGGCATCCCCAGGCTCTGTTGAGGTTCAGTCTCAACAATGGATGTGTTCCAGGTTGGTGCCCCCCACGAGGCCATGGTCAAGAACTTGTCAGTCCAGTAAAGAGTAACTTCCAGAAATGGGTCCTCTGTTGGGGCTGCAATAATTGTGGCCAAAACCCTTGTCTGGGAGGGGTGGGGTGGATGGGGGAACTTCAAAGGAGGATGGGATGTCTGTCCCATGGCCACTGGGTTAGATGGTGGCATACCACCATAGATTCTGTGGGTCAGCATGCTTGCAGTAATGAACCACTATAGTGGAAAAGAAAGATCCTCTGTGAGGGGAATCAGGCCCATGGGGTCAAGTCAGCAAAGTCAGTGAGTTGTTCTCCCACATGGTTGTCCGTTCCCCAAGTATGTAATTGAACCACCACTATGTGGGGCCAAAAATGTGGCCCAAAAATGAGCAGGCTGGCCTCCACAAGGGGCAGGGCCTTTTCAGCCCGGGCCCCTACCTGGTGGAACAGGCTCCCTAGGGAGATCAGGGCCCTGCAGGACTTACAGAGTTTCCGCAGGGCCTGCAAGATGGACCTGTTCCACCAGGCGTTTGGCCAGCCTGGTTAAAAATATAACTACCATGTCATCTGGCCTCCCGTGGGCACAAAAAGGGGGGAGGGGGGCAGCCGGACACCATCCACATTTTTAAATGGGTTCTGTTTTTATATACTAAGTCCCATAGTTACAGGGCCCATGGAGCTGCTCTGCGGACACGGGCTTTCTTGCAGGGGTGGGGGGCGAGTGAACCCGAGAGGGCTTCATGGCCTGGTGCGCCAGGAAAAAGACGTTTTACCTGGCTCAGGTATGGACTTTCAGCCATTTGAAGGTCCAATTACCTGCCCAGAACAGGGAGGAATGTCATGTGAAAATTTGGGGGCAGTCCGTCCAGCCGTTTCGGTGTTAGGACGTGACTAACAAAGTCACTGTTAGCTTTTTATATATATAGATAGTTAGCAGAGTAAATAATCACATACCATAAATAAAGTTTACTAAGGCTGATTCCGCATGGGCCAAAAACAGCAGTGTGAAAACAGTGTGAAAATGGTGTAAAAGGGTTTTAAACGGTGTAAAGGGGTTTATACTGCTTTCACACCGTTTTCACACTGCTGTTTTTGGCCCATGCGGAATCAGCCTAAGAAAATAGAAGGGAAGGGTTACATGGTGGAAAACAGTTCTCTTCCTTTCCCTACTACAGAAACCTTGTGAGGGAGGTGGGGCTGAAAGAGTTCTGAATGAATTGTGAGGGAGAGATACAGATGTATGCATGTATGCATGTATGTACCTTCCTTATGAGGAGAGGCTTCAGCGTTTGGCACTCTTCTGTTTGGAGAGGAGACGGCTGAGGGAGGATATGATTGAAGTCTATAAAATTATGCATGGGGTAGAAAATGTTGACAGAGAGACATTTTTCTCTCTTTCTCACAATACCAGAACCAGGGGGCATACATTGAAAATGCTATGGGGAAGAATTAGGACTAATAAAAGGAAACATTTTTTCACACAACATGTAATTGGTGTTTGGAATATGCTGCCACAGGAGGTGGTGATGTCCACTAACCTGGATAGCTTTAAAAAGGGCTTGGACAGATTTATGGAGGAGAAGTCGATCTATGGCTACCAATCTTGATCCTCCTTGATCTGAGATTGCAAATGCCTTAGCAGACCAGGTGCTTGGGAGCAGCAGCAGCAGAAGGCCATTGCTTTCACATCCTGCAGGTGAGCTCCCAAAGGCACCTGGTGGGCCACTGCGAGTAGCAGAGTTCTGGACTAGATGGACTCTGGTCTGATCCAGCAGACTTGTTCTTATGTTCTTATGTCTCATGCATACATCTGCCTTATCCCAAAGATAATAAGATATACCTCATTTGATCGAATTATGATTGAACCATGCTAACAACTTCCAGAATACTTGGGGTGGGAGGATTGAGCACCGTTCATTATTGGATGGTTAAGTAAGTCAAGGCATGGCCAAACCATTTCTGAGCATCATTCTTGTTTTGACAACAAGATGAATTGACAACCAGCTGGGCTCATTCTCAGGAGTGTCTGCTTGTTTAGTATCCTGATTAATGGCAACTGCTATACTTAGCCTAATTCATCCTTGGCCTGCCTTTATGTACCATTCAGAGTCCAGAGTAATGCTCGTAGGCAGGTGCACCTGCAAGGCAAAATGGCTTCATGTTCAAAATGATTGCAGTTTAAGTTCAAAGTCCCCAGGCCAGGAGCACATTGCATGGGGTTATAGCCATTCAAATTGAGCATGACTTTAAAGCTCACATTATAGGATTTTCCTGGTGATTTGCAAGATCATTATGGATTGTGTCATCATGGCAAAAGCATAGCCCAGCACTAATTGTTACTTCCTGATTCTGGAAAGTAGAAAACAATCAAATATAGAATAATTGGAAATGGTTAATGTTTGCATTTAAAAAGAGAAAGGGTATCTAACATAAAGGACTTTTCTAAATAGCACTGTGTGATGTGGGTGTAATTTTTAAAAGAGGAGATGGCCTGTGGGCTGTAATTAAAACTGAGCAGAACTGAATTGAGCATATCTAGAAAGCAGGCACTTTCCTATGGCTATCTGGAATCTTTTCTGTTTATGCACTGTATGCATTACTGCCAGCCAGAGATCTCCAGTTCAAGCACTTAAAAAAAAGTTAGAAAAACACACATTTAAATGCAGAACCTCAGAAAAACATATGTTAAACATGGGGGGTCCTTTTATATTATTTCACAACTGGGATCAGCATGCTAGGGCAGCTGGGTTTACTGACCATGCTTATTTATTTATTTATTTATTTATTTATTATATTTGTATACCGCCCTCCCCGAAGGCTCGGGCGGTTTCAATATGTATAAAATTTAAAACATCATAAATATAAATATAAATTAGTTAAAATACATAAAATTTTAAACTAGAGATGGCTTCAGCTATTCTATTCCCCCCTTTTATGAACCCACGGGAGGCCAGATGTTTACTTATTATTAGGTTGATATCATCGGCTGGCCAACTGCAAGTAGACAGTGCAGGCCTCTTGGAAACTTTGTAATCCATGAGACCCCTGATCTCACCTGGAAGCCTGTTCCACCAGGTAGGGGCCAGAGCGTAAAAGCCCTGGCCCTTGTAGGAGGCCAGCGGATGCAGGGGCCAGGGATCACCAGCAGGTCGCCTCCGACGAGCGGAGGGGCTGAAAGGCGATGGAAGCGGTCCCTTAGATATGCAGGGCCAAGGCGGCGAATGGCTTTAAGGTCAAAACCAGAACTTTAAACGCTGACCCGGTACTTTCGATGCGGCAGCCAGTGCAGTTGGTATAGGACGGGAGTAATCGGTCCCTTGCTGTTGCTCGGAAAGGAGTCTGGCTGCCGCATTCTGTCACGAGTTTCAGTTTCGGATCGCATGGCAGAGTATTGCTAAGCCAGCGTAGAAATGAGAGTTACAGTAGTCTAATCTAGAGGTGACCGTGGCGCTGGATCTGAAGTGGCCAGATCAGAGCGGGGAGAGATCACGGGGGGCCAGTGCGGTGCCTGCACTTGAATGGTAAAAGCTGCCTGGGCTGTCTGGGTGACCTGGACCACCAATGATAGAGATGGATCCAGAGAGTCACCCCAGGCTCTTGGCGAGACGAAGTTAATTTTAACGTCACCGTAGCCAAGAAGAGATGGAAACGAGCCAAAGGCCACGGACACTCCCCGGCCCAGCCACAGGACCTCCGTCTTAGTGGGATTCAACTTCAGCCGACTTGCACTCAAGCCAACCAGCCACAGCATCAAGACAGCGTGGAAGGCATCAGGGGCGAGTGGGGCTGCCCTCCATTGTGAACAGAGCTGGGTGTCATCAGCATATTGGTGACACCGCGGCCCAAAACTCGAACTAGACTTCGCCAGGGTGCATGTAGATTAAAAGCCGAGGGAAGTGGCTCCTTGCGGCACCTACATAATGGGGCGGCGGCAAAATCTCACCCGATGCCACCTGTAATCCCGATCACCGGAGGAGCGAGATCCAGCCAATTTAAGGCTGAATCTCGAACCCGATACCAGCGAGCGGTGGACCAAAAGATGCGTGATCTACCATGTCGAGCGCTGGGTGAGATCTAACAACACCAACAGCGCCGAACCGCCTCTGTCCAGTAGTCGGAGGTGCGTCCACAGCAGTGACCAGCACGCGTCTGATCCCATGACTGGCCAGCGGAAGCCAGACTGGAAGGATCCGATGCGTTTGTGTCATCCAGGAATGCGGCTGGAGCTGAGCATACGCTCGCTCAATTACCTTGCCAAATTGGCAAATTAGAAACTAGGCAGTGGCGGATCTCCCGGAATCTAGTCGCGGTCTTTTAGAAGCGAGGCGGACCACTGCCTCTTTAAGCCGACCAGGGAAAACTCCTTGCTCAAGGGGGAGCAGTTGACTATATATCCAACAGGTGGCTCCGAGCTCCTCCTGCGGCTTTCACCAACCAGGAAGAGACGCGGGCCAAAGGACAAGTGGTAGATGCGTACAGCATCCAGGATCCTGTCAGCATTCGTTGAGTCAAATGGCGAAGTGGTCAAGAAAAGGACCAAAAGGCGGCCCAAGGGGCCTCCTAGTTCACATACCGTATCAATAGTGGCGGGGAGAGTTGGCGGAGGGTCAGGACTTTTGTGTGTGAAGTAGTTAGCAAAAGCCTCACAGCTAATGCCAAATCAGTCTCTTTTGGACCTATGAAGAGGTTGTCGGCGTCGAATTACCGCGAAACAATTTGTGCTGAAGTGAACTTCTTAATTCAATAAGCGGAGCAAAGTATGCCAGCCGTCTCCTTCACCAGCACTCTCATAGGACTTCATAAGCGTTAGATATGAGTGTCTTGACCTCGTCAAGTACCCGCCACCTAAGCTCCAAGCCGTCTCAGTTCCCTTTTCATCTTCCTCCAGCTCTCGGTGTACCAAGGGCGGGTTGATCGCGAAGTGCGGAAGGGCGCTTTGGGCGATACGTCAACGACCAGAGAGCCTGGTGTCCCAGCTCTCTACCAGCTCATCTAGAGTAGCGCCAGTGGGGAAGGAGTTCCGTAGAGCATTTTGGAACCGTTCTGGTTCCATTAGTCTCAGCGGTAATTTCGTATGCCGATCACCTAGGCGGGGGGGGCATGGGGCATCAATCCGAGCCTTCAGGACATAGTGGTCAGACCGCGGCACTCTTTCTACAGAGGATAAGACCACATGCACACCTGCGAAGACTAGGTCAAGTGTGGCCTCCTTGATGAGTAGGGACACCAGTATTTATAAGAAGAGGCTACTTAAGCGTCGCCATGGATGACTTACTAGATCAGCTGACCACCACTGGCGAGGCGAATCAACATGGGCGTTAAGTCACCTAGCACAATTAAGCGAGGTGCTCAAGCCCACTCGAAGGCGACCTCAGAAGCGTGACAGGCTATCCGCCCGGTCGCTAGGTGACGGTACACTAGCAGGATAGCCAGCTTCTCTTAGTAGTCTCCATGCCATCAATCACGGGACAGGGGCGTCCTGAAGGCGATATATGAGTATCTGGATGAGCATCGCCCACGCCACCCCGACCCTGTGTCTAAGCTGCTGGACTGCCACGGTACCACCCCGCGAATTATGGTGTTGAGGCGACTGTTTCACCCTCGCAGGTCTCCGTGACACACCACGAAGGTCAGCAGCTTGATCTCCGAGGAGAAATATTCTCGGAGAGTAGCATATTGTTATTAATTGACCTCGCGTTAATGTAGCAACTAAGGAGCAGAAATGAAAATTAATCCCTGTCCCACTACCTGCATTCTTTGGGATAGGCCGTAGGTCAGACAGAGAGCGAGCTTCACCATATCTCACTCTGCGTCTAGTATTCGGCCTAGTCAGTTATCAGTCAGTTATTGTGTTTCTATTGTGCAGGCATAGGGTTGGAGCTTGTGGAAGATTTAAGCTGATGGAAAGGGGATGTAATTTCAGGAATTGCATGGCAAGGGGCATTTGGGGCAACAGCAGAATGGGGAGGCATGAAAATTGTTCTTTACTGTTGGAAAATCTTTCAGGTATAGGATCCAAACTACTGCTTCACTTAGCTAGGTCATAAGGCAGTCATGGTGGATTAGACTAGTGGCCCATCTGGTCCAGCATACATAGAAGGATGCCCTCAGAAGGCTGGGAAGGAGAATATGGAAGCCAAATCTTCCTATTGCCTCCCACTGCATTCTCTTCAAGCCACGGCATTCAGAAAACTGTAGTAGGCACAACTTTTGCTTGACAGATGGCAACATTTTTCTAATTGTTTCTAAGTGTTTTTTTCTCACTGTGTGTTGGTTTCAGACTGTTATTCCAGTAGCAAAACCATCTCAGTGTCCATCAGGGTTGGTTCTCTGTCCTGCCTTAATTATACCAACAGAAGAATGTGGGTTTTGCTTTCAAGTAGATACGGTTAAATCACTCAGAATACATTATTTATAAGAAGTTCATGTTGCCTCTCTATGCCTCCTTGAGATGGCTCACATCTGAACCTACAGTAAAAACAATTAAAAGCAAATGTAACTGAAAAACATAATAAAGCAATACAGTCAGTAATAATAATAAACACACCAATAAAACTGCAACTCACAAGAAAAATCAGCATAAAAGTGCATAAAACAGCATTACTGGAGCATACAGTGATAAATAGACCTTTTAGGTGTTCAGACAGACTTTTCTCCAATAGAGAAATCCTGCATAATTACATTGTACTCCACATATTAATACATAGAAACTCTGGCATATTCTACAGTATTACAGGAAAATTATATAAATTAATACTTTTCTGCCTGGTGTTTGTTCAGACTGAGCCTATACCATTCTTTTTCCAAAAGTTTTTTTCTGCCATATGTTTTTTATTGTATTTAGAGTAGACTAAAATGTCTCATGGAATTCAGTTGTAATAAAGGTTCACTTTCAACAGCTTTGTTTTCTGAGGTTGAATCACTGGTTTTAAATAAAATCTAATAGTGTTTGATACTGAACCTATAAATTCATGTCTAACAAAATCTGAGTTAGCAATCACATCTCTTGGCCAAGCTTAATAACAATTTGTTATGGCCTATTCAGCATTTTCCTCTGAAATATCTGGAAAATTCAGGTTTGTAAAACAGCAGAAGAAAGTAATTTAAACTCCTTGGTGTTCACAGTCGTATGTTTCCAAATGAAAAATTCATCACGAACAAAGATCGTATCAGCAAACATCTGAAAGGACTAGTATTGAGTGCAATTTGATTTACTTCTAAATATATTTAGCCTTCTTTTAGCACATTTGCTACAAAAATTGTTACTATTCAGCACTGAGTTAATGAATTTTTAATTGATTAATGTCCTCTCCCTTAAAGTCCTAATTGGACAGAAAGAAAGAAAGAAAGAAAGAAAGAAAGAAAGAAAGAAAGAAAGAAAGAAAGAAAGAAAGAAAGAAAGAAAGAAAGAAAGAAAGAAAGAAAGAAAGAAAGAACTAACCTTACTCTGTTACTAGTGATGTCTGGGAATAAATCTTTTATATGTACACCTTTCAACTTGGCATGGAAGGCTAAGTCTGGGTTTGCACAAACACATTTGGGACAATATTTGAGAAAAATATGATGGGGTACTTTAGCTGAATTATTAAAAAAATGAACTGCAATAAAATCAAATGTGGCTTTTCCACATTTTCATTTTTTTCACGTGAGTCTTCATGCTGCTTGGGGGGTGGGGATGATTCTGTTCTGCATGTGTTTTGCTCCCTCTAGTGGTCTATTCAATATTATACAGGTTTGTGTTGGGCATAGCTCCCTGTAGGTTTAAATAACAGGGTTTTATGCCAGACATGAAGCGATATAATATTTAATTGATTACTCAAGGGAACAAAGCATGTGAAAAAAGCAAAAAAAAAAAATTCCAAAAGCAACAGGAACACACAAGCGAGGAAAATAAGAATGTGAAAAAACCCAAAAATCATTAAATGCAATGGAAAGCTATTAACTAGCTCTTAGTGAAAACAGTCAAGTTTAACAGTCAAGCATATTATCTTAAGGTTGTCATATACCTAAAACAACTAGTGGGAGAAAGAAAATATATTTTTTAAAATGTCATTGATGATGGTATGATATCACTTCCAGAAAACTCATTGGTTCTCCCTAGGAATAGCTTAAAACTTCCTGATTTTATCTTAGAACTTCCAATGATTCCTAGAGAGGTGTGATAGTTACAGATTTTCACATAAATGATTTCACAAAGTCACTGATGACCCCTCATGTCACTACCCAGTCTCCAACTGCCCTAATCCACCCATAACTAGTCCAAGGGAAACCCTTTCATGAAGGTATGTGCAGTGGCCCCAAAGAGAGAGAAAGGGAGAGGAAGCAGCAGAGGAGATGTTCCAGAGAGGTACAGAGAGTGACTTTGGACCTTGGTTTAATGAAACTATGAGGAAAAGCAAGGGGGAGAGAAAAAGCAAGGCACCCAGCAGCTGGTTAGGAGCAGGAGAAGGGCATGGTTGGCAGAAAGAGATTGATGTTTTTTGAGATGGAGCTTCAAGAGGGCAGGGAGGCAAGCAAGAGAACAAGAAGAAAGTACATGAGAGATCCAGGTAAAAAGTGAGAATAGCTGAAGAAAGAGAAGGAGAGGGAGGGAGAAAGAAGGAAAGAGAGAATGCCTCTTATTGTTACCGCCAGGAAAATAGCCAAAATATTTTTCCTAGAGTGGAGGATTCACTACGACTACCATTGGCTCTAGGTCAGGACACAGAGACCTGTGTGGTTCAGAAGCCTCCATAAGGCTTGCAAAGGACATATATATATGTGACTATGCCAATGTTTTATATGGTTTCCCTCTTGCCTTTGCCCCTTTTAGGATATAATAAAAGTCCTTTAGTGTTGAATGCATTATTTGCCCATTGTCTAGGTTTATATTTTAGCGAGGTTTTCCAGTTGATTTAAGGTTTTGTTATTGTTAATTTAGGATATTCTTGCCTATAAGTATATGTGTTTGTACTCTTTAAAGTTTTCTCCTAATGTTTAAAGTTTGAAATGTTATTTTAATATTTGTGTTTTGTTAGTAAAAAAGCAATAGCCTGTAGAAGCTGATATTAAAGGGACAAGGAAGTTAGTCTTGGAATTCAGCTTGGAACCGACACCAAGCTGACTCCTCAGCAGAGACAAAGAGCCACTTTGGTTTTGCCAAATCCAAATCTGATGACAGCTTTAGATGTCCCAGCCATACGTGGAAAAGCAGCGTCGGGACCACCATTGGACAGTTTGAGGCTTTTCTTTTGTTGCTTGGGCAACTTCAGAGGCCGCAGGAGCCTCAGGTCATAACCTAAGGAAAGGAAATAGCCCATCTGATAACAGAGATAATTGGGTGCGATAGCAGGCCCACCCAGTTCTATGAATGGACTTTCTTCACTCTCCTTTCAGCACCATTGTAAAGTATAGCTTGGGAAAGGCGGCTTGACAGCGATGTGAGTATTGATGTTTCTTTATTGAAGGTGTTAGGTAAAGGGACCTGCTTACTACCTGCCTTTACCTGCCCCTATGCCGCACAGATGTGTGTGTATAAAAGTTCTTGCACTTGACTACGAGAGCGCGATCCTCCTGCCCGAGCTGTCCACTTCTGAATAAAATTCTTTGCTTTGAAGAACACTGGCTTCCTGCACCTCACTACTTTGCCTGAGCTGAAATCGCTTAATGTTACCCAAGCAGCAGCGGTAACATTATCATGAAAAAAATACTGCAGAACTATTAAGTACAATTCTGCATAGTTGACAGTAATTCCTATTCATTTCCATTACCCAGTCACTTATTCTGGACAGGATATGAACCAGGCAGCCAAGCATTCACACTTGCTTCCCCTTCAGAACTTAGAGGCTTCTACATTATCCCCGCTGAATTGGGCTGATTCTGTGGTACACCAGCTGCAGGGGCTCAATCCCGAATTAACTTCCCAGGGAGGAACAGGGTAAAGTATATTGGACCTGCTCAAGCAGCCTCAACAGGGCACTTGGGTCAACCTAGTGCTGTTGTGAACAAGGCTCCCATTTTTACCGGACTCCTTCTGACAAAAATTATTTTTCCACAGTTCTCAACATAATATAAACAATTACTGATCTAACTATACTTTAAGTTAGACAGTGTATTTAATAACTTCAAAGAGATTTTTGGTGCTTGTTTTTCTGACAGTATAATAATGTTCATGTTTAAATCACCCACTGGACTACTTCCATCCAAACTTAATTGCATTCCTTAAAAAAAAAAAGAGCTTAGCATATTTGGCTGTGATTGTTGAATGCCTCCCAGTGCCATCCTCCCAGATTCTTGCATAGTTCCAGTTAAATCCATCTGGCAAAGTGTCATGCTATTTGGAATGAAGCTAAGAATGTTATTTACATTTCTAATTTAGAGGGTTTCCAGCAGTGTGTGTGTAGTTTCATCTTCTGAATGCATCTTTGCAGTTAATGCATTCTGGTTAGACTGGAAAGAAATGTGTTACTAGAACAATAGTTGGAAGATCAGGAAGAAAGGAATTGCTTTAATTAACTGGACTACACATTCATAGGAGGCTTCAGTTACAGCAACAACACCCACTAAGCTCACAGATATTTCTATATTCCTAAAATTTAGTTATATTAGTTATACTTGTTCTTCACCTTTGTTTACTATCTCAAATCCACACAGATATTTTAAAAATTACCATCTTTTTTGCACCTGGCTTTGCTTTTCTACATTTAATGGCAACCTGACATACAGGTAATTTGCAGGTACTTAAAT
This sequence comes from Sphaerodactylus townsendi, assembly GCF_021028975.2. NCBI lineage: Eukaryota > Metazoa > Chordata > Lepidosauria > Squamata > Sphaerodactylidae > Sphaerodactylus > Sphaerodactylus townsendi. The sequence goes on from NC_059425.1 coordinate 106,855,446, forward strand.
CTGGGTGTAGCCAGAAGTATTTCTTGCAGGGAAGGAAGTTGAGGAAAGCCTGCTAGCAGTAGCTGAGTATCATCTGAGTTGACTTGGTTTTCTCCCCTGTTTGCAGGTATTTAAGCCCGGGCATAACCAGAGGCATACAATGAAGGGCAAGAACCAAGGAACACTTGGCATACACTCTGGGATGCATGATAGTCATCCCAGTGAATGAGGCCACACCCAGGATGTTTGTTTTCTTTGTTTGCCCTGTTCATATAAACTGTATTATTTAATGTATTGCTTTGGAAATTAATGTGAGCCACTTTTGGGATAAATGTGACACAGCTTTGGATCCTCCAGCTTTGGATCCTCCAGCTTTGGATCCTCCAGAGTTTCAACAATGGATTTCATCCCTAGCCGAGGGGTGGAAATCGGTCCAGACCGCCTTACAACAGGCTAAGGACTCCCCAAAATCTGCAGCGGATAAAGCACCGCTTCGGATTTGTTCCCTCTGCGTGTAGAGCGCTTGGGTGTATTTGTCTACCAAAAATCTCAGAGAGCGTGCATAAATTTTTCCAAACTTGGCAAAAGATTAAATTGGGACCTTTTTCAGATTACTAAGAGTGATTAATGATGTACCCACTGCCCGATTGGATTTGCCTAACTCTCTTAGTAACATTCATCCCTGTCTTCCATTCCAGTTTGCTCCAAGGAGGCTCCACAGCTTCCGATGCCTGGCACGACCAGCGAGGAGAGACCCCCACCCGGACTATTATTGATGGCCACAAGCACCTCTGAGAAATTGCGCATGCATCCTGGACTCTCACCAAAGCTTTAATGTATAGCAGCTTGCAATATTTAGTCTCTTGGGTGCAGGATATTCCTCTGGGTATAATCAATGGGTTTATTCGAAAATATGTCTCGGCAGCCCCCACCCCGCCTGGCTATTTCTGCTTTCCGCACACGCGCCTTTCCATAAACCTCAGGGGGGGGGGAGGGGTTTTCTTTAAAAAAGGAGAGCGAGAGTGTAAAAGGTTTCAATGGTGTTGATGGTAAAAAAGTAACCTTGAGTGCATTCCACAGCCGAGGCGATGGGCCAGCTTCAACTGCAGAGACTTTATCTCTGCTTGGCGGAGATGAAGGCCTCACGTTCCCCATGAGGAAGCTTGGGGAGAGATGGGATGGATAGAGTTATAACCTGTGCTTCTGGCGGGAAGTGTCATTCCTGCCACTGCGCGTGTACCGAGCTTTCTAAGATGTCTGAATAAAGCGGTCTTTTTTCACCAAAAGAGCCTTTTATTTCTGCTTGTAAGGAATTCCTTAGAAGCAGAAATAAAAGGCTCTTTAATGGACTATTCAGGCATCAAGAAAATCTTTAAACTCAAGCGCACGCTAACAGGCACTCCCGCTCAAGCCACAGGTCCCTAATATCCATCCCAGCCCCTCCAATGAGAACAGGCCTCATCCAACGCAGAAAGACTAAAGTATCTCTACGGTGATAATAATCCTTCGCTCAGATGTCCCCTAGGCTACCTACATCAGCACCATTAAACTCTTACAGAGAATAACTCTAAAGAAACAAAACAAAATGATAGTTATTAACAAGTGAAGCTTTTCCCACCATTCATCTACATGAATGTCAAAAACAAAAGCAGACACATGAGGATGACCTCTCCATTGGGGACATGGATAACAATGTGGCAAATCAATTTTTATGTAAGTTAAATGTAAATGATGCACGGTAGAGCAAAAATCTCATATTGATGGGATCTTAACTGGCAGAGTTCGCCAAGAAGTGGAACTTGAGGTCATGGTAGACAAATGAATGAAAATATAAGCTCAGTGAGCAGCAGCAGTTTAAAAGGCAAAATCTATGCTGGGGATTCTTAATGTACACCCATAAGTCAACTGCATTTTCCTGAGCAGCCTTAAGCAAAGCGACTGAAAATAAAATGCTTAGTTTTTTTCAGGGAAAGGAGGTCCCTCCTTGGTACAGGTCAATTTATTAGCTGTATTTAGAATACTGTGTACAGTATCAGTTGCCAGTCTCAAAAACAATATGATAGAGCTTGATAAGGCACAAAAACAACAACAACCAAGCGACAATCAAAATGATAAAGGAATGGAACATCTTCCCCACAGAAAAGTTGGGGATTTTTACTTGAGAAAAGAGATGATTAAGAGAGCATACATTAGAGGTTTATTAAAAGTACAGTCTGGAGAAACTGGCTAGAAACAACTTTTCTTCCTCTTGCCTACTAATAGAGCTTGGAGCACTTGGGGGCATATGTTAATGAGCAGCAGTTTCAAGACAAACAACAGGAAGTACTTTTTCACATACTACATAATTACCATGTGGAACTGGCAGCCATATGATGTGGCGCTAGACAAATGAATGGAGGACAAGCTGTTAGCCATGATAATTGAATGGAACCTCCATGATTGGAGGCACTCTACCACGACATGCCATTTACTGGGAGAAGCAGCAGGAAGAGGCTTTATTTTTAATGCTTTGCTTGTAGGTCCTTCCAGCTATTTGACTGGCCACCAAATGAATCAGGGTTAGATGACTACTGAACCCAAGTACCCCGACCACTATGCACCACAGTCAAATTCTTCTAAACTGAGTCACAAGCAAATGGTTCCATAACCTACTCTGCCTGAGTATAAGCTGTTGTACCCAGGCTACTTCAGCTAGCACACACAAGCAATATATACAAGTGTAAGTGATTTAATGCAATAATAAAGTGCAAAAAGTACTGAGTGCCTGAAATAATGTACCAAGTAAACAGAGCTAAATGGAGGAAACAGTCTCACCAGAATGCAAATTCAATACATGAATAAATAAATAAACTGCGGTTCCACTCCTTTCAAGTCCTATAGCAAAAATGTCCACATCATAAATCAGACACTGTGTATCCTTGAAAGGTATTGTAATCCCTGGATTTTTCAGATGGATTCTCCCAGAAAATGTACAATCTCCCATTTTAGTTGTAAAAAGCAATCTCTCGATGAGTTGGCAACCATTTTAGTTGTCAAAGAAATCTCCCACTTAGTTGGCAAGAACATGATCTGCAGTATGGTCACATTTTTGGGCTGCACACAATAAAAGGTGTTCTCTTAGCTGGACAAGGGACCTGCAAGTTGTGTTTTTCAAACCCCTCACACAATACTGGCAAGATTTACCTGTGTATCAGTGAAAATAATCCAAAACATGACCATACTGTGAATCACATTCTTTCCAACTATCTGGGAGATTTCTTTGTCAATTAAAATGGGAGATTGTACATTTTCTGGGAGAATTTTTGCTATAAGACTTGAAAGGAGTGGAACCCCAGTTTGTTTATTTATTCACTTTTTGAATTTGTATTCTGGTGGGACTGTTTCCCCCATTTTGTGCTGTTTACTTAGTACATTATTTGCATGCTCTCAGTGTTGTTGTTGGGGGGGGTTTTTGCACTTTATTATTGTATTAAATCACTTACATTTGTATATTGCTTGTGTGTGCTAGTTGAAGCAGCCTAGGTGCAGTGGCTTTTCTTGTGTTCTGATTGCTTACTCTGTGCCCACTTTGTATTTTTGTCTGTATTTTTGAATATAAATTGCAACAGAGACTCTGAAATAGAATCGAGCTCTCCCCTTGCGCACCTCAAGCACACCTGTGCATAAGCCAATATCCTGGCAAATTGTTGTGAGCAGCTGAGATGCCTCAAGGCAGGGCTCTGCCAAAGTATGTCTCAGCTTGTGTGGAATCAGTGCTGCTGGCCTTCCAGCTCTTGCTCAACTCAAAGTAGGTCCCCTGTAAAAACATACACACCAGAACCATGAAGTCTCACATTAAATAACTTAAATCAAGGGGGGGGTGGCCTTTGAAACAAATGGGGTTTAGAGCAAGACTTTAGGTATGGTGCTGTGGAACTGACAGAAGGCAGCACATCCTGTCTGAGTTAGCATAGTGTAAAAAATGTCCAGTGACCTTCACACATTTTTGCACTGTAGATATCAAACGCTTCTGATCCCTATTGTAAGTCATCAGTACAGAGCTTCTCTTTAGTTCCAGAAGGCAGATAGTGAGGCATGATCCAACCTTTTCCCATGAACTAGCAGCACAGCAACCAGTCCAGGAAAAAAGGTAGCCCTTGCACCACTTTGAGGAACTCTAGGCACATCTTTAATAAAAGCTCTGCAATGAGTTCACTTGCACTGGGTTTCTTGTTTTGTGTCCTCTTCGGTTTGACCCCTCCGCTCACCTTTCCTTCCAGCGCTGCTCTGGAGGACTGGAGGAATATGCCCATACTACCCTCCAACCTCCAGGCCACGTGGAGCTGCAGTATAAGGCTGAAAAGAGGCATGCATCTTGGCTCAAACCCTTGAGTTGCAGACCCCTGCTCTAGCTTCTTAACTTTTTTTTAAAAAAAAAACTTTATTTCAGATTTACACCGTGCCCTGCCTTGGCGAACCAGTCTCAGGGCAGTGAACAACATCATTACAACACAATATAAAACCAATAAAACCATCTAATAACAATACATTTCAGTGTAAAGTCTTTCATTTCAATCAACAGCATGGATTACTTCTTTACTTTCAGATTTTGCATGTACAGGAGAAGAAATTAAGACCCACAAAATGTATACTCTCAGCTTTACCCGTACAAGAGAATTGAGATCCTTTTGTCCTCTAGAGTTATCTGTACAAGTATGAACTTCCCCATGGTGACTGCAGGCCCATTGTCATCCATGACAAAGCCACACCTGTTTCCTTTGTTTCATTAATCCAATGTGTAGATTGTAACGTCTGATGATCTTATCTATTGATAATCAATTTGTTTGCTGGAAAGTGGAGGCTATGTGCTGTTTCCAAGCACTGGCACACAAAAATGTAGACATTGATAGGATCATCATATATTGTGATCTATGCACACAGTTTCAGGAAAAATTTGTAACGTCTTTGTAGGACTATTAATGTGTATGAAAAATCCCAGAGTTATATATACTCACACACACACAGGTTTATTTGCTTTACTTATAAATAGACACAGTGGATCAAGGAAAAAATTGTGAGCAAAGCATGAAAAGGAAATAAAATGCAACAAGGTACTACCTTTGACATCTCTGATGAATCTAAGTACAGTGACAATTCACAACAGCACTACTCAGAGACTACTTCAGTAACATCTGTAGTGTAACAGCAAGCCACTGACTTTCTTTAGAACTAAAGATATAGTGATCAAATTTCCCTGTTAATTTTAATTCAGCAGCTTTGCACTACTAGAGTATCCTTTTATTGAAAAATGTCAGCTTTCAGCTACTCCCTACAACCTACAAGTCTAAAGAGGCTTCCCTTCAGTTTCTGAAAGTTCCCATTGTTAGACTGATCCATTTGTCCTATGTGGGCAGAGGCAATGCTGACATTCTGGAGCATGAGCAGCTGAATGAACTACCTGATGGTATAGCAGAGGTCCTGTAATGGAGCTGTGGGATGGGGAGGGAAACTGGCATTTGAGTGTGCGACCCTAGTCACTGGGCACTAGTCCTTTTGTTAGGTAGCATGTTGTTGTTGATGAGAAGCCATTTCAGTTTATGGGGTAACTGACAAAAGCCAAGGCCTGTGACAGAGAAGTACCATAGCTTAAGATAGGCAACACAATAAAGGAGTTTTTATAAAGGGGTTTTTATTGTAACTATTGTTTTATTGTGTTGTTCACTGCCCAGAGCCCTTCGGGGGAGGGGCGGTATATAAAACCAATTATAAAATAAATAAAAAATCTCTGAAGACAGCACAGTGCATGTAGTTTCCTTATTTCTTCAGCTGCTGCACAGCAGAGTGAAGAGGTAGATACCTGAGGTGGTGGAATAAACTGTACCACTTAAGAGTATGGGGGAGCCATTGTTTAAGGTAAAACATCCCCCGCAAGTAAAAGTCTAGCACCAAAGGAAGGAAGGTTCTATCTAGTTAAACCCTTCAATGACCTCTATCAACTTTCAGCCACTCTCTCTCCTACTTCCCAACCACTATTACTATTAACATATTGACATTTTAGTCACCATCTGTTTTAAAGCTTATGCCAATGTTTTAATTTAAAAAAATATGAATTGTATTTATTGTATTTTACATGATGGAAGCCACTCTGAACCTGTAAGGGGAAGGGTGTTCTGTAATTACAATAAACAAATGAAAGTAATTAATGAACAATATATTTCAAAATATCAAAATAAAACATAAGGAAACATTTAGTAATCCCTCATCGTCCTCTCAAGTGATACAGTACATTCTACAACCTCCTTCTGCTTGCAGGGACCCGCCAGCCGCTACCGACCCTTGACTACTGGCTGGACTGTGGGAGTTGGGAATTCTGAGGAAACTAATCCCCAAATATACTGGCTGGTTGGCTGGCTGGCCAGCTGTTTCTCACACACCGATGATGGACTTGCATGTAATCTAATGCAGCACTGCCTCTGTGCGTGTGTGTGTTGCTACAGATTGGCACCTGTGCCTCACTCTTTCTTCCCTCAGGGTATTTT